>NC_062293.1:47358869-47958869 GCF_902655055.1 Lutra lutra
AGAACAGCCGGGCAACCCAGGGAGAACGCCTGACACGTGGCACGGAGCCTTGTGGAATGGAATGGGGGTTACCACGGCTGCAGCCGGGTGCCTGCAGCGCAGAGCGCACGGGGTAAAGGACCCAATGCCACCTGCCCACGCAGCCCTCGGGTGCTGGAGACCAGAGGTGGCACCACAGCCCAGGCCACCTGGGGGGGGGGGCACAAGAGCCGGCGCACAGGCCCACACGGGCGGCTCAGACGACCGAGGGCCGAGCCAGATTCGGCACCACGGCCAAGCCCAGAGCCCCGCACGCACCCAGAGGCCCACATCTCTAAGGCGAGTCACTCCAACAGCGTGTCAGCACCTACCTGGCAACAAAAAGTGCTCCTTTCAGGGGACAAAATAGCCACGCCATCTGGCGGGGCCTAGCCACAGGTCACCGGGACCTCGTGGGACCGTGGCCCGGCCACTGGCCCCAAACACCGCTCCGTTGCTCCCCCCCCCCCCAACCAACAGAACCCCCAGGGCCATCTGGTCGACCCCCGGGAGCGTAGGGGAGCGGGCAGCCGGGACCGACAGCGGACTCGAGGGAGGTGGAGCGGGCCGGGCCGGGCCGGGCCGGGCCGGGCCGGGCCGGGTAGCTCCTCCCCTGGTCCGCCTGTCCTCCCCAGGTCGGGACTTAGAAAAACCAAGTTCTGCGAAGGGACCTGCCGGCGCTCGCCTCCTCCTCTCTCTCCCCACCTCCCGGCCCCGGCCCCGGCCCCGGCCCCGGCCCTCAGGACCGCCCCAGAACGGTCGCAGACTCCCGGTTGGGACTGGGAGACGGGGCGGACCCGCGGAGGCGCCCCCCGACGGCCGGACCTCCACGGACATCGCGGCCCCTGCCTCCCCTCGCGGCGCCGCCCGGCACCGCCCGGCACCGCCCGGCCCGGCCCGGCCCGGCCCGGCCCGGCACCGCCCGGCCCGGCCCGGCCCGGCCCCATCCGGCCCCATCCGGCCCCATCCGGCCCCCACCTGCGCAGCGGGCCTCGGAAAACTTGGTGAGAAAATCGGGGGTGACCAACCAGGATCCCACGCGTGCCCGCAGACGGACCCCTCGCGCCATCCACGGGCTTCCCCGCGAGGCTCAGGCCGGTCCCCAACCGCCCGAGTGTGACACGGGACACATGGGACACGGAAGGCCCGACGACCGACCAGAGCCACAGGCCGAACGGCGTCCTCGCGCCGCACGCGCACGCGCACACCCTCTCCCATTCCCGCGCGGGCGGAGGAGGGGGCACCGGCGGGTGCTGGTCGACCCGTCCAGGCAGCCCCCAACACCCTTCCACAAGAGCGAGGAGGAGGCGGCGGCTGTGGCGGCGGCGGCGACGCCGCTGCTTCCCCACATACCTGGGGGTTCAATCTCCCGCGAGCCAATCGCCGCCCTGACGCCCCAGAGATAGCGGGAGGCTCGCTCTAGTGTCGCCGGCTTCCCGGAACGCCAGCTCGGGGACCGCGGCCAAATGCCATCCCTTGCCGATGTCGCCCACGCTCCGGCGGGGAGACGCTATATAAAAGCGGCCGCCAGACGGCGCCAGACAACCGCCGCGAAAGACACCGAGGCAGATCCGGATCGAAGGGCCGTGAAGTCGCGCGGCCGGCCGCCAAGCCACCCAATCTCGTCCTGGCCCACTTCAGAGGGGCGGGCGGAGGGCGTGGGGCACGCGGCCCCGGGGCGACAGCCTCGGGAGCTCCCGGCGGGCACGGCGCGACTCCAGCAGCCCAGGGGAGATTTGGGAAACGCGTCCGGGCCGCTACCGCCGGAAGAGGGGGCCCCCGACTCCCCAACACACACACACACACACACACACACACACACACACACACACACACACACGGCAGCAGTATCTATACAAGATAAACACCCCTGGGCAGGAAGTGGGGTCAGAGGAAAACAGAAACAGCAGTGGCAGGGGGAGAGAGGACACTAGAGGGCAACAGAGGAGCAGCATCCTGTCTAGGTGCTCAGGCTCTTCTGTGCTTCACAAAAGCCCAGGAGGAGCCTTTCAAAAACTCCGCCCTCCTATCCCCCAGCAGAGAGGGCAGAAGCAACTGTCCAGCCAGAATTCCTTTGATTACAGGTAACTCTTCTCCCATGAAACCTCAACATTTGAACATGGGCTTTTCATGGCTTCCTTTCCAAGCCTTTCCCTTTGCCGCCTTCTCACCTCTGTGAATCCCTGATCCCACTTTGCAACATCCCTACCCATCTCACCCCCGCCGTGCCCCCCCACCCCTCCCTCCCTCTCTCTCTCTCTCTCTCTCTCTCTCTCTCTCACACACACACACACACACACACACACCCACACACACACACCCCAGGATGAAAACTATTCTCTGTCAACCATCAATCCTGAGCACTCACTATAAAAGTAAATGAGGAAACGCAGACGAAAGCAATCAAGCAAATAATGTGACTCTGAAGGCTGGACACCTATTGAGTCGAGAGAATTGACCAAACAGCAGAAACTGGAAAAGAAGGTTTTCCTTCCAAGTCAGTTCCTCTGTAGTTGGCTACACGATGTTCTTTCACCAGTATTTCCCCAAGAGTGCGACGATCCAAATAAGGTTTCCCAGTGCAAAGTTCATGGGCGCAGACTTCACACCTGTGTTTCAAGTACACGTCTTTCAGGGCACCTAGCTGGCTTGGTCCGGAGGATCCCCGAGGAAGGCGACTCTTTTTTTTTTTTTTTTTTTTTTAAAGATTTTATTTATTTATTTGACAGACAGAGATCACAAGTAAGCAGAGAGGCAGGCAGAGAGAGAGAGGAGGAAGCAGACTCCCCGCGGAGCAGAGAGCCCGATGTGGGGCTCGATCCCAGGACCCTGGGATCATGACCTGAGCTGAAGGCAGAGGCTTTAACCCACTGAGCCACCCAGGTGCCCCGGAAGGCCACTCTTGATCTGTGGGGGTCCTGAGTTCCAGGGCCACACTGGGTGGGCGTACAGAGCTGACAGGCAAAAGAAATTGGAATCGCTATGGCGATTTCAAACACAACAAAGGAAAACAAAACAACAATCGGAAATAAAGTCACCCCTGGTCGAATGCTTTTTTGGTAGAGGCCATGGGAACCCTGTGATGTTGGCAGACAAAGAGACATGGTCGGTCGATCGATGAATCGATGGAACGGAACAGATACCCAAACAGATATGCCCAAGCCCAACAGAGGTTCCACCGATGCGCAAAGGCCATTCCAAGGAGGAAACATGGCCCACCTCCCAACGAAATCAGAGGACAGTCGGTCAGCAGACATCCACAGGCCCAACACGCAGGCAAGCAGGCAGACAAAGAAACAAGAAAACTGGGGCACCTGAGTGGCTCAGTCGGTGAAACGTCTCTGCCTTCAGCTCAGGTCATGATCTCCGGGTCCTGGGATCGAGCCCCGCATCCATCGGGGCTCCCTACTCAGCAGAGACTCTGCTTCTCGCCTCCCGCTCTCTTCCCCCTCCTTCCAGATCCTTCGCTCCTTCACTCCTTCGTCCTCCCTCCCTCCCTCCCTCCCTCCCTCCCTCCCTCCCACCACCACCACCACCACCACAATTCTTTTTTTTTTTTAAAGATTTTATCCATTTATTCGGCAGAGAGAGATCACAAGTAGACAAAGAGGCAGGCGGAGAGGGAGAGAGGGAAGCAGGCTCCCCGCTGAGCAAAGAGCCCGATGCGGGACTCGATCCCAGGACCCTGAGATCACGACCCGAGCCGAAGGCAGCGGCCCAACCCACCCAGCCACCCAGGCGCCCTCACCAAAATTCTTTTTTAAGCAGAAAAACAGGAAGAAGAAAGCTTCTATCCAAACAGCCAGACCTCACCCCCCCTACCAATGAGAACTCCAAACGGATCTCACACTTCCATGGGAAACAGAACAGTGGAACACACGTGTGTGTGTGTGTGTGTGTGTGTGTGTGTGTGTGCGCGCGCGCGCGCGCGCGCGCGTTGGGGGGTGATTCTAGGGGGAGAGCTGGGGATCTAGAGCCAGGCAAAGAGGGTTTAAGACTGGACACCTGAGGCACGATCCGTAAAAAAGAAAAGGAGGGGTTGGAAGTCCCCAAAATTAAAAACCTAGGCTCTGTGAAACACCCTCTGAAGAGGACCCAAGGGCAAAGGACACACAGAGGCCTGGGGGAGCAGCTGGGAGTGGGAGGTGGGGGGTGGAGGGTGTTGCTCAGAGAGAAACAAAATGAGGAAACGCTCCCGGAGGTTGGATCAGGGCCACTAGGGGAACTGGGGTACAATCCATTCAGATGGGAAGTCTGCCACACGGCCAAAGGCAAGGAAGAAAACCAAGATTCTGAGGGTCAGATCCCTTTGAGCAGGTCGTGTCTACGACAAGGCCACCGACTCAGAAAACCAGCGAGGCAGTTTTATGTCTAATTCCAAATGGACATGGAGTCTGGGGTTGAGAGGCAGGGGGTCCATCCCTGATCATCCCAGAGGCGATTAAAAATGCAGAAGTACCATAGCAACGACAAACTCTGCAGGGCCCAGGGTCAAACAGCAGGGAACCTTCCGATTTTCTTTTTAACACCCAGGCCAAGGAGCCTATGCCCAGGCACACTGCTGCTGTGGAGGAGCCTCGGGAATGGCCGGAAAGAAAGGAGCCAAGCAATGGCGGGACCAGGGATGGGGAGAGGGATTCCCGAGGAACAAGGACCCGTGAGCCACTTGAGTCTGGGTAGACTGCCCTGAAGGAAACCAGAACATGTCACCCCAGAAAGGTGCCCGCTGTGGCACGTCGGTTATCTCAAATTCAACTCCTTGAAGACACAGCAGCTACAAGAAGGATATGCCGACCCTTCTGGTCTTCCCGAGACCAAGAGAGCCAACTCCCATGTGAAAGGTACCTTCCCTGGAACCAGGAAGCAGAAAGGCATCCTCCATCACCAGAGACAGGAGAGGGGAGCCGGAAAATTAGGGTCTGAACCATCCACATCGATGAAACTTCTTCAACCAGCCCCACCGCCACCCCCACCCCCACCCCCGTCTTCCCGGGACTGTCTTTGCCACCGGCTGCCTGCCCCTTGCCCAAACCCCTTTGTCTTGTCCGTTCTTCACGAGTGGATCGAGTCCCTGTCTTGTCTGTCTTTCTTTCTTTCTTTCTTTCTTTCTTTCTTTCTTTCTTTCTTTTTTTAAAGATTTTATTTATTTATTTGACAGACAGAGATCACAAGTAGGCTGAGAGGCAGGCAGAGAGAGAGAGGTGGAAGCAGGCTCCCCACTGAGCAGAGAGCCCAATGCGGGGCTCGATCCCAGGACTCTGGGATCATGACCTGAGCTGAAGGCGGAGGCTTTAACCCACTGAGCCACCCAGGCGCCCCATCTTTCTCTCTCTCTCTCTCTCTCTCTCTCTCTCTCTCTTTCTTTCTTTCTTTCTTTTTTTTTTTTAAGATTTTACTTTATTTACTTATTTGAGAGACAGAGATCACAAGTAGGCGCGGGGGGTGGGGGGGTGGGGGGGTGGGGGGGTGGGTGGGAAGCAAGCTCCCTGTCGAGCAGAGAGCCCGATGCAGGGCTCGATCCCAGGACCCGGAGGTCATGACCTGAGAGGAAGGCAGAGGCCCAACCCACCCAGCCACCCAGGGCGCCCCTCGAGCCCCTGTCTTTAGGCCCTTGTGAAGGCGCCCCTGTGCAGGCAAACACCTACCCACAGTTGGACGCCCTTCTCCAGGGAAGCTCTTCTGTCGGTCGCCATCCTAGGCCCAGCCACAGACCCTAAGCAGGTAGAGGAGAATGTGTGTCCACCACCACTACCAAACAGCACCACCACCACCACCACCACCACCACCACCACCACCACCACCCCCCACCACCACCAACCCCCCCAACCCCACCCCAGCGGCGAGAATGTCCACCTGGAAAGTCGCTCGGACCAGATGAAGAGAGCCAAGGCAAGAGAAATGAGGCAACAGCAAGGTCTCCTGACCACTTGTAACCCACTGATGAATCCCTGATACACATACAGGGTGTAACACCCCTACAACTCCCTCAAGGATTTTGTTCAATGTTTTAACCCGTGAGGATTTGCTCTAGTCAGTGTCACTTCACTCCGATAGCCACAAATGCCCACGATATGCTAACACCCCTCTTCCAACACGTGGCCCACAGACACACATCTAAAGGGTCTCGTGACTAATGCTTTGCTAAAACAAGAGGGACTCACCTCACCTTGACAGTAGGTAGCCCTGTAAGGTCTCGGAGACCTTGCTCGCAGCATACACACATTCCTTGGAGACTTACCTTATCCCTAACCCCCACTAACTGGAAACCGTATCACCAGTGACCCCTCACAATCCCAGCACAGCTCTTTCTGCCCACAGGTCCTGTCCCCGTGCTGTCATAAAAGCACCTTTTTGCACCAAACACATCTCTGCAATTCTTTCTTGACCATTTCCTGGGCAGCGCCACATCCGGTCTGCCTGCCTGTCTGTTTTTGTGTTTGTTCCTTCGTGTGTGTGTGTGTGTGTGTGTGTGTGTGTGTGCGCGCGCGCGCGCGCGCGCGCGCGTTCGCGTGTCCCCCCCCTTCTCTCTCGCAAAAAAAAAAAAAAAAGAAAAAAAGAAAGAAAGAAAGAAAGAAAGAAAGAAAAAAGGATGTCACTCATTCCCCTTCTGCGATAGGGGAGACATCTTCCAAGGGAATGGGCGGAGGATGCTTCAGGGGAGAAAAGGGGGAGAGTTATCTCTCCCTCCTTGCACCTGCAGTGGGTGTGTGTGTGTGTGTGTGTGCGCGCGCGCGCTTAAGGGGGCTTTGTTTTTATTTACTTATTTACTTATTTACTTACTTACTTACTTATTTTGAGCAATTTTGGTTTCACAGCCAAATTCACTGGAGAATACGGGCAGTACCCACAGGACACCTGCTCTGCCATCGCTCACTGCTCACTGGCCCCGGCCCCGCCCCCCAACACTCAGAGGCACAGGTCTGCTCCCTGACAGCCTCCCACTCCCCCACAAACCTATCAACCATCCGTGGCAAAGCTGGTGTATCGCTTACAATGGATGTATCCGCACTGTGACATCATCATCATCAACCACTCAGAGCCCAGAGTTTACACAAGGGTTCGCTCTTGGCATTGTCCATTCTCTGGGGTTTTGTTTTCCTTTTTATAACGATTTTATTTATTTATTTGACAGAGAGAGAGAGAGATAGACAGACAGACAGATCATAAGTAGGTGGGGGGCGGGGGGGTGGCGCAGGAAGCAGGCGTCACCCTACCCACCCACCCGCGCCCTCCCCCCGCCACACCCTCCACCCCCGCCATAAACCCCTGGCAGCCGACAGATCTTTGTTTTCCCTTTTTCCCTTTTTCCCTGCCTGCCTTCTTACCTTATCATTAATTTGAATATCATTGCTTTATTATGAAAGACAGACATGGAAGTTACTAACAGGAGTCAATATTTCACAACTTCAGTGGACTGAGTAGTTTCACGGGATGCCATTTCAGTAATGATTTATTTCAGTCTATATATTTTCTCAGAATGTTACTGTCTCTAAGTAAGAAAACACTCCACGTCATCTAGAACTACTCCGATGCCTCCGTATTCTGGGAGAAGACATTTATCGCCAACTTTCAGTCCAACTGTTTGAATCTCTCCACCCTTTCCTTTAGAGCCTGACCAATAGTATTCCTGTTGCTTGCGGTACTTTCCCTTGAGATTTTTCCAGGGAGCACACTGCCTCCTTTGGTGACAATTTTGCCTGCACTCCTCTGGAGAAAAACCTGGTCAAAGAGGGGGAGAAACCCTCTCCACACACCTGTCTGTCCATGACGCTGTCTGCTACAGTTCATACTCTGCTCTCCAGCCTACTGATCTCGTGACCCTCTCCATAGTTTGGCCTCCTTCAGCATGTCACATTCATTTGGAACTGTGAGGTAGGTGCACCTCTTCTGATTCGCTTCTCTCGGTCAGGAATACACATGGAAGTTTCCCTGCCTGGCTCCCCACAGCTCCCCATAGATCCATAGCTCGCTCACCTCTTTCCAAAGCCCCGAAAACCATTTATTTCATGGCCTGGATGTATCCCAGTCTCTGTATCCATTCTCCTCCTGAGGGACTTCTTGATTGACTCCAGGTTCAAGCCGTTATGAGTGAAGGGACCGTGAACGTCTGCGTGTAGGTTTCTATGCAGACATCAGTTTCCAACTCATTTGGGTCATCGATACATTCCAAGGAGCAGGATTGCTGTGTCATACGGTAAGAGTATGTTTGGGTTTGAGAGGCCATCACCCATATTTCTGGCATTTTGGGGGTAAGGGGCGGGAGCTGAGCGGAGGGCTGCGCACGGAAGGAACAAGTTCATGAAGGAGGGAGAATTTAAAGATGCTGGAAAGGAAGACGTCACCGGGGCACACCCTTTACCTCAGGGTTTGTGGCAGACCCTAAGGATGACATTGACATGAGACAGAGTAACAGGAAAAGGAGCCTACAAATTTGTTTCCTGAAAGTGTCACATGACAAAGCCCTGCTGAAGAAAGCAAGACCCTGAGAAGGAGCAAATCCTAGTTGCTGGTATATTGGGTTGAACAAGAAGAGGCGACTGTGGAAGAGTAACTAAACTACGTGGGGAGGCTAAAGGAACATACGGATTTGAAAGAAAGAAACAAGCAAACAAACAACATCAGTTTGTCTAGAATTCTCATTTTCATTCTCAACTTCCTGTCCTTGAAGATAAGAATGTCACTCACAGGGTACCTGGGCGGCTTAGTCCCTTAAGGTTTAGCGGCTGCCTTTGGCTCAGGTCATGATCCCACGTTCCTGGGATCGAGTCCCACATCAGGCTCCTTGCTCAACGGGGAGCCTGCTTCTCCCTCTCCCTCTCCCTCTGCCTGCCCCTCCCCCTGCTTCTGCACGCGCAGAATATATGTGTGCGCGCGCGTGTGTACACATATACATATATGTGTGTATATACACACATACATATACACATACGTGTGTGTGTGTGTGCGTGCTTGTGTGTGTCCCCCTCTTCTCTCTCTCAAAAAAAAAAAAGAAAGAAAGAAAAAGAAAAAGAAAAAAAAAAGGATGTCACTCATTCCCCTTCTGCGATAGGGGAGACATCTTCCAGGGGAATGGGCGGAGGATGCTTCAGGGGAGAAAAGGGGGAACATATTTTTGGGAGGCTTTCCAAGGAAGCTTCTGTCTTTGGATGCTCTTAATTTAAAGTAAAGGATAGTGTTGAATGTAGGCTCGTGGAACTCGAGAGAGTGAGAATGCCCTAGAAGAGAGACTGGGAAGACAAGGGGTGCCATATATCAACGATCTAGATGCATTATTGAACACCTGAGTTGGTGCTCAGGCTATCAGGGACAATCCAGCTGCCATCTTACTGTCTAGGGAACCTCCTCTGTACTAAGACCGTGGGTATGTGTGCGGGTAGGACTGTATTTCAAGTCTATGTGGACCGTGTTAACGTAAATCAGTCATCAAAGTGACCACTACATACTTTTGGAAGAGCCCCAAACCATCTCCTTCCCTATACTGGACCTACGTAGAAACAGTGGGGACTTCTGGGTGATGTTGCCCTTGGACTCATCTGTCATATGTCCATTCACCCATCTATAAAGTGCATTCACACTCTCAGGCCAGCCATGATACTCAAACAAAATTTGTTCACCTCTTTCCAGAGGCTCATGCAACTGGAACAAGACATCACACATGGTCATCCACTCCCATCATTCCATTGCCTGCAGAGATCACAGCCCCTATGTGAGTCACACGTGACCCATTTCCTTTTCGTTCCTCTGCACTGCTGGGATGGGAATCGCTTGCGGCATATGGAAACTGGATACTTCACAGAAATGTTGGGAGCTGTTCCTAATTTCAGCCAAGAGGACAGAAGAGTGCCGGAGCAGATGAAAGATTAGCCCATGAAACCCAGAGGCCTCAGCACCCCCTGAACA
Source organism: Lutra lutra (assembly GCF_902655055.1). Taxonomy (NCBI): domain Eukaryota; kingdom Metazoa; phylum Chordata; class Mammalia; order Carnivora; family Mustelidae; genus Lutra; species Lutra lutra. The sequence goes on from NC_062293.1 coordinate 47,368,788, forward strand.
CGGCTCACACACAGTGAAAGGCTGCCCTGTCACCAGCTCTCATGGAGAGGACCTGGCAAGAATCTGTAGCTTGAAACTCATTCCCTAGCCACTCCTACAGGGTAAAAGGCAAACATGACTATTGCTAGATTCTGTGTATTCAGGGCCCTGGATGCCTACTTCTGACTCTCAGTGGGCTGAGGGAAGGACAGAAGAAAATGTTACAATCATTCATTCTTACATTCATTTGTTCGTTCATTCAGTATTTTGGAACAGTGACCATTGTCATCACTAAGGATACAAAAAGCAAAAGCAGAATTTATACCTTTAAGAAGCTCACCATCCAATGTACAATAAAGTAATGGTCCTCACAATTGAGTACGGTGTGTGCCTCTCTCCAGAGTCAGAAGCAGAGGGATCAGTGATGACAGAAGGGAGGATATTCAAGACACTTTTTTAAAAGCAGTAGAAATTCTCAAAGCAGGTAGGGGGATAGGGCCTAATCTAGAGGTAAGAACTTATAAAAACAAATCCTAATTCTGTCACCCTTCTCCTCAGGCACGTGCTTCAACCACACTGACCTTGGACATGATTTGAAATCTCAGTACTTCTGCTGCCACAGAGCATTTCCATGTTCTCTATGGTTTGCCTGAAATGTCTTTCTCCTCCAGAGTTATGGGGTTCATCCCTTCTCTGTCTCCATGGCCTCTACTCGAGTGCCCCTCCCCAGAAAGAGCTTCCCCCGCCCTTTGCAAATAGTGGTCTCCATCTCTCTGCCCTTGTCCTGTTCTACCTGTTCTCCCAGCTCTTATAGCTTCCAGAGTTGGATCCACAGCTCAATCTCGGTCTAAAAGTGACGGAGCGTATGCGTGTGTGTGTGTGTGTGTGTGTGCACCCACACACTTCCTCGACCTGCAGGCTTTGGTGGAAGAGGAGCTGCTTTTCTTCAGAGACTACATGTATGTATCAACACCAGGCAAGCTGAATCTGAAAGGTAAAAGAGGAAAACCATGAAGTCTTTAGAGGCATACACAAAGGCATGCTCTTATGATACAAGGGAAATAGAAACGTTTTTAACAACAGTCAAGCAAAGTAGAAATCCTAAAAAAGTTGAAGAATCAGATCATAATATGAGAACTCCTGTTTACACAAATGCACTATAAAAAGAAGGAAGAGAAAAACTCTTGAGGTATAAAATCATATGTACAACCAGTAGAAAGAAATCTTGCCAAGAAATTTTTTAGAAATGATCTCAGAAAGAAACAAACAGACCATGAAGAGGTTTTTCATGAAAGATAAACTAGGAATTTCCAAGAACATTTAAAAACATGCTCACTTGCTAATAACAGATTACATGCCAATCACAAGCAAGCACCATTTCCCACCCCACATTTAAGAATGGCAGGAAAAAATAAAAACAAAATGAAAACAGATGAGCTTGAATTGGAATAACAGGAACCTTCATTCCCCATTACTTGGAACATCAACTCCATGTCAGTACGCTGTGTAGCTGGACCAGTCCATTCCTGCTGTCAGGAATGCTCATGCAAGGCAAGGCACAGATGTCTGTGAGCAATTTCCATATGAGCAAAGAACTGGAATCAGTTTGATTCCTGTTAGGAAGACACTGGGAAGGTTTTGGGGTGGTTCCAGTGTGGATTCACGCACTGCAGTAAAAGGAAATATTTGCATACAGCAAGATGAGTGAAGCTCAAAAAGTAATATTGAAAACAATAAAAATCACACTACAAAAGGATAATCACAATGCAATTCTACTTCTATTAAAGACCCAAAGAGGAAACTCCATGGTATTGTTGAGGACTGCATGTGCTTGTGAAAATCTCTGATGAAGGCAAGGGAAGGTAATAGGTTTAATATACATAGGGAAAGTAGACTGCTCTCTTTCGGAAGGTGGGTGATGAGGACAGGGGTGTGTTTTATTCTTTAAATTCTCTTGTGTATTACATATACACCTTGATTTGTATCATTGATTTCCCCTTAAAAATCATGCCAAACATCTATATTAATGCCAAGTGGGATTTACTTATAAAATTTAATACCATAAACTTCAAGGAGAAATCATCAACATTTCTGTGATCTTGAGATGGGGAAAACTTTTGACCCTGTTATGAACTGAATTGTGTCTCCCCCCCCCCAATTCTATGGTGAAGGCCTAATCCCTATGAGCTTAATAGGTGGCTATCATGCAGATAGGGCCTTTAAGGTGTGACAAAAAAAGGCTGCTCAGGTGTGCTCTCACTCAATAGGACAGATACTCTGTAAGAGCTGGAAATCTGGACACACAAGCAAAAACCAGGGATGATTGCTCAGAAGGAAGACTATGTAAGGACTTGGGGAGTAGGTTGCCGAGTGCAAACCAAGGAGGGAGCCCTCCAGAGAAAGCAGCCCTGATCACACCTTGATCCTGCCCTCCAGACTCCATAGATGTGAAAAGATACAGTTCTACTACTTGAGCAAGCAGTCTGTGGTTTTTTTGTTATGGCCATCCTAACCCACTAATGCATATGCATGATACGGAATGCCAGGGTACATAGGTAAGGCTGCATGGGTTTTATGACACAACATGATTAAAAACATATGCATCAGGGGGGAGGAGTCAAGATGGCGGAGAAGTAGCAGGCTGAGACTACTTCGGGTAGCGGGAGATCAGCTAAATAGCTTATCTAAAGATTGCAAACACCTACAAATCCAACAGGAGATTGAAGAGAAGAAGAACAGCAATTCCAGAAACAGAAAATCAACCACTTTCTGCAAGGTAGGACTGGTGGAGAAGTGAATCCAAAGCGACGGGAAGATAGACCGCGGGGGGAGGGGCCGGCTCCCGGCGAGCGGCGGAGCAACGGAGCAAAATCAGGACTTTTAAAAGTCTGTTCCGCTGAGGGACATCGCTCCAGAGGCTTAACTGGGGTGAAGCCCAGGCGGGGTAAGCGCGGCCTCAGGTCCCGCAGGGTCGCAGAAGGATCGGGGGTGTCTCAGTGTCGCAGAGCTTACCGGTATTAGAACGGGGAAGCCGGCTGCAGAGACAGAGCCGAGGAGTGACTCTCAGCTCAGGGTTGCCTTGAACCGGTCGCAGGCTCGGTCAGCTCGGAGCGCGGCCGGAGGCCAGGGTGACGGGAGTCATTTGGTGCTGTTCTCTGAGGGCGCACTGAGGAGTGGGGCCCCGGGCTCTCGGCTCCTCTGGGCCGGAGACCGGTAGGCCGCCATCTTTATTCCCGTCCTCCGGACTCTACGGAAAGCGCTCAGGGAACAAAAGCTCCCGAAAGCGAACCCGAGCGGATGACTCAGCGCAGCCCCGGGTAAGGGCGGTGCAACTCCGCCTGGGGCAAAGACGCTTGAGAATCACTACAACAGGCCCCTCCCCCAGAAGATCTACGGGAAACCCAGCCAGGACCAAGTTCACCTACCAAGGAGAACGGCGGAATTCCAGAGGAGAAGAAAGCAAAGCACGGAACTCATGGCTTTCTCCCCATGATTTTTTAGCCTTGCAGTTAATTTAATTTTTTTTTTCTTTTTCAACTTTTTTTTCTTTTTCTCTTCTTCTGCTAAATTTTTTTTAACTTTTACCGTTTTCTTTTTTTAACGTTTTTTAAATAGTTTATCTAATATATATATATTTTTTCCTCTTTTTATATTTTTTCTTTATCGGCTTTCTTTTTTTTAATAGTTTTTTTTTTCTTTTCTTTCTTTCTGAACCCCTTTTTATCCCCTTTCTCCCCCCTCACAATTCAGGATCTCTTCTGATTTGGCTAAAGCATATTTTCCTGGGGTTGTTGCCACCTTTTTAGTATTTTACTTGCTCCTTCATAAACTCTTATCTGGACAAAATGACAAGGCGGAAAACTTCACAACAAAAAAAAGAACAAGAGGCAATACCAAAGGCTAGGGACCTAATCAATACAGACATTGGTAATATGTCAGATATAGAGTTCAGAATGATGATTCTCAAGGTTCTAGCCGGGCTTGAAAAAGGCATGGAAGATATTAAAGCAACCCTCTCGGGAGATATAAAAGCCCTTTCTGGAGAAATAAAAGAACTAAAATCTAACCAAGTTGAAATCAAAAAAGCTATTAATGAGGTGCAATCAAAAATGGAGGCTCTCACTGCTAGGATAAATGAGGCAGAAGAAAGAATTAGCGATATAGAAGACCAAATGACAGAGAATAAAGAAGCTGAGCAAAAGAGGGACAAACAGCTACTGGACAACGAGGGGAGAATTCGAGAGATAAGTGACACCATAAGATGAAACAACATTAGAATAATTGGGATTCCAGAAGAAGAGGAAACAGAGAGGGGAGCAGAAGGTATATTGGAGAGAATTATTGGAGAGAATTTCCCCAATATGGCAAAGGGAACAAGCATCAAAATCCAGGAGGTTCAGAGAACCCCCCTCAAAATCAATAAGAATAGGTCCACACCCCGTCACCTAATAGTAAAATTGACAAGTCTTAGTGACAAAGAAAAGATCCTGAAAGCAGCCCGGGAAAAGAAGTCTGTAACGTACAATGGTAAAAATATTAGATTGGCAGCAGACTTATCCACAGAGACCTGGCAGGCCAGAAAGAGCTGGCATGATATATTCAGAGTACTAAATGAGAAAAACATGCAGCCAAGAATACTACATCCAGCTAGGCTATCATTGAAAATAGAAGGAGAGATTAAAAGCTTCCAGGACAAACAAAAACTGAAAGAATTTGCAAATACCAAACCAGCTCTACAGGAAATATTGAAAGGGGTCCTCTAAGCAAAGAGAGACCCTCAAAGTAGTAGATCAGAAAGAAACAGAGACAATATACAATAACAGTCACCTTACAGGCAATACAATGGCACTAAATTCATATCTCTCAATACTTACCCTGAATGTGAATGGGCTAAATGCCCCAATCAAAAGACACAGGGTATCAGAATGGATAAAAAAACAAAAACCATCTATATGTTGCCTACAAGAAACTCATCTTAAACCCGAAGACACCTCCAGGTTTAAAGTGAGGGGGTGGAAAAGAATTTACCATGCTAATGGACATCAGAAGAAAGCAGGAGTGGCAATCCTTATATCAGATCAATTAGATTTTAAGCCAAAGACTATAATAAGAGATGAGGAAGGACACTATATCATACTCAAAGGAACTGTCCAACAAGAAGATCTAACAATTTTAAATATCTATGCCCCTAACGTGGGAGCAGCCAACTATATGAACCGATTAATAACAAAATCAAAGAAACACATCGACAAGAATACAATAATAGTAGGGGATTTTAACACTCCCCTCACTGAAATGGACAGATCATCCAAGCAAAAGATCAACAAGGAAATCAAGGCCTTAAATGACACACTGGACCAGATGGACATCACAGATATATTCAGAACATTTCATCCCAAAGCAACAGAATACACATTCTTCTCTAGTGCACATGGAACATTCTCCAGAATAGATCACATTCTTGGTCCTAAATCAAGTCTCAACCAGTATCAAAAGATTGGGATCATTCCCTGCATATTTTCAGACCACAATGCTCTAAAGCTAGAACTCAATAACAAGAGGAAATCTGGAAAGAACCCAAATACATGGAGATTAAACAGCATCCTTCTAAAGAATGAATGGGTCAACCAGGAAATTAAAGAAGAATTGAAAAAATTTATGGAAACAAATGATAATGAAAACACAACAGTTCAGAATCTGTGGGACACAACAAAGGCAGTCCTGAGATGAAAATGTATAGCGGTACAAGCCTTTCTCAAGAAACAAGAAAGGTCTCAGGTACACAACCTAACCCTACACCTAAAGGAGCTGGAGAAAGAACAAGAAAGAAACCCTAAACCCAGCAGGAGAAGAGAAATCATAAAGATCAGAGCAGAAATCAATGAAATAGAAACCAAAAAAAAAACAATAGAACAAATCAACGAAACTAGGAGCTGGTTCTTTGAAAGAATTAATAAGATTGATAAACCCCTGGCCAGACTTATCAAAAAGAAAAGAGAAAGGACCCAAATCAATAAAATCATGAATGAAAGAGGAGAGATCACAACGAACACCAAAGAAATACAGACAATTATAAGAACATACTATGAGCAACTCTACGCCAACAAATTTGACAATCTGGAAGAAATGGATGCATTCCTAGAGACATATAAACTACCACAACTGAACCAGGAATTAATAGAAAGCCTGAACAGACCCATAACCAGTAAGGAGATTGAAACAGTCATCAAAAAATCTCCAAACAAACAAAAGCCCAGGGCCAGACGGCTTCCTGGGGGAATTCTACCAAACACTTAAAGAAGAACTAATTCCTATTCTCCTGAAACTGTTCCAAAAAATAGCAATAGAAGGAAAACTTCCAAACTCATTTTATGAGGCCAGCATCACCTTGATCCCAAAACCAGACAAGGATCCCATCAAAAAAGAGAACTACAGACCAATATCCTTGATGAACACAGATGCAAAAATTCTCGCCAAAATACTAGCCAATAGGATTCAACAGTACGTTAAAAGGATTATTCACCACGACCAAGTGGGATTTATTCCAGGGCTGCAAGGCTGGTTCAACATCCGCAAATCAATCAATGTGATACAACACATTAATAAAAGAAAGAACAAGAACCATATGATCCTCTCCATAGATGCTGAAAAAGCATTTGACAAAGTACAGCATCCCTTCCTGATCAAAACTCTTCAAAGTGTAGGGATAGACGGCACATACCTCAATATTATCAAAGCCATCTATGAAAAACCCACCGCAAATATCATTCTCAATGGAGAAAAACTGAAAGCTTTTCCGCTAAGGTCAGGAACACGGCAGGGATGTCCGTTATCACCACTGCTATTCAACATAGTACCTGAAGTCCTAGCCTCAGCAATCAGACAACAAAAGGAAATTAAAGGCATCCAAATCGGCAAAGAAGAAGTCAAACTATCACTCTTCGCAGATGATATGATACTCTATGTGGAAAACCCAAAAGACTCCACTCCAAAACTGCTAGAACTTGTACAGGAATTCAGTAAAGTGTCAGGATATAAAATCAATGCACAGAAATCAGTTGCATTTCTCTACACCAACAACAAGACAGAAGAAAGAGAAATTAAGGAGTCCATCCCATTTACAATTGCACCCAAAACTATAAGATACCTAGGAATAAACCTAACCAAAGAGACTAAGAATCTATACTCAGAAAACTATAAAGTACTCATGAAAGAAATTGAGGAAGACACAAAGAAATGGAAAAATGTTCCATGCTCCTGGATTGGAAGAATAAATATTGTGAAAATGTCTATGCTACCTAAAGCAATCTACACATTTAATGCAATTCCTATCAAAGTACCATCCATTTTTTTCAAAGAAATGGAACAAATAATCCTAAAATTTATATGGAACCAGAAAAGACCTCGAATAGCCAAAGGAATATTTAAAAGAAAGCCAAAGTTGGTGGCATCACAATTCCGGACTTCAAGCTCTATTACAAAGCTGTCATCATCAAGACAGCATGGTACTGGCACAAAAACAGACACATAGATCAATGGAACAGAACAGAGAGCCCAGAAATGGACCCTCAACTCTATGGTCAACTCATCTTCGACAAAGCAGGAAAGAATGTCCACTGGAAAAAAGACAGCCTCTTCAATAAATGGTGTTGGGAAAATTGGACAGCCACATGCAGAAAAATGAAATTGGATCATTTCCTTACACCACACACGAAAATAGACTCAAAATGGATGAAGGATCTCAATGTGAGAAAGGAATCCATCAAAATCCTCGAGGAGAACACAGGCAGCAACCTCTTCGACCTCAGCCGCAGCAACATCTTCCTAGGAACATCACCGAAGGCAAGGGAAGCAAGGGCAAAAATGAACTGTTGGGATTTTATCAAGATCAAAAGCTTTTGCACAGCAAAGGAAACAGTTAAAAAAAACCAAAAGACAACTGACAGAATGGGAGAAGATATTTGCAAATGACATATCAGATAAAGGGCTAGTGTCCAAAATCTATAAAGAACTTAGCAAACTCAACACCCACAGAACAAATAATCCAATGAAGAAATGGGCAGAGGACATGAACAGACATTTCTGCCAAGAAGACATCCAGATGGCCAACAGACACATGAAAAAGTGCTCCATATCACTCGGCATCAGGGAAATACAAATCAAAACCACCATGAGATATCACCTCACACCAGTCAGAATGGCTAAAATGAACAAGTCAGGAAATGACAGATGCTGGCGAGGATGCGGAGAAAGGGGAACCCTCCTACACTGTTGGTGGGAATGCAAGCTGGTGCAACCCCTCTGGAAAACAGCATGGAGGTTCCTCAAAATGTTGAAAATAGAACTACCCTATGACCCAGCAATTGCACTGCTGGGTATTTACCCTAAAGATACAAACGTAGTGATCCGAAGGGGCACGTGCACCCGAATGTTTATAGCAGCAATGTCTACAATAGCCAAACTATGGAAAGAACCTAGATGTCCATCTACAGAGGAATGGATAAAGAAGATGTGGTATATATACACAATGGAATACTATGCAGCCATCAAAAGAAATGAAATCTTGCCATTTGCGACGACGTGGATGGAACTAGAGGGTATCATGCTTAGCGAAATAAGTCAATCGGAGAAAGACAACTATCATATGATCTCCCTGATATGAGGGAGAGGAGATGCAACATGGGGGGTCGAGGGGGTAGGAGAAGAGTAAATGAAACAAGATGGGATTGGGAGGGAGACAAACCGTAAGTGACTCTTAATCTCACAAAACAAACTGAGGGTTGATGGGGGGAGGGGGTTGGGAGAGGGGGTGGGGTTATGGATATTGGGGAGGGTATGTGCTATGGTGAGTGTTGTGAAGTGTGTAAACCTGGCGATTCGCAGACCTGTACCCCTGGGGATAAAAATATATGTTTATAAAGCTGTAAAAAAAAAAAAAAAAAGAAAAAGAAAGAAAGGATGAATCCCCAAGTTTTGTAGCAACATGGACGGGACTGGAAGAGATTATGCTTTGTGAAATAAGTCAAGCAGAGAGAGTCAATTATCATATGGTTTCACTTATTTGTGGAGCATAACAAATAGCATGGAGGACAAGGGGAGATGGAGAGGAGAAGGGAGTTGAGGGCAATTGGAAGGTGAGGTGAACCATGAGAGACTATGGACTCTGAAAAACGATCTGAGAATTTTGAAGGGGTGGGGGTGGGAGGTTGGGGGTACCAGGTGGTGGGTATTGTAGAGGGCACGGATTGCATGGAGCACTGGGTGTGGTGCAAAAATAATGAATACTGTTATGCTGAAAAAAATAAAAAAAAAATTAAACTAAAGACTGTAGTCAGAGATACAGAAGGACACTAAATCATTCTTAAAGGGACTATCCACCAAGATGATCTAACAATTGTAAATATCTATGCCCCCAATATGGGAGCAGCCAATTACTTAAGAAAACTGTTAATCAAGATAAAGAGTCATATTGATATGAATACATTACTAGTAGGAGGTCTTAACACGCCTCTCTCAGTAATAGACAGATCATTGAAGCAGAAAATCAATAAAGAAACAAGAGCATTGAATGACACATTGGACCAGATGGACCTCATAGATATATACAGAACATTCCACCCTAACACAACAGAATACTCATTCTTCTCAAGTGCAGATAGAACCTTCTCCAGAATAGACCACATACTGGGTCACAAATCAGGACTCAACTGATACCAAAAGACTGAGATTATTCCCTGCATATTCTCAGATCACAATGCTTTGAAACTGGAGCTCAGTCACAAGGAAAAGTTTGGAAGGAACTCAAACACCTGGAAGCTAAAGAACACCTTGCTTAAGAATGCTTGGATCAACCAGGAGATCAAAGAAGAACTTATACAATTCATGGAAACCAACGAGAATGAAGACACTTCGGTCCAAAACCTATGGGATACGGCAAAGGCAGTCCTAAGGGGGAAATACATAGCCATCCAAGCCTCCCTCAAAAAAATGGAAAAATCCAGAATACACCAGCTGTCTCTATACCTTAAAGAGCTGGGAATAAGAAGGGAAATAATCAAGATTAGAGCATAGATCAATGAGGTAGAAACCAGAGATACAGTAGAACGTATCAATGAAACTAGAAGCTGGTTTTTTGAAAGAATCAATAACATCAATAAAGCATTGGCCACACTAATCCAAAAGAAAAGAGAGAAAGCCCAAATTAATAAAATTATGAATGAAAAGGGAGAGATCACAACTAACACCAAGGAAGTAGAAACAATCATCAGAAGTTATTATCAACAGTTATATGCCAATAAGCTAAGCAACCTAGATGAAATGGATGCATTCCTGGAAAAGTATAAACTCCCAAAATTGAACCAGGAAGAAATTGACACCCTGAATAGACCAATATCTAGTAATTGATTGAAGATTAATTGAGAGATTGAAGCAGTGATCAAAAACCTCCCAAAAAACAAGAGGCCAGGACCTGATGGATTCCCTGGGGAATTCTACCAAACTTTCAAAGAAGAAATAACACCGATTCTCCTGAAGCTGTTTCAAAAAATTGAAGCAGAAGGAAATTTTCCAGACTCTTTTTATGAAGCCAGCATTACTTTGATCCCCAAGCCAGGCAAAGACCCTACCAAAAAGGAGAATTTCAGACCAATATCACTGATGAATATGGATGCTAAGATTCTCAACAAGATCTTAGCAAACAGGATCCAACAGCACATTAAAAAGATTATCCACCATGACCAGGTGGGATTTATCCCTGGGTTACAAGGATGGTTCAACATTCGCAAATCAATCAATGTGATAGAACAAATCAATAAGAGAAGAGAGAAGAACGACATGGTCCTCTCAATTGATGCAGAAAAAGCATTATACAAAATCCAGCATCCATTCCTGATTAAAATGCTTCAAAGTATAGGGACAGAGGGAACATTCCTGAACTTCATAAAATCTATCTATGAAAGATCCACAGCAAATATCATCCTCAATGGGACAAAGCTTGCAGCCTTTCTGTTGAGATCAGGAACACGACAAGGATGCCCACTCTCACCACTCTTGTTCAACATAGTATTAGAAGTCCTAGCAACAGCAATCAGACAACAAAGAGAAATAAAAGGTATCCAAATTGGCAATGAAGAAGTCAAACTCTCTCTCTTCACAGATGACATGATTCTTTATATGGAAAACCCAAAAGACTCCACCCCCCAAACTACTAGAACTCATAGAGCGATTCAGCAACGTGGCAGGATACAAAGTCAATGTGCAGAAATCAGTGGCTTTCTTATACACTAACAATGAAAATACAGAAAGGGAAATTAGAGGATCAATTCCATTTACTATAACACCAAGAACCATAAGATACCTGGGAATAAACCTAACCAAAGAGGTAAAGGAACTGTACTCAAGGAACTACAGAACACTCATGAAAGAAATTGAAGAAGAAACAAAAAGATGGAAGACCATACCATGCTCTTGGATCAGAAGAATGAACATTGTTAAAATGTCTATAATGCCTAGAGCGATCTATACTTTTAATGCCATTCCGATCAAAATTCCACCAGTATTTTTCAAAGAGCTGGAGCAAATAATCCAAAAATTTGTATGGAATCAGAAGAGACCCACAATCACTAAGGAAATGTTGAAAAAGAAAAATAAAACTGGCTGCATCACATTGCCTGATTTCAAGCTTTACTACAAAGCTGTGTACACCAAGACAGCATGGTACTGGCATAAAAACAGACACATAGACCAGTGGATCAGAGTAGAGAGCCCAGATATGGACCCTCAACTCTATGGGCAAATAATCTTCGACAAAACAGGAAAAAATATACAGTGGAAAAAAGACAGTCTCTTCAATAAATGGTGCTGGGAAAACTGGACAGCTATATGTAGAAGAATGAAACTCGACCATTCTCTTACACCGTACACAAAGATAAACTCAAAATGGATAAAAGACCTCAACGTGAGACAGGAATCCATCAGAATCCTAGAGGAGAACATAGGCAGTAACCTGTTCAATATCAGCCACAGCAACTTCTTTCAAGATATGTCTCCAAAGGCAAAGGAAACAAAAGTGAAGATGAACTTTTGGAACTTCATCAAGATCAAAAGCTTCTGCACAGCAAAGAAAACAGTCAACAAAACAAAGAGACAACCCACAGAATGGGAGAAGATATTTGCAAATGACAGTACAGTCAAAAAGTTGATATCCAGGATCTATAAAGAACTCCTCAAACTCAACACACACAAAACAGACAATCATATAAATAATGGGCAGAAGATATGAACAGACACTTCTCCAATGAAGACATACAAATGGGTATCAGACACATGAAAAAATGTTCATCATCGGTAGCCATCAGGGAGATTCAAATTAAAACCACATCAAGATACCACCTTCCACCAGTTAGAATGGCCAAAATTAGCAACACAGGAAACAACAGGTATTGGAGAGGATGTGGAGAAAGGGGAACCCTCTTACACTCTTGGCGGGAATGCAAGGTGATGCAGACCCTTTGGAAAACAGTGTGGAGATTCCTCAAGAAATTAAAAATAGAACTTCCCTATGACCCTGAATTGCACTAGTGGGTATTTACCCCAAAGATACAGATGTAGTGAAAAGAAGGGCCTTCTGTACCCCAATGTTTATAGCAGCAATGGCCATGGTCACCAAACTGTGGAAAGAACCAAGATGCCCTTCAACGGACGAATGGATAAGGAAGATGTGGTCCATATACACTATGGAGTATTATGCCTCCATCAGAAAGGATGAATACCCAACTTTTGTAGCAACATGGACGGGACTGGAAGAGATTATGCTTTGTGAAATAAATCAAGCAGAGAGAGTCAATTATCATATGGTTTCACTTATTTGTGGAGCATAACAAATAACATGGAGGACATGGGGAGATGGAGAGGAGAAGGGAGTTGAGGGAAATTGGAAGGGGAGGTGAACCATGAGAGACTATGGATACTGAAATGCAACCTGAGGGTTTTGAAGGGGTGGAGGATGGGAGGTTGGGGGAACAAGGTGGTGGGTATTAGGGAGAGCATGTATTGCATGGAGCACTGGTTGTGGTGTAAAAACAATGAATACTGTTACGCTGAAAAGAAATTAAAAAAATAAAAGGAAGGAGTGGCAACTTCCACCTCTTTATATGACCAACTAAAAACCAGAATTCCACTTAATTTCTTGTATAAAATAATTCAGAAAATACGGAAGTCATATGTAAGTGTGTCAAATTTTTTTAAATTTTATTTTTTATAAACATATATTTTTATCCCCAGGGGTACAGGTCTGCGAATCGCCAGGTTTACACACTTCACAGCACTCACCATAGCACATACCCTCCCCAATATCCATAACCCCACCCCCCTCTTCCAACCCCCTCCCCCCATCAACCCTCAGTTTGTTTTGTGAGATTAAGAGTCACTTATGGTTTCTCTCCCTCCCAATCCCATCTTGTTTCATTTACTCTTCTCCTACCCCCTCAACCCCCCATGTTGCATCTCCTCTGCCTCATATCAGGGAGATCATATGATAGTTGTCTTTCTCCGATTGACTTATTTCGCTAAGCATGATACCCTCTAGTTCCATCCACGTCGTCGAAAATGGCAAGATTTCATTTCTCCAAAAGTTCATTTTTGCCCTTGCTTCCCTTGCCTTCGGTGATGTTCCTAGGAAGATGTTGCTGCGGCTGACGTCGAAGAGGTTGCTGCCTGTGTTCTCCTTGAGGATTTTGATGGATTCCTTTCTCACATTGAGATCCTTCATCCATTTTGAGTCTATTTTCGTGTGTGGTGTAAGGAAATGATCCAATTTCATTTTTCTGCATGTGGCTGTCCAATTTTCCCAACACCATTTATTGAAGAGGCTGTCTTTGTTCCAGTGGACATTCTTTCCTGCTTTGTCGAAGATGAGTTGACCATAGAGTTGAGGGTCCATTTCTGGGCTCTCTATTCTGTTCCATTGATCTATGTGTCTGTTTTTGTGCCAGTACCATGCTGTCTTGATGATGACAGCTTTGTAATAGAGCTTGAAGTCCGGAATTGTGATGCCACCAACTTTGGCTTTCTTTTTCAATATTCCTTTGGCTATTCGAGGTCTTTTCTGGTTCCATATAAATTTTAGGATTATTTGTTGCATTTCTTTGAAAAAAATGGATGGTACTTTGATAGGAATTGCATTAAATGTGTAGATTGCTTTAGGTAGCATAGACATTTTCACAATATTTATTCTTCCAATCCAGGAGCATGGAACATTTTTCCATTTCTTTGTGTCTTCCTCAACTTCTTTCATGAGTACTTTATAGTTTTCTGAGTATAGATTCTTAGTCTCTTTGGTTAGGTTTATTCCTAGGTATCTTATAGTTTTGGGTGCAATTGTAAATGGGATGGACTCCTTAATTTCTCTTTCTTCTGTCTTGTTGTTGGTGTAGAGAAATGCAACTGATTTCTGTGCATTGATTTTATATCCTGACACTTTACTGAATTCCTGTACAAGTTCTAGCAGTTTTGGAGTGGAGTCTTTGGGTTTTCCACATAGAGTATCATATCATCTGCGAAGATTGATAGTTTGACTTCTTCTTTGCCGATTTGGATGCCTTTAATTTCCTTTTGTTGTCTGATTGCTGAGGCTAGGACTTCTAGTACTATGTTGAATAGCAGTGGTGATAACGGACATCCCTGCCGTGTTCCTGACCTTAGCGGAAAAGCTTTCAGTTTTTCTCCATTGAGAATGATATTTGCGGTGGGTTTTTCATAGATGGCTTTGATAATATTGAGGTATGTGCCCTCTATCCCTACACTTTGAAGAGTTTTGATCAGGAAGGGATGCTGTACTTTGTCAAATGCTTTTTCAGCATCTATGGAGAGTATCATATGGTTCTTGTTCTTTCTTTTATTAATGTGTTGTATCACATTGGTTGATTTGCGGATGTTGAACCAACCTTGCAGCCCTGGAAAAAATCCCACTTGGTCGTGGTGAATAATCCTTTTAATGTACTGTTGAATCCTATTGGCTAGTATTTTGGTGAGAATTTTTGCATCTGTGTTCATCAAGGATATTGGTCTGTAGTTCTCTTTTTTGATGGGATCCTTGTCTGGTTTTGGGATCAAGGTGATGCTGGCCTCATAAAATGAGTTTGGAAGTTTTCCTTCTATTGCTATTTTTTGGAACAGTTTCAGGAGAATAGGAATTAGTTCTTTAAATGTTTGGTAGAATTCCCCCAGGATGCCATCTGGCCCTGGGCTTTTGTTTGTTTGGAGATTTTTGATGACTGTTCAATCTCCTTACTGGTTATGGGTCTGTTGAGGCTTTCTATTTCTTCCTGGTTCAGTTGTGGTAGTTTATATGTCTCTAAGAATGCATCCATTTCTT
Source organism: Lutra lutra (assembly GCF_902655055.1). NCBI lineage: Eukaryota > Metazoa > Chordata > Mammalia > Carnivora > Mustelidae > Lutra > Lutra lutra. The sequence goes on from NC_062293.1 coordinate 47,384,140, forward strand.
CCAGAGTATCAAATTTGTTGGCGTAGAGTTGCTCATAGTATGTTCTTATAATTGTATTTTGTTGGTGTTCGTTGTGATCTCTCCTCTTTCATTCATGATTTTATTTATTTGGGTCCTTTCTCTTTTCTTTTTGATAAGTCTGGCCAGGGGTTTATCGATCTTATTAATTCTTTCAAAGAACCAGCTCCTAGTTTCGTTGATTTGTTCTATTGTTTGTTTGTTTTTTTTTTTTTTTTTTTTTTTGGTTTCTATTTCATTGATTTGTGCTCTGATCTTTATGATTTCTCTTCTCCTGCTGGGTTTAGGGTTTCTTTCTTGTTCTTTCTCCAGCTCCTTTAGGTGTAGGGTTAGGTTGTGTACCTGAGACCTTTCTTGTTTCTTGAGAAAGGCTTGTACTGCTATATATTTTCCTCTCAGGACTGCCTTTGTTGTGTCCCACAGATTCTGAACCGTTGTGTTTTCATTATCATTTGTTTCCATGAATTTTTTTCAATTCTTCTTTAATTTCCTGGTTGACCCTTTTCATTCTTTAGAAGGATGCTGTTTAGTCTCCATGTATTTGGGTTCTTTCCAAATTTCCTCTTGTGATTCAGTTCTAGCTTCAGAGCATTGTGGTCTGAAAATATGCAGGGAATGATCCCAATCTTTTGATACCGGTTGAGACTTGATTTAGGACCAAGAATGTGATCTATTCTGGAGAATGTTCCATGTGCACTAGAGAAGAATGTGTATTCTGTTGCTTTGGGATGAAATGTTCTGAATATATCTGTGATGTCCATCTGGTCCAGTGTGTCATTTAAGGCCTTGATTTCCTTGTTGATCTTTTGCTTTGCAGTGAGGGGAGTGTTAAAATCCCCTACTATTATTGTATTCTTGTCGATGTGTTTCTTTGATTTTGTTATTAATTGGTTTATATAGTTGGCTGCTTCCACGTTAGGGGCATAGATATTTAAAATTGTTAGATCTTCTTGTTGGACAGTTCCTTTGAGTATGATATAGTGTCCTTCCTCATCTCTTATTATAGTCTTTGGCTTAAAATCTAATTGATCTGATATAAGGATTGCACTCCTGCTTTCTTCTGATGTCCATTAGCATGGTAAATTCTTTTCCACCCCCTCACTTTAAACCTGGAGGTGTCTTCGGGTTTAAGATGAGTTTCTTGTAGGCAACATATAGATGGGTTTTGTTTTTTATCCATCCTGATACCCTGTAATTTTTGATTGGGGCATTTAGCCCATTAACATTCAAGGTAAGTATTGAGAGATATGAATTTAGTGCTGTAAGTGTGTCAAATTTATATAGAGCCACTAATAAAAAAATGGTTCTTGAATGAGTATTTTGTGATTTTTTTTAATCTTTTTTTTTTAATTTATTTTCAGCATAACAGTATTCATTGTTTTTTGTACCACACCCAGTGCTCCATGCAATCCATGCCCTCTCTAATACCCACCACCTGGTTCCCCCAACCTCCCACCCCGCCACCTCTTCAAACCCTTCAGATTGTTTTTCAGAGTCCATAGTCTCTCATTGTTCACCTCCCCTTCCAATTTCCCCCAACTCCCTTCTCCTAACTCCCCATGTCTTCCATGCTATTTGTTATTCTCCACAAATAAGTGAAACCATATGATAATTGACTCTCTCTGCTTGATTTATTTCACAAAGCATAATCTCTTCCAGTCCCGTCCATGTTGCTACAAAAGTTGGGTATTCATCCTTTCTGATGGAGGCATAATACTTCATAGTGTATATGGACCACATCTTCCTTCTCCTTTCGTCCGCTGAAGGGTATCTTGGTTCTTTCCACTGTTTGGCAAACGTGACCACTGCTGCTATAAACATTGGGGGTACAGATGGCCCTTCTTTTCACTACATCTGTATCTTTGGGGTAAATACCCAGTAGTGGAATTGCAGAGTCATAGGGAAGTTCTATTTTTAATTTCTTGAGGAATCTCCACACTGTTCTCCAAAGAGGCTGCACCACCTTGCATTCCCACCAACAGTATAAGAGGGTTCCCCTTTCTCCACATCCCCTCCAACACATGTTGTTTCCTGTCTTGCTAATTTTGGCCATTCTAACTGGTGTAAGGTGATACCTCAATGTGGTTTTAATTTGAATCTCCCTGATGGCTAGTGATGATGAACATTTTTTTCATGTGTCTGATAGCCATTTGTATGTCTTCATTGGAGAAGTGTCTGTTCATATCTTCTGCCCATCTTTTGATATGATTATCTGTTTTGTGTGTGTTGAGTTTGAGGAGTTCTTTATAGATCCTGGATATCAACCTTTTGTCTGTACTGTCATTTGCAAATATCTTCTCCCATTCTGTGGGTTTCCTCTTTGTTTTCTTGACTGTTTCCTTTTCTGTGCAGAAGCTTTTGAATTTGATGAATTCCCAAAAGTTTATTTTGGCTTTTGTTTCCTTTGCCTTTAGAGACATATCTTGAAAGAAGCTGCTGTGGCTGATATCGAAGAGGTTACTGCCTATGTTCTCCTCTAGGATTCTGACGGATTCCTGTCTCACGTTGAGGTCTTTTATCCATTTTGTGATTTCTTTTTAAACCAAATACCTAATACGCTGAATTTCCATCAAGGTTTCTGGTATTTTATTCTTTATTTATTTACCTACCTTCTGGTACTTTAACCAGGGATATTACATTGCTATTTGATAAAAAATTACATAGTCCTGTTAAGATCTGGAACAAGACAAATATGCTGCTATTACCAATAATTATTAACCTTGCACTGGAGGGCTTGGCTAGCATTATAAGATACAAAAGCAAAACTTACCAAAACAGACAATCGCTACATCAGTGTGACTACTCCATTAGCTTTCTAAGACACATTGTCAAGAGTAAACTTGACACCTGATATCATCCCTTTACACTTAGTTCTAGATAATGCTGCTGCTGCTGATTTTCTTTTATAGACAAATCTTATATCCAGAAAACTCTAAAAACTAAACATTTGGGGGAACTTGTGGTCAAATCCTGTCCTGACCAGTTCTTATTTGTCATCAACATCTGGAATGGACTCATAAGAAGCTATTTATAGGGATGCCTGGTGTCTCAGTGGGTTAAAGCTTCTGCCTCCGGCTCAGGTCATGATCCCAGATTATCATTGCCCACATTGGGCTCTCTGCTCAGTGGGGAGACTGCTTCCCTTCATCTCTCTCTGCCTACCTCTCTGCCTACTTGTGATCTCTGTCAGTCTAATAAATAAATAAATAAATAAAATATTTTTAAAAAGAAGCTATTTATATTCTTTATTCTATTTAGTATTAAAATTCATGTATTTTTGCTGCAGAATTATTCATGTGGGCTTCCCTAGAACCCATGTGGCTTTTATGTGACATGTAGTATATAATCCTTATTACTTCACAATCTGAATTCCTTGGCACCTATGACTCTGAGGATTTCACATAAGCAACCTACTAAAGCAAACACTTATCAATAGTATATTTTTATAATCTTCAAAACTGTGCTGCTGTAAGATAGATACTAATACTATTGCCATTTAACAGATGAGAAACATGAGTGGCAGAGAGGTTAAATAAACACCTAAAGGATACAGAGCTTGTAGGTAGTAGAACTGAGGTTTAACTCGGCAGCCTGGAATGACAGCTCATCCCTTCTACTGCTGCTTTCACTAATGGTGGGTGGGGGTGGGGCGGGGCAATATTTTCTTGTCAGCCCTGTTCAGCCCTAAGATAACTGTACTTTGCCCCTTTTCATTAAATTGAAAGAGAATTCTGTACTCTCATTTAAAATGTGGGATCTATACCAAGCTACTAAAATATGAAGGCCCTTGTGTATTGTTTATTCTTATCTATCCCAGTCACTCTGCTCTGTAATACTGACAATGGTTTCCTAATTGAAACTTCCCTTTTTGTCATACCGGAGCCAGTTTGGTCTTCTTTCTTTTCCTCTGTGAATATTACTTTTGTTTTTTGCTTTCCCTTACGCCTCAAAAAAAAAATCCAAGTATTCAACAAAACAAAGCTTATACTTCCTTAATTTTTTATTTGGACAGTCTCTCAGTAATGGACTCTCAGTTTCTGGCTTGGACAAAAAGCAGCCCCATCCTGAAAGGTTCTAGATGACTCTAGAACCATCAGCTGGTGAGCTCTGAGACTTGTCTGTGCTTGATATCTAAGAGTCACAGTCAAAGACACCATAGGTATTCCATGGAAGCTGGAATTAGACAGGTTTACTTTCTTCTTTGGCAGTAGCACTAATTTTACTCATTCTTAGCCTGTCTAACAATACAGAATCTTCAGCCCATTGAAAAGAATTTTGTCCCACCCCAGGCAATTTTGAAAAGTCAGGATATCTATCAAAAGGAGTCACAGACAGGTCTGATTCATAGGATGTTGCTATTGTAAACTCAGCCCACTTGATGGTAAGCTCTTGGCAGGCAGGGACTGATCATTCTATCTTGCATGTTTGTTTTTCATTCTGGAATTAAACAGTACCCTGGATGTCACAATGCTTACAAAATTTCTTTTATTCTAAGTTAAATACATTTATCTAAGACAAAAGTTAATTGGTAGAACTGAGAGAATGGTGCTTTGCAGAATCCATGCCACTTGGTTCCTCGACAAGAGGGAAAACTGCACAAAAGTTTTCATCAAATGTTTGTATGCTAACTTTAGCTCCAAAGCAATCCAATGATTAAATGTAGAATAAACCACTTCCCTTATATGTAGCTTTGTTTATTGACATTTTTCATTCATGAAATAAGAGAAATCTATCAAATTTCCAGCATCTACAGTGAGGTTGAGCACATGATAAACTTTATTAAAAGATATATATAAATATACTAAAATAAATATTTGATCATTTCAGGGTGGCTCAAATGGAGGAAAAATATGCAATATATTATACATATATATGAATATATAAACGTAGATATGACCTCATTTCAATAAAATCATCTGCAAGTGTATGTGAATGTGTATAGAAAAGAATAAATTCCTAGAAGGAAAGCAAATTTGTTATAAATAAAAGTTACAAAGTTCAATGAAAGAATCTTCAAAGTAATAAAAATCAAAAAATTAACAGAACAATTTATATGGCTAGGTAAATAAGATTACCATCCAAGGTAGGAAGGCTATTAGTGCATAACTATGTCATAAATAAAAAATGAAGTTGCAATACAGAAGTGCAGCTTAATTCCAATTCGAAAGCAGAGGGCATCATAAAATTCCATTACCACATGGCAACAATTGTATCGTTGCATCCCTTTTCATCTTAATATGTGCTCCAGTGATTATTTGTTGTTCTTATTTTAGCAGAAAGGAGATTTTTAGAGTTTAAGCTCAGGCATGGAGAATTTTAGTATTAGCTTTTCCTACACAGTTCCTACACAGTTAAGCATGGGTACGTATAGTAAGAATCTATCAAGATTTACTACTACACTTTTGTGAACAGATTGCTTCTCACATGCAAGAATTTTGAGTAGGTACTACTTTCTTTGGCACTTCTTCCTTTTTAAAATTTGTGAATATACATTTGCATGATTCAGAATTCACAGTGATATAAAAAGGTATACACACAACAGCAAGTTCACAACTCTTCTGGACCCCATTGGAGTGCTGAAGTTGCAAGGCAGTCAACTGGTCCAAAAAAATCTAAGGAAAGACTGGAGGCTTCAGGGAAATACAAGATCAGAACAGTGGTTTACCAAGACAGGATGCAGCTGGACAGCAAGAAGGGGTTATCTGTTCCTCATTGGCAAATCAGCTGGGGTTATTGGAAAATTGGGGGAAAGTGAATGTGCATGGCAAGTGGTGAAGGCCCTGGAAACTGCAAATACTTGGAGGTCTGCCAGTTGAGGACTCATAAAACATTGTGGTCAATTTCTGAGAAAGTCTCCCTTGGGGTGCAGAAGTGGAGGAAGGAAACAGTAAGTTGCTCCTGTGGAGGTGGGGGTGAGGGTGATTCACAAGTTTCAATTGAGACATTACTCCTCTCTATTCCCTACAAAACTAAAAAACCTAAACATGTGGGGGGGGGGGGTCAGCACACCCTGGTGCTCTTGGGGCACTGGTGAAAACCCATTGCAGCTAAGGAAAGGAAATAGGAGAAAAGAAACTTGAAACCATGGAGGAGGGGCATAAAGATCTACTGGACTCAAACTGCAAAGCCAACTGCAGGACTGAGAAGTAGAGACACAGTACCTAAGACAAAGATTTTTTTTTTACTTATTTTTTATTTTTTTAAGATTTTATTTATTTATTTGATAGAGATGACAAGTAGGTAGAGAGGCAGGCAGAGGAGGGGGGGAAGCAGGATCCCCGCTGAGCAGAGAGCCCGATGTGGGGCTTGATCCCAGGACCCTAGGATCATGACCTGAGCCGAAGGCAGAGGCTGAACCCAGTGAACCACCCAGGTGCCCCTAAGACAAAAATTTAATCAGAGTAGAGAACAATTGCACCTGTGGTCCCCCAGCCCCAAGCACATACTGCAGGAAAAGAAGCATCAAGGAACAAGTAATTTGCGAAAGACAGACTTTCACTGAGGCCCAGTATGAAGGGAAGATTAACATGGAGTAAGCATTGAAATATAAAGCCCTCTGAAAACCCCAACCCTAAACACAGGGTCGTATTAGAATTTGAACCCTGTGGTATAAATGTGAAAAATCAGGTTTAATGGGTTCACCAAATTGCTCTTCCCACCAAAGTCCTAGCAGGAAGAACAGCATGCCCATTTCCAAGCGTGAAAACAATTTCCCACAATCTCTTCATCCTACACAAGATGTACGTCTTTCAAGAATTAGCTAGAAAGCATACAAAAAGGTAAGGAAAAAAAAAAAAAACAAACAGCACCTTCCTAAGAAACAGAGCAATCGTTAAAACCAAACTCAAATATGATAGAGATGTTAGAAGTACCTGAGAGGGAGTTTTAAATAACTATGATTATTATGTTAAAGGCTTTAAAAGGAAAAGAATACAACATGTAAGACAGGTGGTTAAATTTAGAAATTATAATAAAGATTCCAACAAAAAACACCAAAAAATGCATAACACAGTCACAAAGAATGTTTTCAATGGGCTTAATAGTAAACTGGGCATAGCCAAAGAGAGAACCCATTTACTAGAAGACAGGCATACAGAAGTCACCCAGGCCAGAATGCAGACTATGACTACGAAGTCGTTAGATGAATGAAATAAACACAATGAAGTGAGTGGGGGAAGAAAAACCCAACCTATGTAACTGGAAAATAGTGGCTAACACAAAGCCTTAAGGCCAAAAGAACTAAGGGGATATTGCATTCTAGTTGGTAACCTTGTTTCACATGCACCTGTGGGACATATTTTCAAACTGCTTTATATGAGTACTAGGCTTGAACAAATGAATACATTTTAATAATGAGAGTCAGAGATCTCACTATTGGAGAAAGAAAGGGGCTATGTCCCAAGGTCACAGGAGCCACATTTAAAAAGAGCTCTCAGTGACCAATGCTGAAATAAAGCAACACAATAAATAGTAATAATATTATGTTATAACCCCCCCAATATAATATATGTCCATGAATCTGAAGACCTCAGTTTTTAGCCCAACATATAAAATGATTGGAAATCATTACTCTTACTCTTACAATGGGAAAGCAAAACGAGACAAACTGAAAATCAGTGAGTTTCTCAGACACACCAAAGAAATGAGGTTGCAGGACAAACTGCATTCCCCAAAACTCATGAGTCTGGTGTATCCAGAGAGATAATGCTCCTAAGACTGGCTTACCTGGAGCAGGAGCTGCCAGTCAAGGATCAGTTATGCAGCATGCATTAGGAATTACCAGACTGCAGAGAGACTATAGGCAGTGATAAGGTCCTCGAGGATGCAGTTAGAAGGGCCCCCCACACCTTCCCAGGCTTTTCCTCCAGGAACTCCATCAGATTTTCACTGGGAGATCAGAGAAAACTCCTAAGGAGCTTGTCCTTATTCTGCTACAGTTCTTCTCCTCTGTTGTATTCCATTCCATTCTGTTTTCCTGGTCCTGACAGGCAAAGAGGGTAGTAGGTGTTGCAAAACTCTCACAAACCCTTTCTCTCTAACAAGGGCCTAATCTCCAGGATGGAGGACATACTAGAGCGTGAATCGGAAACATATCCCATTTTGGGGAAAGGAAATACACTCCACCCTAGACCAGTCATACCTTCCCATGTCATCTAAGGCGGGGTCCACAAAGAAAAGGACATGAGCAAATATACTAGAAACATTACAGCTGGAGAGGAGACTAGCAGATAGGAGTGACCAAAGCTCTGCTCCTAGAGGAGAAGCAGAAATACCTCATAGGCCAAATCCCCAAGACAGGCACATTAAAAGATGGACACTTAATCAGGAGATTAGAGCACATCCCTTTTTTTCTCTAACCTATCACAATACTAACAAACCTCCAGAAGTAATAAAGGTGGATTATAGAGAAAGGGCTGCAAGACACACACACTCTCTAAAAACAGTACAAAAAGAAACTGAAAGCCGAGAGGGAAGAAAAACAAGATCACCAGAGTAATGCAAAACCTCTGGTGCTTACCACGAAAACAAACATGCAATGTACCCAAACTCCTAGACAGATTAACATAAATCCTCATACTAATCACCTACTTACCTCAGTTTCTATTCCTTTGAACAATATGTCTGGTCTCAACAAAATTCACAAGGCATTCCAAAAGGCAAGAATAAACACCATCTGAAGAAACAAAACAAGTATCAGAACCAGACTGAAATATAAAAAAAGATGTTGAGGGCGCCTGGGTGGCTCAGTGGGTTAAGCCGCTGCCTTCGGCTCAGGTCATGATCTCGGAGTCCTGGGATCGAGTTCCGCATCGGGCTCTCTGCTCAGCAGGGAGCCTGCTTCCTCCTGTCTCTCTGCCTGCCTCTCTGCCTGCTTGTGATCTCTCTCTGTCAAATAAATAAATAAAATCTTTAAAAAAAAAAAGATGTTGAAATTATCTCAGGAAATTTTAAGTAACAATGACTAATATGGTTCAAAGCTCTCAAGGGAAAAGTAGATAATGTGTAAGACCAGATGGAATGTCAGCATAAAGATGAGAACTATAAGAAAGGAGGAAAAGGACATGCTAGATGTGAAAAACAGTATTGGAAATGAAGACTACCTTTGATGAGTGCCATCAGTAGACTGGACATGACTGAGGAAAGAATCACTAAGTTTGAACATAAGTAAATAGAAACTTCTCATACTGCAATGCAAAGAGATAAAAAGAAGGAAAAAAGGATAGGATGGGATGAAATGGAATGGAATAAAGGAGAACATCCAAGAACTATGGAACAATATCAAAAGTTGTGATATACATAGAATTAGGAAATCAGAGAAGAAAGAATGGAACAGAAGAAATATTTGCAGGAATAATAATGGCTGAGAATTTTCCAAATTAATGATAGATACCAAAGCATAGAAACATAAGTTTAGAGAACAGAATACTCAAAATACACATAGACACATCACAGAGTTAAACTGCAGGAAAACGAAGATAAAGAGAAAATACTGATGGAATCCAAGTTAGTGGAGAACACTTTCCATACAAAAGAACAAGATAAAAATTACAGCAGTCTTCTCATTAAAAAAAAAAAAAAAGGCAAACCAGAGTGTAAATATAAGTGTAAAGCTTGTTACTGTTTATATGCTTAAGAAAAAGCTTTCCAGAATAAGACTTAAATTCAGAATATCATTGATTAAAGTTTTATTTATATAGCTTTAACAACTGCGGAGCATTCCTTAAAATTTTAGCATAAGGACATTAAAAAATTGCATGAGATTCAAAGCCCATTAGCAAAATTATTAATTTAAAATCCTAATGTAAATTACAAATTTTAGAATTTATTTTTAACTCTTATTTATCACATGTTCTAATGTATGTACATAAGTTTCTGTGGCTTAAATGTTATTATTTGATAAGTTTTTGTGGTGTGGATGATTGTTATTATTTGATTGTTATACCATATGTGCCCATTAAGATTCTTTTTAATTATAAAATATTTCAAATATACAGAGTAATAATAATAATATAAATGCCCTTGTGCTCCTCACAAACTATTTTGCCATATTTGCTTCTGATTTTTAAAGAAATAAAATCTTCCTCTTTTGTACTTCTCCCTGATGCCATCTCATCTTTCCCTCCCTAGAGCCACCCTACTGTTCTGAAGTCAGTGTAACTTTTCCCTATATAAGATTTTATATTTCCTCATGTATTTCTATCCATAAATAATATATAGCAGTTTAAAAAAATATTTGTAATAGCCTATTGTATGTAATCTTTTGTGACTTACTTTTTCACTCAACATAACTGCTGTTTAGTATATTACTACTTGCCAGTTCATTTCAATTATTATTTTTTGTTATTTTGAGCAGCGCTGCAAGTGTACATCCTTGATAACATTTTCTCATGCAAATGTCCTAGATATTTTGGACATTTGCCCCCAAATGGATTTTTGGGTAGTTGATATGTACAGTCTGTGATTTTAGACCTTGTCAAGTTGCTCTCCAAAGTGGTATGCAAGTTTGCACTGCCAACAGTAAGGTAAGAGAGTTCTGGTTTTCTTGCCTCATCACCAATATTTAGTCTTCTCCAATTTTTAAGTCTTTCTAGTAAGGGCTGTGAGATAATAGCTTTTTGTTTTAATTTGTATATCCTTGGCTAAAAAGAACATTAGCTTTATTTCATATACTTACTGGTCATTGTGAATTTATTATCTATATGCCTACTTTTCTCTGTTACATGGCTGCTTTTAGTTTGTGGGTTGACTTTAATGTGGTTTGTAGCTGTCTTTAATTATATAGAATTTTGCAGTTAAATTTAGCCAAATTTATCATCATTTTCCTTTATGGTTGAGCCCTTCTTCTGTTAGGTTTTAAAAATTTATTACTTTCCTGAAGTCTAAAAAATTCTAGAGAAAATTTTTTTTCTAAAATTTTCTAAATTTTTTAATTTCTAAAATTTTCTAAAATTTTCTAAAATTTTTTCTAAAAATTTTTTTCTAAAAAAATTTTCCTTCAAAAGGTATAAATTTCAAAATATGCCTAATTCACCCCAAATCAAATTTTGTGATTGTTTTAAGGTAGAAATCCTACCCCATATTGATAGCCAGTTCTCATAACATCTTTTATTAAACAATACTGCCCATTCTTCATTAACTTTATAGTGGCTCCTCTCTTATATTACCAAATCTTACATGTGCAATTTGGTTTCTGGACTCTGTATTCTGTTCCACTGGCTTACTTACCAGTGTCCATTCTACACAATTGTTTTAATTTAAAAAATATCTTTATAAATAATTTGAAGAGGAGTTAAGTCATCCTCTACTCTTATTGTTCCAAAAATTTCCTTGGATAGCCATATCCTCTGCTATCCAAGTACTCCTCTCCCCTTTCTTGTTTATTATCATGGCTAGTTTGTACTCACTGTACTAAGATGTTTTATGAAAGAAATTTGGTAAGTGCCCATGTTGAGTTTTATCTGGTGCAATAGGGTGGCTCTTTTGGCTTTACCAGATCTTATCCTTAAGGCCTTTCAACCCAATTATTCTCTGTTTGTTTCAAAATTGGAAACAAAAAGTTTGTATATTTGTGATAGAATGTTTGAACTTCCCCATGAATTTGTCTTTTTGTTTTATAAAATTCCTTGCAAAAAAGACTTTGGGCTCAACAAGGTATTTAGCACAGGGTTCTGCTAATCTAAGAAATTTGATAATGTCTTTTTTTTTCTTAAACTCTGGATTTCTTTTTAAGGATAGCAGCTTCTTTGGATGGTACCAAAGTATCAAATAACTTGTATATTTCAAATCCAGATTTTATTAGGAGGTTAAGGAACCTCTGTTTCTGTGGCATTCCAAATTGATATGTTATTTCAAAAATATACTGGCTATCTATTGGCCAACAGACACATGAAAAAGTGCTCCATATCACTCGGCATCAGGGAAATGCAAATCAAAACCACCATGAGATCTATTTTCAACATTTTGAGGAACCTCCATGCTGTTTTCCAGAGTGGTTGCACCAGCTTGCATTCCCACCAACAGTGTAGGAGGGTTCCCCTTTCTCCGCATCCTCGCCAGCATCTGTCATTTCCTGACTTGTTAATTTTAGCCATTCTGACTGGTGTGAGGTGATATCTCATAGTGGTTTTGATTTGTATTTCCCTGATGCCGAGTGATATGGAGCACTTTTTCATGTGTCTGTTGGCCATCTGGATGTCTTCTTGGCAGAAATGTCTGTTCATGTCCTCTGCCCATTTCTTCATTGGATTATTTGTTCTGTGGGTGTTGAGTTTGCTAAGTTCTTTATAGATTTTGGACACTAGCCCTTTATCTGATATGTCATTTGCAAATATCTTCTCCCATTCTGTCAGTTGTCTTTTGGTTTTGTTCACTGTTTCCTTTGCTGTGCAAAAGCTTTTGATCTTGATAAAATCCCAAAAGTTCATTTTTGCCCTTTCTTCCCTTGCCTTTGGTGATGTTCCTAGGAAGATGTTGCTGCGGCTGGGGTCGAAGAGGTTGCTGCCTGTGTTCTCCTCAAGGATTTTGATGGATTCCTTTCTCACATTGAGATCCTTCATCCATTTTGAGTCTATTTTCGTGTGTGGTGTAAGGAAATGATCCAATTTCATTTTTCTGCATGTGGCTGTCCAATTTTCCCAACACCATTTATTGAAGAGGCTGTCTTTGTTCCATTGGACATTCTTTCCTGCTTTGTCGAAGATGAGTTGACCATAGAGTTGAGGGTCCATTTCTGGGCTCTCTATTCTGTTCCATTGATCTATGTGTCTGTTTTTGTGCCAGTACCATGCTGTCTTGATGATGACAGCTTTGTAATAGAGCTTGAAGTCCGGAATTGTGATGCCACCAACTTTGGCTTTCTTTTTCAATATTCCTTTGGCTATTCGAGGTCTTTTCTGGTTCCATATAAATTTTAGGATTATTTGTTCCATTTCTTTGAAAAAAATGGATGGTACTTTGATAGGAATTGCATTAAATGTGTAGAATGCTTTAGGTAGCATAGACATTTTCACAATATTTATTCTTCCAATCCAGGAGCATGGAACATTTTTCCATTTCTTTGTGTCTTCCTCAATTTCTTTCATGAGTACTTTATAGTTTTCTGAGTATAGATTCTTAGTCTCTTTGGTTAGGTTTATTCCTAGGTATCTTATAGTTTTGGGTGCAATTGTAAATGGGATGGACTCCTTAATTTCTCTTTCTTCTGTCTTGTTGTTGGTGTAGAGAAATGCAACTGATTTCTGTGCATTGATTTTATATCCTGACACTTTACTGAATTCCTGTACAAGTTCTAGCAGTTTTGGAGTGGAGTCTTTTGGGTTTTCCACATAGAGTATCATATCATCTGCGAAGAGTGATAGTTTGACTTCTTCTTTGCCGATTTGGATGCCTTTAATTTCCTTTTGTTGTCTGATTGCTGAGGCTAGGACTTCAGGTACTATGTTGAATAGCAGTGGTGATAACGGACATCCCTGCCGTGTTCCTGACCTTAGCGGAAAAGCTTTCAGTTTTTCTCCATTGAGAATGATATTTGCGGTGGGTTTTTCATAGATGGCTTTCATAATATTGAGGTATGTGCCGTCTATCCCTACACTTTGAAGAGTTTTGATCAGGAAGGGATGCTGTACTTTGTCAAATGCTTTCTCAGCATCTATGGAGAGGATCATATGGTTCTTGTTCTTTCTTTTATTAATGTGTTGTATCACATTGATTGATTTGCGGATGTTGAACCAGCCTTGCAGCCCTGGAATAAATCCCACTTGGTCGTGGTGAATAATCCTTTTAACGTACTGTTGAATCCTATTGGCTAGTATTTTGGCGAGAATTTTTGCATCTGTGTTCATCAAGGATATTGGTCTGTAGTTCTCTTTTTTATTGGGATCCTTGTCTGGTTTTGGGATCAAGGTGATGCTGGCCTCATAAAATGAGTTTGGAAGTTTTCCTTCTATTTCTATTTTTTGGAACAGTTTCAGGAGAATAGGAATTAGTTCTTCTTTAAATGTTTGGTAGAATTCCCCCGGGAAGCCGTCTGGCCCTGGGCTTTTGTTTGTTTGGAGATTTTTGATGACTGTTTCAATCTCCTTACTGGTTATGGGTCTGTTGAGGCTTTCTATTTCTTCCTGGTTCAGTTGTGGTAGTTTATATGTCTCTAGGAATGCATCCATTTCTTCCAGATTGTCAAATTGTTGGCGTAGAGTTGCTCATAGTATGTTCTTATAATTGTCTGTATTTCTTTGGTGTTCGTTGTGATCTCTCCTCTTTCATTCATGATTTTATTTATTTGGGTCCTCTCTCTTTTCTTTTTGATAAGTCTGGCCAGGGGTTTATCAATCTTATTAATTCTTTCAGCTCCTAGTTTCGTTGATTTGTTCTATTGTTTTTTTGGTTTCTATTTCATTGATTTCTGCTCTGATCTTTATGATTTCTCTTCTCCTGCTGGGTTTAGGGTTTCTTTCTTGTTCTTTCTCCAGCTCCTTTAGGTGTAGGGTTAGGTTGTGTACCTGAGACCTTTCTTGTTTCTTGAGAAAGGCTTGTACTGCTATATATTTTCCTCTCAGGACTGCCTTTGTTGTGTCCCACAGATTCTGAACCGTTGTGTTTTCATTATCATTTGTTTCCATGAATTTTTTTCAATTCTTCTTTAATTTCCTGGTTGACCCTTTTCATTCTTTAGAAGGATGCTGTTTAGTCTCCATGTATTTGGGTTCTTTCCAAATTTCCTCTTGTGATTCAGTTCTAGCTTCAGAGCATTGTGGTCTGAAAATATGCAGGGAATGATCCCAATCTTTTGATACCGGTTGAGACTTGATTTAGGACCAAGAATGTGATCTATTCTGGAGAATGTTCCATGTGCACTAGAGAAGAATGTGTATTCTGTTGCTTTGGGATGAAATGTTCTGAATATATCTGTGATGTCCATCTGGTCCAGTGTGTCATTTAAGGCCTTGATTTCCTTGTTGATCTTTTGCTTTGCAGTGAGGGGAGTGTTAAAATCCCCTACTATTATTGTATTCTTGTCGATGTGTTTCTTTGATTTTGTTATTAATTGGTTTATAGAGTTGGCTGCTCCCACGTTAGGGGCATAGATATTTAAAATTGTTAGATCTTCTTGTTGGACAGTTCCTTTGAGTATGATATAGTGTCCTTCCTCATCTCTTATTATAGTCTTTGGCTTAAAATCTAATTGATCTGATATAAGGATTGCCACTCCTGCTTTCTTCTGATGTCCATTAGCATGGTAAATTCTTTTCCACCCCCTCACTTTAAACCTGGAGGTGTCTTCGGGTTTAAGATGAGTTTCTTGTAGGCAACATATAGATGGGTTTTGTTTTTTTATCCATTCTGATACCCTGTGTCTTTTGATTGGGGCATTTAGCCCATTAACATTCAGGGTAAGTATTGAGAGATATGAATTTAGTGCCATCGTATTGCCTGTAAGGTGACTGTTATTGTATATTGTCTCTGTTTCTTTCTGATCTACTACTTTGAGGGTCTCTCTTTGCTTAGAGGACCCCTTTCAATATTTCCTGTAGAGCTGGTTTGGTATTTGCAAATTCTTTCAGTTTTTGTTTGTCCTGGAAGCTTTTAATCTCTCCTTCTATTTTCAATGATAGCCTAGCTGGATATAGTATTCTTGGCTGCATGTTTTTCTCATTTAGTACTCTGAATATATCATGCCAGCTTTTTCTGGCCTGCCAGGTCTCTGTGGATAAGTCTGCTGCCAATCTAATATTTTTACCATTGTACGTTACAGACTTCTTTTCCCGGGCTGCCTTCAGGATCTTTTCTTTGTCACTAAGACTTGTAAATTTTACTATTAGGTGACGGGGTGTGGAACTATTCTTATTGATTTTGAGGGGGGTTCTCTGAACCTCCTGAATTTTGATGCTTGTTCCCTTTGCCATATTGGGGAAATTCTCTCCAATAATTCTCTCCAATATACCTTCTGCTCCCCTCTCTGTTTCCTCTTCTTCTGGAATCCCAATTATTCTAATGTTGTTTCGTCTTATGGTGTCACTTATCTCTCGAATTCTCCCCTCGTGGTCCAGTAGCTGTGTGTCCCTCTTTTGCTCAGCTTCTTTATTCTCTGTCATTTGGTCTTCTATATCGCTAATTCTTTCTTCTGCCTCATTTATCCTAGCAGTGAGAGCCTCCATTTTTGATTGCACCTCATTAATAGCTTTTTTTATTTCAACTTGGTTAGATTTTAGTTCTTTTATTTCTCCAGAAAGGGCTTTTATATCTCCCGAGAGGGTTGCTTTAATATCTTCCATGCCTTTTTCAAGCCCGGCTAGAACCTTGAGAATCGTCATTCTGAACTCTATATCTGACATATTACCAATGTCTGTATTGATTAGGTCCCTAGCCTTTGGTACTGCCTCTTGTTCTTTTTTTTGTTGTGAATTTTTCCGCCTTGTCATTTTGTCCAGATAAGAGTTTATGAAGGAGCAAGTAAAATACTAAAAGTGTGGCAACAACCCCAAGAAAATATGCTTTAGCCAAACCAGAAGAGATCCCGAATTGTGAGGGGGGAGAAAGGGGATAAAAAGGGGTTCAGAAAGAAAGAAAAAAAAAACTATTAAAAAAAAAAGAAAGCCGATAAAAAAAAATATATAAAAAGAGGAAAAAAAAATATATATATTAGATAAACTATTTAAAAAACGTTAAAAAAAAGAAATCGGTAAAAGTTAAAAAAAATTTAGCAGAAGAAGAGAAAAAGAAAAAAAATTGAAAAAGAAAAAAAAATTAAATTAACTGCAAGGCTAAAAAATCATGGGGAGAAAGCCATGAGTTCCGTGCTTTGCTTTCTTCTCCTCTGGAATTCCGCCGTTCTCCTTGGTAGGTGAACTTGGTCCTGGCTGGGTTTCCCGTAGATCTTCTGGGGGAGGGGCCCGTTGTAGTGATTCTCAAGCGTCTTTGCCCCAGGCGGAGTTGCACCGCCCTTACCCGGGGCCGCGCTGAGTCATCCGCTCGGGTTCGCTTTCGGGAGCTTTTGTTCCCTGAGCGCTTTCCGTAGAGTCCGGAGGACGGGAATAAAGATGGCGGCCTCCCGGTCTCCGGCCCGGAGGAGCCGAGAGCCCGGGGCCCCACTCCTCAGTGCGCCCTCAGAGAACAGTGCCAAATGACTCTCGTCACCCTGGCCTCCGGCCGCGCTCCGAGCTGACCGAGCCTGCGACCGGTTCAAGGCAACCCTGAGCTGAGAGTCACTCCTCGGCTCTGTCTCTGCAGCCGGCTTCCCCGTTCTAATACCGGTAAGCTCTGCGACACTGAGACACCCCCGATCCTTCTGCGACCCTGCGGGAGCTGAGGCCGCGCTGACCCCGCCTGGGCTTCACCCCAGTTAAGCCTCTGGAGCGATGTCCCTCAGCGGAACAGACTTTTAAAAGTCCTGATTTTGCTCCGTTGCTCCGCCGCTCGCCGGGAGCCGGCCCCTCCCCCCGCGGTCTATCTTCCCGTCGCTTTGGATTCACTTCTCCGCCAGTCCTACCTTGCAGAAAGTGGTTGATTTTCTGTTTCTGGAATTGCTGTTCTTCTTCTCTTCAATCTCCCGTTGGATTTGTAGGTGTTCGCAATCTTTAGATAAGCTATTTAGCTGATCTCCCGCTACCCGAAGTAGTCTCAGCCTGCTACTTCTCCGCCATCTTGACTCCTCCCCCTTCCTTTCTTTTTTTTTAAGATTTACTTATTTATTTGTCAGAGAGAAAGACAGCAAGAGAGAGTGCACAAGCAGGGGGAGCAGGAGGCAGAGGGAGAAGCCACCGAGCAAGGAGTCCAACACAAGACTCCATCCCAGAGCCCTGGGATCACAATCCAAGCCAAAGGCAGAGGCTCAACTGACTGAGCCACCCAGGTGTCCCTTGAATGATTTTCTTAAATTATATCTCAAGGACTGAAATTATTGGGCTGAAACATTTTTATCATTCTTGAGATTTATTCACACAGTCCCTTCCTAAAGAGTTGTATTAAGTTGCATTGGCTTCAATCTCTGTTAATCTTGTAACAATGACTTTCCTTCTCATAGGAGTTCCCAGTGAGAAGAGCAACAAGTTCTTAGTTGCTTAGCTGCCCTTAGTAGTAATAGCAGCTACACAGACTTTGCCATCTTGGCAGAGGACAATGTAATGATTATCAGCCTTGCCATGATTCATTGATGAATAAAACAGGTCATGAAAAGTTCAAGGAAAGCTGGCCTTAGTTCATTATTAAACTTTGTCTGCCTTGACCATTCTTTTTTTTTTTTTAAGATTTTATTTATTTATTTGACTAGAGATCACAAGCAGGCAGAGAGGTAGGCAGAGAGAGGAGGAAGCAGGCTCCCTGCTGAGCAGAGAGCCCGATGTGGGGCTCGATCCCAGGACTCTGAGATCATGACCTGAGCCGAAGGCAGCGGCTTAACCCACTGAGCCACCCAGGTGCCCCTGCCTTGACCATTTTCTCTTTAAATTCAGATATGATTTACCTCTTCATTATTGAGATTTTCCAAATCATATATTTCAAGATGTTTCTTTTCCCTACCTGAAATAAGAATCAGGGCCCCCATACTTGTGAAAGGAGGAAATTGTTGACTTTCAGAAAGAATTCCTGTAATGAATTTAAGGATGATTAAAAATATTGTTTTGCAAATTTACCATTCATGATAAAGGGGACACACACACAAATTTAAATATATGGCTTGATTTTGATAGGAATTTTAAGGATAACATGGGTCACTGTATTTCTATTACTTTGAGATTCCTTTCCTTTGTCTGCCAATATACTTAACTATTGACAATTATGAGTAATAAAAGACCGGTTTGTGTTAATCAGCAGCTGACTAATGTCATATAATAAGTTCATTTGATTTTATAAAGAAAATAGCTGAAAATATTAATAATTATATCTTATTACCCATCTTACCTCTTCAGGTGGAGTCACTACATAGGGGGGATTAAACACCAGAAGATCAACTTTTTCTTTCAATCTTGGTAATAAGCCTTTGACCTAAATGTTTCAATAGTCAGAATTTTAAACTGGGCTCAGAATTAAAATAGATAAATACATAAATCTTTAAAAATACTTTCTTCCCGTGTTTTTGGAGAAAAACATATTAGAGGGCTAAAATTGTAGACAGAGGTAAATATTTTTACATTTTCTTTCAGATATAGGTTATATGCATTTACCTAAAAACAGGAAATTAAACTATTTACCAGAATGAACACAAAATGTATAAAAAGCCTCCGCTTTTCAACAGTTCATATGTTTATACTCTGGGTTCACTTTTGGAAGATTAAATAAGGAAGCAAGCTCTCCTATGTTCTATATAGATATACATATGCTTTAAACCTATTGCTCTAACTTAAATATTTATTTTCTGTAACCAAGAGAAATGTTTTATGAGATAACAAAAAACATCCAAAAATACATATGTATAAAAATAGATACACATATATATGTGCATATATATATATTTGCTTTCTACTTTACTCATAAAATAAAGATACATTAATAATATATTGGCTGGGACAATTAGATATCAAAGAGAGGACTGAAAAATGTGGAAGAGACACTGAAAATATCAGTTGTTTGGCATTTTGTAAATCTTTAAACCATTGGGAGCAATTTTCTGTGAACCCAGAACAAAAATGTCTTTTTAAACAAAGTGCTTTCAGGGCACAATGCCATTTAAAGTATTCCTTTGGTTCCTCTGATGACTGAATTATATACATACTCACAAAACCACGTCTCATCATGCCACCTTGCACTGTCACAGGCACAGTAAAGTAAAAACACCATATCTGGATGGGCTCTCACCCCTAAAGTCATTTCCTTCAATTACCACTTTGTACAGACTCTCATCCATAAATTCTAAGGCAGTTTCTTTCTTTCTTTCTTTCTTTCTTTTTTAAGATTTATTTATTTGAGAGAGAAAGAGCGTGCACACATGCCTGAACAGGGCAGAGGAAGAGGAAGCAGACTCCCCGCTGAGCGCGGAGCCTGATGTGGAGCTCCATCCCACAAACCCTGAGATCCTGACCTGAGTTGAAATTAAGAGTTGGTCACCGACACCGAGCAACTGTGCTTAACCAACTGTGCCAACCAGGCACCCCCTGAGGCTGTTTCTTGAGATGGAATAGCTGAAATACTTCAAGGCAGGGTCTGAAGTATCACGTATTTTATTAACATTCTTACAATTCTCCAATATATACATAGAGACCTACCATTATTGACTAAATATTTTTCTTTAAATGGACCTTTTTTCTTTTTTGTTAAATAAATTTGCTCTAAAGGGAAATCAGTATTACTTCCTGGAAATAGAAATGACTACAAGGATAAATGGGATATAAATTTTTAAAAATGTCATGGTTATAGTTACTGCTTCCAGTCTGAGAGTGATGCAGGCCTTCTACCTCTTTGCTAAAGAGACATTTGGAGGGGCGCCTGGGGGGCTCAGTCAGTTAAGCATCTGCCTTCAGCTCAGGTCATGATCCCAGAGTCCTGGGATTGAGTCCCACATGGAGTCCCACAGGGAGCCCCACATGGAGCCCCACATGAAGCACCCCCACCTGCCCACTGTTGCGGGGGGGGGGGACTTCTCAGCAGGGAGCCTGCTTGTCCCTCTCCTTCACCTTCTGTCCTGCTTGTGCTCTCTCTCTCACAGTCTGTCTTTCAAATAAATAATAAATAAATACATAAATATGTAAATATGAGACTGAAGCACTACCTCTGTGCTAAGGAGGCACCTCATAAATATGTAAATAAATAAAATCTTTAAGAGAGAGGAAAAAAAAAGAGACATTTGCAAGTGTTTAAAAGGTGTTAAAACTGAGACCTTCTTCCAGATGTAATCAAAATAGCTGAAGGAGGATTAGAGAGGAAAGAGCTTTTACATCATATGATTCAAAGTTATTTAACACTCAGTCATACCATCTCAGTACTGGGCACATCACTGGACTATTTACACACAGTGTGAATCACTGCCTTACAACTTCCATTTTATCCCAGTTTCTAAAAGCATTTCTGTTTGTCATCTTAATAGGCCTGTTAACTGTAAAGTTCAAAGAGAACACATGAATAGTATCTTTGAGGACGTGTTACAGAGGTACCTCTTCTTTCTCTATTCATTTAAAAAGTGAAAGGTAACATTTTTTTTTAAAGATTTTTTATTTATTTATTTGACAGAGAGAGATCACAAGTAGACGGAGAGGCAGGCAGAGAGAGAGAGAGGGGGAAGCAGGCTTCCTGCTGAGCAGAGAGCCCGATGCGGGCCTCGATCCCAGGACCCTGGGATCATGACCTGAGCCAAAGGCAGCGGCGTAACCCGCTGAGCCACCCAGGCGCCCGAAAGGTAACATTTTTGAGAGAAGTGATTCAGGAATACCTTTGTCTGCAAGTAGGAAGATGACTAGTTATCTGCTGTTCCTTTTGGTAGTGATACTGCAGTATGAGGAAATACATTTGAAATCACCAATTTTCAATTACATAAAGAAATTAAGTTTCTCACCATTGTTAAAAAAAAAAAAAAAGTCCAGAAGGTAATTTTCCAGAAATATTGAGAAGGGAAACTAAAAGAATTTGCTTTGTAATTGTTTATAATGGCTCTAAGGTTGGGGCACCTGGGCGGCTCAGTCATTAAGAGGCTGCCTTCGGCTCAGGTCATGATCCCAGGGTCCTAGGAATGAGCCCCACATCAGGCTCCCTGCTCAGCAGAGAGCCTGCTTCTCCTTCTCCCTCTGCCTGCTGCTCTGCCTACTTGTGCTCTCTATCTCTCTGTCAAATAAATAAATAAAATCTTTTAAAAAATGGTTCTGAGGTACTATATTTTAATAATCATTGCAGTATGGATTTTAAATAATGGAAAAAAATTGATAATAAAATACAGAAAATTATGTAGTTTAAAAAGGAAACGGATTTATATGAGAAAGTCACTATAGACTGGATATAAGGTCTAATCACACACACCCCTCACCCATCCACATTCAGCTTTTGGGTGGTCTCAGAGCATTAGAACAGATCTAAAAATGGGGAAGTAAGCAAAAAAGGCCTCTGACAAGAAGTTTTAAATTCATATAGCAAAATGTACTTTATTTATACGAGAGGCTCTTATTTAGAACCCCTGAACTCTTAGCTTAAATACAAGTTTAACTAAATCACTTGTTTGGTATTCCAGCAAACAGCACATGGAAAGAGAGAGTGGAAGGGCCACGAACAGGTGACAGCAAAATAAGACAACATAAAGCAAGAGAAAAGAGACAAAGAGGAGAGGAAATGAAAACTCAGAATCACTGCAGGCTCTAGCTACTCAGTGTAAGGAAGAAAGCCCTGAGTAATCCTCATCACAGCTAGCACAGAATAGTAACTAATGCTCATTTTAATGACCCTGAATCAATCAAAGATAAAGTCATGTTTAGTTTATTTTAGGAATGTCAGGAAAGCCATATGACATATCTGAAAAAAGTCTTTTTTCTAAAACTAAAAAAGAAGCAAAATAAAAGTACTACTTTGTAAACAGGTAAGCTTAGTTATCTAAAACAATGATTTTGATCATGGCTGTGATCATCAATGCCTAGTGTTCTGAATATTAAACAAACACAGAGTTTTGTAAGTGGATCATAATACCTATGCTAATGCCTCCTTCTTCCTTCTTTGTCAGCATTCAGGGTCACCATCACCTCGAACCACCAAAAGAGCTGACTGGCATGGACTACCATGAGCCATGTCCTGAAACAGCTGTTACTTCTAGATTTAGACTCAATGGTCTGGGCTTAAATTCTGTAATTATCACTCTATTAGTTACATAACTTTAAAAAATGAACCTCACCTCAGTTTCTACCTCTGTTAAAAAAAAGATATTCTAAATTTCTTATTTATCTAAAGTTTTATTATTATACCAAAACCATATATTTAACACTAATCATGGACACAATAAAGAAATAAGTTAAAATTTCAAAGGGCAAAACCTTCACAGTGATCCCATGTAAATCACCTGAGTACCTTTCTTGATAATCTAGTTTTTAATAGCAGTAACAAGTTCTAATAGGTAAGAATTTCTTACATATTTTGCTTAATTCCTTCTAAGCTGAAAAATCACTTCTGAGTTTAAAAAAGCAGAAAAGCTAAATACTCTTAACACTAAGAATACATGTCAAGAAGCATGGAAAGCATTTTTTTTTAATTTTATAAACATATATTTTTATCCCCAGGGGTACAGGTCTGCAAATTGCCAGGTTTACACACTTCACAGCACTCACCATAGCACATGCCCTCCCCAATATCCATAACCCCACCCCCCCACTTCCAACCCCCTCCCCCCATCAACCCTCAGTTTGTTTTGTGAGATTAAGAGTCACTTATGGTTTCTCTCCCTCCCAATCCCATCTTGTTTCATTTACTCTTCTTCTGCCCCCTCAACCCCCCATGTTGCATCTCCTCTCCCTCATATCAGGGAGATCATATGATAGTTGTCTTTCTCCGATTGACTTATTTCGCTAAGCATGATACCCTCTAGTTCCATCCACGTCGTCGCAAATGGCAAGATTTCATTTCTTTTGATGGCTGCATAGTATTCCATTGTGTATATATACCACATCTTCTTTATCCATTCGTCTGTTGATGGACATCTAGGTTCTTTCCATAGTTTGGCTATTGTAGACATTGCTGCTATAAACATTCGGGTGCACGTGCCCCTTCGATCACTACGTTTGTATCTTTAGGGTAAATACCCAGCAGTGCAATTGCTGGGTCATAGGGTAGTTCTATTTTCAACATTTTGAGGAACATCCATGCTGTTTTCCAGAGTGGTTGCACCAGCTTGCATTCCCACCAACAGTGTAGGAGGGTTCCCCTTTCTCCGCATCCTCGCCAGCATCTGTCATTTCCTGACTTGTTCATTTTAGCCATTCTGACTGGTGTGAGGTGATATCTCATGGTGGTTTTGATTTGTATTTCCCTGATGCCGAGTGATATGGAGCACTTTTTCATGTGTCTGTTGGCCATCTGGATGTCTTCTTGGCAGAAATGTCTGTTCATGTCCTCTGCCCATTTCTTCATTGGATTATTTGTTCTGAGGGTGTTGAGTTTGCTAAGTTCTTTATAGATTTTGGACACTAGCCCTTTATCTGATATGTCATTTGCAAATATCTTCTCCCATTCTGTCAGTTGTCTTTTGGTTTTGTTCACTGTTTCCTTTGCTGTGCAAAAGCTTTTGATCTTGATAAAATCCCAAAAGTTCATTTTTGCCCTTGCTTCCCGTGCCTTTGGTGATGTTCCTAGGAAGATGTTGCTGCGGCTGAGGTCGAAGAGGTTGCTGCCTGTGTTCTCCTCGAGGATTTTGATGGATTCCTTTCTCACATTGAGATCCTTCATCCATTTTGAGTCTATTTTCGTGTGTGGTGTAAGGAAATGATCCAATTTCATTATTCTGCATGTGGCTGTCCAATTTTCCCAACACCATTTATTGAAGAGGCTGTCTTTGTTCCATTGGACATTCTTTCCTGCTTTGTCGAAGATGAGTTGACCATAGAGTTGAGGGTCCATTTCTGGGCTCTCTATTCTGTTTCATTGATCTATGTGTCTGTTTTTGTGCCAGTACCATGCTGTCTTGATGATGACAGCTTTGTAATAGAGCTTGAAGTCCGGGATTGTGATGCCACCAACTTTGGCTTTCTTTTTCAATATTCCTTTGGCTATTCGAGGTCTTTTCTGGTTCCATATAAATTTTAGGATTATTTGTTCCATTTCTTTGAAAAAAATGGATGGTACTTTGATAGGAATTGCATTAAATGTGTAGATTGCTTTAGGTAGCATAGACATTTTCACAATATTTATTCTTCCAATCCAGGAGCATGGAACATTTTTCCATTTCTTTGTGTCTTCCTCAATTTCTTTCATGAGTACTTTATAGTTTTCTGAGTATAGATTCTTAGTCTCTTTGGTTAGGTTTATTCCTAGGTATCTTATAGTTTTGGGTGCAATTGTAAATGGGATGGACTCCTTAATTTCTCTTTCTTCTGTCTTGTTGTTGGTGTAGAGAAATGCAACTGATTTCTGTGCATTGACTTTATATCCTGACACTTTCCTGAATTCCTGTACAAGTTCTAGCAGTTTTGGAGTGGAATCTTTTGGGTTTTCCACATAGAGTATCATATCATCTGCAAAGAGTGATAGTTTGACTTCTTCTTTGCCGATTTGGATGCCTTTAATTTCCTTTTGTTGTCTGATTGCTGAGGCTAGGACTTCTAGTACTATGTTGAATAGCAGTGGTGATAACGGACATCCCTGCCGTGTTCCTGACCTTAGCGGAAAAGCTTTCAGTTTTTCTCCATTGAGAATGATATTTGCGGTGGGTTTTTCATAGATGGCTTTGATAATATTGAGGTATGTGCCGTCTATCCCTACACTTTGAAGAGTTTTGATCAGGAAGGGATGCTGTACTTTGTCAAATGCTTTTTCAGCATCTATGGAGAGTATCATATGGTTCTTGTTCTTTCTTTTATTAATGTGTTGTATCACATTGATTGATTTGCGGATGTTGAACCAGCCCTGCAGCCCTGGAATAAATCCCACTTGGTCGTGGTGAATAATCCTTTTAACGTACTGTTGAATCCTATTGGCTAGTATTTTGGCGAGAATTTTTGCATCTGTGTTCATCAAGGATATGGGTCTGTAGTTCTCTTTTTTGATGGGATCCTTGTCTGGTTTTGGGATCAAGGTGATGCTGGCCTCATAAAATGAGTTTGGAAGTTTTCCTTCTATTGCTATTTTTTGGAACAGTTTCAGGAGAATAGGAATTAGTTCTTCTTTAAATGTTTGGTAGAATTCCCCCGGGAAGCCGTCTGGCCCTGGGCTTTTGTTTGTTTGGAGATTTTTGATGACTGTTTCAATCTCCTTACTGGTTATGGGTCTGTTGAGGCTTTCTATTTCTTCCTGGTTCAGTTGTGGTAGTTTATATGTCTCTAGGAATGCATCCATTTCTTCCAGATTGTCAAAATTGTTGGCGTAGAGTTGCTCATAGTATGTTCTTATAATTGTCTGTATTTCTTTGGTGTTCGTTGTGATCTCTCCTCTTTCATTCATGATTTTATTGATTTGGGTCCTTTCTCTTTTCTTTTTGAGAAGTCTGGCCAGGGGTTTATCAATCTTATTAATTCTTTCAAAGAACCAGCTCCTAGTTTCGTTGATTTGTTCTATTGTTTTTTTGGTTTCTATTTCATTGATTTCTGCTCTGATCTTTATGATTTCTCTTCTCCTGCTGGGTTTAGGGTTTCTTTCTTGTTCTTTCTCCAGCTCCTTTAGGTGTAGGGTTAGGTTGTGTACCTGAGACCTTTCTTGTTTCTTGAGAAAGGCTTGTACTGCTATATATTTTCCTCTCAGGACTGCCTTTGTTGTGTCCCACAGATTCTGAACCGTTGTGTTTTCATTATCATTTGTTTCCATGAATTTTTTCGATTCTTCTTTAATTTCCTGGTTGACCCATTCATTCTTTAGAAGGATGCTGTTTAGTCTCCATGTATTTGGGTTCTTTCCAAATTTCCTCTTGTTATTGAGTTCTAGCTTTAGAGCATTGTGGTCTGAAAATATGCAGGGAATGATCCCAATCTTTTGATACTGGTTGAGACTTGATTTAGGACCAAGAATGTGATCTATTCTGGAGAATGTTCCATGTGCACTAGAGAAGAATGTGTATTCTGTTGCTTTGGGATGAAATGTTCTGAATATATCTGTGATGTCCATCTGGTCCAGTGTGTCATTTAAGGCCTTGATTTCCTTGTTGATCTTTTGCTTGGATGATCTGTCCATTTCAGTGAGGGGAGTGTTAAAATCCCCTACTATTATTGTATTCTTGTCGATGTGTTTCTTTGATTTTGTTATTAATCGGTTTATATAGTTGGCTGCTCCCACGTTAGGGGCATAGATATTTAAAATTGTTAGATCTTCTTGTTGGACAGTTCCTTTGAGTATGATATAGTGTCCTTCCTCATCTCTTATTATAGTCTTTGGCTTAAAATCTAATTGATCTGATATAAGGATTGCCACTCCTGCTTTCTTCTGATGTCCATTAGCATGGTAAATTCTTTTCCACCCCCTCACTTTAAACCTGGAGGTGTCTTCGGGTTTAAGATGAGTTTCTTGTAGGCAACATATAGATGGTTTTTGTTTTTTTATCCATTCTGATACCCTGTGTCTTTTGATTGGGGCATTTAGCCCATTCACATTCAGGGTAAGTACTGAGAGATATGAATTTAGTGCCATTGTATTGCCTGTAAGGTGACTGTTATTGTATATTGTCTCTGTTTCTTTCTGATCTACTACTTTGAGGGTCTCTCTTTGCTTAGAGGACCCCTTTCAATATTTCCTGTAGAGCTGGTTTGGTATTTGCAAATTCTTTCAGTTTTTGTTTGTCCTGGAAGCTTTTAATCTCTCCTTCTATTTTCAATGATAGCCTAGCTGGATATAGTATTCTTGGCTGCATGTTTTTCTCATTTAGTACTCTGAATATATCATGCCAGCTCTTTCTGGCCTGCCAGGTCTCTGTGGATAAGTCTGCTGCCAATCTAATATTTTTACCATTGTACGTTACAGACTTCTTTTCCCGGGCTGCCTTCAGGATCTTTTCTTTGTCACTAAGACTTGTCAATTTTACTATTAGGTGACGGGGTGTAGACCTATTCTTATTGATTTTGAGGGGGGTTCTCTGAACCTCCTGGATTTTGATGCTTGTTCCCTTTGCCATATTGGGGAAATTCTCTCCAATAATTCTCTCCAATATACCTTCTGCTCCCCTCTCTGTTTCCTCTTCTTCTGGAATCCCAATTATTCTAATGTTGTTTCATCTTATGGTGTCACTTATCTCTCGAATTCTCCCCTCGTGGTCCAGTAGCTGTTTGTCCCTCTTTTGCTCAGCTTCTTTATTCTCTGTCATTTGGTCTTCTATATCGCTAATTCTTTCTTCTGCCTCATTTATCCTAGCAGTGAGAGCCTCCATTTTTGATTGCACCTCATTAATAGCTTTTTTGATTTCAACTTGGTTAGATTTTAGTTCTCTTATTTTCCAGAAAGGGCTTTTATATCTCCCAAGAGGGTTGCTTTAATATCTTCCATGCCTTTTTCAAGCCCGGCTAGAACCTTGAGAATCATCATTCTGAACTCTATATCTGACATATTACCAATGTCTGTATTGATTAGGTCCCTAGCCTTTGGTACTGCTTCTTGTTCTTTTTTTTTTTTGTTGTGAACTTTTCCGCCTTGTCATTTTGTCCAGATAAGCGTATATGAAGGAGCAAGTAAAATACTAAAAGGTTGGCAACAACCCCAGGAAACTATGCTTTAGCCAAATCAGAAGAGATCCGAAATCGTGAGGGGGGAGAAAGGGGATAAAAAGGGTCTCAGAAAGAAAAAAAAAAAAAAGAAAGCCAAAGTTGGTGGCATCACAATCCCGGACTTCAAGCTCTATTACAAAGCTGTCATCATCAGGACAGCATGGTACTGGCACAAAAACAGACACATTGATCAATGGAACAGAATAGAGAGCCCAGAAATGGACCCTCAACTCTATGGTCAACTCATCTTCGACAAAGCAGGAAAGAATGTCCAATGGAACAAAGACAGCCTCTTCAATAAATGGTGTTGGGAAAATTGGACAGCCACATGCAGAAAAATGAAATTGGATCATTTCCTTACACCACACACGAAAATAGACTCAAAATGGATGAAGGATCTCAACGTGAGAAAGGAATCCATCAAAATCCTCGAGGAGAACACAGGCAGCAACCTCTTCGACCTCAGCCGCAGCAACATCTTCCTAGGAACATCACCAAAGGCAAGGGAAGCAAGGGCAAAAATGAACTTTTGGGATTTTATCAAGATCAAAAGCTTTTGCACAGCAAAGGAAACAGTGAACAAAACCAAAAGACAACTGACAGAATGGGAGAAGATATTTGCAAATGACATATCAGATAAAGGGCTAGTGTCCAAAATCTATAAAGAACTTAGCAAACTCAACACCCACAGAACAAATAATCCAATGAAGAAATGGGCAGAGGACATGAACAGACATTTCTGCCAAGAAGACATCCAGATGGCCAACAGACACATGAAAAAGTGCTCCATATCACTCGGCATCAGGGAAATACAAATCAAAACCACCATGAGATATCACCTCACACCAGTCAGAATGGCTAAAATGAACAAGTCAGGAAATGACAGATGCTGGCGAGGATGCGGAGAAAGGGGAACCCTCCTACACTGTTGGTGGGAATGCAAGCTGGTGCAACCACTCTGGAAAACAGCATGGTGGTTCCTCAAAATATTGAAAATAGAACTACCCTATGACCCAGCAATTGCACTGCTGGGTATTTACCCTAAAGATACAAACATAGTGATCCGAAGGGGCACGTGCACCCGAATGTTTATAGCAGCAATGTCTACAATAGCCAAACTATGGAAAGAACCTAGATGTCCATCTACAGACGAATGGATAAAGAAGATGTGGTATATATACACAATGGAATACTATGCAGCCATCAAAAGAAATGAAATCTTGCCATTTGCGACGACGTGGATGGAACTAGAGGGTATCATGCTTAGCGAAATAAGTCAATCGGAGAAAGACAACTATCATATGATCTCCCTGATATGAGGGAGAGGAGATGCAACATGGGGGGTCGAGGGGGTAGGAGAAGAGTAAATGAAACAAGATGGGATTGGGAGGGAGACAAACCATAAATGACTCTTAATCTCACAAAACAAACTGAGGGTTGATGGGGGGAGGGGGTTGGGAGAGGGGGTGGGGTTATGGATATCGGGGAGGGTATGTGCTATGGTGAGTGTTGTGAAGTGTGTAAACCTGGCGATTCGCAGACCTTTACCCCTGGGGATAAAAATATATGTTAATAAAGCTGTAAAAAAAAAAATATCACTAATGAGAAATTGTACTGGTCGCGCAAGCATGCTTGATGATGACCTTCAGAAAACCTGTACCAGCAGCAGGCCTCTGGTGGAGAGGAGGATACATGTCCTTGAAGCCCAGCAGCTGGGGATGCCCTGGTCGCTCAGGGTGGAACATCGCCTGTTTCCCTTTTTGTTGTCTCCCCTGCCCCATTAAAGCCTGCTGTTAGAGTAATCCCTTTATGTGCCCTTGCTCAACCAAAAATTCCATGCTGCTGGGCCAGGCACAACCTACTCTGTTTACCTACAAGACTATGGTCGACGTAGGACTCCCATTCCTTCTGGTTGACCTACAAGGCCCATGACTAATGTATAACCTCCTCCTTTTTTGGTTGTGATCCTGTATCTAATAAATACGGGACTGAGGAGTTTTTTGGGGTGACAGTCCTTTCAGCTGTCGTCCCTGCTCCCTCCCTCTCCCAGGTGACTTGTTTGTTCCTCATTCTTCTCCTGAGTGCCATCAGGAATCAGCCCCCAAATGCCTGGCAGAGGGAAGAGATGCAGGAGAGAGGCTTGGTGCTTGTGTGAAGTGGGATGTCACTCATCGCTCAGGGAGCTGTCACACCCTCAAGGTAAACCTGTCCTCCTGTGCCCTGAGCCACAATCTTTGATGCCAGACCCATACTCTAGGCCAGGAGTGTCTTTACATTGCCCTAGGGCTGCAAAGCAAAAAGATTCTGTGGGGTCCCCAGTGGGAGAGAAGCAGCACTTCCAATAGGCAAGGGTGAGTCTCCCCACTTTGCCTTCCCCAGGCCAGTGTTCTCCCAGGCCCATCCCCAAAACTAAAAAACCTACTCTCACTCTTCAAGGGTCCGTCCTTCTAGCCCTACCCACTCTGCTGGGCCATGGGAACCTGGAAACGATGGCGTCTGGCTTCCCATGCCAGCACCCATTCGACTCCCAACTTTTGCACACTTGACCCACAGAAGAGACTCAGGAGAGCTATGCAGAGAAACTGGAACAGACTTTAATTAATGAAATGAACACTACCTAAAGGTTCTGGGAAGAACATGGGGAGAGGGGAGGGGAAACCTGTGGGCAGCGGCAGGAGTCCCAGGAGCTGTGGGACTGGAGGCCAAAAGGACACAGATCTCCGTGTACTGTCCCAAGGCCCATGGCCCCTGGGACCACAGACGAGGCCTCAGGTCCCCACCTTCCTTCAAAATGGTGGGTCAGGGATTGGAAGTTTCCCCAATGTTGGCTGGCAGGCTGGGAGCCCGGTTTTGCTCCAGGACTGGGCTAGATTTGTGTCTCCCATTCCACACTAGTCTTCCAGCGGTGTCACCTGGAAGCAAGTGCAACACCGGCTACTTCTCCAGGAAGCTATTGACTCAGCCGAGCCTCTGCCTCTTGGGCCCCAAGGGAGTGAGCTGTGATGTGGAGGAAGATGGCTTGTTGCACGGTGCAGCTCTTTTGCATCCAATCAGGCGCTGAGCAGGAGATGAGGGGGTCTTGGTGGCAAGGCTGCTCTGGGCCTTACTGACCAGGGAGGCGGGGCCGCTAGGAGGAGAGGCCAGGACGCCCCCGCCCCCACAGGCGGCCTTGCTGGCAGTGCTGCAGCCATCTGAGCTGGACCTCCGCTTGGTCAGGTGCCTGGGGATGTGACTGAAATGAGGGGCACTCGGGGCTCCCGACAAAGGGTGGTTCGTCGTGCTGGCTCCAGCGGTCCCCGACAGGGTGCTCTGGCATGGGCGGCCCACCGTGTTCGGGCCCAGGCTTAACCTGGAGCCCTGCAGGCCACTTGGGGCCCTGCTCGTTCCTGCTGTGATGCTGAGAGCCCCAAAGCTGGAGCACAGATCTGCAACATCATCTCCTCTCCCCAAACCTGGGGGTGCTGCTGAAAGCCCCATGCTGATGGGGGCCGGCATTGTGCTGCCACCTGGGGGGCGGGGCTGCTGGCTGTTGGGCCCAGCATGGGACACAGCGCCGGGCACCTGGGGGGCAGCTGCCAAGCCAGGGGCAGCGGCCGCTCCAGGGGCGAGTACAGCAGAGGAGGTAGCCGAACCTGGCTGGGCACTGGCACGGGTGCCCCAGGAGGCAGATGCGGGTAAGGGAACCACATAACCTGCCTGGGTGCTGCTCCCCAAGGACAGCTGGGCTAGAGCTGTGCTCAGGGCCCTGAGTGGGTCTGGAGCCTGAGCTGCCGGCTGTCCATGCCGGGGAGAGCTGTGAAGGGTGCTGGCCTGGGTGCCACTGCCCAAGGACAGCTGGGCTAGAGCTGTGCTCAGGGCCCGGAGTGGGTCTGGAGCCTGAGCTGCCGGCTGTCCATGCCGGGGAGAGCTGTGAAGGGTGCTGGCCTGGGTGCCACTGCCCAAGGACAGCTGGGCTAGAGCTGTGCTCAGGGCCCGGAGTGGGTCTGGAGCCTGAGCTGCCGGCTGTCCATGCCGGGGAGAGCTGTGAAGGGTGCTGGCCTGGGTACCGCTGCCCAAGGACAGCTGAGCTAGAGCTGTGCTCAGGGCCTGGAGTGGGTCTGGAGCCTGAGCTGCCGGCTGTCCATGCGGGACAGAGCTGTGAAGGGTGCTGGCTCCGGGCCACTGCCCACCAACAGCCCCGAGTGGGGCCTGGGCAGTGGATCCCGGGTTGCCACCACCCCCAGGCTGCACAGGCAGCCCTGGGGGGACTGTGACTAAGGCCATGCTTCCTCTGGACAGCATCGAGAGGGCCTGGGTAGATGCAAAGTTGCTCCCACTGCAGCCAGGGTGAGACCCCAAGAGGAGAGGCTGGGAAGAAGGGGAGCAGTCCATGCAGGTGACCTGGATGTCAGAGGCTGGCAGGGGAGCAGCCACTGCAGCAGACAGGGCCAAGGCACTGGATGGCAAACTTGGGCCACAGCTGCAGGTGGCCTCTGTGTCCCCTCGAAGAGCATCTTGGATGCGCTGGAGAGCAGCTCTCTTTTCCCGGTCCAGGTCCTCAGTAGTCACTCGAAACCCCAGCTCAGGGGGTGACGGCAGCCTCAGAGGCTCCCCTCGCCTGTGTGGCAGCAGACGAACCTTGCGTTTTCGGGGCCTGGAACAGTCACCTGGGGATGAGCAGTTCCTCTGCGTTGCCGTCTGCCCGGTGGTGGTATCGGCATCCTTTTCCAGCTGGTTCTTCTTCTGGCAAAGGGCAGGCACTCCAGCAGGACACAAGGGGCTCTCCTGGCTGACTTTTTTGGGGGACCTCGGGGGCCATGAGGCCTGACTTGTGGCCAGACCCCTCCTCCTCTGCACCGGGTGGCAGCCCCTGGTGGAACTGTAGGAACTCGTTATGGCATTTTGAGTGGGGCAGGAGCTCCTATGGGAGCTGGGGGACTTCTTATTGCATGGGTCTTCTGAGCTCTCTTCCCGGGGGAGTGCTCTCAGCAGAGGCCCAGGCCTGGGCATAAAGGAAGAGAGGCCTCCGTGGACCACCAGGGGCCTAAATGCTCCCTGTGGGGTCCCAGTGCCTTTAGGGTCCTTTCTGTGAGTCTCTTGCCCCTCTATAAGTGCAGGGTCTCCCTTTAGCTGGGCCATCCCTTTGCCACTCTTTCTTGGGTCTCTGCACACCCTCTCCCCTTTGGAGATATCATGGACATTCCTGGGTGCTGAGGGTGGCAGCCCGGTGACAACCCACTTCTGCAGCACACAGGGGATGACCGTGTCCACGATGGACTCGCAGCGGCGGCGGCAGGATACCTGTGATCCGAAGGCCGACAGCATCACCTTCACCCAGCAACCCCACCTGCAGACGGAGACGAGGAGCCCCAGAAGAAAGCGCAGGGTCTCCAGGATCACCGAGTACCTTCTGCAAGCTTCTAGGACTGAGTGTGGTTGCCAACTCGTGGGGGACAACCTGCGAGTGGACCCGGGGGTGTGGACCGCCAGGCGAGCCCTGGGTGCCAAGAGTAGTCTGTGGCCACAGTGAGTGGGGTGGGGGCGGACCAGCCCTCCTGGCAGGTGCAGACCCTGCAGAGACTGGGGCTGGAGGGAGGAGCGCAGCCTGCTCAAGGAGGTGCCCATAAAGCAGTCGGTTAAGGCCAGATGCTGAGGATAGCGAACTAGGCTCGCAGTGCTCCCCTTCAGCTGCCAAGTCGCGGCAGAAGGCCTAGAGCACAATGCGGGGCCTGTTGCCAGGACACAGCTTTGGAACTTGGAACCTGAGGAATGAGCGCGCGTGCAGGAACCCCTTTGCACGCGCACAGCTTCTGTTGGGCCGCCGCCCAGTGCAAGACTCAGGCCTGCAGAGGAGCCGTTGAGGGGTCGACTCCCTTGTTCCCCACCTCAGAGGATTCACAGATCTCTTGGGGCTTGAAGGCTGAACTGAGGAAGAGGAATGGGAGCGCAGTGGGTGCCAGCCATCTCCCCTGGCTACCTCTGGGTGGGAACAAGGGAGACTTTACTTTTCATTGTACATTCTCTAGACCATATTTTGTTTTTAAGATTTAATTTTAAAATTAAATTTTAATTTTAAATTAAAATTTAAATGTGGGTCTCCATTGTCCCATCAAGGCATTTCTCAAGGCATTGAGCCCAATGTGGGGCTCAGACTTAAAACTCTGAGACCCAGTCACAGGTTCCTCTGCTGAGCCAGCCAGGTGCCTATAAACTTTCATGAGGGAAACATTTTTTTGAAAACACTCTTTCTTCCTATCTTGTCTCCTGGCTACCCTGATCGCAGGAGGCCCCATGGAGCCCAGCAGCACAATAAGAAATGTTGTATCAGGTGTGGACCTCAAAGCTAACTATGCAGTCATTCCTTCCATCATTTCCCAAAAGTTCCATCCATTTCTGTGCAAACTTGGAATTCTCCTGAAGAGAGGCAAGCATTCTCCTAGAGCAGTAGATGTATGTCTCTTGCGTTTCAGAAATCCCCCAGTGTCCCTGCCTTCCATCCAGGGCTTCCATGTTGCCATGAGCCCACTCTCCCAAGGCAGGCGGTGTACTTGCATGGACTCCCCAGCTGAGGCCAGTCACAGCAGGATGGAGCCCACCCAGCTGCTGAGGTGCACCTGTGGCAGCTGTGCGCTTGACCTGAGGCTCCTCGGCAGGCCACATGCTGTCCACACCTAGAGCAGTCCTGTGGGAGGACTGGAAACTCGTCCACCATCTGCGGATACTTTGTAGGGTCCTTGCAAAGTGATAGCTCAGATCCCTTGTGCGAGCAGGGGAATCTACAGTTCTGGTACTGAAATCTAGGATTTTCCTTACCGATATTTCAGTACTTCTGAAACCTCACAGAAGTGGAAAAGGCAGGATCTAAAGTTTAAACATACACAGCATGCCTCCTATGATACAGACCAACAGAGATTACTGCTCATGTCCGCTGAAAATTGTGCAAGTAGTTAAAAGCTAGAAAAGGCAGACACAAAGCAATTTTATATCAGTAATAGAGGACATGTGTATCGTTTGATATATTAGACAGTACAGTGCAGAGTAATGAGGAAATCAGCTATTGCTACATTTCACAAACATGACCCTGAGTGAACAAGCCAGAAATAAAAAAGGACCTAACGTGTTTTTGCATCACTGTTGTAGCTTTGATTCCTCCTGTTTGTTTCCTAACTTTGCATTCATCTACATTCCAGCACAATAGCAAATAACATTGGTGGAAACAGACGTTATTGCCCCTTAGCTAATTTTAAAGGAAACACTTCTTTGTAATTTCTCCGTTTAAAGAGACATGGGATCCTGGGTGGCTCAGTCTTTTAAACACCTGACTTGGGCTCAGGTCATGATCTCAGTGTCCTGGGCTCAAGCCCCAGTCATCAGGCTCCCTGCTTGGCGGGGAGTATGCCTTTCTGTCTCCCTGTACGCCTCCCCACTTCTCTTGCGTGTTCTCTCAATCTTTCTCTCTCAAATAAATAAAATCTTAAAAAAAAAAAAAGAAAGAGAAACACGAATGACCTTTTTCCTATGGGTCAGTCTATTCCTTCCTATTCAGGAGTCTTAAAATTTTTAAGATGTGTTCATAACTATCTCACATTACATTTGAGATAACAGCTCTATTTTTGCACATTAAATGCTAATTAATAAATGTCCAGTTGTTGCCCGCATTTGGGTGAAGAAGCCATGTTCCTGGTGGCAATTGTCAATTGGGATAACTAGTTGAGACACACTTTGATCACTTCCCTTTCAAATATCATTCATTCTCTCTGAACACTACATGTATTTTTGTGAAAGCAGAATTTAGCAAATAATGCAATATACCTGGAGGAAATAAGCTTAAAATTGGTAATTTCAGTAAGATATTCATTCTGTATTCTTATTTATATGATTCAATCTGACTCCACTGGATCTTTAGTAGATTAATTTTGAGTGGGTTTTTGTTATTTTTTCCACCCTGGTTTGAATGACTTAGCCATGTCCTCTGATATCTCATTGCTGAGAAATATCATGGTATAAACAAAAGGCTTGGTGTGTTCCTTAAAGGTGTGTGGACCTGCTGCAGGTCCTGGAGTTATGTTAATCAAGCAAATGCACAAGAACCAGAGGCAGGAAAGCCTGCAGCTGCTTTCCAGTCCCAGATCAAGGACCACAGTCTAGTGACTAGTGTTTTGCTGCCCTCTTCTGGTTCGCATTGGAAGCCCTTGTTTAGACACATTCCAAGAACGCGGATTTAGGATACACTTTTTGTCAAAATCTCCCAACCCACAAAATCAGCAAAAATAAAATAAATAAAAATATGAAACGTTTGCTGTATATGCACTTCATCAAATATTCAAAAAGCAGAAAGTATTCTGATCCCATAGAAGATTTCAGATCTACACTGTTCTGCTCTTCATGCCATTTGAACTTGATCAATACTCTGCAACATTTCATCTAGAATGTAAGATTCTCAGTTAATAGCGGAGTTCAGTATTGACTCCTCTTGGGGGAGCGGCTTCCCCTGGCCATTTGCTGAACAGATTGCCCCAGTGGAAGCCCTCCTAGTCGCAAAGGCAGAAAGCATGCAACATGGGGCGCGTCCAAACACAATTCAAGCTGACAAAGTCTTCATACTCCAAATGCTTGTTACACGATCTTGTCTATATAGGCACAGAGATTTTCAGCCCTGAACCAGAGAATGTCCACCTGGTTCAGGCAAAAGCACACGCACAGAAGAGACACACACCAGAGCACACAAATAGAAACACAGCCAGGATGACACAGAAGCTGCTGGACCAGGCAGCCCACACAGCCACACTGTCCCAGAACAGTTACTTGTTTCCACCTGAACGATCAAAGTGGCGTTGACTCTGTGTTGCCTTCTCCCCCGCCACCTCCCTCAATCTCAGCAGGATATTCTCCTGCACTGGGCATTTCCCCATTGGTTGAGCATGACTCTATGTAGATGTGAGGACCCAGAGCACACCCTCATTGTCCAGGCACCACCAAAGCAGAGAGTGGAGAGAACAGAGTGGATACAGAGCTGCTGAGAGACACCCAGGCCTTTGACCCAAGCCCTGATCTGTTGCTTAAATGCACATTCTTACTTCCCATCTGTAAGTTCGCCCAGCTCTTTTCTGGTCCATCTCCCCAAAGCCCACGAATACAGACATAGAGATTATCACCCTTGAGCCATTTCAGCCAAGAGCCAATCAACAGCTTCCAGAACTTGTTGAGAGGACCAGGAGGGGAGTCATTACTATGACAAGGTCACTTTCTCTAACTCAAGGATAAAGTTTAAGAAGCAGAAATCAAAATGTCTTTTAAGTCAGAAGTCCTGCCGGTTAAATTTTTCAATAATTATGCATTTTAATGGAAATACAGTCAATAGAAACCTTAATTCATAATCCATGCACATTTTCTTCCTTCTATGAGGCTTGAAGTGTGTGCTTTTCCTGTCATCACCCGCTCTGCTCCGACTTGCAGCCCCGCCCCTGCACTCCAGATGATGATGCCAGAAGGGATTTCCAGAGTCCCTCCCAGTTTGTTTTGTCTATATCCACACCCACTTGGAAGGCCCCTTCTCCAGCTCAGGGAAAAGGGCTTAGGGCAGCCTACCCTGCTGCCTGGACCCAGTCCAGGAGAGAGTTCAGCGGAAAGGCAATCAGAAGCGGTGGGAGCAAGTACAGGTGAGTTCGGAGCAGGCTGTGAATGGGAGGGATCCTCTGCGGCATCCCCTCGGCCTCTATAGAGCAGACAAGCCAATCCCTGGAGGGGCTGGGACAGATCTGGGATCCTGAGGAGGCTGGAGAGCAAGTCCCGAGGTGCTTCTGTGCATCCTGCCTGCCTCTATGTCGGCCTGATGACCTGTCTGTCTTGCTCTCTGTTTGTCTGCCTTTCGATCTTTAGGTCTTTCTGTCCA
This sequence comes from Lutra lutra, assembly GCF_902655055.1. Taxonomy (NCBI): domain Eukaryota; kingdom Metazoa; phylum Chordata; class Mammalia; order Carnivora; family Mustelidae; genus Lutra; species Lutra lutra. The sequence goes on from NC_062293.1 coordinate 47,422,321, forward strand.
TCTACCATTGCTCAGTTAGTTTCTGTTTGTCTCTCTGTCTGCCTTTTTGTTTGCATATCTGTCAATAGGTCATTCTCTCTCTCAGAATTGCTCTGTCTGCCTTCCTTTCTGTCCTTCTGATCATTTCTCTGCCGATCTTTCTGTATAGCTGGTTGTCTCTTTGCCAATCTTTCTGTTAGCTTGTCTATTTGTCCATCTTTCTGCCTCTCTGTCTGCCTATACAATATCCATTTGTCTGTCTTTCCATTGATCTATCTCTGTTGTATATCTACTTGTCTCTCTACCAGCCTTTCCATCTGTCTTTCTCTCTGTGTTTTTTTGTATCTATATATACATCTGCCTATCTGTCCTTCTACTTCTCTGTATGTCCGTCTGTATAACTACTTATCTTTATAGATATTTTATGTCTATTTGCATGTCTGCCCTCATGTCTGTCTTCCTTCCTATCTCTTCATCAGTACATCTATTTATCTGTATGTCTGTGGATCTGTCTGTTCCTCTGTCTGTATGCCTGCCTACTTATTTCTGTATATAGGACTGTCTATTTCTGTCAGTCTATTTCATTCTGTCTGTCTACTCACCTGTCTGTAGATGCGTCTTTCTGTCTCCCTCTCTATCTGCTGATCTTTCTATATGGATTTGTCTGTATGTCCACCTTTCAATCTCTCTCTTTTTGTCTATTTGTCTACATGTTGTCCATCTGTCCCACTCTCAGCCCATTTCTCTAACTGTCCATTTGTCTATCTGTCCATCTTTCTATCTGACTGTCTCTCTGTCCATCTGTCCATCCATCCATCTATCCATCTGCCTGCTTATCTATTTTTCACGCTATCTGTCTTACCATCTGTATTTCTGACTTCATCCTCATCTGCCCACCTACCAATCTGTCAGTCTATGCATATGACTCTTCCCATAACTCTATCCACCACTGCCTACCTGCCTAGCTGTTTGACTCCCAGACTGTCTTTCCATCTGTCCATCTGTCTCTGTCTGCATGTCTACTTGTCTTTCCATCCATATATGTATATGTCTGGCTATCTTCCTCCCTCAGTCCACAGAGAGATGACAGACAGAGGATGGATAGACAAATATCTAACTCTTCGAATGGCTGGGCCTCTATTTTCTTTGTCTGTCTGACCCTACATATATGTCTGTATTGGCATGTCTACCTACCTATTTTGTGTGTCTGTCTCTACAGTTGTCTGTCTACATATACCTCCTTACTCATGTTCCTGTCTATGTACTGTCCATCTGTCTCTCTGCTAACATGTCTGTCTTTCTGATTATATCTACCTGTCCACCTACCAGGCTATGTCTTAGGTCTTTATCTTATCTCTTTGTCTGTTTTTCTGTCTGTCTCTCTGTCTATATTTTTTGCTTCGTATATCTCTGTGTATACATACGCATAAAATCTGTTTGTCTTTTTGTCTCTGACTGAATATCTCTCCATCTATCTTACGTATATGTGTGTATCTGTCTCTCTGCTGGTTTCCCTGTGTACCACTTTAATGCTGTGTCCATGCTGAGCTGTGTGTTGTGATGTGTTTGCCCGAGACATGATGTTTGCTTGTGTCAGTGCGTGTGTGAGGCACAGCAAGGCAGAGCTGAGCTGCCTCTGTGAGTGTGGCGAGCTGTGCTCAGGGACACGCATGTGGCACTGTGTTCGGCGGTGCGGGGTTGGAGAGCATTCACAGAGAGAGTTTCTGAGATGCCGTGTGTGAGCACCTCGCCCAGATGCGTGGCCTGTGGGGGACGGCACCATTAAAAAGACTTCCTGTAGAAACCTCAAGCCTGTGGAGGTCTCCGAGCTCTTTGATCCAGTGCCCCCCTCTCTAGATGGACCACCGAGGCTGGACGGACTCCTGAGCGGGGGCGATAGGAATCTCCTTTCCCTTCATGCTTACACCCAGGTCCCTTGAAGGTGGGAGGGTGGGGGTGGCCGTGCGCCCCATAAGATGGCATGGCAGGAGGAGGGGTGAGACTGAGGACGCCCCAGCCTGCCTTGACAACCTCTGTGTGCAACCCATTGCTCTGCCCAAAACCACCCGTTTTACTCCTATGTGTCCCATTAGTTATTAGTAATCACAGCTCTTTCCCTTTGTAAAAGCGTTTGGACTTGGGCAATAAATTATGGGTCACCCTTGACTTTCAGTCACTTTCTAAATGTCCTGGGGGACCTTAGGCTGGAGTGGGGCCCCTGATCCTTGGCCTCTCTTCCCAGAAGCCCAGGCATCCTGGAGGGTCCTCGTGCTGGCAGAGGTGACTGGGACGCATTTTGCTCTTAAAACCTCACCTCGGAGGCCCCGCTGTGCACTGGAGGCCCCAGACATGCTCAGCGCCTCCCTCCCTCCCAGTACATCCTGTGCATTGTCCGTGTCTCTGCCATCTCATGGTCACTCAGTCCCATCCACATGCCAGCAAGTCCCCAGGCTCGACCTCCTGACCTGATCTCTTCTCCGAAATCTGACACGTTGATGTCTCTGTGCGCAAGTAGGGTTGGCAACTGCTTTTTCTTCCCCTTTATTTATTTTTTTTTAATAAGGTATAACTGTCTGATATTTACTCCTCATTGTGTGGAGTCCCGTGGGTCTTGAGTAATTGCGCACATCTGTGGCCATCGACAATCGTGACATACAGCCTTTTGTCACCCCTCAAAATCGTCTCCCATCCCACTGGAACCCTGCCTCCTGGACTCGGTACCCCGCCCTATGGCCTGGCAACCACTGATGTTTCTTCCATGCCTGTAGTTGGGGCTTTTCCAGAATGCCAGACACACAGGATCCTTCTGAGTCTGGCTTCTGTCTCTCAGCAGCACGCGCTTGGGAAGCCTCAGGTCACACCAGGGAGCAACAGCTGTTCCTTCTCGCTATTCGGGATGGTTCCACCATGGGGACAGGTCACGTGTGGTCACTCACGTGCAGGTGAGAGAGGCATCCGGGTGTCTTCCTGGTTTGGGCAATCACGAATAAAGCTCTTATAATCATCCACTTACAGGTTTTTGTGTGAAAATGAGTCTTCATGTCTCTCGGGCTGCGTGTACAAGAGGAATGGTTCAATCTTATACTAAATATAGGTATAGCTCTATAAAAAAGTGCCAATCTGCCTTCCAAAGTCCCCGTGCCCTTTGTTGGCATCTCAAAATGTCCAGAGATGCCATCCGTCACCCCAAGCCTGCTCCTCCCCACCCAGCTGGAGGTTCACACCAAAACCCACAGGGTCAGCCATTGCCCCCACGGGTCCCCTCAGCCCAAGCACCATGCAGCCTCCTAAGCCTGGGCCCAAATCCCCTCCTTGCTCCTCCCAGAGGCCACTTCCCCCTCAGCAGGTGGAGTGACCTTCTAGAGAAGAAGCCATTTCACGGGCCTTCTTGCTCCCATCATACCTGGACCCAGTCAGTGGACCCCACCCCAGCCCATCCCTCCTCCTGGTCAAACTCTGTCCCTGGGGCTAATGGTTGCAGCCACCCTTGCCTTCCTTCTGCTCCTCCAGCCCAGGAGCACCAGCCCCAGGCCGCTCCCACTGTGGGTGCTCGACACCAGATAAAGGCGATGAGAGAGAGCGCGCCCAGACTTATGTGGCCCCTCTGCGGGCTGCTGGTTCTTACTTATTTCATCCTCATACAACTTAGTCATTATCAGCCCCATTTTACAGAGGAGAAAAACTGAGGCACAGAGAAATGAGATCCTGGGCTGGGGACACCGAGTGAGGGAGGGGTAAAGCCAGGTTCACACCTTCATGGGCTCTCACCCCACCTCTAGGGTTCCAGCCCAGTATGTGCTAGGTGGCTGCTGAGTCCTTTCTTGCTCCTTCTCGTTCTTTCCACAAGGGTGAGAGCTAGCATATCTTATGAATACCCCCCCCCCCGCTTTTTTTATAGACAGGGAGACTGAGAGCTCAGGGGAAAAGGAATCCAGTACAGGTCACCAAGCAAGAGAGTGACCTGGGATCTGACTGAAGGTCACAGGCAGGACAGCAGGTACCTCAAGACTGCTGAACTCCAGTGCCGCCTGATTGGAGTCATAGACATTTATCCTGTGCTGACTGGGGCCCCACACGTGTCTGCAGGAATTAGTGCTCAGGGGACTGGGGAGGCCATGGCTCATTGGCCCCAACTGGCTTAGACTCCAGTATTGGGGTATCTAGGAGGGCTCTGGGACTAGGAGCGGGGATCCCCACCTCCACCGCCACCCCCAGATCAAGCCAACTACCTTCAGGGTCTTCCTGTTTCCAGGTTCAACCCAGACGAACAACCTCCAAGAAGCCTTTGTGACCTGCCCCCGGCCCCTCCCGACCTTCTGTCCTTTATCCCTGCATGGCACCTCTGCCTGAGCTCCTTATCCTGAATCATCCCCTGAATACTACAGAATGAAGTGTCCCTGGGGTCCTTCACTGATGCAGAGAAGTTCTCAAGTGAGGGAACGAGCTGGGGCAAAGGAAAGAATTTTCTCCCTGTGGGCCTCTGCCAGAAGGCCACTGACACCCCAGAGACGGAGTGCTTGGTACAGATAAAATTCTCCTTTCCCCTAGATGGGCCTCGCATGTCTTCCTCCCTGCATGTCCTCTTGTCCCTGCAGGCAGCCCCTGTCTGCCCTGTGGCCCTCCTCATCTCGGCCTCTCCAGGGAGAACACCACTCCAATTCCTCCCTGTCACCGAGCCAGGCTGGAGGAGGGGTCCATAGGCCCTCTGCCTGCCCACCGCGGCTTTCTGTCCTGTCACTGTGGTGAGAATCAGGGCTGGTGGGGGTCTCCCACGATGGAGTCCTCAGAAAGAGCGACTGCTCTCCCACACGCAGCACACAACCGCATGTGGACGCATGCCCTGAATCTCAGCAGAAGGAAGTAAAAGGGGGGCGTGTGGGCCCAGGGAGGACAGGGAAGTGGCCCAAGGTCACACAGCTGGGGAAGTATCACATCCAGCATGAGGAGGTGGGAGGGCGCGCTCCAGGGCCTCTGCGGGAGAGGGTGCGTGATCACAGGGACCCCCGGGGCATGTCCCAGCTGGAAGAACTTGCTGGGGTCTGCAAGCGGGCGGGGCTCTGTCTTCTCTCCCAGGGCTCCCACCGGACCCAACCCCACCCTGGCCCCCCAGGCTCTGGGTCACAGTGGGCTGACCCAGGAACACCAGGCAGGGATTTTTCAAACACACATCTCCACACGGTGGCACTCAAAGAGATCAAAATGCATTTAATGTGGCCTAGTCTCTTGGCCTATGTCTTTAGATACCGCTATGTATTGAAAATAACATGAAAATTCTCCAGTTTCACCATTTAAAATAGATTTGACATTCTATGACCTCACGCAGGGCAGATACCCTGTGCAGGGGCCTCCTTCTCATCAGGCCACCGCTCCCGGTGTCCGGACCCTGCCAGGACCCTCAGGCAGGCAGGGACCGGGGGGCACAGCACCAGCAGGTCACGGGGGGCGGCTACCATGTCCCAAGCAGCACGCGCAGGCGTGCACGCGGACACACCACTTCCATAGACGTTCGTGTGCACACACTCCTGGGACCCGCACGTGCTCCCACGCGCCTAAGAGTACAGCCCCCAGCAAGCAGGCACCAGCCCTGTGCACCAAATGCGCCACGTGCACCTGCGTGTTCACGGGGACACACACACACATGCAGACACCGTCCGTATGCAGCACTCACCCACACACGCAGATAGGACCTCGTGTCCATGTGAACAAAAGCCTCATGGCGGCACACACATTCCACACTTTCCCATGTGGACATAATCAGGGCACAGGGCCGGCAGGACTGTTGGGTTCAGCCATGCCCATGGTCACAGCTGGTGTCCGTCCTGCGCCCTGTGTGCCTGGCCCCATAGCCTGGCGAACAGTACACCAAACCTGCATATAAAACACACACTCACACACATGTGCCTTTGGGCAAATACACAGAGAGCTATGCATGTGTGTACTATACACACATACATACCGCATATATGTCGTCAGCCCAGACTCACACACACAGGGAGATCCTCATGGGCACACACCTGCACAGCACTCCCACGAACTGTGGGTCCACACGCTCCTGCACTCAGGCAAAGCTATATTTGCACACATATGCTTGTACAGAGATGAGATGATGATGCATGTGATGCCACACACTTGGTGCTCACTCACACACACACACACACACACACACACATACCGCCAGCACAGCCCCTTTCCCACGTAAGCAGCTCAGTGTGTCAGGGAGGAGGGCACCAGAGGCCACATTCTTGGCCCACTCCAACCTCCACACCTCCTGGTTCTGGCTGTCGAGAAACTTCTTGGAAATCCCAGTGCCTGGGAGGGCGAGGGTGGGAGTATATGGCTAGACACACCTGCACAGCACACAGACCAGACATCATGTACACTCACACACACATGCACACCCAACACACACACCCAGGTGCACAAATGCTCCCCACTCACCTGTGCTCGCCACACTCACCACACATGGCACGTGGAACACTCAGAGGGTTGGTGCTCTCCACACACACACGTACACACACACATGCACGCACACACACACACACACACACACACTCACACATACATGGGGACACACACACACCCTCCAGCACACACTCCCCAGGGACAACGGGATCCTTGCTCTGCACACACACGGCTCCTCCCATCCACCCTCCCGTTTCAAGTGCACTAAAAAGGGAGACTATTTTGGTCTTTAGCACAAGCAATAAATAAATAAATAAATACAGGGAAGAAAAAAAAAAGAGGGCAGAAGAGTTTAAAAATACAGCATCTGCCTCTGGCGAGAGATGAAAGGCAGCTCAGGGCTGCTCTCCCGCAGGGTCTGGGGCTGAACTGTCCAGCGTGGGCCTGGGAGGGGGCAGGCCTGAGAGGAGGTGCACCAAGCCACTGAGGTGGCAGGGGCCTTGGGGGACCCAGAGGCTCTGGGCTCTGCTCCAGATGGTAGCAGTGGAAGCCTGCCCCACCCAGCCCTGTAAGGCTCTCCTGCGGCCAGGCAGAGCAGAACACAGGCCCCTGTGCCGGCCCCAAGTGACTGGGGCCATCTCATCCCTCCCCCGTTCAGCCTGACAGTCTGGGAGGGGGCGGGCAGGTGAGCCCTCCCATATCAACTCTACTCTTGGCCCCCAGAGCTGAAATGGAGGAAGCCAGCGAGGCTCAGGGCTGGAAGCCAGGCCCTGGGCTGGGAAGGAGCTGAGGCCCCCCCAGCAGATCCTGAGCGGAAAGAGCTACCTCCGCGGCCTGAAGCACCCCAGCGGGAAATGAGGCTGGGGCCTGAGGCTAGGGCAGGATGCTGGGAGTCAGGTATCCCTCAGGGCACGGACACGGGGTGTCTATGGGTGGGAACCGATAGCTCATGCCCAGACCCTCCAAGGCCTCCGACCTCAGGCCAGGTCTCCAGCTGCCCTGGGGATGGGTAGAAGAGGAGGGGAGAGGCAAGAACCCTCACCCCAGGCCCCTGGCCTCCCCCGGCCTCCCAAGACCCACCCACCGACTGCGTGACCTTGCGGTCTGCCTCAGTTTCCCCACTTGGGCCAGGTCCTGGGTGCCTAGCTGTCTTGGAGGGCACAGCTCGGGGTGGCCGAGACTGGCAGGCTAGGGAGACACATACGGGCTTTCTAATTAAGGACTTCCTTACAGGCCTGGTCATTCGAGAGGACAGAATTCTTAGCTGTCCTGGGAAGGACCTGGCCCGCTCCATCCCTGCCAGCTGTGTCCTCTACCAAGAACAAGCCCACGCTGGGCAGCCCGTGGCCCAGGGGCCTGCTTCTGGGCCAGCAGAGCCAATAGCTGCAAACTTCTTCCTGATGAGGCTGCCTGGATGCAAGCGCCACTCCCGGTCATCTTGGCTGACAACTGCACACCTCTTCTAAGATCATTCCTCTGCCCTTCAGCGGGGACAGCCAGGCTGGGACGCCTCTGTACTCACCTAGGCTGCCCCAGGTGCAGAGAGCAGGCCAAGACGGCCCACCTCTGCAGACACACAGGCTGGTGAGGACTTCATGGTGGAATCGGGGGCAGCTGGGAGGACCAGTGAGTCCGAGAAAAACAGAAACAACTGGGGCTGGTCCACCTGGGGTCCCTAAGGCACGACTCATACTGGGGTCCCATGGGAATAGGGCCAATCTGCTTCCTGGGCATCTGGGAACCCTCTCTCCCTTCCCATGGAGCCATCTACTCCAACATTTTCCAAGCATCCCTCACTGTGGAAAGGGTGGAGGCTATTGGGCAGAAAAGGAGAGAAGGAAAACAGGAAAATCTGGTGGGGGTGGGGAGAGCGGACCCTCCATGGCAGGCAGGTCCCATATCCAGCCCTGAGACGCACCTCTAAGGTACAAAAAAGCTCAAACTAGTTTTTTTTCCCAGCCCCTACCCCCATCTCTGTGACTCTGGAAAGCTTTTATTATGATCATTAACATGGTCTTGGTTTTTCCATCACAAACATCATCCAATCCGCCCGTGAGCAGAAGGAACCACAGATGAGCCCCGCGCTTGCACATGCGGATGGCGCCGCCCAGCACACACTTGGCCTTCACGGAGGAGAGGCCTGTCCAGCCTCAGGGAACCTCGTGGAGCCCCCATCTAATGCCTGCATCTAGGCAGACCAATGGAATTCTCACTGTCCATTTTTATAATCCCCAGAAATTAAATTTTTTTGTCAATCAAGTGTTAATTTTTTTTTTTTTTTTTGTAAACAGTCTTACTCAAGCTACGGTTTAGAAAGCCAAAACCAGTGTTTCTCCCCAAGTTAAAAACCAGCGAGGTGCCCTGCAGCCTGCCAGCCTTCACCCACAGAGGCTGGATGGCCACTGAGCCACCTCCGGGCAGGCCGCAGTTCTAGCCTCAGACAGAAGCCCCTGGCTCCTGGCCCGGACCCCAAGAGGCTACCTCCCTGCACCTGCTCCGGCCTCTGAGGCCAGCGGCGGCCCGCTTTGGTCACCCATTCTCCTGCCAACCTTCCCAGTCCACTGTGAAGAAACATAAAACATCTAAAACACTACTGAGTCTGCAACCGGGGCACCTGGCCCATTCTGCTCAAACCCAGGGCCCTCGAGGGACACCAGGCGTTTCCCTGGCGGGGCGGATGCTGCACCTTGGCCCATGGTGGCTCAGATCTCTGACTCCCGTCTGTAAGGCCGCTGCTTGAGGCCGCCACCACCGGCCTGAGGTCTGTCAAAGTCATGCTGGGCCTGGGGGCTATGGCCATCCTGGTCTCCATCTGCCTCGTCCTCCTCATCACAGCTCAGGAAAGCCAGCTCGTTCTTGTAACAGAAGGAGTTGGCACTGGGCAGCAGGAATTTGTTCTCCACCAGGTCCTTGGCACTGCAGTGGGGTGTGGAGGGCACCTCGTAGGTCTTATGGAAGTGGGAGTTGTCGATCTTGTACTGGTTCTTCTCCTTGAAGAGGACAGGCTCGAAGCGGTGGCCCCACAGGATCTCGTTGGCCAGGTAGGAGCTGCGGGCCTGTGTGGTCATGGCCGTGGCCTCCACCATGCCCTCCGGGATGACCACGACCTCGAAGTCATCTGTCTCCAAGTCCTGCCGGCTGATGCCAAACAGCAGGCTGGCCTCGTCGATCTCATGCAGGGTGGTGATGCGGGACACGAGGAAGATGCGGTCGAGGCCCTTGTCAAAGCCGACGTCGATGTCGATCTGGTCCAGCGGGATGTACTCGCCCTCCTCGGTGACCCGCGGCTTGATGAGCTGGGCCCGCACGTGCGCCTCCACGATGTGGCTCTTGCGCAGGTTGCCCACGCACCACATGAGGCAGAGCTTGCCGTCGCGCAGGGCCACCACCGCGTTGTGGCTGAACAGCAGCGTCTGCGCCCGCTTCTTGGGCCGAGCCATCTTGGCCATGATGGTGCCGATCATGAAGGAGTCGATGATGCAGCCCACGATGGACTGCGCCACCACCATGAACACGGCCACCGGGCACTCCTCCGTCACACAGCGCAGCCCGTAGCCGATGGTGGTTTGCGTCTCGATGGAAAAGAGGAAAGCCGCCATGAAGCCGTGCACCTGCATCACGCAGGGCGTGCGGCCACGGCCCTCGGCCGGCTCCAGGTCGCCGTGCGCCACGGCGATGACCCAAAAGATGTCGCCGAACAGGAGCCAGGAAGCGAGGAAGGCCAGCGAGAAGATGAGCAGCATGTAGTGCCAGCGGATGTCCACGCAGGTGGTGAACATGTCGGCCAGGTAGCGCTGTGACTTCTCATCCATGTTGGCGAACTCGATGTTGCACTGGCCGTTCTTCTTGACGAAGCGGTTCCGGCACCGGCGCTGCGTGTGCACCTTGCCGTTGCTGAAGCCGTTGGCCCCCGACATGGTGACCAGGTGCAGCCCGTCCTCCTCCGATGACACGATACTGTAGGGGTTGGCCCTGCCGGCCGAGGACATCCCGGGGATGGAGGGTCCCTGGCTCGCCCCCGGGCTGGCTCCACGGGGGGCGGCTCCTGCAACAGAGAAGACAGAGGGGCTGGCGGAACAGGCCAGCCCGGCCCAGGCTTCTGTCCACACCTGGGGCCCTGGGCCTTGGCGGGTAGCCGTCTGCGCCCTAACTCACCCCCCACTGAGCTCTCCATCTTCCCTCCTCACCCAGCCCCTCACCCTCCTTCTCGGCTTGGAAAACAGACCTGGAGCCTCCCAGGAGCTCTGGCCAAAAGCCTTGGCTTCATCCTCAGCCCATGTGAGCGCCCCCCAACAAAGGCTCCGCTTCCAAAGTGTATTACAATCCTACCTCTTCTCCCACCGCCGTGGCCTGAGTCCCTGTCATCACCCACCTGGACCAGCATGGGGGCCACCTCGCCAGCCTTTGTGCTCCGGCCCCCACCCCGGTCCAGAGGCAGTGGGGGAGCCTGGCTGTCCTCTGCTCAAAGCCAGTCTCTGCTGGCACCTGCGAGGCCCACGTGAATGGAGTCCGGGGCCCCTCAGCTCTCAGGCGCAGGCGCCTCCTCTCACCCGCTACAGCTCCCAGCCTGTGCACTGCTCCTCAGGACGGGCCCTCACACTCTCGGTCCAGACACCCTCCCGCTGCCTCACCTCCCTCAGTCCCTGGCCTCCGTGCCCAGGAGCAGCTTCCTGAACCCATGGGAGACTGTAACCCCTCACCCAGGTCCTCATGGTAACCCCAAAGCACCGACCTCTGACACTGTAACAGTAGTAACAGTAACGGGAAGGACAGGCCTGGGGTTGCACTCACCCACCGATCCCACTGTGAGACCACTGGCCTCCCGAGCGTCGTGAGTTTGCTGTGTGGTTCACTGCTGTCTTACCCCCCGGGCCTTGAGCAGAGCCTGGCCCCGAGGATGCCCTCCTGATGCTCGAGCCCTGTGCCCCATGGCACCCACTCTCAGCGCCCATATACCACAGCCTCCATCCATAACTAGGAGGGGGTCCATGGGTCAGTGCCCAGAGGGGTCACTGACTGACCCCATCCCAGTGGCCTTCCCATCACTGCCTTTTTCAGCTCTAAATGACAGCATGTAGGGAACACTCAGAGCGCCACTGTTCTTGGCCCATTCAGGGGAGCACTTGGTGGGCTTGTCGCACACATGCACACACACACATGTACGCACACCAAGCTGTCTCAGGCATCCCATGGCATGACACCTGCAGCAGGACACACTGCTTTCAGGCCCATACCCCACGTTCAGCCCCCAGACGGGCTGGCAGTGGCCCCTCCCCCAGGGCCTCGCCGGCTCCAGGCTGGCCTGTTGGTGCCAGGCCGAGGCACCTGCAGGCCAGAGGCCATGGTGCCGCCTGGACTGTGGGCACTGAGGCCACCTAGCACTTAGCGTCAGGGCTGCGGGTGCTCAGGCCCTCAGCCTGGCTCAGCAGGGCTGAGCTGGAAGGAGGGGGAGAACCCTGGCCGGCTGGCCTGGCCAGGATGCTGAGTCGGGCATACTCCTCTCCACCACTGGGGACCCCATCCACCCCAAATCCCCACCTGATCACACCGGGAGGCCAGTGTTAGACAAAGCTGGGAGCCCTCAAGTGCCCAGAAGGCAATGAGGCCCCAGATAAGAAGGTCCCAGGGCAGCTGGTCCAGAAGCAGAGGCAGGTGGCCGAGCACCCACCAGAAACCCAGAAACTAGAAGTGACACAACCAGGGGGAGGCAACACTGGGATTTAGCCCCTGTCTGTGTGACCAGGTGCAGCCAGGGCCTCAGACAGAGCACAATATCTGACCTCTGCTTCGAACACCTGGGAGACAGGTGAGGGAGAAGTCCACATGAGCAGCCAGGCTGCACATCCCTCCTAGGGTCTGTCTCCATTACCAGATGCTTCTGAATCCCCAGAGCAGGCTCGTATGTAACACTCATGGCCCTTACTGCCCACTCCTCAAACTGCAGAGAAAGCAGGCCAGACACATTAGCAAATGGTCTTAGATTATTCTTGCAAAACCCCAAGAAGGTGGCTGCCATCATTGCTTCTACCATGAATGGAGATTCAGAGAGGTTAAGTGACTTCCCCAAAGCCACACAGCCTATAAGCAGGAGAACGGAATTTTGAACCAGTCTAGCTAATGCGAGGTCTCCTGCCGTGGGCACATCAGGCTCTGTGGAGGCCTCTTCTCACACTGCCACTGCCCCCCACAGCTACTCCAGCTGAACACCTCACCATAGGTCTGAGGAGCTGAGGCCTGGGGCTGTGATGGTGGACGCTGCTTCTGCCTGGGCCAGGAGGCAGGGAGCCGGGGGTGGTGGGGACCCCGGGTACTGCACCAAGAAGATGGCTCGACCCCAGATTCCTGGGCCCTCCAGGCAGAGGAGGCCAGGGCCCGGGTACTTAGATGCTGGCGACAGGCCACTGGACCTCAGGGGGCAAGTTTATGTGGCCTGGATGCCTGGAGGGACGTCCAGTGGGTCATGGCTGCTCCAACTGGGGCTCTGAGCAGCTCGAGTCCTGCAAGGGAGAGAATCAGAAGAAGCAAAGGCCAGAGAGCCCAGCCTGGCACTCTGCTCCCATCAGCTGGGGAGCCCCGCACCTGGCCAGCTCCCAGGCCGGGATGGGAACTGTGGTGACTCCTGGTGTTTCTCCCTGGGCTGGGCACCAGGGACCCACCCAGACTGTGTCACGCAGGCTTGGGAAACCCCTCTTCTGTTGATGTTCCCTCTCAAACCACACAGAAAATCAATAGGTTCACGTTCACACTTACTCCCTTGTTTCTCAGCTATCAACTGAGACTATGAGCAGTCACCCAGAAACTAAGGTTTAGAGACAGAGTTGGAGCTCCAGGTATTGGTCCAGTCCTCAGCTTTCCATGGTCCCGTCCTGCCATGTGTGTATATGTATGCATGTACGTGTGTGTGTGTGTGTGTGTGTGTGTGTGTGTGCATGTGATGCTAGGGGTGTGGGGAGTCCCTCCCAGGCTCTTGGTGAATGCAGCTCCACAAAGAAAGATCCGGAAGAGGACCCATGAGTAAAAACCCCAGCACCACAAACTTGACAATCGTCCCAAGGACACTCCACATAGGCAAACACAGGTGTGGCAAGAAGGTCATGCAGCCTTGACATCTTTAAAGACTCGATTTAAGAAATGTGGGACAGGGGCACCTGGGTGGCTCAGTGGGTTAAAGCCTCTGCCTTCAGCTCAGGTCTTGATCCCAGGGTCCTGGGATCGAGCCCCGCATCAGACTCTCTGTTCAGCAGGGAGCCTGCTTCCTCCTCTCTCTCTCTGCCTGCCTCTCTGCCTACTTGTAATCTCTGTCTGTCAAATAAAATAAATAAAATCTTAAAAAAAAAAAAAAAAAGAAATGTCAGACAACATCCCCAACCAGGGATATGTAGGCCGGTTGCCTACACTCTTGCTCAGTGGATGCATACAGTTAGATCAGAAAAGAAATGTTATTAGATTTGTTTTGCTACAAGAGGCCTCAGCAAGTAAGGAGACCAGCTCCCCATTTCATAGATTCGAGAACTGAGGCTGAGACCTGTCCCAGGTCACAAAGCAGTTCATGGGCTTGGATGAGACAGTAAAGGCAAGGGTTAGGATCACTATTGGTAGATGCCCAGATCGCCCAGTGGGGACCCGAGGCGTTGTCTGGAGGGAAGCGGGAGAGAGGCTCCGGGGTGAGCTACCTGAGCTAGACGAGGTGACTTCGACACTGAAGGTGGGTAGCGAGGCAAGTCCAGCAGGCAGAGAAGGGGACGGTGCAGTGCACAGACCCAGACACCTCCGGGAGATGGAGAAGCTGTCCCCAGCCCTGCTGTCTCTTGAACCCACTTCTCTGCCGGCCACAGCTCTGTGGACACAGACAGACTCCCAGCCACTGGGGCGTTTGGAGCTCAACAGGGCCTGGGCTGGGAGCTTTTAGAGAGGCAGCAACCACATGACCCAAAGATGGGGCCCAGAAGTCACCAGGAGGTGCCTCCGGATGGAGCAGGACACCCCATGGCCTGTCCCCTGAGGCTCTGGGCACCTCAGGTTTCGGCAACATCCGGCAGAGAAAGAGGGCAGGCGGGGGCCCCAGTCTCAGATGTCAAGAAAGCACTAGCTACAAGAGCGGGAGGAGGTGAAGCCCACCCCAGGCCTTTCCGCTGGCCGGAGCGCTTCGGAGGCAGGAGCGCACTGACCAATTCCTGCTGTGCGCTCTCTACGTGCCCCGCCCAGTTCGAGGAGCCCCAGTGACCTCACTTAATTCCTGCAACAACCTTATGACTATTATCCCCATTTTCCAGATGAAGAAACTGAAACTCAGACTGAGTCACTTGCCCAGGGTCACAGGGTTCCTAGTCTAGAATGTGGAAGAGAAACCGACCCCTGTCCCCAGGCCCCAGGGTCAAACCACAAGCCTGACACTGAGTTCCCGTCTCAGTCCTTCAGGCCCCGAACCGTGTGCCAGTAAGAGAGACAGACAGCCCCGAATCTCGGCACTGAAAGCAGAGGTGAGCCCCTCACAGGCGCCCCTGACCCAGGGCCCATGCTTGAAACGTCATGGGATGGGGCACTCACTACCTCGTGATCAAAGCCTATGATGGGAAAAAAACTCCTCGGAGACCCCGTGGTTCCGGGACAGCCAGTGCGTGGCCTGCGGGTAGCTGCCACCACCTCCCCCGTGTCCCAGGACAGCCTCTGCAACTCTCCTACTCTAGGAACTGCCGACATCTTTAGCAAGAGAGCTTGATGAATCCAATCTTCAAGTTGCAGGCAAGGAGACTGAGGCTCGAGCAGGGCTCTGGGACTCTGTCACACCGGAAGTGAGAGCTAGGGCCAGGCGGGGGCAGGGAATGCCCTAGTGCCTGCTGGTTGGGGTTGGGGGGGCGGCACCAGGGAGCGAGGGGGCTACCCAGGGGCCCTTGAGGAGGCCGAGGTTGGCGTGGAGGGGAGCCGGAGGGCTGGGAGCACTGTTTCCATTCTCACACTGGGGAAGAAGACGACCATCTCCTTGGCCCCTTCCAGGCCAAATTTCCTTCCCCTCCCCAGAGCACAGACCGCCTTTGCCTGCAGTGCACACCACGGCCTACACACATTCAGAGTCTACACAGTGCAGGTTTTCTGGGCCAAGCCCATGCTGGGTGCAAGGAGAGAAATAGCCAGACTAGTAGGACAGTGGAGATGGTCACTGGTCCCCCTGTGCGCCGGGCCCTCACCACCTCAGGGCCTGCCTGCTCCATTTCCAACCACTGCTACTAGGCTTTTAGCCCTAAAGCTCTCTCTGGCCACTGGCCTGCGCTGGGCTTCCACATCAGACGGGCTAGGGAAGGAGCGCTCCCAGAGTAGGCTTCCTGGAGGAGGCAGCTCCCTGCCCCTGACAAGCGTACTCTGGGTGCCTGGTCTACACTGCCTCCCCAGACCCAAGCCTCCTCTCCCAGAAGTCCCCCAGTACCACTGGCCAGTGGGGCTCCTCCTCTTCTCCCAAACCTCTTCCCTCCTCCTGTTCCCCTCCTCCTCCCCTTCATTCTCCCCTCCCTCCCTCCCCCTCCCCATCCTCTCCCCTCCCTCTCTCTCTCCCCCTCCTCCTCCTTTCTTCCTTCACCCTCCTCCCCTCCCCTTCCTCCTGCCCCTTCTTATCCTTACTCTCCCCCTTTCTCCTGCTCCTCCTACCTCCTTTCCCCCTCCCCCTTCTCCTGTCCCTCCTCCTAGGTCATTTGGCAACCTGACCACTTCCCCAGTTGTCTGAGCTGGAAGCCTGGTCTCCTCTCTCCTCCAGCCTCCATACCCACTCCCTCAGCAGGTCCTGTGTGGTTTGACTCCTGATTTCTCAAAGCTGTCCACCATCTAATCACCTACATCCTCCCTCCAGTCCAGGCCACTCCTATCTGGACACACCAGCAGGCCTCTAATGGCTTATGCTGTGGTGCCCCTCTGCCCCACGTTCTCCGACCCCCAGATCACAGCTAAAGGGAATCTTAAGACTCCTCCCATCTGTCAGGGGTCAGCGGAACCGCAGAAACTTTTCGGATCCTCCGGCCCCAGGCTCTTCCTGTTACGGCCGGAATCCACCCTCTACCTGGTGTGAGAGTTGCCCTGGCCCAGGCCACATGGCTGGCCAACCTCGGAGGCCCAGAGAGGTTGGAGCAGGCCTGGCTCAGGGGAAACACTCACCAACCAGACGAAGGGAGGAGGAAATGCGCAGCGGAGAAGCAGATGGATGAGGAACATGATGGACCGTTGTATGAGGTGAAAGACAGGTGCACAGGTGGGTGGTCAGGGACATGATAAATACACAGGACTGATGGGTGGATGGGCTGATGGGTGGTAGCCAGGAAGATGGACGGGTTTGGTGGACAGAAAATAATTCAATGACTTGGGTGGATGGCTTAGTGATTGGATGAAGAGATGGATGGGAGGGCGGGCAGGCAGATGAGCAGACAGATGGACGGCCAGATGGATGGGTGGTGGATGGAAGGACACAGTGGTATTTGGGTGCATGGATGAGTGGCTGGGATGGTGGGTGACTGGCCGGGAAATGGGTGAATACGTGGAAGGAAAGACGGCTGGATGCGCTGGGTAGGTGAGTGCACAGGTGGGTGGACGGCAGATGGATGGGGGGTGTGTGGAGCTAGGCTGACAGCGGGTTAAGGAGGGCTGGAGGGGAGAGGGACAGGTAAGTAGACAGATGAGTGTCTGCTTGCTGGATGGCTAGATGGATCGATGCCCATTGGTGACCTCCATTTACCTCTTGATTCCTATCTTCTAAGTAACGGTGCTGAGCAGGCAAGTGGCTGTCTTCAAGGCTGTGTCAGCAGCAGCTGCCATTTCCCAGGCCCCAGCTGGAGAGGAATCAGTCGCTACAAGACCCTAAAGTTAACAGAGCAAAGCCGAATTACTATAGATGGTGCTGCTCTCCTCACAATGGCTCCAAAGTCTGAGATTTCCACCTAAACCCACATTTCTGCTGCTTCCCTCAGGGTCCCGTGGGAGGTGGAAGAGGCCTCCGGCCCACACCTCTGACACCCACACCTTCGCAGCTTGCGAGTCTGTCTATGAAACCGTTCCAAACCAGCGGAGGGCAGAAAAGGATGGGTCCCGGGGGAAAATTACAGCTGGTAATTACGGAGTGCCCACTGATTGCCAGACACTGTAGTAGGTGTCTCAGGGACATTAGCTCATGTTATCCTCACAACAACGCCACAGGGTTGGAACCATCCCTGTTCTCATTCCAGAGAGGTGGGCAGTGCGGTAATTTCCCCAAGGTCACAGAGGAACTCAGGTCCCTAACCTGTGCTCCTAGCCACCACCTGCAGAGCCTTCCCAGGGTCAACCACAGGGTTTAAGCACGGACGGAGAGAAGGACAGACGGATGGATGGATCATGGATAGATGGATGGATGATGCGTAGGTAGGTGGGTGTGTCTATGGCTGGATTATGGACGGATGGGTGGGTGGGTGGATTATGGGTGCGTGTGTGGATGTGTGGTGGATTACAGATGGACAGATGGGTGGGCGGGCGTGTGGATGGCAGATGCTAGACAGACAGATGAGTAGGTGGGCAGAGGAGCAGGTGAATGCATGGATGGGTGGATGGATGCAGTGGCGTGGTGAGCAGGACAGATGACTTTACAGATGAGTGCATGGGTGCATAAATGTCTCTAAGGACCGGTGCATGTTGGTAACCTGTCAGACACTTGCCTTGGGCATACACACACCCTATGTCGTCCCAGCAACCCAGAAGCCTCACTTTTCCCACTGTCAAAGGGGCCCCTGCTTTTCTCCCCACTGTGCTGTGTGGATGGGAGGACAGTGTGGCGGGAGGGCCCTCTGTGAGCTTCCAGAGGCAGGCCCACTCACCTTCCCCCACCTCCCAGCCACCGAGGGAGAGCCCCACCCCTTCACAGCTGAGCTGGCTGCCGTCCACTGTCGCACAGGCTTTTCTGGCTGGGATCAAGGGCACTGTAGGTGAGTCACCCCCACATCATAAGCCTCCTGGGGCAGGTGACAGCGATGGGTTTAGAGGCACACAGACCTGGGTTCAAGTCCTCTGCCCGTCACAAGCTGTGTGACCTTGGGTGACTCACTTCCCCCTTCTGGGCCTCTGCTCACTCCATAAGGGAATGTCCTTCTGGTTCCTTTTCACCTTTCAGGCTCTTATCTCAAGACTCCCTGTCTTCAGCCCCCTGCTGCCCCATCCCTCACCATTCCCTGAGCAGCGGCTGTGGGTCTGCAGGGTTCCTCTCTTAGCCCCAACACCCTGGAAGTGATGGGGAAACTGAGGCCCAGGAAGGCTCTATCATAGACCCACATCACACTGGCAATCTCCATGGCAAAGACTTGTGCCCAAATCCCTGATCTTTTCCTTTCCCCTAGAATGGGCCGACACTGTGCCTGGCCTGAGGGCTCACTCCTGTCTTCAGTTACTCCAACATTCAGTGTCACCTTGAGGGAGGGCTTCTTGTCCCGGCTGCACAGACAGGGAAATTGGGGCTCAGAGAGGCTAAGTCACTTGCCCTGGGTCCCCTGGAGCTGGAACTCCAAAAGATGAGCTGTCACAGGGCAATCTTTTAGGGGGAAGGATGCGAGACGGTCCATCCCGCCCCACTTCCTGTGGGCCTGTTTGGTCCTCTGGCCAGCCCCAGGCTCTCTCAGTCTTGTTTCTGATGTCCTAGTTCCTAAAAGGGCTTTCCCCAGACCCACAAACCCAGTCACATGTGTTCTCACCTGTGAGGAGGGCAAATTAGTCCCATTCTCCAGGGAAACAGAGGCTCCGAGCAGAGAAGTGACTGGCCCAAGATCACAAAGCCACTGAGTGAGTGGTAGTTTGGAGATAGGAACTCAGGCCTCTGGACACCGTCTTCAGTGCTCCACCTGCTACCCTGAGAAGACCACAGCAGCCCATGATGTGAATTCAAACCTCTGAAGTTCACCAAATGCTTTCCTGGGTCATGGGCACGGTCCCAGATTGGATCAGTTGGGGGATGGGATGGGGCTTGCACGTAACATGGGAGCAGCCCGAGCCCAGACTGGCCGGACTGGCCCTCAGACTGCCAGGCAGCAAGGGCAGGGCCTGGATGGACCCTGAAGCTTCCCCACTTCCCTCTGCCAGTGCCAGTCTGTCAACCAAGGCCAGGGCTAAAACTGCCTGGGGACAGGGTGAGGCATTTCCCCTCCCTGAGGCCCAGCTTCCTCCTCCACAAAATGGGCTGATGACACCAGCCCAGTGGATGTGCCCATGCAATTCAGTGTGGTAAGGGAGGTGAGCTCTGGGCACAGGGCCTGGAATAGCAGCCCTGCAGGAGGCAGCTGTCACCACCCCTGATCTCAGACCTCCCTGGGGGTTGGGGGGAGCCCGAGGGTGTCAGTGAGCCCCGATTCTCTAAGCCAAGGCCTGGATGACCCCAGCTCAAGAAGGGCCCTTCCTGGGCCTCAGCCTCCTCAGTTTGCAAAAGAGGTACAGCCCACCTACCTCCGGACAGTCAGGGGAGCAAAGGGAGGCCCTGTCCTGGTGCAGACCTGGGGTAACGGCCAGCCCCTCCAGGGTTCTCTGGAAGGTTCTCTTGCAGGCTCTGAGAGCAGACATGGAGATTCCCGAGAGGATGGAAAGGTGGCATATGTATCCCTCGCCCTCCCACGCAGTCCCATGTGACCCTCTCAAGATGCGCCCCAAGAGGCTGGGAAGCAGGAGAACCAGGAACTGGCAGAGCCTGGAGCCTGGCCACCTCCCTCCTCTGTGCCCAGCAGATGCTGCCGCCACCACCGCATGCAACCCTCAGGCCACTCCTGCTCCATGGCCTGGTGAAAGGGCTACACACTCTGATCCAGGGACAAGCTGGGCCAAAGGGCCAGCAGAAGTGTACATCTGCCTTCTGAGCCCCAAGGTGAAGCCAGGGCAGGAGCCTCTGGCCCCCAGGATGGACGACAGGTCATGCCAGACACTGGGGAATGTTTTGGAGGGTATTTTTATCTTGAGAACATCCTTCTACAGCAGGTGGGGACGGGAGGGAGACAGGGTGTCCTTGGCCCCAGGCCTCTGGGTAAAGCCGAGGACAGAGCCCCTGGGAGCTCTCTGCTAGAGTGGCCATTAGAGACCTGTCCCAAATCTCCCATCCCAGGAGCATGTGGGACCTAAAGGGTCTCGGGGCAGGTGTCTGTCCCTCTCTGGGACTCCCTCTTACAGTCAGCCCTTCCTGAGGGCCTGCTCAGGCTGGGCTCAGCTGGGCACCAGTGACTTGGATGGACCAGCAAATGCCTGTCCTCGTGGGGTGCCCTGCCAAGCAAGGGAGATAGTGAGTAAACCAACAA
The DNA here is from genome assembly GCF_902655055.1 of Lutra lutra. Taxonomy (NCBI): domain Eukaryota; kingdom Metazoa; phylum Chordata; class Mammalia; order Carnivora; family Mustelidae; genus Lutra; species Lutra lutra. The sequence continues at coordinate 47,442,975 of NC_062293.1, forward strand.
GGCTGGCTCAGAGCCACAGTCAGAGCCCTCAGCGCCCAGGACAGACGGCTAACCCAGTCGGGGTCCAGGGGGGCTTCCTGGAGGGAGCAACAGGGGAAAGCCCAGCCTGAGATGGACCGCAGTGCTGTCAGTAGCACCTAGAATCCCACGGGCTATGGTGCACATGGGGCTCTGCTCCTCACACACTGGGCCTTGGGCAAGGCTCTCCCCACCTCTGAGCCTCCCTGTTCCTATCTACAGCCCCAGGGGTTGGCCCTTCCAAGCCCAACATTCCAGAATCCTAAAAGATTTGGGGCTGAAGAGGGTGTAGAGAGACAGACAGGGACGTCATCATCCTACTAGCAGAGAAGTCCTGTGTGCGTAGGCGCTGCAGCCAAGGCGTGACACTGACAGATGAAGAAACTGAGGACCTGAGAGGCGCCAGATACCATACTAATAACCTTGGACTTGATCCCAAGGGCAATGAAGTGTCAGAAGGAAACTTGAAAGTATGAGTTGGGGCAAAATGGCCTGGGTTCAAATCATATCTCTGTCCCTTCCTGTGTGACCTTGGCAAATCATATACCCTCTCTGAGCCCATCTTCTGACTTATAAGTTGGGATTAATAGTGATATCATCTCATGGGGTTTCATCTAGTAAATACATGGAGGTTGCCCAACTGGAAATTTCCTGGTTCCCCACTGCCTCCCATCACCACATACCTGAGCCCCAACTCACTCTAGAGAGGGGGCATGGGCCCCTGGAGGGCCTGGGCTGGACCTCACTCCAGGCAGGAAGGAAGGAACAGATAGAAAGAATGGGAAGAAACCCCAGGGGGAGGTACACAGTGAGCAAAGTCACCGTGGCCTCTATTTTTCTTAAAGATGTAATTTTTCAAGCTTCAACTTAATTGGAGTCTCAGACATTTCCCAAGCACCCAGCATGTTCACAGGAGAGCAAAGACCTGAGATAAAGGGATAAGAACAGCCTGGCACAAGGAAGACCATGAAAGATAAGGCAGGAAAACTTACCAACATAAAAATATTTACAATGTTGGGGAACCTGGGTGGCTCAGTGGGTTAAAGCCTCTGCCTTCGCCTCACGTCATGATCCCAGAGTCCTGGGATCGAGCCCCACATCGGGCTCTCTGCTCAGCATGGAGCCTGCTTCCTCCTCTCTCTCTGCCTGCTTCTCTGCCTACTTGTGATCTCCATCTAGCAAATAAATAAATACAATCTTTAAAAAAAAGAAAAAAAATATTTACGATGTTGTTTATCAAAACCCATCATAAGCAAAAAAGGCAAGTGAAAACGTTTACTATAAAGAAGACTGGTGCACTGAATATTCAGAGTTCTTATAAATCAACAACAGAAAAGGACACGATAGGAATGAACACAGTGCTAGAGGTAGGCTCGCCACTGAAGATCGTGTGACCCCCAGCAACTGATGACTCAAGAATGTCCATGCCTCAGAGCCTCAGCATGAGGGGGCCCCTCCCAGTGGAATGCCTTGAGCTGCCTTCCAGAACTCAGTGTAGCCTTCAAGCACGAAGGATACCTCCTCTATAAAGCCTTCCAAGATTTCTCCGGGTCCCCTGTTGCTATTTGTCAAGTCCTCCCATGTCGCCCCTGGAACACATTGCCCAGCTTTGGCTGAGTACCTGCCATTGCATCAGAGAATGTTCCACAAGCATTTTTGACAGAGGAGTAAATAGGGCACAGAGAGGAGCATGGTCATGTCCAGGGTTACCCATCTGTGAGCTGAGTCTCAGAGCCAGGTGTCTGTCTTCTCCAGCCACCACCTCCCCAATGAACCCTCCAGACCTGCCTTCCCCCATGAGGAAAAGGCCCCACCTTGGGAGCTGCATTTGTTCATAACAGGCTGGGCACCACGCGGGGTCTGTCTAGATAAGGCTGGGCAGGTTCAGAGCCTGAGCGCTGGCCCCAGTCCTCCCGTGACTCTAACGCTCTGCTGGGGGGACACAGAGACAGCTGTTCCTCTTCCCCCTTTTTTTGCCTCCCCTTTTGGTACATTCGGCTTATTTGGGGAACAGAAAATGCCCTGGGATGGCCTGACAGAACTCTGAGGGGCCTGGCATAGATGGGAGGCTGAGCTCTATGATCAGGAGTCCAGGAAAGCAGAGGGGACTTTCTAGAAGGACCGTCCCTTCACCCTAGCTCAGGCCTGGGAGCACTGCCAAGGCCCTGAGCCTTCACCTCCTCACAAGAATCACACCTAACACTTACTCACTCAGCAGGCATCTACCAAGCCTCCACTGTTTGTGGACGGGATCCGTGGGGCCGACACTCACGTGGAGCAAGACAGGCAAAAAACATTTTGGGGGGAGCAAGTAATTCCAGAGGCAAGATGGGCACGATTCTACAGGTCTTCCAGGAAATTGTGACATTTGACTTGAGAGCGGCATGAGGAGAGATTGTGGGAACAGTGTTCCTGGAAGTGGGAACAGCAAGAAAGAAGGCCCTGAGGCTGGACTGTTGCTCTATGTGTTCAAGGAACCAGAGGGAAGTTGGGAGGGCTGGAGCTGAGTGTGTCAGAGAGAAGAGAGGAAGCAAGAGGGGACAGGACCAGCTCAGAGAGAGGACTTGGCTAGGGACACACGGGCAGTGGGATAGATGGGGACACCCGGGGCCTCTTCTTCCTCATCAGCCAGTGGCAGTAATAACCCATGTCCCAGTAGTGGTGCTCAAAGGAAATGCTTCCCACCTCCTTGCCTTGCCACACGCCAGACCCCCTGCCCAGTGCCCTCTCTTCCTCATTCTCCCACAAACTCCTATGCATCCTTCAACACCCACTTCCAAGCCCCCACCCTTGTGTTTCCCTCTGTCCTCCATCAGACCATCCTGAGTAGCAGCTACCTGTCCCTCCCAGGATTCCCCACCAGGCCAGGGGCCCCCTGAGGCCAGATCCTGGGCCTGACTGCCCTGAGCATGGGGGTCGGGTTCTGGAAGAGACTAAGGAGGGCAATACGGACTAAGCCTCAGAAGGCCCCTCCCGAATAGGCCACTGTGACCCTTAAGGCCCGCACCACAAGACTGCAGGCATGGTGGTGGTCCACCCTAAGACCCCTTAAGTCTCAGTTCATCATGGGACCTTGCCCTGTCTGGGCCTCAGTTTCCCCATCAGCCCAATGAGAAGTTCTTCTGGGTCTTGTTCATCCTGTCTCAGGGAGAAGGCTGTGGCCTGAACAGGAGTCTCCCACCTCCTTCCCCTACTGACTGCTCACAGCAGCGTGGCCCCACAGGGAGCAGGGGCCCCACAGGGAGCAGGGACCAGGCTGCCATCATCACAGCCCACTCTGAACTATGGCAAGCCCACGGACCCGGAAACGTCAGCTTTCTGCCCTGGCAGCAGGAAGGCCCCGGGACAAGCCTCGGGGTGTCGGGGGATCCTCCCACCTGCTGGGACACATCCCCACACCCGCCTCCCCAGAGCAGCCAGGCAGGTGGCACTGAGGGTACAGCAAAGCCTGCTCCCCCCTAGCCATGACCACGAAATGGAAGCAGAGGCCACTGTGCAGGACACCTCGGTTGGTCCCTAAGCCCTCAGGAGGGCTGCTCAGGGACACCTGAAGCCAAACAAAGGAGACTGGCAGGGGGTAGCCAGGGGCCGAGGGGTCTGGAGGACACTGCGGGGTGGGAAGGGGGGTGCAGGGATGTGTGGTTCCTGCCACACTGTAGCACGTTCCAGCAGGTCCTACCCTGGGACCCAAAAATGAAATCCAGGGTTCTCTGAACTTGATGGGAAAAACCCATGAACTTCCCCTTTTCTCTCTCCAAAATGTACCGCTCCCTCGATGACAAGTGGAGGCATTGAAGGCCGGCAGCATGGCGCCCAGTGGGGTCGGTCCTGGGGCCCCCGTCAGCTCTCGCTGTTGAAGGCGTCCCGAAGCCACCACGTGCTGATGACTGGGACACACGTGCTGATAAACAATTCCCATGTCTGCTTCCCTTTGTGGTCCTCTGTGGGTTCCATCATGCGTTCAGGAATATTATACTGAGCAAGCGGACCTCAAAGTCGTCCCCAGCCAGCCGGCTCGGGCCTGGGGCCTCCTGTGTGACATGGTGACGTCGCCTGGGCCATCGTGCTCCCTCAGTCCTGCGTCTGCTCCCCAGGCCTGTCTGCAGTGAGCACCACCTCCAGAGATGCCCTATACAGGGTGTCCTGTGAACGGGGTGAAAAGCCCCTGCCCCCTCCCAGGGTTCATAACAGACATTTCAGAAAAAAAGGAACAAATGATGATTCAGGCCACACCGAGGCTGTCCAGCCACTGGGGAATGTGCGGTCTAGCCGCAGGGAGAAAGCCAGGCCTCCACGGGGAACAGCAAATGCACAGGCCTGAGGCAAGAAGGAGCTACAGTCCGAGGGAGGAGGGTCAGCAAGGGGAAGCCAAGGTGAGACCTGAGAGGGCCTGGGAGGGGCCTCAGCCTATGACCCAACTATGATGTCCCAGGTCAAACCCAGAGTTACCGGGGACTCCTTCTGGGGCCCAGCCCAGGAACACGCACCTGAGGAATTCTCTGGAACACAGAAAAGAGTACTGACAGCATCTTCTTCCATGCATTCCCTTGTCTAGTCCTGGGTGAGGTGCAGGCTCTTCTGGGGCCAGTGTCACAATGAGACTGAAGCTGGGGGTAGGAAGGGACCCAGAGCCTCCCCCACAGCTGCCTTACCCCAGCTTCATCCTCACACAAGCTTTTCCAACCCCAGCACATAGGAAAGGCACCCCCACCGTGCTTCAGGCATGCCCAACACTGTGACCTAGGCTGCTTCAGTTCATGGTATCATGCCTCTTGATAGAGGCTGGAGATGAACTCAGAGAGGGTGAGCACCCTGCCCAGGGTCACATGGCTGGTGTCCACAGCAGAGGGCATGAGAACCCAGGACTTCCAGGGCCATGGAAACACAGACCCTGGACTTGACCACACGAGCCTGGCCCTAATGTCTCTAGGACAAACCTCAGTCTCTCCAGGTGCCTGGAAGAGAATAAGGTAGGTTTGGGGGCATCTATCCTGGAACAGGGGGCATGCCCAGCAGGTCTCTGGCCTGAGAGAGAACCCCAGGAAAAGCTTTCCCACGCCTGAGGCTTTTAGGTAATACCCCATGTGTGTGCCTGTCCACACCGCCAGGAGCCACTGCCCACATGTCCTGCCCTAGAAGAAGAACCAGGGTCCGAGAGAGACCCCAGCACGGCAAAGCCATGGGCCAGTCAGCGCCAGAGGGCTGCCTCCTCCTTGGGTGACGTATTCTGGAGAGGTCACGTGGGCCCAGGGGCCAGGCTGCATGGCCCACAGCTGGGAGAAGGAACAAGGCTGCTTCCTAATCCCATTCTCAGACCAGCATCTGCCAGCCAGAGGTAGATGCTGGGGGTCTGGAGATCCCCCCCCACTGGTCACGGTCCTGCCTGCTCCAGCTTGCCCTGCCTCTGTCTGGAAGACATACAGTCATGGGATTAATCTTTGCCTCCATTTCCACACCAGTCAGACAGGCCTAATTCTACAGCCTGCCTGGCGCAGCTGCTGGGGACTTAACCGAGGTAGTGTGTGCCGAGTGCTCCAACCGGAGTCCGGCACACAGAAGGTGCTTGTGTGTGGGCACAGCCTTGCGTGGATATCAGGTCCGGGGTTTGGGTGCATGCTTTTCTAGAAATGTCAGTGATCTGTAGGCACCTGACCCCGAAACAGATCTTGAGGGAAGGATTTGGGAACAGGAAGTTTATTTAGGAGGTGATCCTGGGCGTTCAGGAAAAGCAGGAGAAGGATGGCAGCAAGTCACGGGGTTGCTGCTGAGCGAGTCCCTCCTGGGACACTTAGGCTCCAGCCTATTGGTGCCTAGAGCTGGAATCTTGGTTATCCCCCCAAAGGGCAAGGAAGTACCCGAAGTGGTCTGTGGTGCTCCCAGGAGGCAGGGGCTGCAGTGGCCCGAGGCTCTCCACACCGCCAAGGGGTACAGGGCCGGGGAGGTGCAGTTTAGGAGGTGTTCGTCCTCAGGAGTGCCCCTGCAGACAGCTCTGGGGACCGGAGGAGAGTTAGGCTGTGGGCAGAAGTGTGAGGGATGAAGTGGACAGCCCCGTCCTCTGGGGTCACCTGCAGGGCGGTACACCCCTGTTCCTTTGCAGGAACACAGGGGTGCCTGTGGGGTCTACTGCATGTGCAGTGTGCACACAGACATGGGCCTGCGCCTTCCCAGGGACAATGTGTGCTGACGTTTGTGCAGGGGTTGGACACCATGGCCGTAGGTCTCTGTGTGTCTGCTCTTGCACACGTGTTATATACATGTTCAAGCTTTACGAGGTGTGGCACACACGTGCATGTGTGCTCGGGGCAGGTGCACGTGCATCCACTACAGTCCCTCTCCCAGCACTGGTTGGCAGTGGCCATAGGATGGCAGAGATGGTCTGGTCACCTTGGCAACAGGGCATGAGCTGGCTAAGCTGGGACAGCCTTCGTTCAAAGGAAAAAAAACAAAAACAAAAACAAAAACAACCCAAACCACTGAACACAAAGGGTGGGAAAAGAAAAGGAGTGGGGGCTGGGAGGGGGCGAAGTGCAGCCCCTCGAGCCCCCAGGTTCTGCTCTCAACTACTCCACCAAGCCCCTGAGCTAGCAAAGCGCTGCCAGGAGCCGAGACGCTGGTCCAGGGTCCATATGTGGCCCAGCTTGCTGAGCATCCCCAGTGTAAGACCCCTTCAGAAGCCTGGGAGCCCCCCTCAGAGGACAGCAAGTAGGGATGAGGTGGGCGCCCCCCGCCCTGACCGCCGGATATGGGGAGAGCCCACATTCAGAACCACTGAGCTCCAGCAGAGGGCGCCCCTGACAACAGGCACTCTGCAAACCAGGGGACCCTGGGCCCTGCCCACGCAGAAGTCACCCTCTCCGGACAATTAGCACACTAATTGCACACGCTGCCCCATGGCCAGGCCATTAGCCCAGATCCTGCGATGATTTATTCACGAGCTTCTATCTCCTTCTCATCCCCACAGCCTGCTCATCAGCCTCACAGTCTATGCTGGGAGGGACGACCCACAGACGCTTGCCTAGCCTTGCTCTAAAACACGCCTGCTATAAATATTTCATCAGACCAAGCGCAAGGGATGAAACCGCTGGTGATCTGCTACCCGCAGGCCGCCGGGAGCTGGACCCCCCACAGGGCTGGCCTCCAGGAAGTGACCTCCGGCCCTGCGGCTGGCGACATCCTACGTTCCCTTCCCTCTTCCAGGGTGGCCCAGGCCTGAGAGCCTGCGGCAGGACCTCTGCTCACATCATGGGGCTTTACCCTGCCTTACTGTGTCCTGACTGGGCCCTATGGGACAGAGTCTGCTATTAGCCCCATTTGACAGAGGAGGAAACTGAGAGATGAAGGCACTTACCTAAGGCCACACTGCCTGTCAGAGACAGAGTGGGACCTACCCATGGCGGGCAGCCCCAGAGCCCCTGAATCTCACCTCCCAGAATCCCAGCGCAGCCCTGTGAAGCAGGCACTCTCGTGATCCCTGTTATACAGATAAGGACACCAGGGCTCAGAGAAATGAAGTGACTTGCTCAGGGCCACATAGCTGGGAATGGAAGCCAGGCAGCTGACCTTGACCAATAATGTGCTCAAGTCCATACCCTGGTTGACTGCACCAATGGGAAGGGCCCTCAGATCATAGTGCCACCCTCTTGTCATCCCCCTATTAGCGATATAGAAGACCAAATGACAGAGAATAAAGAAGCTGAGCAAAAGAGGGACAAACAGCTACTGGACCACGAGGGGAGAATTCGAGAGATAAGTGACACCATAAGATGAAACAACATTAGAATAATTGGGATTCCAGAAAAGAGGAAACAGAGAGGGGAACAGAAGGTATATTGGAGAGAATTATTGGAGAGAATTTCCCCAATATGGCAAAGGGAACAAGCATCAAATTCAGGAGGTTCAGAGAACCCCCCTCAAAATCAATAAGAATAGGTCCACACCCCGTCACCTAATAGTAAAATTGACAAGTCTTAGTGACAAAGAAAAGATCCTGAAAACAGCCCGCGAAAAGAAGTCTGTAACGTACAATGGTAAAAATATTAGATTGGCAGCAGACTTATCCACAGAGACCTGGCAGGCCAGAAAGAGCTGGCATGATATATTCAGAGTACTAAATGAGAAAAACATGCAGCCAAGAATACTATATCCAGCTAGGCTATCATTGAAAATAGAAGGAGAGATTAAAAGCTTCCAGGACAAACAAAAACTGAAAGAATTTGCAAATACCAAACCAGCTCTACAGGAAATATTGAAAGGGGTCCTCTAAGCAAAGAGAGACCCTAAAAGTAGTAGATCAGAAAGAAACAGAGACAATATACAATAACAGTCACCTTACAGGCAATACAATGGCACTAAATTCATATCTCTCAGTACTTACCCTGAATGTGAATGGGCTAAATGCCCCAATCAAAAGACACAGGGTATCAGAATGGATAAAAAAACAAAAACCATCTATATGTTGCCTACAAGAAACTCATCTTAAACCCGAAGACACCTCCAGGTTTAAAGTGAGGGGGTGGAAAAGAATTTACCATGCTAATGGACATCAGAAGAAAGCAGGAGTGGCAATCCTTATATCAGATCAATTAGATTTTAAGCCAAAGACTATAATAAGAGATGAGGAAGGACACTATATCATACTCAAAGGAACTGTCCAACAAGAAGATCTAACAATTTTAAATATCTATGCCCCTAACGTGGGAGCAGCCAACTATATAAACCGATTAATAACAAAATCAAAGAAACACATCGACAAGAATACAATAATAGTAGGGGATTTTAACACTCCCCTCACTGAAATGGACAGATCATCCAAGCAAAAGATCAACAAGGAAATCAAGGCCTTAAATGACACACTGGACCAGATGGACATCACAGATATATTCAGAACATTTCATCCCAAAGCAACAGAATACACATTCTTCTCTAGTGCACATGGAACATTCTCCAGAATAGATCACATTCTTGGTCCTAATTCAAGTCTCAACCGGTATCAAAAGATTGGGATCATTCCCTGCATATTTTCAGACCACAATGCTCTAAAGCTAGAACTCAATCACAAGAGGAAATTTGGAAAGAACCCAAATACATGGAGACTAAACAGCATCCTTCTAAAGAATGAATGGGTCAACCAGGAAATTAAAGAAGAATCGAAAAAATTCATGGAAACAAATGATAATGAAAACACAACGGTTCAGAATCTGTGGGACACAACAAAGGCAGTCCTGAGAGGAAAATATATAGCGGTACAAGCCTTTCTCAAGAAACAAGAAAGGTCTCAGGTACACAACCTAACCCTACACCTAAAGGAGCTGGAGAAAGAACAAGAAAGAAACCCTAAACCCAGCAGGAGAAGAGAAATCATAAAGATCAGAGCAGAAATCAATGAAATAGAAACCAAAAAAACAATAGAACAAATCAACGAAACTAGGAGCTGGTTCTTTGAAAGAATTAATAAGATTGATAAACCCCTGGCCAGACTTCTCAAAAAGAAAAGAGAAAGGACCCAAATCAATAAAATCATGAATGAAAGAGGAGAGATCACAACGAACACCAAAGAAATACAGACAATTATAAGAACATACTATGAGCAACTCTACGCCAACAAATTTGACACTCTGGAAGAAATGGATGCATTCCTAGAGACATATAAACTACCACAACTGAACCAGGAAGAAATAGAAAGCCTCAACAGACCCATAACCAGTAAGGAGATTGAAACAGTCATCAAAAATCTCCAAACAAACAAAAGCCCAGGGCCAGACGGCTTTCCGGGGGAATTCTACCAAACATTTAAAGAAGAACTAATTCCTATTCTCCTGAAACTGTTCCAAAAAATAGCAATAGAAGGAAAACTTCCAAACTCATTTTATGAGGCCAGCATCACCTTGATCCCAAAACCAGACAAGGATCCCATCAAAAAAGAGAACTACAGACCCATATCCTTGATGAACACAGATGCAAAAATTCTCGCCAAAATACTAGCCAATAGGATTCAACAGTACGTTAAAAGGATTATTCACCACGACCAAGTGGGATTTATTCCAGGGCTGCAGGGCTGGTTCAACATCCGCAAATCAATCAATGTGATACAACACATCAATAAAAGAAAGAACAAGAACCATATGATACTCTCCATAGATGCTGAAAAAGCATTTGACAAAGTACAGCATCCCTTCCTGATCAAAACTCTTCAAAGTGTAGGGATAGACGGCACATACCTCAATATTATCAAAGCCATCTATGAAAAACCCACCGCAAATATCATTCTCAATGGAGAAAAACTGAAAGCTTTTCCGCTAAGGTCAGGAACACGGCAGGGATGTCCGTTATCACCACTGCTATTCAACATAGTACTAGATGTCCTAGCCTCAGCAATCAGACAACAAAAGGAAATTAAAGGCATCCTAATCGGCAAAGAAGAAGTCAAACTATCACTCTTCGCAGATGATATGATACTCTATGTGGAAAACCCAAAAGACTCCACTCCAAAACTGCTAGAACTTGTACAGGAATTCAGTAAAGTGTCAGGATATAAAATCAATGCACAGAAATCAGTTGCACTTCTCTACACCAACAACAAGACAGAAGAAAGAGAAATTAAGGAGTCCATCCCATTTACAATTGCACCCAAAACTATAAGATACCTAGGAATAAACCTAACCAAAGAGACTAAGAATCTATACTCAGAAAACTATAAAGTACTCATGAAAGAAATTGAGGAAGACACAAAGAAATGGAAAAATGTTCCATGCTCCTGGATTGGAAGAATAAATATTGTGAAAATGTCTATGCTACCTAAAGCAATCTACACATTTAATGCAATTCCTATCAAAGTACCATCCATTTTTTTCAAAGAAATGGAACAAATAATCCTAAAATTTATATGGAACCAGAAAAGACCTCGAATAGCCAAAGGAATATTGAAAAAGAAAGCCAAAGTTGGTGGCATCACAATCCCGGACTTCAAGCTCTATTACAAAGCTGTCATCATCAAGACAGCATGGTACTGGCACAAAAACAGACACATAGATCAATGGAACAGAATAGAGAGCCCAGAAATGGACCCTCAACTCTATGGTCAACTCATCTTCGACAAAGCAGGAAAGAATGTCCAATGGAACAAAGACAGCCTCTTCAATAAATGGTGTTGGGAAAATTGGACAGCCACATGCAGAATAATGAAATTGGATCATTTCCTTACACCACACACGAAAATAGACTCAAAATGGATGAAGGATCTCAATGTGAGAAAGGAATCCATCAAAATCCTCGAGGAGAACACAGGCAGCAACCTCTTCGACCTCAGCCGCAGCAACATCTTCCTAGGAACATCACCAAAGGCACGGGAAGCAAGGGCAAAAATGAACTGTTGGGATTTTATCAAGATCAAAAGCTTTTGCACAGCAAAGGAAACAGTGAACAAAACCAAAAGACAACTGACAGAATGGAAGAAGATATTTGCAAATGACATATCAGATAAAGGGCTAGTGTCCAAAATCTATAAAGAACTTAGCAAACTCAACACCCACAGAACAAATAATCCAATGAAGAAATGGGCAGAGGACATGAACAGACATTTCTGCCAAGAAGACATCCAGATGGCCAACAGACACATGAAAAAGTGCTCCATATCACTCGGCATCAGGGAAATACAAATCAAAACCACCATGAGATATCACCTCACACCAGTCAGAATGGCTAAAATGAACAAGTCAGGAAATGACAGATGCTGGCGAGGATGCGGAGAAAGGGGAACCCTCCTACACTGTTGGTGGGAATGCAAGCTGGTGCAACCACTCTGGAAAACAGCATGGAGGTTCCTCAAAATGTTGAAAATAGAACTACCCTATGACCCTGCAATTGCACTGCTGGGTATTTACCCTAAAGATACAAACATAGTGATCCGAAGGGGCACGTGCACCCGAATGTTTATAGCAGCAATGTCTACAATAGCCAAACTATGGAAAGAACCTAGATGTCCATCTACAGATGAATGGATAAAGAAGAAGTGGTATATATACACAATGGAATACTATGCAGCCATCAAAAGAAATGAAATCTTGCCATTTGCAACGACGTGGATGGAACTAGAGGGTGTCATGCTTAGCGAAATAAGTCAATCGGAGAAAGACAGCTATCATATGATCTCCCTGATATGAGGGAGAGGAGATGCAACATGGGGGGTTGAGGGGGTAGGAGAAGAGTAAATGAAACAAGATGGGATTGGGAGGGAGACAAACCATAAGTGACTCTTAATCTCACAAAACAAACTGAGGGTTGATGGGGGGAGGGGGTTGGGAGAGGGGGTGGGGTTATGGATATTGGGGAGGGTATGTGCTATGGTGAGTGTTGTGAAGTGTGTAAACCTGGCGATTCGCAGACCTGTACCCCTGGGGATAAAAATATATGTTTATAAAGCTGTAAAAAAAGAAAAAGAAAAAGAAAGAAAGGATGAATCCCCAAGTTTTGTAGCAACATGGACGGGACTGGAAGAGATTATGCTGAGTGAAATAAGTCAAGCAGAGAGAGTCAATTATCATATGGTTTCACTTATTTGTGGAGCATAACAAATAGCATGGAGGACAAGGGGAGATGGAGAGGAGAAGGGAGTTGAGGGAAATTGGAAGGGGAGGTGAACCATGAGAGACTATGGACTCTGAAAAACGATCTGAGAATTTTGAAGGGGTGGGGGTGGGAGGTTGGGGGTACCAGGTGGTGGGTATTGTAGAGGGCACGGATTGCATGGAGCACTGGGTGTCGTGCAAAAATAATGAATACTGTTATGCTGAAAAAAATAAAAAAAAATTAAGAAACATAAAGTATTATAAGGACACCAGTGCTAAAATTTTTTTACATACATATGAATTATAATATAAATTTAACTATAAATTTGAGCTACTATAAATAGTAAATAATTCTATTTCTGTCATTGCTTTAACCATTATTGTAATAATATGGATAATTTTATTATTTATTTTTTCTTTTTAAATTTGAATTCAATTATTTAACATATAGTGTATGATTAGTTTCAGAGGTGAAGTTCAGTGATTCATCCATCTTATATAATAGTGTTCATTGCATCACATGCCTCCTTAATGCCCATCACCCAGTTACCCCATCCTATCCCCATCCCCTCCAGCAGCTCTCAGTTTGCTTCCTCTGATTAAGTCTCTTATGGGTTGTCTCCCTCTGATTTCATCTTGTTTCCTTCTCTTCCCCAATGCTCCTCTGTTTTGTTTCTTAAATTCCACATATCAGAGAGATCATATGGTAATTGTCTTTCACTGATTGACTTATTTTGCTTAGCAAAATCCCTCTAGTTCCATCCATATCATTGCAAATGGCAAGATTTCATTTTTTTAAATATCTGAGCAATAGTCCATTTGTGTGTGTGTGTGCACGTGTGTGTGTGTGTGTGTGTGTGTGTGTGTGTGTCTATCCCACATCTTCTTTATCCATTCAACTGTCATTGGACATCTGGTCTCTTTCCTTAGTTTGGCTATTGTGGACCTTGCTGCTATAAACATTATAAACATTGGGGTTCAGGTGCCCCTTCGGATCACTACATTTGTATCTTTGGGGTAAATACCCAGTAGTGCAATTGCTGGCTGGTAGGTTAGCAACTTTTTGAGGAACCTCCATATGGTTTTCCAGAGTGGCTGCTCCAGCTTGCATTCCCACCGACAGTGGAGGAGGATTCCCCTTTCTCCCCATCCTCTCCAACATCTGTCATTTCCTGACTGGTTAATTGTAGCCCTTCTTACTGGTGTGAGGTGGTCAGCTCATTGTGGTTTTGACTTGTATTTCCCTGATCCTGAGTGATGTATAGAATTTTTTTTTTCATATGTCTGTTGGCCATCTGGTTGTCATATTTGGTGAAATGTTTGTTGGTGTCTTCTGCCCATTATTTGATTGGATTATTTGTTCTTTGGGTGTTGAGTTTGATATGTTCTTTATAAATTTTGGATACTAGCCCTTTATCTGATTTTCCATTTGCACCCATCTTCTCCCATTCTGTCCCATTGTCTTTTGGTTTTGTCAGCGGTTTCCTTTGTTGTGCAAAAGCTTTTTTATCTGGATGAAGTCCCAACAGTTCAGGTTCACCTTTCCTTCCCTCCCTTTGGAGACCTGTCTAGCAAGAAGTTCCTGCAGCTGAGGTCACCGAGGTTGCTGCCTGTGTTCTACTCTAGGATTTGGATGGATTCCTGTCTCCCATTTAGGGCTTTTATCCATTTTTAGTCTATTTTCATTTCTGCTGAAAGGAAATGGTCCAATTTCATTCTTCTGCATGTGGCTGTCCAATTTTTCCAACATCATTTGTTGGAGAGACAATCTTTCTTTCCATTGGATAATCTATGCTGCTTTGTTGAAGATTAGTTGACCTATTTATTATTATTTTTTTAATATTTTATTTATGTATTAGAGAGAACATGAGTGGTGGGAGGGAGAAGCAGACTTCCCGCTGAGCAGGGAGCACAACTCGGGGCACAATCCCAGGACCCTGGGATCATGACCTGAGCAGAAGGCAGATGCTTAACAGACTGGGCCACCCAGGTGCTCCACTGTTATATTTTTTGAATAGTTCCTCTATCCACAAAGGGTGTCCAATGGACTGAGGACCACAAAGGAAGGATGGGTTTTTGTCCACAGATATTTCTAAATCGTACTTGTGAGACCGGCAGCGCTCACACTGGCTCAGAGGAGCCCAGGCAGGGTGCCCCTGGTGAAATTTTCAACTCCACTCTGGAGCCCAGAACTGGCCAAGCCTGGCCCTGGAGGTGCCTGGGAGAGCCCATCCTTCACCTGACGGATATCCCTGGCCCAGAGTCCTGTGGACAAATTTTCCAAGGCTCTGTCTATGGCTGAGGTTGTATCTTTATGGCTGGTGTGGGCAGGCGAGCTCATCAAGACACATGAGCAGTTAATGGATGAAGATACAGATGATTCTGGGCTTTGTTATCTTGTGAAATTCATGTCAGCTTGCATTTAGCTGGTATAAACTATACTTCTTTGGCTGGTTTTAAAATTTTGTATCTATTACCTGAAAATTGCTTTTCTTTTTTTTCAAACACTTAAGACTTTTAGGAAAATATACCTATTTATGTTGTATCTTGATTTTATACAGTAATCTTCCATTAAAAATATTTGAAAATGATAGAATAGTAATTAGTGATGCCTGCACTGTGCCTAAATTTCATCTAATTCCTCTCAAAAACTAAAATAATGTCTTTGCTCTTAAGAGTGGGATGAAGCTTCAGATGTCATCAAAGAAACATACATGTTGTTTTTAAGTTTTTTAGGTTAATTTTACTATGACAGGTTACTCCTTTCTGTTAAAGAGATTAACTGAAGTTTTTGGTACTTATTTTTTTCCCCAATATATAAGGCCAGTATACAAAAAACAAACAAACAAACACCCCCCCCATACACAAGCACAATAAAATAAAATCCCAAGATCTTGGAACTGATTGAGATCTTAGGGAAAGTACAGTGATACAACACTCTGCCCACAGACCCAGACTGAGTTCTTCATAAGGGATTGATTTCCCCGAGACATGAATTCCATCCACTTTCACACGGAATATAGAGGAGACAGTTAGAACAGAAGGAGGAGGCAGGCTTTGAGGATAAACAGAGAATCCACTGGTAAACACAGAATCCATTCTCTCTCAGTTGTGTGTGCGTGATATGAATGCCAATGATCATTCTTCTGATTTACAGAATATTCACTTGACTAGAAAGGAGAGTCTGAGATAACTAGAGGAATATTGGAGCTATTATAGACTTGATGCCAAAATAAAATAGCAATGAGAAAAGAACACGATAGTTTCAAGGCCTTTGGGAAACCATTGTGTTCATTAGATTTCATCTTCTCACAGCCTTACACCTGTCTTTTCCTTCTAACGAATTCATCACCTGAGAGATGCTGTCTTGCAGGACATGCGAGTCATCCAGCAAGTAAGGATGAGGATCTAGCGTTTTCCACATTCAAGTGGTTCAGATTCCAAGTAGCTTTTGGTCTCTTGTACTGAGTGAGCAGATGGCTTGTCTTGATGACATGCAAAAGTAAAAAGGTGGGGTTATGGACATTGGGGAGGGTATGTGCTATGGTGAGTTCTGTGAAGTGTGTAAACCTGGCGATTCACAGACTTGCACCCCTGGGAATAAAAATACATTATATGTTTATAAAAAAATAATTAATTTTTTTTTTAAAAAGTAAAAAGGATACAGCACTTAACCATGGGTGCTGAAGAGCTGAGTTGCAGTCTTTTCTAGCATTTCCAGATCCCTTGAGATCCTTGGTAGTATTTCCAGATATTATCAGTCTCTTCAAGTTCTTTTACATTCAAGATGGCATTTTTTTTAAAGTAATCTCTACGTCCAATGTGGGGCTCAAACTCATGACCCCCAGATAAAGAGGCACATACTATACCCACTGAGCCAGCCAGGCACCCCTCAAGATGGCATTCTAGAATACCAGTGCTTTTAAATACTAAAATCTATTGTCAATCCAACATTGTCCCTCATGCCTCTGTGCATTGATTTTTCATCAGACAATTTTTCAAGTTGAGATCAAATTCTCAGGGCTTTCACTGAGGACCTTTGAAATCAGAAGGGTCTTGCCAGAGTTCGTGGGGCCCACACAAAGCAGATCATAGTCTGGTCATGCAGGTGGTGGTCCCTTGCACAAAGTGCTCTAAAACACTGATAATCTGTGTACAGAAACACTCAGTTATCTGGAGATCAGACATCTGGCAGTCTAAAGCATTGCAACCAGCTCACAATAAGGAAAAGGAGCATTTCTGGCTTCCAGTGAACCAGTTATTTTTATCATAATTTTTTATTATTTAATACTTTGTTAATGTATTACTTTATTATGTTTTAATTTAGTTTATCACTTATGTTACCATAATTAGTATAAATATGTATAATTACATACATGATATAAGCATGATATATAGATTATATAATTTCATACATATTAATATTTATACATTGAATGATATGTAGATGATTATAATTATTATTGATCATCATTGTAATTATTATGTACAGTACTAATCATAGTTGTTATGGAATACAGTTTCTCTATCCATAGAAGGTGTTCAGTTGTCTGAAGACAGCTTAGGAGAGGGATTCCAGGCTACAGAACTTTCTAAATCTTTGCCAAGAAACCAGGCAGGACTGGACCCACAAGCTCTGCAGAGGCCCTCCTGGAAAGCCAAGCCACATCTCTGCAGTGATCGTCCCCAGATAGCTTTTCTTGTTCCAACTTAGCACACACACCCCCGAACTTGAGACCAAGAGGGGAAACAGATATGCTCTTCAGATATGGTCTACGACATAGAACAGTCCTCTTCTGTCAGCTCCTGTCCTGCTCCCCCACCCCAACAACCTGTCATCTGACCTTCCCCTTTCACCACCCCCAAAGCTTTCCAGCTCCTCCGCCTGCCTTTGACTTGAGTCTCAGGGGGTGGAGATGCCCCCCTGACTCACTGTCCTACTGTCAGTAAGTAGTTCCTGTTTTGTCATGGGTGATCTTTCTTTATCTCGGGATTTTCTCTCCTTCTTCCTCTCCCTCCCCTCTGCACCTTCCTCTGTTCACACAAGAGCTTGCACATTCAGTCTCTCTCAAATAAATAAAGCCAGGACCCCTGGGTGGCTCAGTCAATTAAGCATATGCCTTCGGCTCAGGTCATGATCCTGGGGTCCCTGGATCAGATAGAGCCCCACATCGGGTTTTCTGCTCAGCAGAAGAGTCTGCTTCTCCCTCTCCCTCTGCCTGCCGCTCCCACTGCATATGCTCTCTCTCTCTCTCTTAAATAAATACATAAATAAAACCTTTAAGAAAAATAAAAATTCACATGAAAATTCCAAATTGTATTGTGGTTCTTTTTTTTTTTTTTTTAAAGATTTTATTTATTTATTTGACAGAGAGAGATCACAAGTAGGCAGAGAGGCAGGCAGAGAGAGAGGAAGGGAAGCAGGCTTCCTGCCGAGCAGCGAGCCCGATGCGGGACTCGATCCCAGGACTCTGGGATCATGACCTGAGCCGAAGGCAGCGGCTTAACCCACTGAGCCACCCAGGCGCCCCTGTATTGTGGTTCTAAATCAGGACCCTAGGTCAGAAAGTAGCCAACTGAAAATAGTTATTGGCACTTATTGTGACTTAGGAGAGAACAGTTCTCCCTATGGAGGCCAACCCAGACAAAGCCATGCATGCCTTCTGGAGTCCCTGCTTCAAACAGCCATGAAAACAGAATAGGGCAAGCTGCCTGTCAGAGAATTTACCGAGTGCCCTCGGGAAGATGCAGCGCAGATATAGACATGACACAACAGGTGGACAACAATTTGCAAAACAGCAAGATGTCAAAGCTGCATTAGAATTGTATTATCTCAAAGAACTGTTCAGAAACCAATGTTATCCAATGATACAGCCTATAAGTGTGCAAATGCGGAGACCGTGAATGTGGCTAAGAACCCAGAGTCTGTTAGTGTTTCCAATGAAAGAAAGACTTTTGTGGATTCAGGAACTTCTGCCCTCCAGCAAAAACAAGGGAAAATTTTGATTTGTCATGGCAATATGAGGAGGCTGTTTCTGAAAGATCATAACAACAACAACAACAACAAAAATGCTGCCCCCTTCTGCAAGGGTTTGGTAAATGTGGGATGGAGCACTGTCTTTCCACGAAGGAGAGAGGAAGCAAGGGTGAGAAAAGGTACATGGGTCTCATCCAGGCATCGTGGCAAAGCTGTCTCTTGAGATGCCATCCACTTCAGTGCTGGGAAATCTGTACTTTTAGGTCACCACATGGTGTGCAGGTCCCACAGAATCTGAGATTTCCTCAAATGCACCATGTGAATCCAATAGCCTCTTCCCTGGAGTTTGGCAGCACAGGGTTGGTTAGCAAGACCTGATATGGGTCTTTGCAAAGAGCTTAAAGAGATTTTGTCTGGAGTTCTTTTGCAGTAGACAAGATCTCCAGGTTGCAAGATGGGATGCTTAAGGTCATCCCCTTAAATGCACTGGGAAACCACTCCTCTCCCAAAGCATGATTATTTTTAACATGAACAATTAAGCCCTTAAATATTAATTTCCATTCATCTTATTTATAAATTCCCTTTATTAATTTTCATAGCCTGAAATTCACATTGCCTGTGTGGACTGAGAAATCTAAGCCAAAATGTGAGTTTAATACATCTACTCGCATTGGAGGTACCTAGAGGAATACGTATAAAATTTACTCTACAGGAATGTGCTTTAAAGCCAGGCATTAATATATTCCTATTGAAAAACTTTTGAGGAAATAACCAGAACCCATACAACAGTGAAGAATGTGAACCAAAGAAGGAGGTGGGGGTGGAGGAGAGGACAGGGGCCAGGGAGGGGAGGGGAGGGGAAGGGCGGGAGAAGGAGAAGAAAAGCTTGCAAAGACCACATACTGCAAATGACAGACTCCATATATTTTCAAAAGAATGTATTGACATCAAGATGAAAGGTTACAAAAAATGTCCAGACATTGGAAAGGAATCCAGGTGAATCTTCTAGAATTGACAAATGAAATAAGTAAAATTATAAACTCAGCTAGAGGGCTAAGCAGATACAGAGGAATTAATTAACTAGAAGCCGTATTTGAAGGTACTATCAATGATGCCACAAGGATTAGAACATGGAAAATGTGGGTAAAACTCTCCATGAAATTTCAAAGCACTTTAAAGGTCCTCAAATGTACTTGTACAGCCTCCTAGATGGGAATCTCTCTTTTCTTCCTCCATGACCTCATTTGGTATCATTTCCCCATGACCAGTCCTAGGGATTCACTCTTGTGGAATATGCTGTGATGGTTCATTTTTTGTGTTGGCTTCGCTGGACCACAAGGTGCCCAATTGGGTGAAACTTTGCTCTGGGCCTATGAGAGTGTTTCTGGATGAGACTAACATTTGAATCGGTTACTCAGTAAGACAGATTGCCACCCCAATGCTGCTGGGCCTCATCCAACTGGTTGAGCCAGAACAAAAAGGCTAAGTAAGGAAGACACCCCTCTTTCTAACCCTCTTTGAGCTGGGACATTGGTCTTCTCCTGCCTGGGTCATAACCATGTGAGCCAGTTTCTAATAAATCCCTCTATAGAGAGAGATGACATAGAGATGTAGGTATAAACAGTCAGTTGTTTCTCTGGAGAATGCCAACTAATACACATTCAATTCCTCCTCCTGACTTAGTTCCATTGACTTAACTCCTTCCTTTCTTTGGGAAACGAGGATCCCAGTTAGATGCCCTTTCTGATCTAAACAACTTTAGACCACACAGATCCACAGTTCCTGCCCCAGTGAATGGAAACACGACTCTGTAGTCCAGATCGTGGATCTGCATTGTCACAGCTCTGTCCTAGGGAGGCTTCGAGTAGTTTGCCATGTTCCCCCAGGGCCATGAGAAGCCCTCATTATTTCCCAAGTGGACTGATAAGAGGCCACATCCTATGTCAGCTACAGGAGAAATAGAGCAGAACAACAAGTGGATGAACCAAAAGAGCAGACCGCTTGCAAATGAAAAATGAAATGAAATGAAAAAATGAAATGAAAAAATGCTTGCTCAACCAATTCTCATTTAAATTAGGAAATCTGGGTTGCAATTCAGATAAAATCATCAATTTAATATGGCAGATGGGTATTTTAAAATTTTTCTTACGAAGACAGGAAACCTGCACCGGGGAGAGTTAAAATCCCTTTTAACTGATGATTAAACAAAAAATTCAAATGATTTATTTGACCAAGAAACAGAGGACCTCAATCTAAAGAAATCAAAAGGAAAAAAAAAAAGGACTGTTAGAATGAGCATGCAGATTTAGACATTAACTAAAATTCAGTAGAGAATATATGAAAATGATGGATATAGAAATATCATTGAAACCCAGAGACTTGCCACATTCCTCATATCTAAATGTCACAGTCAAGTACTTCTACTTACGCACAAGTCCCAGGCCATGCTGTGCTATGTGATACATCCCAGACCCAGAGGAGGAAGGAAACCTCCCAATTTCTTTGAATGAAGCCCTGTAGCCTGGATCACGAAGGCTGCGGGACACAGCCAAGTAGAGAAAGCCTCCCTCCCTGGGCCTCACTCATAAATGGAGACTCCAATGTCCTCACTACAATAATAGCAGCTATCATCTCTCAGTAAATTAAAATCCTAAAAGAGATTATGAAAAAGCCTCAGTAGAGGAATGCAGAGATATTTCAAGAACACGTCAAATGGTATAGGGTAGATTAATAGTTGCACAGGCAGAAATAAAAGGACAATAAAGGGTGAAAATATATTAGATGTAACCTGAGCCTCCTCCCACCTCGATGCCCCAGAGACCCAGAAGCCCCTGAGGATGATACCTGACCCAGGCCACCAGGATTCCAATCTTGGCCCCATCATTTCCTTTGTGACCTTAGTGATCTACCCAATTTAAGTGCCCCAGTTTCTATAACTGGAAATTGCTGATAATAGTAGTACCTGCCTCCCGGGGTAGACATAAGGAAGGGGTGAATTAATATACATGAAGTGCTTAAAACGGCAAGATGACAGTTCAGTTTCCTCTTGTTCATATTTGCATTATTATTGTCACTGTTGGTATCTTACCAAAGTCAGCTCTCTGAGATTTCCTCTCACTCTCTCCTCCTAAAGAGTGACCTAGATGGGTACCTGGGTGGCTCAGTTGGTTAAGGGTTCCACTCTTGATTTGGGCTCAGGTCGTGATCTCAGGAGTCCCAAGTTGGGCTCCACTCAGCAGGTGGTCAGCTTGAGACTCTGTCTCCCTCTGGCCCTCCCCACCCTCTCTAAAATAAATAAATAAATAAACAATCAAATAAGTAAATAAATCTGAAGGAGAAAAATAATAAGAAGAGGAAGAGGAAGAAGGAGGAGGAGGAGAGAGAGAGACCTAGATGGAGAGGAGGGAGGAGGGGAAATTTTCTGTTGTGCTCAGAGGGCAGCATCCAGAGACTAACATATATTTTGTTCAACCAGTGGGATTTTTGTGTTTATTTACTGTCACAGATACAGTTAAGGTAACAATGATGAGGCTTAATTATTTGTCTAAAAAAGAGTAGAAGTCACTGTGGCTGTTTCAAGTTTGGTTTTCAATTCTTGATTTTCAAAGGTCTTTTATCTGTAAAAAGAAACAATCTGTCCTGGAGAAAATTCATTATTGTATACTGTTTACTACATGCTTTGAGAATGCACATATAAAGGTTTTGTTAAAAAAAAAAAATACCAGGCCCAAAATGGAGTCATTTGTGCTAGACCCACCAATACTTAATATCTTTTTTTTTTATAATTTTTTTTTTATTTTTTATAAACATATATTTTTATCCCCAGGGGTACAGGTCTGCGAATCGCCAGGTTTACACACTTCACAGCACTCACCATAGCACATACCCTCCCCAATATCCATAACCCCTGAGGGTTGATGGGGGGAAGACTTAATATCTTAAGCTAATTACTGTTTCAACCTCCCTCAGAAATATAGTCTTAACTGGTCAGCGTGGAATTTTCTAGTCAGCACCAATGATGTAATCTGCCACATGGCTCCTTTCCATCCTCCAAAAGAAGATGAAGTAATCCCCCTAATATACCATTTTATCCTCAAAAGGAGGGTGACTTCACCCAGAGCATTTTTTTTTTAAAATTATGACTTAGTTGACTTGTCTTTAAAAACCTTTCCCTATCTGTAGACTTTGGATTGCCTTTCTAGTGTTAGATAGGATGTTGGCTGATTCATGAATCATTTGATAAAACCAATGAGATATTTTAAACTGACTCATTTCAATGTTTGTTGCTTAGCAGTCTGGACAGTTCTGGTTAATTCTGAATATTTGAAGAAAATTCTGCCATCTTCTTATGTTTTCCCATTTGAGATGGGCTCAGTCTATTTATATTTTTATTAAGAGAATAAGAAGATTCAAAGATGGTTTTCAGAAATATAAGCATCTTGCTTTCTTCTCTCATTTGGTCCCAGGAAATTTGAAATCTTAAAGTCTTTGAATAGGAGATCTCAAATAATTATTATCTGGAGTCTCTGTCATTTTAAAAGTACATGTGAAAAAACCTTCCTGTAACTTTTAATTGATTTTTCATAAAAAGAAGCTACAAATAAAAGTATCAAATATATCTTTTAAATTTTTTAAAAACTTTATTTATTTGACAGACAGAGATCACAAGTAGGCAGAGAGGCAGGGAGAGAGAGAGGAGGAAGCAGGCTCCCTGCAGAGTAGAAAGCCCAATGTGGGGCTTGATCCCAGGACCCTGGGATCATGACCCAAGCTGAAGGCAGAGGCTTTTAACGCACTGAGCCACCCAGGCGCACTTTTAAATTTTTTTTAATATTTTAAATTTTTAAGAATTTTTAAGTTGGTAAATTTTATGAGATAAGATTTTGGTACATAATACTATATAACTTTTCTAGTCTTTTTTTCCAACAAAATATTCACTTTGTTGAAAGAACTCATAGTTTTTTTCTTAGTTCAGTTGTTAAATTTTCAAAACAATATATATAATTAAAAATGGATGTTCTTGGACTAAAATATCTGGAGAGTTAAGACAATATTTAAACTAATATTGTCTTCATATCCCTGTGTTTTAAATATCACTGATAACCAAATGAGATTACATTTACGTTTATAATAAGTTATAAGCATGCTACAAAAAGAAAGTTATTGAAAACTTGGAAAAATACATCAAGTTTATTCACTGATCTAGGGTTTTTTTTTTTTTACATTCTTTAGGTTATTCCTTTACTTTCTATTTCTCTGAAATAGAAATATAACAGAACTCTTTGTTCTGTGTCTCCATTTCAGGCACAAAACCTCTGTAATTTCCAATGAGGATAGCAATAAAGGTTTCTTTTGTTATGTTAATGAGGCGGCTTTTGGGCCTCACCTAGGAACTGGGGCTGGTTGGCAGTGGGGTCAACTTGTGATTAGAGGCATGGACCCTTGAGTCCCACCAGCCAGACCTCTGGGGAGATAAGACAGCTGGACATGAAGATCAATGGAAAATAGTCAATAATGTAACCAATCATGCCTGTGAAATGAAACTTTCATAAAACAACTTTTCTCATAACATCGTGCATTTGTAAACCAGGCTTTGATTTTAGACTTTCTGTTTTAGCCAAACTAGCAAAAAGTGTGAGGTTTTTGTTTTGTTTTTGTACATTCTCATATTTGGAATTATAAGGGTTCTGTGCCCAATTCCACCACAGTTGTGGGAGGGGTTCTTCCACTCACCAACAATTCTCTGACACCACCTAGGTGTGCTACAATGTAACTCAAATCTGACACTATCTATGTGGATGTAGATACCTGGAGAGAGCTGGGGCTCAGTCCCACAAAACTGTCCCCCCAACCTCTGCCCCACCACACATATATATTACACACTTCAGACAAGAATCACAAATCCAGGTTGTCACCTGTGCCTCTGACCGAACTATTCTAGGAATTATAGCCATTACTGTTACCGCTACCACTGTGGGATTGGCCTTGCATCAGACCATACAAACCACACAATTTGTGCAAAAATGGTACAAGAATGCTAGCAAGGCTTGGAATCAACAAACAGTCCTAGATCAAAGATTTCATGAAAGAGTGTCTGATTTAGAAGAAGCCATAATATATATAGGAGAGAAGATCTTCCAAATATAAGGCTTCACCTTCTGTGTGATTAGAATGTATCTTCCTTCTGTGTTATTCCTACACCTATAATGAATGAGAAATACTGTGGAACAAGATTTCGCCATATTACTAGTCATTATGGCGGTAATTTAACTGTGGATATTAAACTGCTTCAAGATACTATTCAGGGCATTCCTCGAGATCCTTACAATCAGTTCCAAGAGTGAGTTTCGCACAAAGGATTAATGATAGTCTGTCTGATGTAAACCCCTTTGCTTGGATCCAAAAACTGGTCTTGGCATTATAGGTGGAATGATGACACTGTTTATTGCCATAATCATTTTTTTTTATTTTTTATTTTTTCAGCATAACAGTATTCATTATTTTTGCACCACACCCAGTGTTCAATGCAATCCGTGCCCTCTACAATACCCACCACCTGGTGCCCACAACCTCCCAACCCCACCCCTTCAAAATTCTCAGATCATTTTTCAGAGTCCATAGTATCTCATGGTTCACCTCCCCTTCCAATTTCCCTCAACTCCCTTCTCCTCTCCATCTCCCCTTGTCCTCCATGCTATTTGTTATGCTCCACAAATAAGTGAAACCATATGATAATTGACTCTCTCTGCTTGACTTATTTCACTCAGCATAATCTCTTCCAGTCGCGTCCATGTTGCTACAAAACTTGGGTATTCATCCTTTCTTTTTACTTTTTTTTTTTTTTACAGCTTTATAAACATATATTTTTATCCCCAGGGGTACAGGTCTGTGAATCGCCAGGTTTACACACTTCACAGCACTCACCATAGCACATACCCTCCCCAATATCCATAACCCCACCCCCTCTCCCAACCCCCTCCCCCCATCAACCCTCAGTTTGTTTTGTGAGATTAAGAGTCACTTATGGTTTGTCTCCCTCCCAATCCCATCTTGTTTCATTTACTCTTCTCCTACCCCCTCGACCCCCCATGTTGCATCTCCTCTCCCTCATATCAGGGAGATCATATGATAGCTGTCTTTCTCCGATTGACTTATTTAGCTAAGCATGATACCCTCTAGTTCCATCCACGTCGTCGCAAATGGCAAGATTTCATTTCTTTTGATGGCTGCATAGTATTCCATTGTGTATATATACCACTTCTTCTTTATCCATTCGTCTGTAGATGGACATCTAGGTTCTTTCCATAGTTTGGCTATTGTAGACATTGCTGCTATAAACATTCGGGTGCACGTGCCCCTTCGGATCACTACGTTTGTATCTTTAGGGTAAATACCCAGCAGTGCAATTGCAGGGTCATAGGGTAGTTCTATTTTCAACATTTTGAGGAACCTCCATGCTGTTTTCCAGAGTGGTTGCACCAGCTTGCATTCCCACCAACAGTGTAGGAGGGTTCCCCTTTCTCCGCATCCTCGCCAGCATCTGTCATTTCCTGACTTGTTCATTTTAGCCATTCTGACTGGTGTGAGGTGATATCTCATGGTGGTTTTGATTTGTATTTCCCTGATGCCGAGTGATATGGAGCACTTTTTCATGTGTCTGTTGGCCATCTGGATGTCTTCTTGGCAGAAATGTCTGTTCATGTCCTCTGCCCATTTCTTCATTGGATTATTTGTTCTGTGGGTGTTGAGTTTGCTAAGTTCTTTATAGATTTTGGACACTAGCCCTTTATCTGATATGTCATTTGCAAATATCTTCTCCCATTCTGTCAGTTGTCTTTTGGTTTTGTTCACTGTTTCCTTTGCTGTGCAAAAGCTTTTGATCTTGATAAAATCCCAACAGTTCATTTTTGCCCTTGCTTCCCTTGCCTTTGGTGATGTTCCTAGGAAGATGTTGCTGCGGCTGACGTCGAAGAGGTTGCTACCTGTGTTCACCTCGAGGATTTTGATGGATTCCTTTCTCACGTTGAGATCCTTCATCCATTTTGAGTCTATTTTCGTGTGTGGTGTAAGGAAATGATCCAATTTCATTTTTCTGCATGTGGCTGTCCAATTTTCCCAACACCATTTATTGAAGAGGCTGTCTTTGTTCCATTGGACATTCTTTCCTGCTTTGTCGAAGATGAGTTGACCATAGAGTTGAGGGTCCATTTCTGGGCTCTCTATTCTGTTCCATTGATCTATGTGTCTGTTTTTGTGCCAGTACCATGCTGTCTTGATGATGACAGCTTTGTAATAGAGCTTGAAGTCCGGAATTGTGATGCCACCAACTTTGGCTTTCTTTTTCAATATTCCTTTGGCTATTCGAGGTCTTTTCTGGTTCCATATAAATTTTAGGATTATTTGTTCCATTTCTTTGAAAAAAATGGATGGTACTTTGATAGGAATTGCATTAAATGTGTAGATTGCTTTAGGTAGCATAGACATTTTCACAATATTTATTCTTCCAATCCAGGAGCATGGAATATTTTTCCAATTCTTTGTGTCTTCCTCAACTTCTTTCATGAGTACTTTATAGTTTTCTGAGTATAGATTCTTAGTCTCTTTGGTTAGGTTTATTCCTAGGTATCTTATAGTTTTGGGTGCAATTGTAAATGGGATGGACTCCTTAATTTCTCTTTCTTCTGTCTTGTTGTTGGTGTAGAGAAATGCCACTGATTTCTGTGCATTGATTTTATATCCTGACACTTTACTGAACTCCTGTACAAGTTCTAGCAGTTTTGGAGTGGAGTCTTTTGGGTTTTCCACATAGAGTATCATATCATCTGCGAAGAGTGATAGTTTGACTTCTTCTTTGCCGATTTGGATGCCTTTAATGTCCTTTTGTTGTCTGATTGCTGAGGCTAGGACTTCTAGTACTATGTTGAATAGCAGTGGTGATAACGGACATCCCTGCCGTGTTCCTGACCTTAGCGGAAAAGCTTTCAGTTTTTCTCCATTGAGAATGATATTTGCGGTGGGTTTTTCATAGATGGCTTTGATAATATTGAGGTATGTGCCGTCTATCCCTACACTTTGAAGAGTTTTGATCAGGAAGGGATGCTGTACTTTGTCAAATGCTTTTTCAGCATCTATGGAGAGTATCATATGGTTCTTGTTCTTTCTTTTATTAATGTGTTGTATCACATTGATTGATTTGCGGATGTTGAACCAACCTTGCAGCCCTGGAATAAATCCCACTTGGTCGTGGTGTATAATTCTTTTAACGTACTGTTGAATCCTATTGGCTAGTATTTTGGCGAGAATTTTTGCATCTGTGTTCATCAAGGATATGGGTCTGTAGTTCTCTTTTTTGTTGGGATCCTTGTCTGGTTTTGGGATCAAGGTGATGCTGGCCTCATAAAATGAGTTTGGAAGTTTTCCTTCTATTGCTATTTTTTGGAACAGTTTCAGGAGAATAGGAATTAGTTCTTCTTTAAATGTTTGGTAGAATTCCCCCGGGAAGCCGTCTGGCCCTGGGCTTTTGTTTGTTTGGAGATTTTTGATGACTGTTTCAATCTCCTTACTGGTTATGGGTCTGTTCAGGCTTTCTATTTCTTCCTGGTTCAGTTGTGGTAGTTTATATGTCTCTAGGAATGCATCCATTTCTTCCAGATTGTCAAATTTGTTGGCGTAGAGTTGCTCATAGTATGTTCTTATAATTGTCTGTATTTCTTTGGTGTTCGTTGTGATCTCTCCTCTTTCATTCATGATTTTATTGATTTGGGTCCTTTCTCTTTTCTTTTTGATAAGTCTGGCCAGGGGTTTATCAATCTTATTAATTCTTTCAAAGAACCAGCTCCTAGTTTCGTTGATTTGTTCTATTGTTTTTTTGGTTTCTATTTCATTGATTTCTGCTCTGATCTTTATGATTTCTCTTCTCCTGCTGGGTTTAGGGTTTCTTTCTTGTTCTTTCTCCAGCTCCTTTAGGTGTAGGGTTAGGTTGTGTACCTGAGACCTTTCTTGTTTCTTGAGAAAGGCTTGTACCGCTATATATTTTCCTCTCAGGACTGCCTTTGTTGTGTCCCACAAATTCTGAATCGTTGTGTTTTCATTATCATATGTTTCCATATATTTTTTCAATTCTTCTTTAATTTCCTGGTTGACCCATTCATTCCTTAGAAGGATGCTGTTTAGTCTCCATGTATTTGGGTTCTTTCCAAATTTCCTCTTGTGATTGAGTTCTAGCTTTAGGGCATTGTGGTCTGAAAATATGCAGGGAATGATCCCAATCTTTTGATACCAGTTGAGACTTGATTTAGGACCAAGAATGTGATCTATTCTGGAGAATGTTCCATGTGCACTAGAGAAGAATGTGTATTCTGTTGCTTTGGGATGAAATGTTCTGAATATATCTGTGATGTCCATCTGGTCCAGTGTGTCATTTAAGGCCTTGATTTCCTTGTTGATCTTTTGCTTGGATGATCTGTCCCTTTCAGTGAGGGGAGTGTTAAAATCCCCTACTATTATTGTATTCTTGTCGATGTGTTTCTTTGATTTTGTTATTAATCGGTTTATATAGTTGGCTGCTCCCACGTTAGGGGCATAGATATTTAAAATTGTTAGATCTTCTTGTTGGACAGTTCCTTTGAGTATGATATAGTGTCCTTCCTCATCTCTTATTATAGTCTTTGGCTTAAAATCTAATTGATCTGATATAAGGATTGCCACTCCTGCTTTCTTCTGATGTCCATTAGCATGGTAAATTCTTTTCCACCCCCTCACTTTAAACCTGGAGGTGTCTTCGGGTTTAAGGTGAGTTTCTTGTAGGCAACATATAGATGGTTTTTGTTTTTTTATCCATTCTGATACCCTGTGTCTTTTGATTGGGGCATTTAGCCCATTCACATTCAGGGTAAGTACTGAGAGATATGAATTTAGTGCCATTGTATTGCCTGTAATGTGACTGTTATTGTATATTGTCTCTGTTTCTTTCTGACCTACTACTTTTAGGGTCTCTCTTTGCTTAGAGGACCCCTTTCAATATTTCCTGTAGAGCTGGTTTGGTATTTGCAAATTCTTTCAGTTTTTGTTTGTCCTGGAAGCTTTTAATCTCTCCTTCTATTTTCAATGATAGCCTAGCTGGATATAGTATTCTTGGCTGCATGTTTTTCTCATTTAGTACTCTGAATATATCATGCCAGCTCTTTCTGGCCTGCCAGGTCTCTGTGGATAAGTCTGCTGCCAATCTAATATTTTTACCATTGTACGTTACAGACTTCTTTTCCCGGGCTGCTTTCAGGATCTTTTCTTTGTCACTAAGACTTGTCAATTTTACTATTAGGTGACGGGGTGTGGACCTATTCTTATTGATTTTGAGGGGGGTTCTCTGAACCTCCTGGATTTTGATGCTTGTTCCCTTTGCCATATTGGGGAAATTCTCTCCAATAATTCTCTCCAATATACCTTCTGCTCCCCTCTCTGTTTCCTCTTCTTCTGGAATCCCAATTATTCTAATGTTGTTTCGTCTTATGGTGTCACTTATCTCTCGAATTCTCCCCTCGTGGTCCAGTAGCTGTTTGTCCCTCTTTTGCTCAGCTTCTTTATTCTCTGTCATTTGGTCTTCTATTTCGCTAATTCTTTCTTCTGCCTCATTTATCCTAGCAGTGAGAGCCTCCATTTTTGATTGCACCTCATTAATAGCTTTTTTGATTTCAACTTGGTTAGATTTTAGTTTTTTTTATTTCTCCAGAAAGGGCTTTTATATCTCCCGAGAGGGTTGCTTTAATATCTTCCATGCCTTTTCAAGCCCAGCTAGAACCTTGAGAATCGTCATTCTGAACTCTATATCTGACATATTACCAATGTCTGTATTGATTAGGTCCCTAGCCTTTGGTACTGCCTCTTGTTCTTTTTTTTGTTGTGAATTTTTCCGCCTTGTCATTTTGTCCAGATAAGCGTATATGAAGGAGCAAGTAAAATACTAAAAGGGTGGCAACAACCCCAGGAAACTATGCTTTAGCCAAATCAGAAGAGATCCCGAATTCTGAGGGGGGAGAAAGGGGATAAAAAGGGGTTCAAAAAGAAAAGAAAAAAAAGAAACTATTAAAAAAAAGAAAGCCGATAAAGAAAAAATATAAAAAGAGGAAAAAATATATATATATATTAGATAAACTATTTAAAAAACGTTAAAAAAAGAAAACGGTAAAAGTTAAAAAAAATTAGCAGAAGAAGAGAAAAAGAAAAAAAAATTGAAAGAGAAAAAAAAATTAAATTAACTGCAAGGCTAAAAATCATGGGGAGAAAGCCATGAGTTCCGTGCTTTGCTTTCTTCTCCTCTGGAATTCCGCCGCTCTCCTTGGTAGGTGAACTTGGTCCGGGCTGGGTTTCCCGTTGATCTTCTGTGGGAGGGGCCTGTTGTAGTGATTCTCAAGCGTCTTTGCCCCAGGCGGAGTTGCACCGCCCTTAGCCGGGGCCGCGCTGAGTAATCCGCTCGGGTTTGCTTTCGGGAGCTTTTGTTCCCTGAGCGCTTTCCGTAGAGTCCCGAGGACAGGAGTGAAGATGGCGGCCTCCCGGTCTCCGGCCTGGAGGAGCCGAGAGCCCAGGGCCCCACTCCTCAGTGCACCCTCAGAGAACAGCGCCCAATGACTCCCGCCACCCTGGCCTCCGGCCGTGCTCCGAGCTGACCGAGCCTGAAACAGTTTCAAGGTAACCCCAAGCTGAGAGTCACTCCTCGGCTCTGTCTCTGCAGCCGGCTTCCCCGTTCTAATACCGGTAGGCTCTGCGACACTCAGACATCCCCGATCCTTCTGCGACCCTGCGAGACCTGAGGCCGCGCTGACCCCGCCTGGGCTTCACCCCAGTTAAGTCTCTAGAGCGATGTCCCTCAGCGGAACAGACTTTTTTTTTTTTTTAATTTTTTTATTTATTTTTATTTTTTATTTTTATTTTTTTTTTTATGAGGCAAATAGAATTTATTTTTTTTTTATTTTTTTTTTATTTTTTTCAGCATAACAGTATTCATTATTTTTGCACCACACCCAGTGCTCCATGCAATCCGTGCCCTCTACAATACCCACCACCTGGTGCCCCCAACCTCCCACCCCCCACCCCTTCAAAATTCTCAGATCGTTTTTCAGAGTCCATAGTCTCTCATGGTTCACCTCCCCTTCCAATTTCCCTCAACTCCCTTCTCCTCTCCATCTCCCCTTGTCCTCCATGCTATTTGTTATGCTCCACAAATAAGTGAAACCATATGATAATTGACTCTCTCTGCTTGACTTATTTCACTCAGCATAATCTCTTCCAGTCCCGTCCATGTTGCTACAAAACTTGGGGATTCATCCATTCTTTCTTTCTTTTTTTTTTTTTTTTTTACAGCTTTATAAACATATATTTTTATCCCCAGGGGTACAGGTCTGCGAATCGCCAGGTTTACACACTTCACAACACTCACCATAGCACATACCCTCCCTGATATCCATAACCCCACCCCCTCTCCCAACCCCCTCCCCCCATCAACCCTCAGTTTGTTTTGTGAGATTAAGAGTCACTTATGGTTTGTCTCCCTCCCAATCCCATCTTGTTTCATTTACTCTTCTCCTACCCCCTCGACCCCCCATGTTGCATCTCCTCTCCCTCATATCAGGGAGATCATATGATAGTTGTCTTTCTCCGATTGACTTATTTCGCTAAGCATGATACCCTCTAGTTCCATCCACGTCGTCGCAAATGGCAAGATTTCATTTCTTTTGATGGCTGCATAGTATTCCATTGTGTATATATACCACTTCTTCTTTATCCATTCGTCTGTAGATGGACATCTAGGTTCTTTCCATAGTTTGGCTATTGTAGACATTGCTGCTATAAACATTCGGGTGCACGTGCCCCTTCGGATCACTACGTTTGTATCTTTAGGGTAAATACCCAGCAGTGCAATTGCAGGGTCATAGGGTAGTTCTATTTTCAACATTTTGAGGAACCTCCATGCTGTTTTCCAGAGTGGTTGCACCAGCTTGCATTCCCACCAACAGTGTAGGAGGGTGGGGCTGGAACTCAGGACCCTGAGATCAGGAGTTGCGGGCTCTACTGGCTGAGCCACCTGGGCGCCCCTCCCTCAGTACTATCTTATTTTGTTTTACCTGTTTTGCTTGGTGCATATTAGGAATCATAATTGCTTCATTTTGTCTGCCTTCTTTCTGAGATTCATCCATTTTGATTACTGAGCTATAATTCACTATTTTCACACCTATCTAGTCTCTTCTTTTTTTTTTTAAAGATTTTATTTATTTGACAGAGATCACAAGTAGGCAGAGAGGCAGGCAGAGAGAGAGGAAGGGAAACAGGCTCCTCGCCAAGCAGAGAGCCCGATGCGGGACTCGATCCCAGGACCCTGGGATCATGACCTGAGCCGATGGCAGAGGCTTTAACCCACTGAACCACCCAGGCGCCCTATCTTCTTGTATGAGTATAATATAGCTCATTTATCTATCCTACTGATGATGAACATTTTGGTTCTTCTGATCTGTCTTCCACCTACCCACAGCTCTACCATGTCTGTACTTATCACAGTCACTGGCATTTCCAAGTGAAGTGAGCACTATTACATCGACACGAACACTGTTCTCGGTGGGTGCTGAAGACACCTTCCCTGGGCTCACAACCTTCCCTGGTCTTCTCTGTGGGCTTGTCCTCTTTCACTGCACACCTTCTAAATGCTGGCCGTCCTCAGGGTTGAGTTGTGGGAGCTCCTCTTATGGCGACACCTTCTTCCTGGGTGTTCTCATCCATTCCCATGACTTTTAAGTCCTGTGCACTCCCAAGATGCACCTGAAATCCTTCCTCCACTCTCCATTTCCACTGCCACCACAGCTACAACATCCTTCCAGCTGAGCTGTGTTCACTCTTGTCCCAGTCCTCCCTGCCTTCCTGCAGCAGCCAGAGTGACTGTTCTTAAGTGAGCAGACAAATCATACCCCTCTCTTACTTAAAGTCTTTGAGTGCCTTCCCTTTGTGATGGGGATAACCCTAAGCTTCCCCTCCACCCATCTCCCAGCATCTACCCTCCTGTTTATTAATGTGTGTTCTTTTGTATTCCCTGGAATTTTATAGAAATGGACTCTTTTTGTGGAGGGTGCTGACTTCTTTTATTCAATTTAATTTTTTAATTTGATTTAACTTTTTTTTTAATTTTTTTTCAGCATAACAGTATGATTTAACTTTTGAGACTCATCTGTGTATGCAAAAACAGTTTATTTCTCTTTATGTGTCCTTTAAAATGTGAAGGCTGAGTAGTCATCGAATGGTTATGTCACTGTTTGCTGATTCACCTGTTAAAAGACATTTGCCCTGTTTCCTGTTTGTGGCTGCTGAAAACAAAGGTGCATGAACTTTCATGCACAAGTCTTTGTAGGATATATGCTTTTGTTTCTCTTGGTAATTATCTTTGTTTCTGAAGGCTATTTGCCCTAACTATACGGCTGTAGGGTGGTAGTTTTTTCCATACTTTGAAGATATTATTGTCTTCAGATTAACACCATTTCCGTTGAGAAGTCAACTATCAATCTTATTGTTCCCTATTCTGAAAGTTATGTATGTCTTTCCCTTCCTGCCCCATTCTGGCTGCTTTTAAGGTTTTCTGCTAATTGTTAGCAGTTTTTAGGGATGTGTCTGTATGTATATGGATATGTTGTTGATTTTTAAAAAAATCCAAAATTGGTGCCTAGCTGGCTCAGTCAGTGGAGTATGTGACTCTTGATCTTGGCTTGTGAGTTCAAGCCCCATGTTGGGCAAAGAGATTACTCACAAAAAAAGGAAAAATAAATAAAAATGAAAATCTAAAAAACAAAAATAAAAACAAAAACATATCTTCTGGAGTTCTTTGAACTTGGAATATCATATCTTTCTTCAGTTTTGCAAAATTCTCTGCCACTACTTCTTTTAACATCACTTTTATCACCTTTTTTTCTTTCCTCTCCTTTTGGTACTCCAATTATACAGACATTAGACCCGTCTTGTGCTCTATGTCTCTTATTGTCTATATTGTCTGTTCTTTTGCGTCTTTATCCTTCAGTGTGGACATTTTCTCCTACAATTTATATTCCCATTGTACTGACTAATTATTTCTTTGGCTATATTTTATTTTCTATTAAATTATCTTTTGACTTTTTAAAATCAGTTTTTTTTTTCAGATCCAGAATTTCTGCTTGATTCTTTTTAAAAATAGAGTTACTACTGAGATTGCCCATCTTGCCCTCTACTCTCTGGCACATCATGACCACAGTTATTGTCAACTCTTCTTATGATCTCATTTGTACTAATTGGTTTGCTTTTTAAAAAAAAAAATTATTTTTATAAACATATAATGCATTATTAGCCCCAGGGGTACAGGTCTGTGAATCGCCAGGTTTACACACTTCCCAGCACTCACCATAGCACATACCCTCCCCAATGTCCAAAACCCCACCACCCTCTCCCTCCCCCCCTCCCCCCAGCAACTCTCAGTTTGTTTTGTGAGATTAAGAGTCTCTTATGGTTTGTCTCCCTCCCGGTTCCATCTTGTGTCATTTATTCTTTCCTACCCCCCAAACCCCCCACTTTGCATCTCCACCTCCTCATATTGGGGAAATCATATGAGAGTTGTCTTTTTCCAACTGATTTGTTTCGCTAAACATAATACCCTCTAGTTCCATCCATGTCATCACAAATTGCAAGAATTCATTTCTTTTGATGGCTCCATAGTATTCCATTGTATATATATACACCACATCTTCTTTATCCATTCATCTGTTGATGGACATCTAGGTTCTTTCCATAGTTTGGCTATTGTGGACATTGCTGCTATAAACATTTGGGGGCACATGCCCCTTCGGATCACTACATTTGTATCTTTAGGGTAAATACCCAGTAGTGCAATTGCTGGGTCATAGGGTAGCTCTATCTTCAACTTTTTGAGGAACCTCCATGCTGTTTTCCAGAGTGGTTGCACCAGCATGCATTCCCACCAACAGTGTAGGAGGGTTCCCCTTTCTCCGCATCCTCGCCAGCATCTGTCATTTCCTGACTTGTTAATTTTAGTCATCCTGACTCGTGTGAGGTGCTATCTCATTGTGGTTTTGATTTGTATTTCCCTGATGCCAAGTGATGTGGAGTACTTTTTCATGTGTCTGTTGGCCATCTGGATGTCTTCTTTGCAGAAATGTCTGTTCATGTCCTCTGCCCATTTCTTGATTGGATTATTTGTTCTTTGGGTGTTGAGTTTGATAAGCTCTTTATAGATTTTAGATACTAGCCCTTTATCTGATATGTCGTTTGCAAATGTCTTCTCCCATTCTGTCAGTTGTCTTTTGGTTTGTTAACTGTTTCCTTGCTGTGCAAAAGCTTTTGATCTTGATGAAGTCCCAATAGTTCGTTTTTGCCCTTGCTTCCCTTGCCTTTGGTGATGTTCCTAGGAAGATGTTGCTGCGGCTGAGGTTGAAGAGGTTGCTGCCTGTGTTCTCCTCAAGGATTTTGATGGATTCCTTTCTCACATTGAGGTCCTTCATCCATTTTGAGTCTATTTTCGTGTGTGGTCCAGTTTCATTTTTCTGCATGTGGCTGTCCAATTTTCCCAGCACCATTTGTTGAAAATGTTGTCTTTTTTCCATTGGACATTCTTTCCTGCTTTGTCAAAGATTAGTTGACCATAGCGTTGAGGGTCTATTTCTGGGCTCTCTATTCTGTTTCATTGATCTATGTGCCTGTTTTTGTGCCAGTAACATACTGTCTTGACAGCTTTGTAACAGATTGAATTATGGAATTGTGATGCCCTCAACATTGGCTTTCTTTTTCAATATTCCTCTGGCTATTCGAGGTCTTTTCTTGTTCCATATAAATTTTAGGATTTTGTTCCATTTCTTTGAAAAAAAAATGGATGGGATTTTGATAGGGATTGCATTAAATGTGTAGATTGCTTTAGGTAGCATAGACATTTTCACAAGATTTAATCTTCCAATCCAGGAGCATGGAACATTTTCCCATTTCTCTGTGTCCTCCTCAATTTCTTTCATGAGTGCTTTATAGTTTTCTGAGTATAGATCCTTGCCTCTTTGGTTCAGTTTATTCCTAAGTATCTTATGGTTTTGGGTTGAATTGTAAATGGGATTGACTCTTTAATTTCTCTTTCTTCTGTCTTGTTGTTGGTGTAAAGAAATGTAACTGATTTCTGTGCATTGATTTTATATCCTGACATTTTACTGAATTCCTGTACAAGTTCTAGCAGATTTGGAGTTGAGTGTTTTGGGTTTTCCACATATAGTATCATATCATCCGCAAAGAGTGATAGTTTGACTTCTTCTTTGCCAATTTGGATGCCTTTAATTTCTTTTTGTTGTCTGATGGCTG
Source organism: Lutra lutra (assembly GCF_902655055.1). Classification (NCBI taxonomy): domain Eukaryota; kingdom Metazoa; phylum Chordata; class Mammalia; order Carnivora; family Mustelidae; genus Lutra; species Lutra lutra. The sequence goes on from NC_062293.1 coordinate 47,479,890, forward strand.
AGGCTAGGACTTCTAGTACTATGTGGAATAGCAGTGATGATAATGGACATCCCTGCCGTGTTCCTGACCTTAGCAGAAAATATCTCAGTTTTTCTCCTTTGAGAATGATATTTGCAGTGGGTTTTTCATAAATGGCTTTGATGATATTGAGGTATGTGCCCTCTATCCCTACACTTTGAAGAGTTTTGATCAGGAAGGGATGCTGTACTTTGTCAAATGTCTTTCCAGCATCTATTGAGAGTATCATATGGTTCTTGTTCATTCTTTTATTAATGTATTGTATCACATTGATTGATTTGTGGATGTCGAACCAACCTTGCTGCAATGGAATAAATCCCACTTGGTCGTGGTGAGTAATCCTTTTAATGTTCTGTTGGATCCTATTGGCTAGTATTTTGGTGAGAATTTTCGCATCTGTGTTCATCAAGGATATTGGTCTGTAGTTCTCTTTTTTGATGGGATCCTTGTCTGGTTTTGGGATCAAGGTGATGCTGGCCTCATAAAATGAGTTTGGAAGTTTTCCTTTCATTCCTTTTTTTTTTTTTTTTTTTTGGGCTCAGTTTCAGGAGAATAGGAATTAATTCTTTTTTAATGTTTGGTAGAATTCCCCTGGGAAGCTGTCTGGCCCTGGGCTCTTGTTTGTTTGGAGATTTTTGATGACTGTTTCAATCTCCTTACTGGTTATGGGTCTGTTCAGGCTTTCCATTTCTTCCTGGTTCAGTTGTGGTAGTTTATATGTCTCTAGGAATGCATCCATTTCTTCCAGATTGTCAAATTTGCTGGCGTAGAGTTGCTCATAATATGTTCTTATAATTGTTTGTATATCTTTGGTGTTGGTTGTGATCTCTCCTCTTTCATTCATGATTTCATTTATTTGGGTCCTTTCCCTTTTCTTTTTGATAAGTCTGGCCAGGGTTTTATCAATCTTATTAATTCTTTCAAAGAACCAGCTCCTAGTTTTGTTGATTTGTTCTATTGTTTTTCTGGTTTCTATTTCATTGATTTCTGCTCTGATCTTTGTGATTTCTCTTCTTCTGATGGGTTTGGGCTTTCTTTGATGTTCTTTCTCCAGCTCCTTTAGCTGTAGGGTTAGGTTGTTCAATTGAGATCTTTCTTGTTTCTTGAGAAAGGCTTGTATCGCTATATATTTTCCTCTCAGGACTGCCTTTGCTGTGTCCCACAGATTTTGAACAATTGTGTTTTCATTATCATTTGTTTCCATGATTTTTTTCAATTCTCTTTTAATTTCCTGGTTGACCCATTCATTCTTTAGAAGGATGCTGTTTAGTCTCCATGTATTTGGGTTCTTTCCAAAATTCCTCTTGTGATTGAGTTCTACCTTCAGAGCATTGTGGTCTGAAAATATGCAGGGAATGATCCCAATCTTTTGATACCAGTTGAGACCTGATTTATGGCCCAGGATGTGATCTGTTCTGGAGAATGTTCCATGTGCACTAGAGAAGAATGTGTATTCTGTTGCTTTGAGATGGAATGTTCTGAATATATCTGTGATATCTATCTGGTCCAGTGTGTCATTAAGGCCTTTATTTCCTTGTTGATCTTTTTCTTGGATGATCTGACCATTTCAGTGATGGGAGTGTTAAAGTCCCCTACTATTTTTGTATTATGGTCGATGTGTTTCTTTGATTTGTTCTTAATTGGTTTATATAGTTGGCTGCTCCCATGATAGGGGCATAGATATTTAAAATTGTTAGATCTTCTTGCTGGGCAGACCCTTTGAGTATGATATAGTGTCCTTCCTCATCTCTTACTATAGTCTTTGGCTTAAAATCTAATTGATCTGATATAAGGATTGCCACCCCAGCTTTCTTTTGATGTCCATTAGCATGGTAAATTGTTTTCCATCCACTCACTTTAAATCTGGAGGTGACTTTGGGTCTAAAATGAGTTTCTTGTAGACAACCTATTGATTTTTTTTTTAATCCATTCTGATACCCTGTGTCTTTTGATTGGGGGCATTTAGCCCATTAACATTCTGGGTAACTATTGAGAGATATGAATTTAGTGCCATTGTATTGCCTCTATGGTGACTATTACTATATATGGTCTCTGTTCCTTTCTGGTCTACTATTATTAGGCTCTCTCATTGCTTAGAGGACCCCTTTCAATATTTTCTGTAGAGCTGGTTTGGTGTTTACAAATTCTTTGTTTTTGTTTGTCCTGGAAGGTTTTTTTAATCTCTCCTACTATTTTCAAAGATAGCCTAGCTGGATATAGGATTCTTGGCTGAATGTTTTTATCATTTAGTGTTCTGAATATATCATGCCAGTTCTTTCTGGCCTGCCAGGTCTCTGTGGATAAGTCTGCTGCCAATGTAATATTTTTTACCACTGTATGTTACAGACTTCTTGTCCCGTGATGCTTTAAGGATTTTCTCTTTGTTGCTAAGACTTGTAAAGTTTACTCTTAGATGACAGGGTGTGGACCTATTCTTACTGATTTTGAGGGGGGAGGTTCTCTGCACCTCCTGGATTTTGATGCTTTTTCCCTTTGCCATATTAGGGAAATTCTCTACAATAAATCTCTCCAATATACCTTCTGCTCCCCTCTCTCCTTCTTCTGGAATCCCAATTATTCTGACGTTGTTTCGTCTTACAGTATCACTTATCTCTCAATTTCTCCCCTCATGGTCCAGTAGTTGTTTGTCTCTCTTTTGCTCAGCTTCTTTATTCTCTGTCATTTGGTCTTCTATATCACTAATTCTCTCTTCTGCCTCATTTATCCTAGCAGTGAGAGCCTCCATTTTTTTTAATTGCACCTCATTAATAGCTTTTTTTATTTCAACTTGGTTAGATTTTAGTTCTTTTATTTCTCCAGAAAGGGCTTTTATTTCTCCAGACAGAAATATCTTCCATGCCTTTTTCAAGCCTGGCTAGCACCTTGAGAATCATCCTTCTGAACTCTAGATCTGACATACTACCAATGTCCCTATTGTTTAGGTCCCTAGCCTTTGGTACTGCCACTTATTCTTTTATTTGTGGTGAGTTTTCCTGCCTTGTCATTTTATCCAGATAAGAATATATGAGGGAGCGAATAAAATACTAAAAGGGTGACAAAGACCCCAGGAAAATGTGCTTTAACTAAATCAGAAGAGACCCCAAATCATGGGGGGAAGAACAGGGGTAAAAAGGTCAGAAAAAAATTAAATAGTAAACAAATAAAGAAAAAATATATATATTAGACTGTTGAATAGAACAGGGTCACCCACTTAATTTTGGGAGTATTTTGGTTTCTTAGAAGAAACTACCTCCCAAAATTTTAAAGATTGAAAAACATATATAAGGGTAAACACAATAAAGGGATGGAATATGATTATAAAGATGGAAATTTTTTTAAATCTCTATAAAAGGAGTTGATAAGGATAAATTGGTTGGGAAAATTTAAAAAAAAAAAGAAATTGGAGACAATTTGCTCAGGCTGGAGACTATAACAAAGCCCTGTGCTAGATTTAGGGTGTATTTTGATCTATTACAGAAGTTTTAACCCAAATTTTTTTTAGAAGAAAAACCCCATGTGTAAACAAAAAATAAAGTTAGATACAATGAAGGATGAAATATGACTTTAATAATGAAGTTTTGAAAAAAATATTTTTTAATAATTTTTATTCTTTTTTTATTTTTATTTTATTTTTTTTTATTTTTTTATTTTTTTAATTAATTTTTTATTTTTTCAGCATAACAGTATTCATTATTTTTGCACCACACCCAGTGCTCCATGCAATCCGTGCCCTCTACAATACCCACCACCTGGTGCCCCCAACCCCCCCCCACCCCTCCAAAATTCTCAGATCGTTTTTCAGAGTCCATAGTCTCTCATGGTTCACCTCCCTTTCCAATTTCCCTCAACTCCCTTCTCCTCTCCATCTCCCCTTGTCCTCCATGCTATTTGTTATGCTCCACAAATAAGTGAAACCATATGATAATTGACTCTCTCTGCTTGACTTATTTCACTCAGCATAATCTCTTCCAGTCCCGTCCATGTTGCTACAAAACTTGGGTATTCATCCTTTCTTTTTTCTTTTTCTTTTTTTTTTTTTTAAGCTTTATAAACATATATTTTTATCCCCCGGGGTACAGGTCTGCGAATCGCCAGGTTTACACACTTCACAACACTCACCATAGCACATACACTCCCCAATATCCATAACCCCACCCCCCTCTCCCAACCCCCTCCCCCCATCAACCCTCAGTTTGTTTTGTGAGATTAAGAGTCACTTATGGTTTGTCTCCCTCCCAATCCCATCTGGTTTCATTTACTCTTCTCCTACCCCCTCAACCCCCCATGTTGCACCTCCTCTCCCTCCTATCAGGGAGATCATATGATAGTTGTCTTTCTCCGATTGACTTATTTCGCTAAGCATGATACCCTCTAGTTCCATCCACGTCGTCGCAAATGGCAAGATTTCATTTCTTTTGATGGCTGCATAGTATTCCATTGTGTATATATACCACATCTTCTTTATCCATTCGTCTGTAGATGGACATCTAGGTTCTTTCCATAGTTTGGCTATTGTAGACATTGCTGCTATAAACATTCGGGTGCACGTGCCCCTTCGGATCACTACGTTTGTATCTTTAGGGTAAATACCCAGCAGTGCAATTGCTGGGTCATAGGGTAGTTCTATTTTCAACATTTTGAGGAACCTCCATGCTGTTTTCCAGAGTGGTTGCACCAGCTTGCATTCCCACCAACAGTGTAGGAGGGTTCCCCTTTCTCTGCATCCTCGCCAGCATCTGTCATTTCCTGACTTGTTCATTTTAGCCATTCTGACTGGTGTGAGGTGATATCTCATGGTGGTTTTGATTTGTATTTCCCTGATGCCGAGTGATATGGAGCACTTTTTCATGTGTCTGTTGGCCATCTGGATGTCTTCTTGGCAGAAATGTCTGTTCATGTCCTCTGCCCATTTCTTCATTGGATTATTTGTTCTGTGGGTGTTGAGTTTGCTAAGTTCTTTATAGATTTTGGACACTAGCCCTTTATCTGATATGTCATTTGCAAATATCTTCTTCCATTCTGTCAGTTGTCTTTTGGTTTTGTTCACTGTTTCCTTTGCTGTGCAAAAGCTTTTGATCTTGATAAAATCCCAACAGTTCATTTTTGCCCTTGCTTCCCGTGCCTTTGGTGATGTTCCTAGGAAGATGTTGCTGCGGCTGAGGTCGAAGAGGTTGCTGCCTGTGTTCTCCTCGAGGATTTTGATGGATTCCTTTCTCACATTGAGATCCTTCATCCATTTTGAGTCTATTTTCGTGTGTGGTGTAAGGAAATGATCCAATTTCATTATTCTGCATGTGGCTGTCCAATTTTCCCAACACCATTTATTGAAGAGGCTGTCTTTGTTCCATTGGACATTCTTTCCTGCTTTGTCGAAGATGAGTTGACCATAGAGTTGAGGGTCCATTTCTGGGCTCTCTATTCTGTTCCATTGATCTATGTGTCTGTTTTTGTGCCAGTACCATGCTGTCTTGATGATGACAGCTTTGTAATAGAGCTTGAAGTCCGGAATTGTGATGCCACCAACTTTGGCTTTCTTTTTCAATATTGCTTTGGCTATTCGAGGTCTTTTCTGGTTCCATATAAATTTTAGGATTATTTGTTGCATTTCTTTGAAAAAAATGGATGGTACTTTGATAGGAATTGCATTAAATGTGTAGATTGCTTTAGGTAGCATAGACATTTTCACAATATTTATTCTTCCAATCCAGGAGCATGGAACATTTTTCCATTTCTTTGTGTCTTCCTCAACTTCTTTCATGAGTACTTTATAGTTTTCTGAGTATAGATTCTTAGTCTCTTTGGTTAGGTTTATTCCTAGGTATCTTATAGTTTTGGGTGCAATTGTAAATGGGATGGACTCCTTAATTTCTCTTTCTTCTGTCTTGTTGTTGGTGTAGAGAAATGCCACTGATTTCTGTGCATTGATTTTATATCCTGACACTTTACTGAACTCCTGTACAAGTTCTAGCAGTTTTGGAGTGGGGTCTTTTGGGTTTTCCACATAGAGTATCATATCATCTGCGAAGAGTGATAGTTTGACTTCTTCTTTGCCGATTTGGATGCCTTTAATGTCCTTTTGTTGTCTGATTGCTGAGGCTAGGACTTCTAGTACTATGTTGAATAGCAGTGGTGATAACGGACATCCCTGCCGTGTTCCTGACCTTAGCGGAAAAGCTTTCAGTTTTTCTCCATTGAGAATGATATTTGCGGTGGGTTTTTCATAGATGGCTTTGATAATATTGAGGTATGTGCCGTCTATCCCTACACTTTGAAGAGTTTTGATCAGGAAGGGATGCTGTACTTTGTCAAATGCTTTTTCAGCATCTATGGAGAGTATCATATGGTTCTTGTTCTTTCTTTTATTAATGTGTTGTATCACATTGATTGATTTGCGGATGTTGAACCAACCTTGCAGCCCTGGAATAAATCCCACTTGGTCGTGGTGTATAATCCTTTTAACGTACTGTTGAATCCTATTGGCGAGTATTTTGGCGAGAATTTTTGCATCTGTGTTCATCAAGGATATGGGTCTGTAGTTCTCTTTTTTGTTGGGATCCTTGTCTGGTTTTGGGATCAAGGTGATGCTGGCCTCATAAAATGAGTTTGGAAGTTTTCCTTCTATTGCTATTTTTTGGAACAGTTTCAGGAGAATAGGAATTAGTTCTTCTTTAAATGTTTGGTAGAATTCCCCCGGGAAGCCGTCTGGCCCTGGGCTTTTGTTTGTTTGGAGATTTTTGATGACTGTTTCAATCTCCTTACTGGTTATGGGTCTGTTCAGGCTTTCTATTTCTTCCTGGTTCAGTTGTGGTAGTTTATATGTCTCTAGGAATGCATCCATTTCTTCCAGATTGTCAAAATTGTTGGCGTAGAGTTGCTCATAGTATGTTCTTATAATTGTCTGTATTTCTTTGGTGTTCGTTGTGATCTCTCCTCTTTCATTCATGATTTTATTGATTTGGGTCCTTTCTCTTTTCTTTTTGAGAAGTCTGGCCAGGGGTTTATCAATCTTATTAATTCTTTCAAAGAACCAGCTCCTAGTTTCGTTGATTTGTTCTATTGTTTTTTTGGTTTCTATTTCATTGATTTCTGCTCTGATCTTTATGATTTCTCTTCTCCTGCTGGGTTTAGGGTTTCTTTCTTGTTCTTTCTCCAGCTCCTTTAGGTGTAGGGTTAGGTTGTGTAACTGAGACCTTTCTTGTTTCTTGAGAAAGGCTTGTACCGCTATATATTTTCCTCTCAGGACTGCCTTTGTTGTGTCCCACAGATTCTGAACCGTTGTGTTTTCATTATCATTTGTTTCCATGAATTTTTTCAATTCTTCTATAATTTCCTGGTTGACCCATTCATTCTTTAGAAGGATGCTGTTTAGACTCCATGTATTTGGGTTCTTTCCAAATTTCCTCTTGTGATTGAGTTCTAGCTTTAGGGCATTGTGGTCTGAAAATATGCAGGGAATGATCCCAATCTTTTGATACCGGTTGAGACTTGATTTAGGACCAAGAATGTGATCTATTCTGGAGAATGTTCCATGTGCACTAGAGAAGAATGTGTATTCTGTTGCTTTGGGATGAAATGTTCTGAATATATCTGTGATGTCCATCTGGTCCAGTGTGTCATTTAAGGCCTTGATTTCCTTGTTGATCTTTTGCTTGGATGATCTGTCCCTTTCAGTGAGGGGAGTGTTAAAATCCCCTACTATTATTGTATTCTTGTCGATGTGTTTCTTTGATTTTGTTATTAATTGGTTTATATAGTTGGCTGCTCCCACGTTAGGGGCATAGATATTTAAAATTGTTAGATCTTCTTGTTGGACAGTTCCTTTGAGTATGATATAGTGTCCTTCCTCATCTCTTATTATAGTCTTTGGCTTAAAATCTAATTGATCTGATATAAGGATTGCCACTCCTGCTTTCTTCTGATGTCCATTAGCATGGTAAATTCTTTTCCACCCCCTCACTTTAAACCTGGAGGTGTCTTCGGGTTTAAGATGAGTTTCTTGTAGGCAACATATAGATGGGTTTTGTTTTTTTATCCATTCTGATACCCTGTGTCTTTTGATTCGGGCATTTAGCCCATTAACATTCAGGGTAAGTATTGAGAGATATGAATTTAGTGCCATTGTATTGCCTGTAAGGTGACTGTTATTGTATATTGTCTCTGTTTCTTTCTGATCTACTACTTTTAGGGTCTCTCTTTGCTTGAAGAAGGCATGGAAGATATTAAAGCAACCCTCTCGGGAGATATAAAAGCCCTTTCTGGAGAAATAAAAGAACTAAAATCTAACCAAGTTGAATTCAAAAAAGCTATTAATGAGGTGCAATCAAAAATGGAGGCTCTCACTGCTAGGATGAATGAGGCAGAAGAAAGAATTAGCAATATAGAAGACCAAATGACAGAGAATAAAGAAGCTGAGCAAAAGAGGGACAAACAGCTACTGGACCACGAGGGGAGAATTCGAGAGATAAGTGACACCATAAGACGAAACAACATTAGAATAATTGGGATTCCAGAAGAAGAGGAAACAGGGGAGCAGACGGTATGTTGGAGAGAATTATTGGAGAGAATTTCCCCAATATGGCAAAGGGAACAAGCATCAAAATTGAGGAGGTTCAGAGAACCCCCCTCAAAATCAATAAGAATAGGTCCACACCCCGTCACCTAATAGTAAAATTGACAAGTCTTAGTGACAAAGAAAAGATCCTGAAAGCAGCCCGGGAAAAGAAGTCTGTAACGTACAAAGGTAAAAATATTAGATTGGCAGCACACTTATCCACAGAGACCTGGCAGGCCAGAAAGTGCTGGCATGATATATTCAGAGTACTAAATGAGAAAAACATGCAGCCAAGAATACTATATCCAGCTAGGCTATCATTGAAAATAGAAGGAGAGATTAAAAGCTTCCAGGACAAACAAAAACTGAAAGAATTTGCAAATACCAAACCAGCTCTACAGGAAATATTGAAAGCGGTCCTCTAAGCAAAGAGAGACCCTAAAAGTAGTAGATCAGAAAGAAACAGAGACAATATACAATAACAGTCACCTTACAGGCAATACAATGGCACTAAATTCATATCTCTCAATACTTACCCTGAATGTTAATGGGCTAAATGCCCGAATCAAAAGACACAGGGTATCAGAATGGATAAAAAAACAAAACCCATCTATATGTTGCCTACAAGAAACTCATCTTAAACCCGAAGACACCTCCAGGTTTAAAGTGAGGGGGTGGAAAAGAATTTACCATGCTAATGGACATCAGAAGAAAGCAGGAGTGGCAATCCTTATATCAGATCAATTAGATTTTAAGCCAAAGACTATAATAAGAGATGAGGAAGGACACTATATCATACTCAAAGGAACTGTCCAACAAGAAGATCTAACAATTTTAAATATCTATGCCCCTAACGTGGGAGCAGCCAACTATATAAACCAATTAATAACAAAATCAAAGAAACACATCGACAAGAATACAATAATAGTAGGGGATTTTAACACTCCCCTCACTGAAAGGGACAGATCATCCAAGCAAAAGATCAACAAGGAAATCAAGGCCTTAAATGACACACTGGACCAGATGGACATCACAGATATATTCAGAACATTTCATCCCAAAGCAACAGAATACACATTCTTCTCTAGTGCACATGGAACATTCTCCAGAATAGATCACATTCTTGGTCCTAAATCAAGTCTCAACCGGTATCAAAAGATTGGGATCATTCCCTGCATATTTTCAGACCACAATGCCCTAAAGCTAGAACTCAATCACAAGAGGAAATTTGGAAAGAACCCAAATACATGGAGTCTAAACAGCATCCTTCTAAAGAATGAATGGGTCAACCAGGAAATTATAGAAGAATTGAAAAAATTCATGGAAACAAATGATAATGAAAACACAACGGTTCAGAATCTGTGGGACACAACAAAGGCAGTCCTGAGAGGAAAATATATAGCGGTACAAGCCTTTCTCAAGAAACAAGAAAGGTCTCAGTTACACAACCTAACCCTACACCTAAAGGAGCTGGAGAAAGAACAAGAAAGAAACCCTAAACCCAGCAGGAGAAGAGAAATCATAAAGATCAGAGCAGAAATCAATGAAATAGAAACCAAAAAAACAATAGAACAAATCAACGAAACTAGGAGCTGGTTCTTTGAAAGAATTAATAAGATTGATAAACCCCTGGCCAGACTTCTCAAAAAGAAAAGAGAAAGGACCCAAATCAATAAAATCATGAATGAAAGAGGAGAGATCACAACGAACACCAAAGAAATACAGACAATTATAAGAACATACTATGAGCAACTCTACGCCAACAATTTTGACAATCTGGAAGAAATGGATGCATTCCTAGAGACATATAAACTACCACAACTGAACCAGGAAGAAATAGAAAGCCTGAACAGACCCATAACCAGTAAGGAGATTGAAACAGTCATCAAAAATCTCCAAACAAACAAAAGCCCAGGGCCAGACGGCTTCCCGGGGGAATTCTACCAAACATTTAAAGAAGAACTAATTCCTATTCTCCTGAAACTGTTCCAAAAAATAGCAATAGAAGGAAAACTTCCAAACTCATTTTATGAGGCCAGCATCACCTTGATCCCAAAACCAGACAAGGATCCCAACAAAAAAGAGAACTACAGACCCATATCCTTGATGAACACAGATGCAAAAATTCTCGCCAAAATACTCGCCAATAGGATTCAACAGTACGTTAAAAGAATTATACACCACGACCAAGTGGGATTTATTCCAGGGCTGCAAGGTTGGTTCAACATCCGCAAATCAATCAATGTGATACAACACATTAATAAAAGAAAGAACAAGAACCATATGATACTCTCCATAGATGCTGAAAAAGCATTTGACAAAGTACAGCATCCCTTCCTGATCAAAACTCTTCAAAGTGTAGGGATAGACGGCACATACCTCAATATTATCAAAGCCATCTATGAAAAACCCACCGCAAATATCATTCTCAATGGAGAAAAACTGAAAGCTTTTCCGCTAAGGTCAGGAACACGGCAGGGATGTCCGTTATCACCACTGCTATTCAACATAGTACTAGAAGTCCTAGCCTCAGCAATCAGACAACAAAAGGACATTAAAGGCATCCAAATCGGCAAAGAAGAAGTCAAACTATCACTCTTCGCAGATGATATGATACTCTATGTGGAAAACCCAAAAGACCCCACTCCAAAACTGCTAGAACTTGTACAGGAGTTCAGTAAAGTGTCAGGATATAAAATCAATGCACAGAAATCAGTGGCATTTCTCTACACCAACAACAAGACAGAAGAAAGAGAAATTAAGGAGTCCATCCCATTTACAATTGCACCCAAAACTATAAGATACCTAGGAATAAACCTAACCAAAGAGACTAAGAATCTATACTCAGAAAACTATAAAGTACTCATGAAAGAAGTTGAGGAAGACACAAAGAAATGGAAAAATGTTCCATGCTCCTGGATTGGAAGAATAAATATTGTGAAAATGTCTATGCTACCTAAAGCAATCTACACATTTAATGCAATTCCTATCAAAGTACCATCCATTTTTTTCAAAGAAATGCAACAAATAATCCTAAAATTTATATGGAACCAGAAAAGACCTCGAATAGCCAAAGCAATATTGAAAAAGAAAGCCAAAGTTGGTGGCATCACAATTCCGGACTTCAAGCTCTATTACAAAGCTGTCATCATCAAGACAGCATGGTACTGGCACAAAAACAGACACATAGATCAATGGAACAGAATAGAGAGCCCAGAAATGGACCCTCAACTCTATGGTCAACTCATCTTCGACAAAGCAGGAAAGAATGTCCAATGGAACAAAGACAGCCTCTTCAATAAATGGTGTTGGGAAAATTGGACAGCCACATGCAGAAAAATGAAATTGGATCATTTCCTTACACCACACACGAAAATAGACTCAAAATGGATGAAGGATCTCAATGTGAGAAAGGAATCCATCAAAATCCTCGAGGTGAACACAGGCAGCAACCTCTTCGACGTCAGCCGCAGCAACATCTTCCTAGGAACATCACCAAAGGCAAGGGAAGCAAGGGCAAAAATGAACTGTTGGGATTTTATCAAGATCAAAAGCTTTTGCACAGCAAAGGAAACAGTGAACAAAACCAAAAGACAACTGACAGAATGGAAGAAGATATTTGCAAATGACATATCAGATAAAGGGCTAGTGTCCAAAATCTATAAAGAACTTAGCAAACTCAACACCCACAGAACAAATAATCCAATGAAGAAATGGGCAGAGGACATGAACAGACATTTCTGCCAAGAAGACATCCAGATGGCCAACAGACACATGAAAAAGTGCTCCATATCACTCGGCATCAGGGAAATACAAATCAAAACCACCATGAGATATCACCTCACACCAGTCAGAATGGCTAAAATGAACAAGTCAGGAAATGACAGATGCTGGCGAGGATGCGGAGAAAGGGGAACCCTCCTACACTGTTGGTGGGAATGCAAGCTGGTGCAACCACTCTGGAAAACAGCATGGAGGTTCCTCAAAATGTTGAAAATAGAACTACCCTATGACCCTGCAATTGCACTGCTGGGTATTTACCCTAAAGATACAAACGTAGTGATCCGAAGGGGCACGTGCACCCGAATGTTTATAGCAGCAATGTCTACAATAGCCAAACTATGGAAAGAACCTAGATGTCCATCTACAGACGAATGGATAAAGAAGATGTGGTATATATACACAATGGAATACTATGCAGCCATCAAAAGAAATGAAATCTTGCCATTTGCGACAACGTGGATGGAACTAGACGGTATCATGCTTAGTGAAATCAGTCAATCGGAGAAAGACAACTATCATATGATCTCCCTGATAGGAGGGAGAGGAGATGCAACATGGGGGGTTGAGGGGGTAGGAGAAGAGTAAATGAAACCAGATGGGATTGGGAGGGAGACAAACCATAAGTGACTCTTAATCTCACAAAACAAACTGAGGGTTGATGGGGGGAGGGGGTTGGGAGAGGGGGGTGGGGTTATGGATATTGGGGAGGGTATGTACTATGGTGAGTAGTGTAGTAGTAGTAGTATTAGTAGTATGCTGTGATTTGTGTAAACCTGGCAATTCGCAGACCTGTACCCCGGGGGATAAAAATATATGTTTATAAAGCTGTAAAAAAAAAAAAAAAGAAAAGAAAAAGAAAAAAGAAAAGATGAATACCCAAGTTTTGTAGCAACATGGATGGGACTGGAAGAGATTATGCTGAGTGAAATAAGTCAAGCAGAGAGAGTCAATTATCATATGGTTTCACTTATTTGTGGAGCATAACAAATAGCATGGAGGACAAGGGGAGATGGAGAGGAGAAGGGAGTTGAGGGAAATTGGAAGGGGAGGTGAACCATGAGAAAGTATGGACTCTGAAAAACGATCTGAGAATTTTGAAGGGGTGGGGGGTGGGAGGTTGGGGGCTCCAGGTGGTGGGTATTGTAGAGGGCACGGATTGCATGGAGCACTGGGTGTGGTGCAAAAATAATGAATACTGTTATGCTGAAAAAATAAAAAATTTAAAAATAAATAAATAAATAAATAAAAAGATTAAAAAAAAACAAAAGCTATGGAGGAAACAAATGTGGTCCATCCATACAACAGACTACGATGCAGCCATACAAAGGAAGGAAGCATGGACCCCCGCTGTATCAGGGGTGGACCCCCCAAAACATCACGTGAAGTAGAGAAGCCTGACACAAAGACCACACGTTGTTCAAGCTCATTGATATGAAGTGACCAGAATTAGAAAATCCACAGGGACATAGTGGCATGTCTCTGCCTCTCTGCCTACTTGTGCTCTCTACTTTGTCAAATAAATAAATAAAATCTTAGAAAAAAGCAAAGAATAAAGCCTTTTTAGGGGGCCAGCCGCGCCTGGGGAAGGGGAGCTATTGGCAACAGTTTCAGAGAAAAGATACACGTGAGGCGCCCACCCTTCCTGCCTGTGGACTCTGTCAAGGGATAGAACAATTTTCCCTCACGTGTAAGTCAGATATCTCACTACTTGCAGCTGGAAGCATGTGACAGCCACAGGTGACATCCAGGCACACGGAAGGGGAATTCCACTTTCTGGGGACAAGTTCCCATGACTAGGATGCAAGATGCGTTTTTCCCTCTATCTCAGGCTGGGTCAGCAAGAGGCAGCCTATGAAGGGTGTTCAGCAGGGGAGTAACACAAACAGATTTTGCCTTTGGGAAAAGGTCACACTCAAAATGCTGTGGAAGACAACCACACGATGCTACACGCTGATGTCCATTATCTGTATTTAGGATAATAGCAAATGTTCTGGAAGGAAACACACCAAATTGACTACCTCCAGGAAGAGGGCGAAGATTGGAGATGGTGGCCAAAGGAGACCTTAGCTCTCAATCAAAAAAAAAAAAATCAACAGATGAGTAGATAAGCAGAATCAGTATATCCATGTGATAGAATCTTGAAAACAAAGGAAGCACTGACTGATGCCACAGCACGGGAGAACTCTGAAAATGTTATGCTGAGAGAAAAACCAGACATAAAAAGCCACATATGATTCACGGACATAAAATGATGACAGGCAAACCTATAGAGACAGAAAGTTGATGAGGGGCAGAGAGGAAGGAGAATGGGGAGCTCACTGTCACAGTTTGGGGTGATGAAAATGTTCCGGACATAGTGCTGATGGTCACACAACATTGTGAATGTAATTAATGCCACCAAATTAGACGTTTAAAAATCATAATTTGGGGCACCTGGGTGGCTTAGTGGGTTAAAGCCTCTGCCTCCAGCAGATAATAAAATGTTTAAATTTAAAAAATATATTTTTACAATGTGGTGCCTGGGTGTCTCAGTTGGTAGAGCGGCCGGCTCTTGGTTTTGGTGCAGGTCATGATCTCAGGGTCCTGGGATTGAGCCCCATATTGGGCTCTGCACTCAGCGAGGAGTCTGCTTGAAGATTCTCCCTCCCTCTCCCTCTGCCCTTCCCCCACTACACTCTCTTGCTCTTAAATAAATAATAAAGAAATCTTTTCTAAAACTGTCAATTTTTATTATGGTCAATTTCATGTTATGTATATTCTAAATCACCATCTTGGAGGCTGGGTTGCAGAGTGAAGCTGCAGAGGAGGAGGCTGGCCAGGTGGGAGTGGGTGGACAGGGGCAGCAGCAGTGGCTTTAGAAGGCCTCTGGGAGGAGATGCAACAGGGCTTGGGGACATTTTAGCAGGAGATATCCACGGGACATCCAGGTGGAATGTTCTCCAGCCACTTCCTCATCCATGAAAAGAGGAATTATGAGGTCCTTAGGGAGATGAAGATGGTGTGGTTACCACCCCAGGTCTGCTCCCTCCTGACTGGAGAAAAGGACCAACCACATCCTCCTCACCATCTTGGGCCAGAGGAAGCAGAGTCTCAGAAGGCAGATGAAAACCAAGGGGACGTGGTATCAGAGAAGCCAAGGAAATGACAAGTGTCAAATGCCACGAGATGTCTAGTAAGATGAGGACCAGGATTAAGTAACAGGGCCCTAGGATGTCACCAGTCACCTGGGGGACCTGTATTTTAGAACATTCAACCTAAATTTCCAGAACACCCAAGAGCTTTAAACGACTTCTTCCTTATCATCCCAAACTGGACTCATCCACCCCCATGTCACCACCCCCACAACTCAACCAGGGCCTTACAATCTTACAATCTAGCACCGCACTCTGCCTCTAGGACCAGGAATGAAGAAAGAAAACACACATAAACATCTATCATGGGCCATGTACTGTTCACTACTGGTCTTCATGGCAGTCCTGTAAGGCAAGTGCAGTGTGTTGAGGGCCTCCTCAGAAGTCAGGTCCACCCAGAGCCTCAGGATGTGAGCATATAATGCTCACAGGGTCCTTGAAGATGTATTAGTTCAGATGAGGGTGGATTAGGATGGATCCTAAAACCAATGACTGCTGAACTCATAGAAGTGCAGACACAAAGAGACACACAGAGGACAACGCCATGTGAAGACAGAGGCAGAGATAGAGTGATTAGTCTGCCAGCCAAGGAACACCCAGGGCTGCCAGCCACCACCAGCAGCTGGGAGAGAGGCCTGGAGCAGGTTCTCCCTCAGAGCCCCAGAAGGAACCACCCCTTAGGGCACCTAATTTCAGACTTCCAACCTTGTGAACTGTGAGGGAATAACTTTCTGTTATTTTAAGATCCTCAGCATGTGGTAATTTCTTATTTTTTTTTAAGATTTTGTTTATTTGATGGACAGAGATCACACAAGTAGGCAGAGAGGCAGAGAGAGAGAGAGGAAAGCAGGCTCCCTGCTGAGCAGAGATCCTGATGCGGGGCTCGATCCCAGGACTCTGGGGTCATGACCTGAGCTGAAGGCAGAGGCTTAACATGCTCAGCCACCCAGGTGCCCCACATGTGGTAATTTCTTAGAGCAGCCCAAGGAAACTAAAACAGTGGGTATGATCCATCACTTCACTTCTCTGGGCCTCCAAGCTGGGTTAGTGTTAACCTCCCTCATCTACTCTGGGACATCGCCAAACCAAGTTTCTTGGCCGAAAGAGCCAAGAATTGTAAATGAAGAAATTCACAAGGTAATGTCACTCGACTGGGCCTCAAGGCAACAGGATGGCCAGCCTCCCCAGGCCGCTTCACCCTCACCCGGCATCCCACCGCTGGCTTCTGCATGCCCGGACTGGCATTTCTCATTGGTTGCAGATACACTACGCTGAGTAGGGAAAAACATGCCTGCGCCACGCCTACCCTGTGAAGGAGTCCCATATGATTATCAGGCAGTCGGGCCCTTTGTCTGCCGTGGCAATCCACCGCCTGTCTTCACTGATGCAGAGGCAGGAGATCACGTTGGCGAGGCCCTGCAGAAACGCAGAGAAAATGCTCTGAATATTCAGGATGGCCAGAGAGGCTGAGCCCCACAGAGAGAACTAAGCTCCCCTTCCAGGTTCACCGGGCTGAAAATTCCACTCCTATGGCCTTTCCCCGGCATTTCACCATAGCCAGTGGTTTTCTGATTTTCTCTCCCTCAAACCCCTGAAGGGTAAGCCACACTCCCCACAAGGACAGGGGCTCCCTACAGATGTAGGCATGTGCCCAACTCTGAACCCAGGTGGGGAATAAATGTTGGGGTTCTGCCTCACCTCCAGCCCCCTTGAAGCCCTGCTGGCCTCCTCTCCCTTAAACAGTGTCCACTCAGGCCACTGAGCAGATCTGGAGCAAAAGCCTCTCTTCTGGTCTCCCTGCTTTCATTCCCATCCCCTCACAATCCTTTCCCAGTAACTCAGGAACCTTCTGGAAACAAACAAGATGCTAGTGCTCCCTGCCAGGAAATAGCCCATTTCCTCCCTCCTTCCTCTCCCCTTGCTCACTCCATGTCAGTCATACCAGCCTTCTTTCTGGGCCCCTTGGGCAGGCCTGCAAACCTGGAGCTCCCAGGGTCTGGACTGCTCCTCCGCAAACTGCCCCTGGTTGGTTCATTCTGCTCAGTCAGTCAGATCTTGGCACAAAGGACATGTTTGCCAGCGCAACCAACTGGAGGGCCATCTCTCACTCCTGATCTCTCTCCTGCAGCAGCCCACATTTCCTTTGGAGTGCTTGTTGTAATTCATAATTATGTATTTATGAGACTATAAGCTCCATGTTTTGTTCATGACTACAGGCCCAGAGTCTGAAACAAAGAGTTTCTGATAAATACCTATGGAATAAATGAACAAAGGAATGAATGGATGGATGGATGGATGGATAGTCAAGGCCATTCCCAGCCACCTGCAGGAGGCTGGACAGCTGCCTGGCATGGTCCCTATTTCTCAGCCCATCTGCCTGCTGCTCCTTCCTCGCTTTGCAGACACAAACTACCCCCTCTCCCTCCCATCAGCATTGTGCTCAGTGCTGCACATTCAACTAAGCTCCAGGAAAGGCTGCTTGCTGGGCTTGTGTGTTTCTGAACATCTAGAGAGCAAATTCTGCACCTACATGGCATGGATCCCTGAGTACAGACTAGGCTTTTGGGAAACCCTCTGTGATGTTTTTGACCTAGGCATTGACTTAAGGAAGGTCCTTATTAAAATATATGTCCGGGGGTTCCTGGGCGGCTCAGTCAGTTAAGCATCTGCCTTCAGATAAGTCTTTGATCTCAGGGTCTTGGGATAGAGCCCCACATCAGGCTCCCTGCTCAGCAGGGGAGTCTGTTTCTCCCTCATGCTCTCTTTCATTTGCTCTCTCAAATAAAAAAATAAAATCTTAAAAAGCAACAACGAAAACTTACATACCTGAAGATGGTGCTGAGTATTCTTGAAGACATCGTAGATGACCACAGTGTGAGCACAGACATACAGAAGAACTCGCTGGTTTTCATCTTGAATATAGTAAACAGGAAGAAAAATGTTCCATCTGAAAGACCAAGTCATGGTCTGGAAGACAAAGGCAAGACCAGCAAGACACTGAGTGCGCCGAGCCCAGAACTGTGATGCCAGGCACCCCTGGCGCAGTCTTTGGAGGGGAAGGATTGCACATCAGTCCAAAGTGAGGGAAATCACTTCATGAACATCTTCAATGGCATGCTAGGGTGTGGAGGACCCTCGAATCCATGACGCTGAGTGAAAGGGGTGACATACTGTGCAGGGTCAGTCTGATCCATAGATATGGAAAGGAGCCCAGTGGCTGCTAGGGGCCTAAGGAAGGTAGTCGGGGAGTGACGGCTAGGGGATATGGATTTCTTTTGTGGGGGATGAAAATGTTCTGGAATTAGACAGTGGTGATAGCTGCACAACCTTGTGAACATGCTCAAAAGCAATGGATGATACACTTTCAAAGGGTCAGTTTTACGAGGATGTGGAGAAATTGGGACCACTGGGCACTCATGGTGGGAATGTGAAATCGTGCAGCTGCTGTGGAAAACTCCAGGGAGAGCTCTCAAAACACTGAAAGCAGAATTAGCGTATCATGCAGCAATGACACTTCTGGATACCTAGCTCAAAGAACTGGAAGCAGGGTCTCAAAAGGACATTCACATGCCCATGTTTAGAGCAGCATACTTCACAGAAACAAAAAGGTAAAAGGAAGCCAAGTGTTCCATGACGGATGAAGGGATGAACATGTGAGTGTTGTTCAGGCTTCCACAGGAAGGAGATCCGACGCTTTACGACATGGATGGGTCTTGGGGACATCACGTAAGTAAAATCCACCAGTCACAGAAAGACAAAATACAGTAGGATTCCACTGACATGGTCCCAAGAGGAGTCAGATGTGTAGACACAGAATGTGGAATGGTGGTTGCCAGGGGCAGGGCTGGGGAACGGGGAGTTGTTCAATGGGTAGTTCAATGGGTAGAGTTTCTGTTTCATGAGATGAGTTCCAGGCTTTGGTTGCACCACAGTGTGAATGGACCTACTACAATGCTGTACACTTCAAAATGGTGAAGATTTTGAATTTCTGGTAAATTTTAGGAGTGCCTGGTGGCACAATTGGATCAGCAACTCACTCTTGGCTTTGGCTCAGGTCATGATCTCAGGGTTGTAGCATCCAGCCCGACATCAGGCTCCAGGAATAGTCTGCTTAAGACTCTCCTCTGCCCTTCCCCACCCCCTCTCTCTTTCAAATAAATAAATAAATATTTAAAAGAAAGATGAGGGGCGCCTGGGTGGCTCAATCATTGGGTGTCTGCCTTTGGCTTAGGTCATGATCCTAGGATCCTGGGATCGAGCCCCTGCCAGGCTCCCTGCTCCTCAGGAAGCCTGCTTCTCCCTCTCCCACTCCCCTTGCTTATGTTCCCTCTCTCGCTGTGTATCTCTCTGTCAAATAAATAAAGTCTTTTTTTTTTAAAGATGGTGAATTTTACTTTATGTGTATTGTACCACAATTTCAAATTTTAAGAAGGTAAATTTAATGGTATGTGAATTATACCTTGCTTTAAAAAGAAAAGAAAGTCAACAGTAAACAGAAAGAACGTCCTATCCTCCTAATCCCCAGAACCTAGACTGTTCAGTACCTGACACATAGTGAGCACTTAATATTGTGAAATTCAATTTACTTCATGAAAATATATGGAAGGGGGACATTAAAGTATAGTCACTAAGGAACTTCATAAGAAAGGCAATTATTCAGCTGGGAATATTTGTATTTGGTCTTCATATACCATTTCCCCTGGAAGAATAAAGCACAAAGAGACAAAATTCCCTAGGCATAATTAAAAATTCCATATTCAGGGCACCTGGGTGCCTCAGTGGGTTAAAGCCTCTGCCTTCAACTCAGGTCATGATCCCAGGGTCCTGGAATCGAGCCCCACATCGGGCTCTCCGCTCAGCAGGGAGCCTGCTTCCCCCTCTCTCCCTGCCTGCCACTTTGCTTACTTGTGATCTCTCTCTCTCTCTGTCAAATAAATAAAATTTAAAAGAGAGAGAGAGAGAGAGAGAGAGAAAACCAATACAGGAATGGGAAAAGAAAAGAACAGAAAGAAGGTGTCCTCAAGGAACTAAACAAATTTGTGGAGGGAGGTGGTCTAAAAGAGTTGAGTTCTGCAGTGAGCCCAAGTCTAACAGGGGACCCAAACCCCTGGCATGCAGGACACTTGCTCTCATTAGCGATATCCCCAGATGTCGTGCTAGCTGGCTAATCAAGCCAAAAGTCTTCACGGGCTCTAAAACTTGTTCTATCTCTCAGACTGGACAAGCCCATGTTTTGACCTTGAACTCCTCTGCTCAAAGTAAACCCAGTCTACAGAAACGAGGCTGTCATTTGTCTGCATCTCCCACTAGGAGTTTGCCATCATCCTCATCATCACTACCATCCTTGCCACCACCACCACTATCATCATCTAGATGTGAACACCCGTCCAGTGCTCACTATGTGTCAGGAACTACATTAAACACTTTACGTGCATCCGATCGCTTACAAATCTTCCAAAGGCAGAATCTACAGGGAAAAAGGGAGGTGAATCCTAGGAAGCAATTTTCAGTGGCACATGGAGGAGGAATGGAAAAACTCTCCTCCTCTTCCTTCTCTTGGTAAATGGTAATATTTGTGCGGCAAAGGCAGATGCCAGTCAACCCCCTGGTGCCTTTCTCAGTGGCTTTCACTTTTTCCATACTTTTTGCTTTCTGGTCCATCTCCGAACATGCAGTTTTAGGAGCCCGTAATGGTTTTAGGAGCTTGTGAAGAGGTATCAAGCCAACTAAGGCAGAAGAGGTGAGGAGAGGAGGGAAAGGGGAAAGGAATGGAGGAGGAGGAAGTGAGAAAGAAGGGGAATGGGGAGGAGAGGGAGAGATTGTCCTTGAGTCTCCCACAAGAAAGGGCACCCTATGTAACAGACAAACCACGTCCAGAATTTCCTGCCTGGGGAGCAACACTGTCTGACCCAGATGTCAGGCCCAGAGGCAGCACTCCTGTCACACATGTCTCTCCAGAGCGCTGAACTGAACTTTAGAACATACGAGTCTATTATTAGTTCAAAAGGATATTTCTGGTGTTATTTTTTCTTCCATATGCATAACATCCCCTTATTTCACAGTGCTTTTAAAGCACTAGAGGTCACTAAAAACCATGTTACAATCATTTACCAAAGGATACACGTTGGCGTGGTCATCCTTTCGAAACAATATGTCCTTGCTGGTAGACACCAGTGATTTCTCCAGGATCTCTGCTTTGGACTGGAATTCTTCCTCTCATCACTCACTTAACTCTGATCACCTTTTTTCCTCTCTCCTTTCCTGTCCCAGTTCATCCTGAGGCATCTGGTCGATTTTGTCCCCAAGCTCACTTGAGGGCTGTGTTTCAGGGAAACTAATCTCTGGTTCCTCGGAACCGCTTTGATCCAAATTAAGAAATTTTCCTTTTGAGCTCAAGTCTCTTAAAGGCTCATTTGTTTCCAAATACTCTTATTCTAACGCATCCTTTGACTCGCTAAGGGTCTCTTAAAAAAGAAATAAAAGAAGATTGTGATTCCAAATACAGTGTATAGCTGCTTCATTCCTTCCTTTACTTTTCTTTCTGTTCCTACTCAGCCAGCCTTAGTGCTCACCTCACACTGGAACTATGAACTGTTTCAAAAAGGTGCCTGGGGTGGGTATCTGGGGGGCTCAGTTGGTTAAGTGTTTGCCTTTGGCTCAGGTCATGATCCTGAGGTCTAGGATGGAGCCCCACATTGGGTTGCCTCCTCAGTGGGGCGTCTGCTTCTCCCTCTCCTGCTCTCCCCCTGCTTGTGCGCTCGCTCTCTCACTCTCTCTCTCTGTCAAATAAATAAGTAAAATCTTAAAAAATAATAATAATTTAAAAAAATAAAAAGGAGCCAGGAACACTTTGTACTTAAATAACATGAATCATGTGTGTGCCAGGTTTATTCTTGGCCTACAAGCAGAACCACACAGCAAAACCATCCTTCTAAGTGGCCCTGGTCATCTCCAAGGATGGGCAAGTCACAGTCACTTCTCCACAGCTGAGTTCTCCTTCAGGGAGAGAGCCTACATTACTAATCACGCTGACTCTGTTCTAAGACAAGTGCATTCCAACTAACCCCTAGGAACTCTTTCTGTCAGCTCCCCTGCACACCTCCTCCAGGAGGCCTTCCCTGACCATCCTCCTAGCTGGGCTAAGTGTCCTTGATTTTTGTTTTTTAAATATCTCCCATGCATCACTCAATCACTGCACTTAGGATATTGTTTTATGGTGTTCAGGTATCAGTCTGCCTCCCTACACACCCTAGAGCTCCTTAAGAGAATGGACTATATCTTATTTGTATTATCCCCATAGCCTGGCAAATGGTGAGCATTCCAGGATTCTGAATGAATGAATGAATGAATGAATGAATGACTTAAAATTACTACTTACTAGGGAAGTTCCTGACATGACTGACTGGGAATCAGTCAGTGTAAGTATCTCTAAACTGGTCATGGACTTGGTGATTTCTTGGGGCTTTGCTGTGGTTTCTTCCTGAATGGCAGCCTCCTCCCCCTGGGCTTCTCCAGCCTTTTCCTCTGACAGCCTCCTCCTCTTGGCCATATTCTTCCTCCTCCTCCTCTTCTTCTTCCTCTTTCCTTTCCTCCCCTTCCTCCTGAACTCCACCCTCCTCCTCTACTCCCCCCCTTCCTCTTCCTCCTCCACTTCTTCCTCTTCTTCCTCCCCTTCCTCCCCCTCTTCCCCTTCTTCCTCCTCCCTCCCTCCCTTTCTTCATCTGCCACCTCCTTTTCCCCTTCCTCCCCCTTTTCCCCTTTCTCCTCCACTCCTTCCTTCTCTTCTCCTTTCTCTTCCTTCTCCTCCTGCTCCCCCTCCTCCTGAGGCTTTCTCTATACTAACATGTCATCTTCTTTTAATTCCTGTTGCATACTTTCCACCTCTCTATCATATTGATTATACTCTTCTTCCACTTCTGTTTCTTCATCTTTTTCTGCTTCTTCTAGTGGGTACTCCCCTGCACCTGACATTCTTCTTTGTGGAGTTTCCTTTAGAGAAATATTGACCATAACCATCAGCAGTTCACTCTGCTTCCCATTTTAATTTCCTAGTGCATGAACCTATCAATGAACTGTGTAATACCAGCTCTAGTTCCTTTCCACAGGAATAAAAAGAATTTTATACTTCTGGAAAAGCCTGTACCAAATCGGAAGCATATTGATGCCAGGGCCTCTCACCATTCCAGGAATAATTTTAGAGCCCTGTAACTCACTTTGTATATATCCATATTCCCACAGGCAAGCAAAATGATAACCCAGGCATTAACAATTACAATAATGTAAATAAGGACAGAAGCAGCGGCTTAGTGGTTAAAAGCGTGGGCTTTGCAGTCAGCCTCTCCTAGCACCCAATCCTGGTTCCACCACTCATTTGCTCTGAGACCTTGGGCAAGTCGCTGTACCCTCAGAGTGCATATTTGCTCACAGGCAGGATAAAAGAGAGAACCCTAAATTCTGGGGTTGAGATGACCTATGTAAAATGTTCAATGCAGCTGCCACAGAGGGCTTGAGAAAGGCAGCAATCATTTACAAAGTTTAACAGCCTTCTGTCATAGTCTCTCATTCATTTTTTTCTGGCAAAGTAGAGTTTGAGGCTCTGGGAGTTGAAATGACTTAATGGGCTCACACCGCTGGAAAGAGGCAGACCTCTCTAATGCTCGGTTCCTCCAGGTGGAAAAAGCATTGCTAATATTTCAAACCCGGGGCCTTGAGTATGGGGCCTGCTCCCACTGCAAACTTTGCCAGCGCATCTTGATGCGGGGGCCCAGGGGAGGGGAGGAAAGTGTGGGTGTCTGTGGGGGAGGAGAGGGGGACACAACGCCAAGGTGCTGCTCCTACCTCCAGCTTAGTCTCTCTGAGGCCTCCCCGGACCCCTTCTGGGGTGGGGCGAGTGCCCCCAACCTCTGCAGGGCACCAGGCCCTCCCACACCAGGACGCACGCCCCCCCCCCCTCACAAAATGCGCCCTCGAGGGCCTCAAAGGCCCAGCCCTTCCCACCGCCTGGACCCCTCAGTTACCTCCCCAGCCTCCAGCAGCCACTGCTTTCTCCTCCGCGCGTTCTCCCAACCTATGGTTTCCACCCAAGCCCCGCCCAGAGTTAACCGCCTGGAGGACAAGATGCCATAAAGTAGGAGGGCCGGCCGGTGGTCACGGGTCCAAGGCTCTGCCTTGCGTCTGCCAGCACGCATCCTGGCGGTCACCGGGGGAGAGGCGACGCTGGGGACCTGCTAGTGAAATTAGCCTTCCTTGTCCCAACCACCTCTTAAGCTACCTCCCCCAACATTTTCCCAAGGCGCCAAGGCCTGAGAAGCGGCATTGGTGGTACCTGGAATTCTGACTTTCTAAAGATTAGGTATGAGAGATTTGGTAAAATCCTCCTTGTCAAAAGCAAAACAGCTGGCTTCTCCGCGAAGTTGACCCCCTTACTGGACATGCAGTCCCCGGCAGCGGTGCCCGCGCCCCCCCCAGGTCCCGCCCTCATGGCCAAGGGACGAGGGGCCTTTGCCCTCGTTCTCCTGCTGCAGGCGCCTGAAGTGCGGCAGCGGGAACTCCAGTTTGTCCAGTTTGTCCGCAGGCTGGTGCCTCGCCGCGTCCACCGTGAAGCCCTGCAGCAGCTCCCACAGTCCCGCAGGGATCTCCCTGCACATCCTGCCTGCCCCGAGGCGGGCACCTGGGCGCCGCCCTCGCCTCCTCCCTGGACTGGTCTGCGGCCCCGTGGCCCCCAAGCGAGCGCGCTCAGACGGTGCTGCAGGCACTACTCGCTGCTACCGCGGCGCTCTGGGTCCCAGCGGCCCGGCTGGCGCAGGCCGCGGCTCCAGGCGCTCGGCGCTCCCGGTCGCTTCTCTCCCCACCCCTCCCACTCTCAACCATCATTCATTTTGGTGAAGGATTTTGTTTCTTTTAGGGAAAGAGCACACGTGAGTGGGGGAGGCTGGAAGGGCAGGATAAAGAGAGAGTCCTAGTGGACTCTGCCCTGAGCCCAGGGCTTGCCTCAGGGCTCAATCCCAAGAGCCTGAGATCACCACCTGAGCCAGAACCAAGAGTTGGGCACTTCACTGAGGGTGCCGCCCAGGTGCCCCTCAGCTGTTGGTTACAAATTTCTTGAGATGGGCGCCTGAGTGGCTCAGTTGGTTGAGCGACTGCCTTCGGCTCAGGTCATGACCCTGGACTTGCAGGATCTCATCCCACATCAGGCTCCCAGCTCCTTGGGGAGTCTGCTTCTCTCTCTGACCTGCTCCTCTCTCATGCTCTCTCTCACTCATTATCTCTCAAATAAAGAAAGAAAATCTTTTTTTTTTTTTTTAAATGTCTTGAGCCTTGTTTTATGGGCTTGAATGTGGTTGATCTCAATGAGTATTTCCTGCATCCTTGGGTATTCTGCATTTGTTGGGCCTTGTGTTCGAGTGCCAAACAGGTCAAGTAGGTTGAATGGATTTTTAGGTCTATTGACTTCCCACTTTTCTCTCTGCTTGTTCTATGAATTATTGACAGAGGAGTGTTGAATTCTCCCAATTGAACTGTGGATTTGTCCATTTCTTTTTTTCAGGATGTTTTTGCTTCATGGATTTTGAAGCTTTCTCATCAGATGCAGACACCTTGATGATGGTCATGTCTTTCTAAATTGATCCTTTATTGTTCTGAATTGTCTTCTTTCTCTGTTCATTATATTGGTTGTCTCTCTTTTGTCTCTTGTCAAGACCTATGAAATTCAGCCTTTAGGATTAGTTTGTGTACGGTATAGCCCTTTTCATCATTTTTCTTTTCACAAAATCTATACTATCCTCTGTATCCTTCTATTTAAGTTTATTTTTCACTGACATATTTAGGTCTTTTAGGTCTTTTCTTTAAATAGAATATTAGTAGTTCATTCTGAAGGTCATTGTTGAAATGTTGAAGTTGAAATCTACTACCTTGCTAGTCGTGTTTTCTTTTTCCCGTCTGTTCCTTCTTCCCTTTTGAATTGCCTTCCTTTCGATGAACTGAGTCATTTGTAGGATTCTATCTTCCATCTATTATTGGCTGTCACACGTGCAGTGAGATATTAGTAGGTAATTCTGACTCTTTCTAAAATTGTTCTCCCACTTGTTCAAGGAATCTGTAGAGTAACCTTTATTTGAGGGATCTTTTCGTCCTGCTACTAACTCATGATCCTTACCGGGTCTCTACTGAATATTCTGACTTAGCCAAAAGAACTCTTCCCTCTGGCTGGTTGAAACTCAAATGACCTCCAGCCTTGTATGAGTCTTGAGAATCATCTGGTTCAGTTGCCTTTACTCTTTGTTAGAATCTGGGGCATTTTCTTATACACACACTGCTTCCTATTGAGCAAGGAATCAAGAGGACTCCAGTGTGTATTTCCAAGAGCTTGTTTTCCACTTGACTTCCTTCTTTCTGGAACCCATAGCCTTTTCATCACTCCAGCCTTCCTGAATTCCAATCTCTTTTTCCTCACACCAGTGAGACTCCCATCTTTACCTTGGAATCTCCTCCATACCCCCACCATCCAGAACTCCTCCAGGTGAAAAGCCGAGAGAATCCTGGGTTTAGTTTTTTTTGTTGTTGTTGTTTGCTTGTTTTCCTTTTCAGAGGGTTCACAAACATGTGTTCCTTTTCAATGTTTTAAAGAGTTTTATATATATATATATATATATATATATATATTTCCTATCCAATTCCCCATGGGCTTATGGTTGGGTTCTTTTCCTCTAACAAGGTATGTATTAGTTTTCTAGGGCTGCTATAACAAGATCCCATAAGCCTAGTGGCTGAAACAACAGAAATGGACAGTCTCACAGTTCTAGAAGCTACAATGTTGGTAGGCCATGCTCCTTTTGTGGGTATTAAGGAAGGATCTGTTCCAGGCCCCTGTCCCAGCTTGAAGTATTGCCCTGGCTTTGGTCTTCTTCACATGGCCTTCTCCCTCAGTGCATATCTGTGTATCCCATGTTTCCCTTCTTAGAAGGACACAAGTCCTCCTGAATTAGGGGCCCAGCCTACTCAAATATGACCTTATCCTAGCTAGTTACATCTCCAGGGACCCTATTTCCAAGTAAGGTCACGCTTCCAGGTGCTGGGCTTTAGGAATGGGGTAGTTTATATGCATACATACACACACGTGCGCGCACGCACACACACACACACACACACACGTACATATATATATATATTCTGTTATTTATTTATTTATTTTTGCTAATAAAACCTTTTTGTTAAGAATCTCAGTCTTCCTTTCATTACAAGGTTATTTGCATGCTTTTGGTGCCTACTGTACAATTTGACCACCTCGACCTCCTCAATCTCCATGAAAGTTATTGTTACCTAAAGTTGTCTGCCATCTTTTTTAAAAACAGTTGGCATCTTTTTGGAGTTTACAGTTTTTTTGGTATTGAATATCTGTTTATGGGCTGATGAAGGTGACTTTCACCCTAGTCTTTCCTTCTGAATTTGTTTCTTTTTGGGAAAGTAAATTCTCTAGTGTTTTAAAAGAAGGACCTAGAAAAGCTAACTGGTTATTCTTTGTAAATCTACATTCCTTTTTCTCATTTTGTATGTACTTTAATTGACCAGAGATTTGGAGGCTGACAGCATTTATCAGCATTTAAAATACATAAAGAAAAACTTGTATTTTTAAAAAGGGATCTAAAAAGGGATGAAGCAAACAAATTGCAAGACAACAGACAACAATTGAGGGGCTCAGTCATTTTATGAAATGTCAATGGGTTCTATACTCTAATGAAAAGATTAAATTTGTTAGATTGAATCAATACCCACATACACACATAATGGTGTGCTGCTTCTACGAGATACATAATAGGCTCACCAAGGCAGAAATAAAATTCAGTACTATTGAACACCTAAAACTGAACAACTAATCTACAAACCTAGAAGGGGACATCCTAGCCAGTATAATAAGTGATAGAGGAAACATTAAAGGTATAACAACTGGATAAAATGAGTGAAATTTGTATAGAAAGATATTCTAAGAGAATGTACAAAGTATTAGAATCAGGAAGTGAATTAATCAAAGTCATCGGATATAAGTTAAAAATTAAGAAAAATTCATTGGAATTCTGTGAAATACTAACAAAGGTTGAAAATCCTATTGAAGAGAGCACAAAACGAGGACTTCATCTATCCAAAGACTTTATACAGTCTGTACACAGCAAGTCTCCACCCAGAAAACCATAAAAGATTACTAAGGGGAATTTATGATCTAAATAAATGGGATGTCCAATATGTTAATATGTTACCTATGTTAATAGAACAGGTTTATAGATTGGATGATTGGTATTGTAAAGTTTCAATTTACCCCACCTTGATTGAGAGATACAATGCAATCCCAGTTTCCTATCTAGCAAGTGCCTGTGTACATGGGTAAGCCAATTCTTATATTTCCATGGAAATGAAAAGGACTAGTAATTCCCCATCAAATCTGAAGAATGAAGCAAGAGCAAGAGTGAGGGAGAAAGAGAGTGAGAGGAGAATCTGATGGGATTGGATTTATTACAAAAGGACTATTGAAATGACCAGAGAAAACAGACAAACAAAAAAGGGCAGACTTTGACAAAGCAGTGCTAAACTACGTGAATATCCACATGGAACATAAGAGCCTAAAACTCTATTCAAGACTGATGTAGCCTAAATATGAAAGAGGACATCAGAAGTTTTCTGGAAGATAAAATAGGAAAACATTTTTAGGATCTGGGGGAGGTGGCAGAGATTAATGGAACAGTACACCAAAAACGTGAAGCATAAGAAAGGTTGGGAAGTTGTACTCTACTCATTAAAAGGTTAAAAAAAAAATCTTGCCCTCCAAATGACAAGACTAAAACTACGAAAGGCTCTATCAATATACCAGCTAAGGAACTGTATACAAATCTAGATAGGATAACTAGGAATCAATAAAGAAAGGTAGGTAACTTAAAAACAATGAAAATACTTGAACAGAAATATCCCAAGGAGAAAAACATCAGCCAATAAACACATGAAAAGATTCCTAACATCCTCAGTGATCACAAAAGAGCAAAGGAAAACACAATGTGTTAGTGTTAACACACAGAAGGCAGACCCAAAAAAGTGTTGCTTAATCAAACTGATGTAATAGGCAATGGAGTGGGGCACCTGGGTGGCTCCATTGTTAAGCATCTGCTTTCTGCTGGGGTCCTGATGCCAGGATCTTGGGATCAAGCCCTGCCTGGGGCTCCCTGCTCAGCAGGAAACCTGCTTCTCCCTCTCCTGCTTCCCCTGCTTGTGCTCCCTCTCTGCTTTCTGCTCCCTCTTTCACTGTCTCTCTCTTTCTGTCACATCAGTCAATCAATCAACCAATTCTTTAAATTAAGTAAGTAAAAATAAAATGGAGTCGCACAGGGTACTAATGAACAACAAGAATGTTTAGGGTTGTTTTGTTTTGTTTTGTTTTTGATGTTCCTTCTTTCTTTTACAGACAGAGATGAGAAGTAGGCAGAGAGGCAGGCAGAGAGCGAGGGGGAAACAGGCTCCATGCTAAGCAGAGAGCCAGATGTAGGGCTGGGTCCCAGGACCCTGGGATCATGACCTGAGCCAAAGGCAGGAGGCTTAATCCGCTGAGCCACCCAGGCGCCCCTGTGAATAGGTTTCTTGCCAGTGCCTTGAACGCCCTGGCATCTGCAGCCAGCTTCTCCTCTTCCTCCCCCATTCTCAGAGTCAAGAGTCGGTGTGCAAGGGCTTCTCCGCAAAGTTGACCCCCTCACTGGGGTGCCGCCCCCATGGCGGAGACCACGTGCCCCCAGGTCCCGCCCTCATGGCCAAGGGAAGAGGGGCCTTTGCCCTTGTTCTCCTGCTGCAGGTGCCTGAAGTTCGGCAGCGCGAACTCCTGCAGGTCCACAGGGTGGTGCCTCGCCACATCCACCGTGAAGCCCTGCAGCAGCTCCGACAGTCTCGCGGGGATCTCGCTGCACATCCTGTCTGCCCCCCAGCGGGCGCCTGGGCGCCGCCCTTCCTGCCTCCCTGGACCGCTCTGTGTCCCCGAAGCCCCCAAGCGAGCACGCTTGGAGGGCGCTGGAGGCGCTACTCCCTGCTAGCACAGCGCCCTGGGCCTCGGTGGCTGCGGCTCCCAGCGCTTGGCTGCTCTCGGTGGAAGCGCAGAGCCAGTGCCACGGGATGGCTTCAGGATGACACATTTGCCCAGCAAGCCCCACTCCGTCCCATGAAGAGAGAAGCGGTGGTGACACCGAGAAGCACAGAGCAAGGCGCCAACCCCTCAGCTCCTTGAACGAGCTTCCTGGAGGGGGCCCTGTTAGCTCCGCATTCCGCTAACACCCAAAGCCTTCTCTCAGATGCGGACGAAAGTGCACACAACCTGACAGCGTGGGCCTCCGCCCCAGGGACCTGTGGGTGCTGCCAGCGCCTTTGGTGCGACAGCAGGCTTCAGGGAGACTCGGCCATTTCCCCCAGGGGCCTGGAAGCCAAACGAGACAACGCGGCCCTGAATTCAAAGCAACACCGTGCTCCGGTAAAAATGTCCTCCTCCGAAGGACGTGCGCGAAGAGAGAAGCGTGGATGAGAGAGGAAGCGGCCCACTTCCCGAGGCGGGAGCTCCCAGGCTGTGGGGCCATCCTCTCTCGGGACAGCACCTCGCGTCATCCACGGGGAAGCAGTGTGCCGACTCGGAGTGTGTGGGAATGCCCGAGGACAAGCCCCTCGACCTCCTTATGAGAAACAAGTCAGGGTGGAATGGCAACACCGTCCCTGCACACATCGCTCCACGGAGAAGGATGCCTTCTCAATGCTTAGCCAGGAAACCTCAAGTGAGTCCCACAGCCTTACCTCTAAGAAACAAGCCAGAAGCCGAGCTACCTTTCATGTGCAGGCCTCTTTCACGAAGAAAGAAAGAGTTGCGCCATCTGGATGGGGCAGCAGCCTAAGGAAGGCTGCCTGCCGGGCCTCAAGTTGGCAGCCGTCGCTGAAGGCAGCCCCTTACCTGGGCCTCAGTGAAGCCCAGCACAAGGGCATGGAATGCGGCTCCTGCTGGACCATGACACGGGACCCACAGCAGAACAAACACTCTAGTTCTGAGGGCGTGGGAGGTCTCGGACAGCAGCCCCGCTTCCCTCAGCCTGATGCCAGGTCTGAGTTCCCTCATCTCCATGAACAAGCTCTACGGAGGAGGCCCAGTTAGCCCCTGTTCCCCCAAAGCAAAAAGCCTTCTCTCAGACGCTGGCAAACCTATGCACACCCCGAGGGCTTTGGCCTCCACCCCAGCGACCTGTGGGTGCCGCCAGCACCTCAGGAGTGACAGTGTGTTTCAGGGAGATAGAGACGTTTTGCACAGTGGCCCAGAAGCCGAACGAGCCTGCGGGGACCTGAAATTAGAGCAAAAGCGTTCTCTGGGAAAAGCGTCCTCCCCCGAATAGAGTCCAGGAAGAGATACTCGTGGATGAGAGAGGAAGCAGCCCGCTTCCTGTTGGGCGAGCTTGTGGGCTGAGGGACTGTCCTCTGCCGGCTCAGCACCTGGCATCGTGCAAGGGGAAGTGGTTTGCTAACTCAGAATGTGTGTGAACACCTGAGGTAAAGTCCTTCTGCCTCCCTCTGAGAGAGAAGTCAGTGTGGGATGTCAACACCATCCACGCACATGTCGCTCCATGGAGAAGGATGCCTTCTCAAACCTGAGCCTGCACAATGCAAGAGAGAACCAGAACCTTACCTCCAAGAAACACGCCTGAAGCCAAGCTGCCTTTCACGTGCAGGTCTCTCTTGCCAAGAGAAAAAGAGTGGCGCCCGCGTGTTGGTGCAGAAGCCTGAGGAAGGTTCCCAGCCCTGGGGTTGGAGGACATCCGAGAAGGTGCCCTTTCACTCACCACACAGAAGCCCCGCAGAAGGGCATACAAACTGGCTCTTGCTCCTACCGTGACCGCGGGACCCACAGCAGAACACACACTCTAGGTCTGATTGCTTGGGAGTACTTCTGACAGCAGCCCCGCTTCTCTCCGCCTGACCATCGCCATCGGTCGGCCCCACTGGATCAAGCATTAAGAAAGCACCATGCTAGAAAAGAGAGAAAGCCCAAATTAAT
The DNA here is from genome assembly GCF_902655055.1 of Lutra lutra. NCBI lineage: Eukaryota > Metazoa > Chordata > Mammalia > Carnivora > Mustelidae > Lutra > Lutra lutra. The sequence goes on from NC_062293.1 coordinate 47,512,423, forward strand.
AAAATTATGAATGAAAAGGGACAGATCACAACTAACACCAAGGAAGTAGAAACAATCATCAGAAGTTATTATCAACAGTTATATGCCAATAAGCTAAGCAACCTAGATGAAATGGATGCATTCCTGGAAAACTATAAACTCCCAAAACTGAACCAGGAAGAAAGCGACAACATGAATAGACCTATATCTAGTAACGAGATTGAAGCAGTGATCAAAAACCTCCCAAAAAACAAGAGCCCAGGACCTAATGGATTCCCTGGGGAATTCTACCAAACTTTCAAAGAAGAAATAACACCTACTCTCCTGAAGCTGTTTCAAAAAATTGAAGCAGAAGGAAAACTTCCAGACTCTTTCTATGAAGCCAGCATTACCCTGATCCCCAAACCAGGCAAAGACCCTACTAAAAAGGAGAATTTCAGACCAATATCACTGATGAATATGGATGCTAAGAGTCTCAACAAGATCCTAGCAAACAGGATCCAACAGCACATTAAAAAGATTATCCACCATGACCAGGTGGGATTCATCCCTGGGCTACAAGGATGGTTCAACATTGGCAAATCAATCAATGTGATAGAACAAATTAATAAGAGAAAAGAGAAGAACCACATGGTCGTCTGAATTGATGCAGAAAAAGCATTTGACAAAATCCAGCATCCATTCTGAATAAAACGCTTCAAAGTATAGAGATAAAGGGAACCTTCCTGAACCTCATAAAATCTGTCTATGAAAGACCCACAGCAAATATCATCCTCAATGGGACAAAGCTTGCAGCCTTCCTGTTGAGATCAGAAACACGACAAGGATGCCCACTCTCACCACTCTTGTTCAACATAGTATTAGAAGTCCTAGCAACAGCAATCAGACAACAAAAAGAAATAAAAAGTATCCAAATTGGCAGTGAAGAAGTCAAACTCTCTCTCTTCACAGATGACATAATTCTTTATATGGAAAACCCAAAAGACTCCACCCCCAAACTACTAGAACTCATACAGCGATTCAGCAACGTGGCAGGATACAAAGTCTATGTACAGAAATCAGTGGCTTTCTTATACACTAACAATGAAAATACAGAAAGGGAAATTAGAGAATCGATTCCATTTACTATAGTACCAAGAACTATAAGATACCTGGGAATAAACCTAACCAAAGAGGTAAAGGATCTGTACTCAAGGAACTACAGAACACTCATGAAAGAAATTGAAGAAGACACAAAAAGATGGAAGACCATTTCATGCTCTTGGATCAGAAGAATAAACATTGTTAAAACGTCTATACTGCCTAGAGCGATCTATACTTTTAATGCCATTTCGATCAAAATTCCACCGGTATTTTTCAAAGAGCTGGAGCAAATAATCCAAAAATTTGTATGGAATCAGAAGAGACCCAGAATCACTAAGGAAATGTTGAAAAAGAAAAACAAAACTGGGGGCATCACGCTGCATGATTTCAAGCTTTACTACAAAGCTGTGATCACCAAGACAGCATGGTACTGGCATAAAAACAGACACATAGAACAGTGGAAGAGAGTAGAGGGCCCAGATATGGACCTTCAACTCTATAGTCAAATAATCTTTAACAAAGCAGGAAAAAATATACAGTGGAAAAAAGACAGTCTCTTCAATAAATGGTGCTGGGAAAACTGGACAGCAATATGTAGAAGAATGAAACTTGACCATTCTCTTACACCGTACACAAAGATAAACTCAAAATGGATAAAAGACCTCAACGTGAGACAGGAATCCATCAGAATCCTAGAGGAGAACATAGGCAGTAACCTCTTCGATACCAGCCACAGCAACTTCTTTCAAGATATGTCTCCAAAGGCAAAGGAAACAAAAGCGAAAATGAACTTTTGGAACTTCATCAAGATCAAAAGCTTCTGCACAGCAAAGGAAACAGTCAACAAAACAAAGAGGCAACCCACGGAATGGGAGAAGATATTTGCAAAAGACAGTACAGACAAAAGGTTGATATCCAGGATCTATAAAGATCTCCTCAAACTTAACACACACAAAACAGATAATCATGTCAAAAAATGGGCAGAAGATATGAACAGACACTTCTCCAATGAAGACATACAAATGGGTATCAGACACATGAAAAAACGTTCATCATCACTAGCCATCAGGGAGATTCAAATTAAAACCACATTGAGATACAAACTTCCACCAGTTAGAATGGCCAAAATTAGCAAGACAGGAAACAACATGTGTTGGAGAGGATGTGGAGAAAGGGGAACTCTCTTACACTGTTGGTGGGAATGCAAGATGGTGCAGCCAATTTGGAGAACAGTGTGGAGATTCCTTAAGAAATTAAAAATAGAGCTTCCCTAGGACCCTGCCATTGCACTACTGGGTATTTACCTCAAAGATACAGATGTAGTGAAAAGAAGAGCCATCTGTACCCCAATGTTCATAGCAGCAACGGCCACAGTCGCCAAACTGTGGAAAGAACCAAGATGCCCTTCAGCGGACGAATGGATAAGGAAGATGTGGTCCATATACACTATGGAGTATTATGCCTCTATCAGAAAGGATGAATACTCAACTTTTGTATCAACATGGACGGGGCTGGAAGAGATTATGCTGAGTGAAATAAGTCAAGCAGAGAAAGTCAATTATCATATGGTTTCACTTATTTGTGGAGCATGAGAGATAACATGGAGGACATGGGGAGATGGAGAGGAAAAGGGAGTTGATGGAAATTGAAGGGGGAGATGAACCATGAGAGATTATGGACTCTGAAAAACAATCTGAGGGTTTTAAAAGGGAGGGGAATGGGAGGTTGGGGGAGCCTGGTGGTGGGTATTATGGAGGGCACGTATTGCATGGAGCACTGGGTGTGGTGCATAAACAATGAAATCTGTTACACTGAAAAGAAATTAAATAAAAAAGTAGTTTATAAAAAAAAAAACCACCGTACTCAGGGAAGAACATCCTCCCCCAAGCAACGTCCACGAAGACGGAAGTGTGGATGAGAGAGGAATCGGCCCACTTCCTGATGGGGGAGCGCCCAGCCTAAGGGGCTGGCCTCTCCCATGTCAGCGCCTTGAGTTGGAAATGGGCAAGCAGTTTCCCCACAGTGTGTGTAAACGCTGGAAGCAAAGGCCTTTTGCCTCACTGTGAGAAAGAAGTCTGTGTGGAAGGTGGCCACCGTCCCTGTACAATGTCGCTCCAAGGAGAAGGATGCCTTCTCAAACCTCAGCCTAGACTAAGCAGTGGGCCAAGGCCCTAACTCCAGGAAGCAAGCCCGATGCTGAGCCACCTTTCCCGACCATTGCTCTTTCCTGAGGAGAGAAAGACTCGCCCCGTGTGTTGCTGCTGAAGTCTAAGGAAGGTCCCGGGTCGTGGTGTCTCAGGAACTCCTGGAAGGCGGCCCCCAAACTTGGCCTCAGAGCACCAGGCACGTGGTGGAGGCACTGGCACCTGCTGTCCCACTGGCTGCCAACCTAACAAGCGGTGCACAGCCTCTGGACCTACGGCAGAACACAGACTCCTGCTCAGAGTGCACAAGACTACTTCTGAGAGCCACCCCACTCTCGCAGCATTACCTTAGAAGTGGGCCCCCGGACCCTGCTGGGCCACTGTTCAGAGAGAGGTGTGTTGCGTACATGTCTGGAGGCAAGGATGTGGTACCAAGGCCCTCCTTCAGGCAAACATCCTCCAGGCTCCGTGAGCACAGAGGCCTATTCGAAACAGGTGATGGAAGCGCCTGGCAAGTGCGAACAGCTGACCTCATGGCAACACATCTGTGGTGCCCCTCATACCTGGTCCGGGGAAGGGAGAAACATTTTGGACCCTGGAAGCATAGAGGAATGCACAATGGTGGGGAGCCCCCGTCAGCTCCCATTTCCCCTACAGCCACAACCCTTCTCTCAGATGCAGGCCCTCGTACCTATACATGGAGGGCCCAAGGCTCCACCCTGCAGAACCTGTCAGTGTATCCAACACCCCTCATCTGACAGCATGTTTCAGGGAGACAGCAGCCTTTACACACTGGTGCCTGGAAGCTGATCGGGCATGTGGTGACTTGAACTCTAAGAAACACCTGTCTGGCAAAAAAACATCCTCCCTAGAACAACTTCCATGAAGAGCCCGGGATGTGGTATGGAAACACTCCGCATACTGTTGGGGGAGAGCGGGGCCGAGCAGCCAGCTCTCTCCAGTCACCATTTTGTGTCATGAGGGGGAAGCAAGTTTCCAAGAGTGTGTGTGAATGCCTGAGGTAAAACCTTCTGCTTCCCTGTTAGAAAGAAGTCTGCTTGAAAGGTGACCACCCTCCCCTCACAGGTCGTCTCAAGGAGAGCGGCACCTTCTCAAAGGTCTGCCTGGAGGCCTAAGGAGAGTGCCATGCTCTTACCTCCCACAAACTAGCTTGAAAGTCAACAGCCTTTTGTGAACATCGCTCTTTTTACTGAGGAAAGAATCGCACCCATACGTGGTGGGGCAAGTCTGAGGAAAGTGCCTTGACCTTAGGTCGGTGGATCTCCAAGAAAGCTCTTGCTTAACTATGGCCTCAGAGCAGGTGGCCATGCTGCCTGGGGACCAGCTCCTGCTGTCTCCCAAACTCGATCTTTTTTTTTTTTTTTTTTTTTTAGAGCTTACTCTGCTGAGAAGTATTTATTTTTAATTTTTTATTTTTTTTTTCAGCATAACAGTATTCATTATTTTTGCACCACACCCAGTGCTCCATGCAATCCGTGCCCTCTACAATACCCACCACCTGGTGCCCCCAACCTCCCACCCCCCACCCCTTCAAAATTCTCAGATCGTTTTTCAGAGTCCATAGTCTCTCATGGTTCACCTCCCCTTCCAATTTCCCTCAACTCCCTTCTCCTCTCCATCTCCCCTTGTCCTCCATGCTATCCCAAACTCGATCTTAACCAAGGGCCAAGGACCACAAGACTGACTGTGGAACCCAGACCCCAGCTCTGAGTGTGCAAAGGATTTGACTCGCCTGACTGATACCAGATGTATTGGTGAGGAGCATGAGATGAAACCACATGAGGCCACAGGCAACCCCCTCCACAGTGTTCCCAGAATACAGGACTCCAACAGATCACCCAAATCAACACCACCCTCTGAGTGTCCCCTGAGGCCAAACCTATAGCTGGAACCTCACCCAGTAACTAGCAGTCTACTCAGCCCTCTGGAGAGGATGCTGCACTGCCATCAATTTGACCCCTAACGCCTTCAGAATTGAACTGAACCCTAGGCCTAGACTTCTGCCTTCTTCACCTGGCCCTATCCCTGGTGGTGAGTCTGAAGTGAGTAGTGGAGCCGTGGGCAAGAGCAAGGATGGTCTGAGCCAAGGGACTTGGCAGGTCCAGTGATGTTGCTGGGGACCATGATGCTAGTGGAAACCTGAAGCTTCAGGAACACTAAGAGTGTCTGCCTGAGTCCAAGCCAGAAGGCAGACACTCACTTTACTGCTTGTCTGCCACCAACCCTCAGGACTTTCTCAGCCACACCACCAGCTAGGTGCCTTCCTGCCTCGGGGGTTGCCTCTCACCCTACCCTCAGCTTGGCTCTGGCTCTCTGAGGGCCCGAACGGCCAGGCAGAGAATCAAAGGGCTTTGGGACCCAAGACCAGTTCAGGGCAAAATCCACAGGAATACAGAACCAAGGAAGCCATGGGCAACAGACCCAGAGGAGCTGAGAGCATGGCTCTGGTGAAACCCTTAACCGCAATCCTGCAAAGGCCCTAGACCCCGAGACACCACCCTAACCCTGAACTTCACCCTAAGGCTTACCTCGACTCTGGCTGCAGGGCATTGCTCTACACTCCCACTGGCTCAAACATCTCCCAGACTGTAACCCCAACCCTAGCCCTGGCTGTGGGTCTGATGGTGCCTAGTTCTGAGGACCCTGTGGAAAGGGTTCCCCTAATTCAGGCCATACTCACCGTCCTGGAGCCCAGAAGGAATCCGGGCCACTTGACAATGCCCAGGGTTTGTGGGCCCACAGGGTTCCAGCCATAAACCTGAACCCTGGCCACACTAGGTGCCACCCACCCCCTACCCTACCCCCCCACACTTCCGAGGCCACAGCTGAAGCCCGAGTCTCACCTTAATGTTCACCCTCTGCCCATCCCTCAGGGTAGGAACTCCGCAGGGCTACACAATTGGCCTCTGGTGTTTACAGGAATGGCACACAAGCCCTTGGGCTGGATATGGCCATGACCTGTCCAGAAGCCTACTTGTGAGCCAAAGGTGGATCTGGGACACCGTCTGGCAAGGCCAGGCCACTCTGGCAAGAACAAAGAAGAAATCTTCAGTGCATCAAGTGCGGGGGTGTTTCTGTAGCCCAGGAGGCTAGCAAACACACCACCGCTTCAGGAAGACTAAGAGGAACTTGCTGGGGCCCACTTGGAAGCTCACCCTCACTCTAGCTCTCCGTTCGGTCCTCAGGGCACTTCTCCACCACACCTTTCGGATAGGTGCGTGACAGCTTCCAGCTTCTCAAGCCTAACCCTAGCGGTCAGCCTGGCCCTGCCTGAGAAGGCATGAGGGGAGTACTGTGCTGGACACCTAGCTCAAAGATACAACATGGTAGGAAAACCCTCCTTCAGGCTAACAGCCTCAAGGCACACTGAGCAGAGAGGCCTTTCCAAAGGGGTATGTGCAAATGCAAGGCAAGCGTCCCAAGCTTACCTCTGAGAAACCAGTTTGGGGAGCATGCCACACCTGGTCCTGTGAAGAGAGAAGAATTTCTGATGTCTGGAAGCATTGAGGAAAGTGCAAATCCCTCATCTCCCCAAAAGAACAATTGAGAGAATGGTCATCAACTAACATTTTCCCCTGAAGCTAGAAGCTGTCTCCCAGATGCAGGCGAGAGCATAGTTACTTGGTAGGGGCCATACACTCGACCCCAAGAAACCAGCTTGGGCTGCATGCACCTCTGCCCTGACTTCCTGTTTCAGGGAGACAGCAGCGCTTTGACACGGATGCCTGGAAGCAGAATGAAAGTGCCGTGCTGGGCCCTGAACTCTAAGGAACAACTCTTGGGGAAAACCGTCCTCCTATGAACATCTTCATCCATGGAGATAGAAGCATAGAAGTGTAAGGGAAATGTACAGTGCACTTATGTGGGAGGGACAAGGCTGCGCGGCCAACTTTCCTCAATTCACCGTCTTGTTCCATGAAGGGAGAGGCAAATTTCAGAGTGTCTGAGAATGCATGAGGAAAAGGCCACTAGCCTCCCTGTGAGAAGAACTAAGTCAGTGCGGACGCGACCACCCTTCCCTAACATGTTCAGTTTTTGTTGGTTTTTTTTTTTTTTTTTTTAGTGAAGAAAGAGTTTGACTTTTTTTGCCAACTTGCATAGATTTTATATATTTCTTGTTGTTGTTGTCTTATTGTTCTTTTTTTTTTTTAAGATTTATTTATTTATTTGACAGAGATCACAAGTAGGCAGAGAGGCAGGCAGAGCGGGGAAGCAGGCTCCCTGCTGAGCAGAGAGCTCCATGCAGGGCTCAATCCCAGGACCCTGGAACCACGACCCGATCCGAAGGCAGAGGCCTTAACCCACTGAGCCACCCAGGTGCCCCTGTCCTATTGTTCTTGATAGGATTTCTAGTTCTATGTTTAACAGTAGTAGCCAGAGTTGGCGTCCTTGTATTTCTGATCCTAAGGGAATATCTTTTTGTTTTTCTCTACTGAGAACAATATTGGCTCTTGGCTTTCCATAATGGTTTCTATGAAATTGTGGCGTATTCCTCCATCCCTATACTTTGAAAATTTTTAATGAGGAAAGAACCTGTGAAATACTTTTTCAGATCCATCGAAATTTATCCATCAGTACTGAGTATATACCTGGAAACCTAGCCACGTTTTTAAGTGTGTTTTTCAGACTTGTCTTTTTTTTTTTAAACAAATAATGTATTTTTTGTTTCGGGGTACAGTTTTGTGAATGACCAGTCTATCACAATTCACAGCACTCACCATAGAACATGGGCTTCCAAATATCCATCACCTCGCCACCTTACCCCTCCCCCTCCAGCAGCCCTCGTTTTGTTTCCTGAGATTAGGAGTCTTTTACTGTTTTTCTCCCTCCCCAGTCCTGTCTTGTTTCATTTTATACTTCTCTTTATAAGCTTAATCTCTACAACTTAATCTCTACAACTCATTTTTTTAAAAAATGGGAAATTGGGACTCAGAGAGTTGGAATCCTCATGTCTTTTTCTTCTTTTTATTGTGTGATTTTGGCCAAATCATTTTCCCCATCTATTTTTCTCTTGCCTTATTAAAAAAAAATAGGGATAAAATCCACAAGAACCAAAATTATTTTGAAGATACAATGTGTTAATACATACACTTTTTTGGTGGACACCCTTGTCTTCCTCCTGGATTGGATTGGCACTGGATCCTGTCACTTATATTTCTTTTTGAAAATAAAATATAGTTTAATTGTCTTTCTTTTAGAAAGTTGTTTTCCTGGATGGCTGTGCCATGTCATGAAGGACCTGGGCTGTCAGGAACCAGAAGTTATATTCAACCCTGGCTTCCATAGAAAATCCTCCCGGGTAGAGGCCAGACCTGCTGTGTGTTTTAGTGAAAATTGCCACCTTGAGATGGAGGGGGTAAATCAGAACTGCCAAGCAATTAACCTGAATCTGAATCTTGCTTCTACAAGGTGTTTTCTGGGGAATGTTCGAAATACCATGTGATAACTCTTTGCTCCTTATCATGGGGTGCGTTATTAGGGTGTATTCAAATGAGTGCCTTTTTTAAAGGCAGGTTATAAGAATTTAAGTATTTTAATTTGTAATGCTGTCTCAAGAGTGACACCAGTGGTTCGGAGCAAAACTGAAGGGACAAAATGTGCCCACCTAAGTAATTTCAGATATGAATGGAAACTGTAGATTGTTCAAAATGTACTATATATTAACAGTGGGTTCTATATTGGTTAATATTCTCATTGGAATATTAACCAACAATTCTGAAACCAGAATGGAATGAAGCAATTACTGAAGAAAGGAGGCAGATTGTGGGAGTTGCAAGAAATAAATGTCTACTCTTTAAGCCACACATTCTATAATATTTTGTTATACCAACCTGGAAGACCGAGATAGTTACCTATTTAACACATGTTGGTAACAGCCTTTCAGAAGTTTTAGTAACATGAAAAAAAAGTCTCCTCCTGGAGATGAAAAATTATCCTCTACCTTTCATAATTTCATCCAGATCGTCCAAGAATTATTTCAACATGAGAGTCATTTACAGGAAAAGATCAAATTTAATTTCTATCTATAGGAAACAGATATACATGATAGGTTCCAAAACAGACAGTTGTATATACCACCATGATCTAAGGAATGGGATAGAGGCCTAAGGCAGCAAAGGGAAGGAAAACAATCTGTAGGGCAAGAAGAGCAGGTGTTTGATAATTATGTTTGTCCTGCCTTACAGAGGGGTCACTTGGGTAAAATTAATCTCTGCTAATAACTGTTATTTTGAGAAAGAGACCTAATTTAGTTACTTCCAGGAAGTTAATTGAGGGGAAATTTTTCTATTCATTCCATAGGGTTTCCTTTGCCTTCAGTCCAATATTGTCTGCCTGCCAAAGTAGCACGTTTTGAGGAGGCTTGTTCTAAATGCACTAAAAATGGACACAGCTAGTATGGTAATTTTCCTCTAATTGTTTCCAAAAGTTCACATATATTTATCTTACTAATACTACCAATATTCTTCCCATTACAGTTCTAAAGTATCTCAGTCTTTTTGAACCAAAACAGATTTTGACTAGTATCTACTTTTAGGAACTCTGTTTTTTATAGAATCTCAGTCTCCTGATTATATTCAAATTAATCTGCAGTCATTTTTTCACTGTGTCCCTCTAGAAAGAACAATGCAAATAATATTAATGATTTTTATCAAGACTTCTTCCTAGTACCCCTTATCTTCTTATAAATACCCTTTTTTGGGGCACCTGGGTGGCTCAGTAGGTTAAGCCTCTGCCTTCAACTCAGGTCATGGTCTCAGGGTCCTGGGATCAAGCCCCACATTGGGCTCTCTGCTCAGCAGGGAGCCTGCTTCCCCCCACCTCACCTGCTGCTCCACCTACTTGTGATCTCCCTTTCTCTGTCAAATAAATAAATAAAATCTTTAAAAATAAATAAATAAATAAATAAATAAATAAATAAATACCCTCTCCTGGCATTCTCAATTCTTTAAATTTCTTACATTACTCTCTCTAAATTAACACTGACAGAAATTTTGTCTGCATTCAATGTATGCACTATCATCTCCACTTGCATAATTACACACATATAATATAAAATATAGCTCAAGATACCAGTTCTCCCACAATGACAGATTATAATACAATATCTCTAGTCTCTGGTGTTTGTTAATGGCTCTACCAGGCAAGCATGAACTTCTTTTTTTTAAGATTTTATTTATTTGACAGAGAGAGAGACAGCAAGAGAGAGAACACAAGCAGGGGAGTGGGAGAGGGAGAAGCAGGCTTCCCATTGAGCAGGGACCCCGATGTGGGGCTTAATCCCTGGACCTTGGGGGTCATGACCTGTGCTGAAGGCAGACAACGACTGAGCCACCCAGATGCCCCAGGCATGGACTGCTTTTTTACAAGTACTCTAAGAACTACCAAAACACAGTTAAGTATTTCTGTAGAAGCTGAGCTCCATCAACGTTCATTCACACATGTATGACCCTGTCCATATGCACAAACTTTCTCACTCCATATTCATTTTCTTTCAGCATCCATTAAATGTCAACTCCTCAGAAATTCCTTCATTGAATCCCAACTTCTATTAGCCTTTCTCTTGCCTTCTCTGTTTAATTAAAATTTTGCTATTCCTTCAGACCACTCATATTATTTGTCATTGTACATTCAGGGTTTATTTAATTACTTATTCTATCAACTATTGGTTTAATTATAGAAAGTTATTACCTGAATGCTAAAATTAGTGAAAGTTCCCAGAAGGATTTAAGATGGCAGAAGGGTAGAGGGACTCTGTGCTTGCCTTGTCCCTTGAACACAGCCAGCAAAATATCAAATCATTCTGAACACCTGAGAAATCAATCTGAGGAATGAGAACAAACTGCACATCTAATGGGAGAAAAATGACTACATTGTGAAAGGTAGGAGCTCCAGAGAGTTGATTTAGGGGAGAAAAGAATTTCAGGTGCTACAGAGGGGATGGAGCCCTGATCACAGAGTGAGGAACAAGAATGAGAATGAGAGAGAAGAGTGAAAGTAATGTGCAGGGGATTGCACAGGAAAAACTCTTCCCCAAAACCACTGACAGGGAAAAGGAGAGGAGGTGACTAGCCCAAGTTCTTATAAGCAGTGGAGCTCAAAGTTTGAAGTTTTAAAAGTCCACATCATCACCAGGGTCATACCTGGTGGTCTTAGGGGTGTTCCTGTGGGGAAAGAAGGCAGAGGCCCCTGAGCAGAAAGCATATCTGAGGACCCCCTGGGTTGCACAGGGAGAAACATTTCCACTTATTGGAGTGCATTTGGGAGAGATGGCACTACCTCTTGGGGAACAAAAGAGAAGGCATATACCATTGAGTTGCCCATTAGTTAGAATAACAGCAGAAGCACTTGTTAAAGGCTGCTAACCTGGAAGCCAGCTTTTGGCTGTACTTTACCATAAGCTCCTAGCCCTACAGTCATGTAAATACTATTCTGGGACAAACTGGCATCAGTCACAGTGTGGTAAGACCCACCTGAGAGGATCAGTGTGGATCTGCACCGCTATGAGTCCCTAAAATTTGGCGCTTTGAAACCCAGCCATGTGCCTGAGGGAAAACACAGGAGTACTGTTCTGCCAGGAAGACAGACTGCTCAGATACACATATGGTGAAAGCAGGATTCTGACAGAAGCCTGGGACAGGCAGAGGAGATATTGTTCTCTCTTCTGTGAGGGCTTGCTAAACAATGGAAGGCACAAACTCCCTCTCCAGTGATGAAAGAGTAGGGTGACCCCATTTCCTCCCTGCCCATCAGCACAGACCTCAGTGAGGAACACAGCACCCCCAGTGTAGGCTGGGGCAGTTTACACCAAGCCCTGCCTCACAGCACCCTGCAGGTGCATCTTTACAAGGGCACATCTGACTGAGAACCAGCACAGCAGGCCTCTCCTCTAGAAGACCAGCACAGACTCAACCCCCTCCACACAAGTCTACTGATCATAAAGTGCTGCAAAGCTTCAGCTCTAGAGGAAGTAGGATCCAGCCTTTTCTAAAACCAAACCAAAACACACCTAGTTAAAAACCATACACTCGGGACGCCTGGGTGGCTCAATTGGTTGGGCAACTGCCTTCGGCTCAGGTCATGGTCCCGGCGCCCTGGGATCGGGTCCCTAGTCGGGCTCCTTGCTCGGCGGGGAGCCTGCTTCTCCCTCAGCCTCTGCCTGCCATTCTGTCTGCCTGTGCTCATTCTCTCTCTCTCTGACAAATAAATAAAATCTTTAAAAAAAAAAAAAGAAAAAGAAAAAAACAAAAAATAAATAAATAAATAAAAACCATACACTGGACAAGATCCAAACAGTCCACATTGCAGGTAAGGAGAAATTCTGCAAGGAACCAATCAGAGGGAAAGAGCAGCTAAAACACAACAGAAGAGTGCACACAGTACACACCAAAACAAAACAAAACAAAATCTTCTTGAAGCACCAAGTCCTGGACAGTATATTATCTCTTCTTAGTATAGCCATTACTCTCAGCAGGTTTTCCTAATACACAGTAGACAGGGGTCTAGGCAAAATGCCAAGACAGAGCAATTAATCTCAAAATAAAGAACTGGAAAAGACATGGCAAAGGGTCTGGTGAGAACAGATATAAGTAATATGTCTGAATCAGAATTTAAAACATAATCATAAAGATACAAGCCGGGGGGGCACCTGGGTGGCTCAGTGGGTTAAGCCTCTGCCTTCGGCTCAGGTCATGATCTCAGGGTCCTGGGATCAAGCCCCGTGTTGGGTTCTCTGCTCAGCGGGGATCCTGCTTCCCCCCATCTCTCTGCCTGCCTGTCTGCTTACTTCTGATCTCTCTCTGTCAAATAAATAAATAAAATCTTTAAAAAAAAGATACAAGCTGGGCTTGAGAAAAGCATTGAAGACACTAGAGAATCCCTTTCTGTGTAGGTAAAAGAACTAAAAACTAGTCAGGCTGAAATTAAAAATGCTATAACCAAGATGCAAAGCCAACTGGATGCAATGATAAGAAGGCTAGACAAGGCAGAGGAACAAATAAGTGACAGAAAAGATAAAATTATAGAAAAATCATAAAACTAAAAAGAAGAAGAAAAGAAAACTATTGGATTATGGATGTAGACTTGGGGAACTCAGTGATTCCATAAAGCATAATAACATTCCTATCATAGGAGTCTCAGAGGAAGAAAGGGAAAAAAGGGAAGAAAGTTTATTTGAGCAAATTATGGCTGAAAACTTACCTAATCTGGGGAAAGAAACGTTTATCCAGATCCAGGAAGCACAGAGAACTCCTATCAAATTCAACAAAAGTTGGCCAGCATCAAGGCATATCATAATACAATTTACAAAATATAGAGATAAGGAAAGAATCCTGGAAGCAGCAAGGGAAAAGAAATTCCCTTACAATTGTCTTACAAGGAAATTGTCTTACAAGGGAAGACAAATGGGTTAGCAGTAGATCTATCCACAGAAATCTGGAAGTCCAGAAGAGAGTGGCATGACATATTCAACATGCTGAATGGGAAAAATAGGCCATCAATAATACTTTATCCAACAAGGATGCCATTCAGAATAAAGGGAGAGATAAAGAACTTCCCAGACAAATAAAAACTAAAGGAGTTTGTGACCACTAAACCAGCCATGCAAGAAATATAAAAGAGTACTCTCTGAGTGGGAAAGAAAGACCAAAAGTAACAAAGACTATAAGGAACAGAGAAAATCTCCAGAAGCAGAAATTTTACAAGTAATACAATGGCACTAAATTCTTACCAATAATTACTCTGAAAGTAAATGGACTAAATCCTCAAATAAAAAAGATATAAGGTATGAGAATAGATAGAAAAAAAAAAAAAGACCCATCTATACGCTGCCTACAAGAGACTCATTTTAGACCTCAAAACACCTCCAGATTGAAAGTGAAGGGATGGAGAACCATCAAACACATTAATGGACATCAAAAAAGAAAGCTGGATTGGCTGTAGTCATATCACACAAACTAGATTTTAAACCAAATATTTTAGCTAGAGATGAAGAAGGGCACTATATCCTAATTAAGGGATCTATCCAACAAGAAGATCTAACAACAGTAAATATGTATGCTCCTAACTTGGGAGCAGCCAAATATATAAATCAATTGATAACAAACATAAAGAAACCCATTGATAATAATACAATAATAATAATAATAATAATAGGGGACTTCAACATCCACTTAACAGCAGTGGAAAGATCATCTAAGCAGAAAATCAACAAGGAAAAAATGGCTTTGAATGACACACTGGACCAGAAGGACCTAACAGATATGAATAGACACTTTTCCAGAACACTTCATCCTAAGCCGTGGAACACTGCTTTTTAAGTACACATGAACATTCTCCAGAATAGATCATATACCAGATCACAAATCAGCCCTCAACAAGTAGAAAAAGATTGAGATGATACCATGCATATTTTCAGACCACATTATGAAGTCTACCACAAAATTAATTAATTAATTAATTAATTAAAAAAAACTTGGAAGTCCGCAAATACCTGGAGGTTAAAGGACATCCTACTAAAAATGAATGGGATAACCAGGAAATTAAAGAAGAAATATTTTACAAGTACATGGAAGCAAATAAAAGTGAAAACATGACAGTACAAAACATGACAGTAGCAAAGGCAGTCCTAAGAGGAAGGTATATTGCAGTACAGGCCTACATCAAGAAGCAAGAAATATCTCAAATACACAGCCTAACCTTACACCTAAAGGAGCTAGAAAAAGAATAGCAGATATAACCTAAAACCAGCAGAAGAAGAGAAATAATAAAGATTGGATCAGAAATAAATGTTATAGAAACAAACAAACAGAAAACTAGTAGAACCGACCAATGAAACTAGGAGTTGATTCCTAAGAAGAGTTAATAAAACTGATAAACCCCTAGCCAGACTTATAAAAAGGATAAGAGAAAGGACCCAAATAAAAACATGAATGAAAGAGGAAATATCACAACCAACACCACAGAAATACAGTTATAAAACATGAAAAATTATATGCCAACAAACTGAGAAATCTGGAAGAAATGCACAAAACTACCAAAACTGAAATAGGAAGAAATAGAAAATTTGAACAGACTGAAAACCAGCAAAAAAATTGAATCACTAATCAAAAATCTCCCAACAAACAAGAGTCCAGGGCCAGATGGACTGGCTTTCAGGGAAATTCTATCAGCCATTTAAAGAAGACTTAATACCTCTTCTCAAACTGTTCCAAAAAATAGAAATGGAAGGAAAGCTTCTACACTCCTTCTACAAGACCAGCATTACCTTGATTCTAAAAGCAGACAAAGATCCCACTAAAAAGAATTACAAATCAATATCCTTGATGAACACAGATACAAAAACTCTCAATAAGATACTAGCAAATTGCATCTCATAGTATAATAAAAGATTTATTCACCATGATCAAGATGGATTTATTTCTGGATTGTAGGGGTGATTCAATATTCATGAGTCAATCAACATGATATACCACATTAATAAAGGAAAGGACAAGAACCATATGATCCTCTCAATAGATGCAGAAAACACATTTGATAAAATATAGCATCCAGGGGTGCCTGGGTGGCTCAGTCATTAAGTGTCTGCCTTTGGCTCAGGTCATGATCCCAGGGTCCTGGGATCAAGCCCCACACTGGGCTCCCTGCTCCGTGGGAAGCCTGCTTCTCCTTCTCCCACTCCCCCTGCTTCTATTCCCTCTCTTGCTATGTCTCTGTCAAATAAATAAATAAAATATTTAAAAAATAAATAGCATTCATTCTTTTTTAAAAAGATTTTATTTAGGGGCGCCTGGGTGGCTCAGTGGGTTAAAGCTTCTGCCTTTGGCTCAGGTCATGATCCCAGGGTCCTGGGATCGAGCCCCGCATTGGGCTCCCTGCTCAGTGGGGAGCCTGCTTCCCTTCCTCTCTCTCTGCCTGCCTCTCTGCCTACTTGTGATCTCTGTCTGTCAAATAAATAAATAAAAATCTTAAAAAAAAATTAGAGATAACCATTAAAAAAAAAAAGATTTTATTTAGGGGCACCTGGGTGGCTCAGTGGGTTAAGCCTCTGCCTTCGCCCCAGGTCATGATGCCAGGGTCCCAGGATCGAGCCCGGCATTGGGCTCCCTGCTCAGTGGGGAGCCTGCTTCCCTTCCTCTCTCTCTGCCTGCCTCTCTGCCTACTTGTGGTCCCTGTCTGTCAAATAAGTAAAATCTTTAAAAAAAAATTATTTATTCATTTGACAGACAAGTAGGCAGAGAGGCAAACAGTGAGAGAGAAGGAAGCGGGCTCCCCCGCTGAGCAGAGAGCCCGATGTGGGGCTCGATCCCAGGATCCTGGGATCACGACCCGAGCCAAACGCAGAGGCTTAACCCACTGAGCCACCCAGGCGCCCCATAGCATCCATTCTTGACAAAAACCCTCAACAAAGTAGGGATAGAGAGAGCATACCTTAACATCACAAAAGCTACATATGCAAGACCCACCGATATTATCATCCTCAATGGGGAAAAACTGAGATGTTTTCCCCCAACGTCAGGTACATGACAGGAATGTCCATTCTCAACAATTGTATCCAACATAACACTGAAGTCCTAACCTTGGCAATCAGACAAGAAAAAGAAATAAAAGGCATCCAAATCAGCAAGGAAGAAGTCAAACTTTCACTACTTGTTGAAGACATGATGATAATGTATGTAGAAAACCCAAAAAACTCCACCCAAAAATTGCTAAACTGGTAGCGAGTTCAGCAAAGTCATGGGATACAAAGTCAACATAGAAATCTGTTGTATTTTTTTTAAGATTTTATATATTTATTTGTCAGAAAAAGAGAAAGAGCACAAGAAGGGAGAGTGGCAGGCTGAGCAGGCAGAGGGAGAAGCAGGCCCCCGCTGAGCAAGGGTCCCCATATGGCACTCAATCCCAGGACCCTGGGATCATGACCTGAGGCAAAGGCAGCAGCTTAACTGACTGAGCCACCCAGGCTTCCCAATCTTTTGCATTTCTGTACAATAGTGATGGAGCAGCAGAAAAAGAAGTTAAGAAATTGATCCCATTTACAATTGCACCAAAACCAGTAAGATACCTATGAATAAACCTAACCAAAAAGGTAAAAGATTTGTAGTCTGAAAACTATAGAACACTTACAAAAGAAACTGAAGAGGACACAAAATAATATAAAGACATTCCTATGCTCATGAATTGGAGGAACAAACATTCCAAAGCCATGACTCCCTGAGCAGGGGTGAGTGGGTTTCTTTTACTTAAGTTAGGATGAATACTCAGAAAGGGGAGTTTTGTCATCACATGTAGAGATGGGCATAAAATAGGTGATGGGGATTGAGGAGTGCACTTGTGATGAGCACAGGGTATTGTACAGAGTGCTGAAATCACTTTATTGTATACATGAAGCTAATATTACACTGTATAACTGGAATTTAAATAAAAGCTAGCTGGTGTTTTTAAAAGCTTTTAAAATTAAATAAAAATAAACAGAAAAGGACATGGGAAGGGAAGAAAAATTATAAACTAGAAAAAGTTAATAAAACAAAATGGAAATGAACTAATAAAAATTATAAATGAACTAATAAAAATTATAATTAAAAACAACTCCCAGTGCTGCTTCAAAAGTAAAGATTGACTTAAGGCACATTCTTGAGTTGTTTTTATAGGATTGAAGCTATACACCACGGGGTTGATGAGGTTTAAATAGTCACCAGGAAGACCCCCCACATGCTCCCTATCTTCAGAGGAATATAAACCTTATATTTTAGAGGCAAATAGCAGGAAGAACTCTGGCAAGCCTAGACCAGTTTGAACTCAAACACCAACACACCCCTGCACAGGGGTGTATGTAGTTACCTCTTCCTCATCATAATGTTAAAATCTCTGCCGAGGAAGGAGCACAAACCTCATTGACATAATGTACAATGTATGAATAGGCATGTTTCTTTAAAATGGGTGTGTGAACTTATGCCCATCTCTACATGTGATGGCAAAACTCCCCTTTCTGAGTATTCATCCTAGTTTAAATAAAAGGAACCCACTCACCTCTGCTCAGGGAGTCATGGCTTTGAAAGTTATTCCCTGTCATCTCATTTGTTGCAAATAAAGTTTCCTTTGTGTAAGAAATCCACCTGATATAGTTTCTTCCTGTAAGTTTAGTTACATTTGGAGTAATTCCCACAGTTGTTTTAAACAGTGTTAAAGTCACTGTTGGCAATGACAAAATTAGTCTGAACATTATGTGCCTCCCAAAACCAAACAGATTTCAGGGGGAAAAAAGTACATTTGTGTAGGTTAGGGTTTTGGTTAGGCACATGTTGGGTACCCCTGAGAGTCTGGTACTGTAACTGGACCTCATTCAACATTGCCCTGTTCCAGGTCCCTGGATACCCTGACCTGTGAGCCTGATACCAGCATAAACATACCCTCTTGACTGCCCCATGGGCAACCAAGGCCCCCAAGCCTGTGGAGCTAAGGCCCTTCTCCAGCTACTTGCATTACTTTAAGCTTGGAGGATGCCCACCCCGGAAATTCTCTTTAAGGAAGCCACTGAAATGGGTGACAGTCAGTTCCAGTGTGTGCTTAGTATTTGTTTAAGTCCCAGGTTTTTGCATCAATGAAGATTCCCAGGTGTCTCTTGGAAATACCATGGTCAGTACACTAGAATCAGCCTTTGAAGGTCTTCAAAATTCTCCAGCTCTGCCTTTAGAGGATATGCACATTTATGTGCATTAAAACCTGCAAATAAGCAGGTGCCCTCTAGCCGCAAAAGCCCACTCCTATGAACCAGCTTTTCCAGACACTTGCCCTATAACCAGGACTGCAGCTACATGGCTCATGCATGGGCAATAAGTACCCCCATTGGCCTGCTGAAGGTTGTTCGGAGGCCCTCCAAGCCTGTGGATCTTAGTTTGGTCCTAAACCAGCTTCCAGGCCAGAGGAGGCTCATCACCCAAAAATCTTCTTGAGTTTGCACCTTTCAAATGGTCAAACTCAGTCCCCTTTAGGAATGGCCACATGAGGAGTTCAGGGCTTACCAATAATCAAGGTTCCTAGGTGCCTCTCAGTTAAGGATACAACTGCACCCTGGCAAAACAGTGCAGACTCCTCCACCTGTAACTTCAGAGAGCATATGCACTTTTATGTAGGATAGGGCTTGGAAAAGGCAGATTCCTTGTACCCTCAACAGCCCACTCCCAAGACCCATCTTTTCAGGACACTTGCCCTGTCCCAGGTCAGTTTCCCTAATGCTGACAAGGCTGTGCAATTGCCTCCAAATTGGCCTGCAGGGAGAATATGTGCATTTGTATAAACTAAGGCCTCAAATGAGGCAGGTATCAGGTACCCCCCCCCCCCAAAAAAAAAACCTACTTCTGTGACCCAGCCTCTTACTACAACTGCCTTGTTCCAGGTCCCCTGCTTTCCAGACCTGAGCTTCACATGCATGGGTAGTCTGTATTCTATCCGCTGGCCTTTGGCTGCCAGGGTCCTCCAATCCTATGGACCATAAACCGGGCTTCAAGGTTTGTAGAGCTTCCAGGGCAGAGTGAGCCCACCTCCCCAAACATCTTTTTGAGACTGCATTTGAAACTGGGTGCCTCTTATGCTATAGGATAAAAATTGCAATGAGGCTGGTGCCAGGTACCTCACACAGTTGCTCCTGGATGTCAGCCTCTTTCCTACAACTCTCTGTTGCAGGTCCCCCAGATACCATGACCTGAAGGACCTGAGCATGGGCAGCCCATGCACTGAAGCCAGACTTGGGCATTTGTGGCCCGCAAGGCCTGTGGACCTGTGGCCTATCCCCATACACTAACATAACCCCCTGTGTGGATAGATTCCACTCCACAAAATTTTTCCTGAGGCTTCAGCTTCAAACTGGTGTAAAGTCAGCCCCCATTTGGACTGGCTTTCTGATGGAGTCCTGGGTTTACTGGTTATCAAGGCCTCGAGGTGCCTTTCAGTGAAGGATAACCTTATCAGCATGCCTGGCCCCATCCTGGCAAGACAATACAGATTCCTCCACCTCTACCATCACAATAAATATGTCCATAGGTTAAGGTTTGGGATTAGGCAGATTCCATGGTCCCAAAGAGCCTGCTCATGAAACCTGGATTCCCCAAGAAGTTGACAGTTCCAGGTCCATGGCTCCCACGACCTGCATGGACCTGTGCATGTGCAGAACACACTCTGTCAGATGGGCTTGTCTGACAGAGACCCTCCAGACTTGTGGGGCTCAGGTCAGCCCCCAATCTCCTGCAGAGCCTCCAAGATGGAAAGAAGTCATTCCCAGGAAATCTGTCTGAGCCTGCATTTGAAACGGGACTGTTAGTATGGAGGTTCCTCAAGAAGTTAAAAAATAGAGCTACCCTATGACTCAGCAACTGCACTGCTAGGTATTTACCCCAAAGATACAAATGTCGTAATCTGAAGGGGCACCTGCACCCCAATGCTTATAGCAGCAATGTCCATAATAGTCAAACTATGGAAAAAGCCCAGATGTCCCTCGACAGAGGAATGGATAAAGAAGATATGGTATATGTATACAATAGAATATTACTCGGCCATCAGAGAAAATGAAATCTTACCATTTACTTTGACATGGATGGAACTGGACGGTATTAGGCTAAGTGAAATAAGTCAACCAGAGAGAGACTATTATATGGTTTCACTCATATGTGGAATATAAGTAGTGCAGGGGGACCATAGGGGAAGGAGGGAAAACTGAATGGGAATAAATCAGAGAGGGACACCAACCATGAGAGACTCTTAATTCTAGGAAACAAATTGAGGGCTGCTGGAGAGGGGTGAGGGGGATGGGGTAACTGGGTGATGGGCATTAAGGAGGGCACATGATGTGATGAGTGCTGGGTGTTATATGCAACTGACGAATTACTTGAACTCTACATCTGAAACTAATGACATACTATAAGTTGGTTAATTGAATTTAAATTTTAAAAAATGAGATAGGATTGTTTGTCCCTTTTTGGATGAGCTGCCTGAAGGGGTGCTCAGACTTATTCCAAAGAAGTCTCCCTAAATGCCTTTTAGTGGAGGCTACCCAGGCCATCCTTCCTGGCCCCACCATGGCAAGACAGTCCAGATTCCTCCAGTTCTGCCTTCATGGGGGAAATGCTCATTCATTTAGGCTGAGACTTGGAATTAGGTAGATGCCAGTCATTCCAGAGAGCTTGTTACTGGGATCTTGCCTCTCCTTTAACTGCCTTGTTCCAGATCCCACCCTTACATGCTACCTGGGACCTGGAAAAGCCTCAACACCAGCAGGCAGCTGTCTGAATGGGGACCAATGGTACCCTATTTAAAACAAAGTCTCAGATTTTTCTGGGGGTAAGCTTTCCCTGCTATAGAGATTGTGCAAGAGTCAGAGATTGAACTGAGTTAGACTTCCTAACTTAAGAGGCCAACATGTGCATACATGCACATTGTCAATGATCATTGAGCAGCCTGGCCTGGTTCTACAGGGTATTTGTAGAGAGAGGGTGGGTCACAGTAGCAAGCTATATGAAGTACCTGGCATATGCTTAATTCCAAGGCTTATTATAGCCAATAAGAAAATACCCATTTTAAAATGTAGCTTCAGAAAGATATTCAGTATGTGGGCACCCAGCACCCTGAGTCCATTCAGGTGGTTGGGGTCAAGCTGATACTCCACAGATGTGGAGTATACACTGCAGCCCAAGACCAACTAATGGGGTGCTAGTTGCACATACATGGGTACCCCAAGTCAGGGTAACTATGGATATGGAAAAGGACAAGTGACTGAAGAGGAACAGTCAGATTAGAAAGTTATAAAAGAAACACCTCAGAGCCTTCAATACTGGGAGACCCTGGCATCATGAGTTGGCTGACACAGTCCTATGTCACATGCATGGGCAGAATGGGTCGGGGGGGGGGGGGGGCGCCTGGGTGGCTAAGTGGGTTAAGCCTCTGCCTTCGGCTCAGGTCATGTTCTCAGGTCCTGGGATCGAGTCCCGCATCAGCCTCTCTGCTTGGCAGGGAGCCTGCTTTCTCCTCTCTCTCTCTGCCTGCCTGTCTACCTACTTGTGATCTCTCTCTGTCAAATAAATAAATAAAATCTAAAAAAAAAAAAAAAAAAAAAAGAATGGGTCAGGGGAACCAGGGACTTAGAAGAGGGCAGCTATAGGGAGATGCCAGGTCACAGTAGCAAGCAACTGGATGTAGCTAGTATATGCCTAATTCCCAGGCATAACCTACACAAATGTGCATATTTTCTCTAAAGGCAGAGCTAGAGAAATCTGGATTGCCTGGGCAATGTGGCACAGCCAGAGATAACCTCCGAAAAGAGACACCTAGGCAGCCTTGATTGATGGAGAAGCCCTGGACACCATAGAGACAGCCAGTCCAAATGGGACTGACAGTCCTTAGTGTAAAATAGCCCACAGAAAGATATTCAGAGTGTGAGTCTCTCCACCCTAGAGGCCAAGCCGGTGGTTGGAGATTGGCTCTAGCTCCAGAGCCCCAGAGTGTCCCCTGCAGCCCAATGCCAACTTATAGAGTACACACTTCATATACACAAGCTGCACAGGTCAGGATAACCAGGGACCTGGAATAGGAAAGAGACCGGGTAATGGGAGAAAACTACTGGGGATACTGGACATCTAAATTTTTCCAAGACTTACCCTGCACAATTGGGTCTATTCCACTTTAGGGCAGAGCTGGAGGGCTTCGACTGCCCTGCCATGTTGGGGCCTGACCACTGGCCTGGTTAGCCAGCCAAAGGAAGTGCCCAGGAGCCTTGAGTTCTGGAGAAGCTTGCCACCCTGTTGGACAATCTGTCTAAATGGTGAATGACAGTCACAAACTTAAAGTTGCCATGTCAGAAGTCTCCCTCTAACCTGAGAGCTATGCAGGTGCTTGGATATCAGCCGGGTCTGGAGTGCTCTGGCTATCCAAAGCTGACTGATAGGTAAGAATGAGCATGCAGGCCCAGTAGGCCAAGGGACCTAAATTAGGACAACTGTAGGGAGAGGCAAGGTCATAGCAGCAGGCACTAGGAGACACATGTTATCATCCTAATTTGAGTCTGAACCTACACAAAAGCATATATTCTCCCGGAAGAAAGAGGTAGAGAAATGTGGACTGACAAGGTGCAGACGAAACATCTGCAGGTCAGATGGGAAAGGGCAACTGCACGGAGAGATCAGGTCACAGGAGTAGGGTATTTGAATGAGGCATTTGCCTCATTCAAAGCCTTAGACTACACAAATGCACAAATTCCTACTGAATGCCAACCTGGAGGCAACTGCACTGCCTTGCCAGTGCCAGGAGGGGGCGGCAGCCAAGGTATCCTTCTTGCAAGAGAAGCCAGGAGCCCCACTAGGCAGGCAGTCCGAATGGGGACTGACTGTCACCACATTCAATCTACCTCTGATAGATTCTCAGGGTTGGGAGCCCTCCACCCAGCAGACTATTGGACCGCCTGAAGTCCCACAGGCCTGGAGGGCCCTGCCTTCCCCAAAATAGGCTAGAGGGTATCTATTGGGCATGCCTGAGGTGCACACTTGCAGGGAGCCAGGGACCAGAACAGAGCAGGTATGCCCAGAGGCCAGGCTGACCCTTGGCCCCCAAAGCCTCTGCCTAAGTCTAAACCCTATACTATGCAAATGTACCTATTTCCCCCCAAAGTGAAGCTAGAGATATCTAGACTGACTTGCCTGGGGCCTATGTAGCCGCTAGGGCATCCTGCACTAAGAGACATCTGGGAGTTTTGATTCCTGGTAAAACCAAACCCCATCAGGCAGACAGCTATTTCCAGTGGGGACAGTGGCCTCAGAAAGATTTTTGTGGGAAGAGATCCTTCTGCGCTGGAGGGTGCTCAGATGGTTCCAGACTAACTCAAGTTTCCACCAGCTTAAAGGGCTCTGGCTGACCCTGGCTGCCCTTGGCCTACTGAAGAGATACAAACTGTGTATTCTCGAGCTGCGCAGTTCAGGGGAGCCGGTGACCTAGGGACAGGGCAGGGGTCTCGAATGGATTGTTGGGGGTAGAAGGTATCTGCTTTATCCTAATTGTTAACCCCCACAAATAAGCATATTCTCCCAGAAGGCAGAGCTGGAGAAATCTGGTCAGCCTTGAGCGGGTGGGGCAGCATGGGATGGTCTAGGTCACAGAACTCTGGGAGCCCTGGCTGTTTGAGAAGCCTCTGGGCCCAGTAAGGCATCCAGTCCAAAGGGGGAGTGTCTGCCACCAGTTCAAGATGCATGAATACATTTACATTTACTTTTTTTAATTGCAAGGGAGATTTTTGACTTTCCCTAAAAACTACCTGCAGCACGCGACTCGGAGGGTGTGGGTTGTCCCTTCACCATGGACGCTCATTGAACAGCTGATGCCAGGTTTTAACACTTCCATATGTGAGCAAAAGTGTGTGGCTTTTGCCCACCCCATGGAGTTCCCCTTCTGTGGCTGTTCTTTTGATATTTATGGCAGAAAATGCCATCATACAAATGTGTGTTGTTTTCATTTGTCCCCATTTATGTTCTTGCTGATAGCATTCCCTGTTTCTTCAATACATGGATTCCTTTCCCCTCTATGTGGCCTCACAGTTCCACCTTGGGGAAGTCTCTGGGCTCTCCAGGCTTCATGTCCCAGCTCTGCAAGGAAAAGTGGGTAGAGATGACTCGGAAGCCCTTTCTGGGTCAGATACCCTGGGTGGTACAATTTTGTCATTTAGAAGTTGAGAGACAGAGCCACAGCCCAACAGCTCCCTGTTCTCTGAGGCAGCAGTTCATCAGCATATCTTACAGAGAGGGTATGGTGTCTAGGACCTCCTTTTTCATCTATGCTCTAAATGTCTTTTCCTGCACGGTGGCAGAGCAACATCACCAACACTTAGGACAACTAGAGCAGTTTTGTATGGGGGGACCTGGGCTTGGGGCTGACGCCTCACCTCACAGAGCTACAATGACACAGCTGAGGTGGTTTCCAGCATTATTCCCATTTCTCAGGCAGCAAAACAGGGAGTAGAGTCTGTGTTTTTAACTTTCATACTATACCACCTCCTATTTTAAAATAATAATAATAATAACCCAACTGGTTATATTTACAACCCAGGAAGCTAACCAAAAAGCCTTGAGGGCTAGGATGCCAAATGAGGTTTATCTTGCCTTGGGCACCACCCTTTATCATAAGTCTCAGAACCTCCCACCTTCACTGACATTTCTGGTAAAAGGAGGCCAGTTCTTGAGATGTCAAGTTGTTTCACTCCAAAACCTATGTAAACTGCAATGTTACGTGAAGTCACAGGTGAGCCTGCAGTAGGGTATGGTGTTCATTCATAAATGTAATTACACCCCTGTAATTAGGGGTGCCTGGGTGGCTTGGTCGGTTAAGCATCTGCCTTTGGCTCAGGTCATGATCACAGTGTGATTGAGCCCTGGGATTGGGATTGAGCGCTGCATTGGGCTCCGTGTTCAACATAAAGCCTGCTTCTCCCTCTCCCTCCGCATCTCCCCCTGCCTGTGCTATGTGCTCTCTCTCTCAAATAAATAAATAAAATATTTTTAAAAACTATACTTAATCACTTAGGTTCTAAGTGAGCTGTCTTTCTTCTCCCTTTTCCTTTTCCTTTTTTTTTTTTTTTTTTTTGTTCTCTCTGAGAAACCTCAGCGGGGTGGAGAGGATGTTCAGCCTCTAGGTCTGCTGACTTCCCTCCAGCTGTTCCATCCACCTGGAATAACAGGCTCCTCCAGCAGTTCTGTTACAAACACAATGCCACCATTCCAAAATCAGAGCATAAGGCAAAAACCAAAGATGAGTGAAATTACCTTTGAAACCCTCCTAGAAGGGGTGGGGAGCCAGAAGCCATCCCCTACTGGTGATTTCAGCTTTCCTGCCAGGCCTGGAACAGCCTTGGTTTCTCCAGTAGTTCCACAACCAAGGCCATCTTCATACCCCGAGGTCCTGAGAGTTGCTTAGGGAACAGTAAGACAAGTGGAGTCTTACCCACACCAGTTATATCCTTCTTTCCTCTTTCCCTCTCCATTTTCAGAGCACATGTAAATGAATGTGGAATATGCTGTGACTTCTCTGTAAAGTTACAGACAGCATTTATTGAATGCTTACACATGCTGAGCTTGATGCTAAGAGGCTCTATCAAAAGGTGCATTCAGCTGAAAGTAGCAGATGCCAAAAGTCCCAATTGCTTTGAATAAAACCTTTTAAAATTATCTCTCAAAACAAGAAAGTTGGATAGGTCATCTCAGGCTGTTCTGTAGCTCACCGTTGAGCCTCCCTGAAAACTCCTTCCACTCAGCCATCATCAATATGTGGGCTTCACATCCTCAAGGTGGATGCCTGATGGCCATGGATGCTGCAGCTCCAAGCAGCATAACTTCACAGGTGGGAAGCAGGGCAAGCAAAGATTTCATCCTCTATTTTTTTAAAGAAGCCCCCTGCAGACTCTCCCTTATACTTCATTGGCCATAAGTAGGTCACATAAGTAGCCATCCTCAGATGCCAGGGCACTGGGAAAACCAGTATCTGGCAAGAAGGACTTCACAGTGATTGTCATAAAGCATTCACAATTCATGCACTAAACTGGGTCACTTTGCTGCCTGGACCAAAGTCAGGGCTCTGCTGGCAAAAAGGGGGCAGCTTTGTGGGGTAGCTAATACTGCCATGTGTTTTCTCAGTAAAACTCACACTAGTCCACTGTGGTAGGGTCTTTTTTATTTTATTTTATTTTATTTTATTTTATTTTATTTTATTTATTTGACAGAGAGAGCACACAAGAAGGGGGAGGAGTAGGCAGAGGGAGAGGGAGAAGCAGGCTCCCTACCCAGCAGGAAGCCCGACGTGGGGCTCAGTCCCAGGACCCTGGGATCATGACTTGAGCCAAAGGCAGACACTTAACTGTCTAAGCCACCCAGGTACCCCAGGACCTTTTTAATTTATTTTTTTTTTAAGATTTTATTTATTTATTTGACAGACAGAGATCACAAGTAGGCAGAGAGGCAGGCAGGGGGCTCCCTGCTGGGCAGAAAGCCCAATGCCAGGCTAGATCCCAGGACCCTGGGATCACGACCTGAGCTGAAGGCAGAGGCTTTAACCCACTGAGCCACCCAGGCACACCCCCCACCCCACAGGACCATTTTTAATTTGCATTTTACAAATGCTGAACCTGAGACTCAGGGCCATTTAGTAACTTGTCCAAGATCCCACGATTGCTAACTAGTAGGGGTTTAATTCCAGGTCTGTCTCCTGAAAGTGTACTCTTAACCACTCCAAACCACAACCCTCTTGAGGGAAGGGACCGTGTCTTCATCTTTGTATTTATGCAGTGTCTTGGATCTGACAGAAACTTAATTGAATTAAGTACAGAATCATTTTGTTTTGATACTTGCTGCTTTGTAATGTGTTTTAAAACCAAGAATGTAAACTTACCAATGCTACCTTTAAAAAAATACATACCTATCTCTTCTTCAGTATTGTTTTCAACTTACCCATGCTGGGTTTCTGAAGTCCTGGGAAGAATTCCAATGTAAATATCACCAATGATGGAAATTTGGGGGAAAGAGAGGAGGGTGAAAGACTAATTGAAACCCCAAAGAGGGTCAGTTCCTCATTAACTATGGAGCCATGGAAAATTCTTTGTTTCCACCTGTTGGCTTCTTGCCTCCAGGATCTGGGTGGGTATTGCTTTTGGCAAGCTTCCTGGTCCGGTCACAGACAATTGGATTAGAAGGGTGTGTCTTGGGGAACAGGGCAGAACCAGTCTGGTTCTGGGTCCTTGGGAGTGAATGCAAGAAAAAGTTGGGCCCTGAGCATCTGTAGCCCGGAGTAGGACTAGGCTGGCCACTCCACATACATGGGCTCACTTAGCACTCATAATGACCTGCGGGATTAGGACTACTATCTCTCCCACTTTACAGCTGAGAAAGCTGGGGCTCAGAGAAATGAAGTCGTTTGTCCAAGGTCACACAGTAGATCTTAGATTAAAAACTAAATCCTGTGAACTTCTCGGGTGGAATACTTTCCTTAGTCCAAAGTAACTACTATCTCAGGCACCCTGAAGAGAGTGCTAAGGGTCTATTGGGAGCCAAGGAGGTCCCTGACCCATCCTCAGAGCTTTCATCAGGCCATATTACTCAGTCATCACCAGCAGGGCCTTTGAGTAAAAGCCAGGTTAGGACCCCAGCCTTACACTGCCTAGGGACTCTAAGCAAATGATAGTACAGGGGTTATAAGGCTGGGATCTGGGGCCTAATGGCCTGGGTTCTAACACTTGTTCTCCCAGATACCAACTGTGTGGCCCTTACCTCATTGTGCAATTTTATAAAGAGGAATCTAAAGAACCTGATCTAAGGGCTGCTTATAAATATTAAATAGGGTCCTCAGCCCTGTAACCGGCACTAAGCCAGTTCTTGTTAGGTAGTTATTTTATACCTCCAGTACAGATAGTGCTGTGAAGTACCCAGTACAAAGGCCCCTTCCTAGTCCCATCCTTCCCTCTGCCTCAGCAGCTGGCTTCATGAATGAAAGACCTAGGAAGGCCTGGACTAATCTGGATACACAAATGAGGGGGGAAGTGACTTCTAGGAATTAAAGGCAAATGGAACTCAGCTTGCAAATTTAGACATTTTCATGGAGTATGGTTGTTGGAGGCCAAGAGATGGAACCCACCTGAAGCTCCCCTCCCATGCTCCCACTTTCACCATACAGAGAGGTAGCCCTAGGTCAGTGAGCGTACCCAGCATATCTAACAACTCTGGGAGTAACCACACTCATCTGTCACACAGATTCCCTTGGTCTGCTGGGCTTGAGCTGGGTCTACCATAAGTCATGGCCTCAGGGAGCGAGCCTTGAGAAGTAGAGGACATGCCAAGGTCACCCATAGGGCGGGCAACAGGGCAGGGAGCCTTGCCTGTGTGTCTCCCCAGAGGCTGGCCACAGCCCAGGTGTCAGGTGTCTTGGGCACAGTGCCTTAGAGTGCCACACTGGGGATCTGGGTGCCTTTGCCAATTTCCCTAACCTCTCTGGGTTGTGAGCCCCACCTGGGGACCTGGAAGGGACCCAGAGTACTTGGGCTGACTTGGCAAGATTCAATGCCTAGGCTCTGGGCCACAATGACAGGATATCCCCAGAGAGTTGGGCTGGTTGCCACACAGGGAACACTAGGGTGGAGACCTGGCACTGCTGATGAAAGGCCCAAAAACACACAGAGGAGGGATAGTGGGGATAGCTGGGCCCTGAGGGGGTAAGAACAGGCCAGGACTGCCACTGAAACTACAGCTATAGGCAGTGAGGGGCCCACAAATAGAGACCTGAGTTTCTCCTCTCTCTGCCTCCAGTCTGGAAACCAAGGGCAGAAGCCAGTCTCCTGCCACTTTGTCCTGATTTTGGTCCTGGGTAGACAGTGTAAGCAAGTTCCCACTAGGTTTCCTTTGAGTTCCAGATATCATCTATCCCACTCCCACTGAACAAAGACCCTGGGTCTAGAGGGAAAGGGGCTTCCTCAGACTCTTATGACTAAGGTGATGTCCAGGAGGGCCCAGACTTGCCTGAGCACTTGACTAGCCCCCATAGCCCAGCCCCAGGCCTGGGGATGCCATCTGGGCAAGGCTAAATCAGCAGCTCCTGCTCTCTGCCACAGGTAGCAAGATGATCTCCAGACTGAGGGACTGATCAAGACAAGCCTTGCCCTCAGGTGCCCCTGGGCTAAAGCCCTTTCTCCATACCAGGGAGCAAGTCTCAGATCCCAAATTCCTTTTGTTGTTCTTTTGTTGTGTCTCCGGCTGACAAGCCTGATTGAATATAATGATATACAAGGCAAATAAGGGTTTTGTGTTTTATCTTCTAACAACCCACTACCAGCTGAGTCTCTGCAGGCAGACTGGTCGGGCGTGGCCTAGAACAGCTAGAGCCCCCTCCTTGCCAGGCAGGTCCTCTTGGGTCATTGACCAAGGTGCTGATAGGCATAACCAAAGACTAGCTGACAGACTCTGCATTTGTGCCAGACACTGGAGCAGAGAGGAAGCATAGAGCTAGGAGAAACCCCAACTCACTATGTGACCCTGCTGGGATATGCTGGGAATGCTAATTCTGACATATCCTATGGTGAGAATGTCACAGTTCATAGATATCAACATACTCATTCATTCTTTCACTTCCAGTATTTGTACCTCATTTCTCTTATCTCTTACTGCATTTAACCAATATCTTTGGTACACAGTACTAGAATCTTGTTCATTTAACCAATATCTTTGGTACACGGTACCTACTAAGGTACCAGACCAGGTGCTAGGCACTGAGATGCAAGGATGAGTGCTACAGACTCAGCTTAGGCCTCAAGAGATGCCCAATGTAGAGGTCAACTTTCTAATGGCCTTTATGGCCTGGGCCACCCTGTAGAGACCTTGGAATGATTCAGATGCAGCTCCTGTTCTGGAGGGATACAGCTGGATGCTGCAGATGAGAATTCAGGCAAATATGGTGGAGTACACAAATGGGCCCCTCAGGAGTTACAAGGTCACCGGCTCCCAAGGAGTCAAGGAGGAACTCTTGGAGAAGGCAACTTTTTTTTTTTTTAAAGATTTTATTTATTTATTTGACAGAGATCACAAGTAAGCAGAGAGGCAGGCAGAGAGAAAGAGGAGGAAGCAGGCTCCCTGTGGAGCAGAAAACCTGATGCGGTGCTCAATCCCAGGACCCTGGGATCATGACCTGAGCCGAAGGCAGAGGCTTTAACCCACTGAGACACCCAGGTGCCTCAAGAAGACAAGTTTGTTTTTTTTTTTTAATTTATTCATCTATTTTAGAGAGAGAAAAAGTGAGCATGAGCAGGAGGCATAGAGGGTGAGGGAGAGAGAATCTCAAGCAGACTCTGAATTGAGCACAAAGCCCAACTTAGGGCTAGATTTCACGACCCTGAGATTACCACCTGAGCCAAAACCAAGAGTTGGATGCACAACCCAGGCACCCCCACAAAGAAGGCATTTGAAGAGTGAGGAGGGTTTTAGACAGATAAAGATAAGCAAAGTAGTTTTCCAGAACAGGTAACAGCATGGGCAAAGGGAGGGAGGAATGCTTCTTGGGGCAAGGATGGAGAAGATAAGTCAAAGTGATGTAAATTTAAGGTGTTGAGGGGGCAGGAGCACAAGGTAAAGTTGGCAAGCTGAGGGATTGATCTTAATGGGGGAAGACCATAGGAAGCCATGGAAGGCACCTGAACAGGAGAGTAGTAGCATGGCTGCTTTAGGAAGAGAAATCTGGTAGAAGTAGCCAGAGGAGGAAGGCCTGGAAGGAGCAGACACTCTCACATGATATGCTCCCCACTTCCTGAGGTCTGGGGTGTCTCTGCCCACAACTGAGAGAGAGAGGACAACTTCCTCTCCTCAGCCTGGCCGGGGAGATAAAGTGGCAAGGACAGGAAGTTGCCTTAAGGAGCTGAGGAGTGGGCAGCCTGGTTGGGAGTCCCCAACCACACCTCCACTCTGTGCTGGGTGTTCTTGTAGAGGTAAATGCAAGAGGAAGGAGGTGAGGCCCCTCAGGCCAAAATGCAATGATCTGGGTGTCCTGAGCCAGCTGCGGGTCCCTGGGTACCTGCTCTGTCCTTTTGCTGACAGGTCTGCACTTCCCCAGTCCTCAAAGATCAGGTATGCTCCCATCCCAGGAAGAGGTAGGTTCTGGTGTTTTCCTGTCTCAATTCTGTCATTCAAACACCTTCCTGACACCTCCTGGGAATCAAGGTGGGTCAGACCAGATGCCTGCCCTCAAGAGTATCAACATACAGTGAGGGTGGTGGGACAATGGACACCAGCATGCTGTGAGCCTGATAAGGTCAGGCAGGCTACCAGAGCCCTGTTGGCCTCGGGGATGAGAAGTGGCTTCCAGGCCTTGAGGACTAAAAGGGAGGAGCACTAAAAGATGGAGGGTTGTTCCAAGCACAGGGGACAATGTAAGCAAAGACCCAGAGGCAAGAAACTTCCTACTGTGTGCAGTGAACTAGATGTGGCACCCTTGTAGCAACCACGGGAGATAGGAAGTAGTGAGGATAAATGGTGGACTGAGGAATCTGGACACCCTCTGAGGGGCAGGGCTGAAGGGATCTGAGAGGGCCGAGGTCCCCATCTTAGAGAACAGGGAGAGGCTGAGGGCACAGCTTATATAAGTGACTCCAGGCCAGCACAGGCCAAGGGCTCAGGAGGACTGGTAGGGGGTATATCAGGGGCTTACATGGGGACCCCAAGCCCAAAAGATCAAATAAAAGAACTTGGGATACGTAACAGACAGGAATATTTCCCAGTCTGAACAGTTGGGAGCCAGTCTTTCCTGCCACTCCAGAGGGGGGCTTGTCAAGTGGATGGGGGTAAGAGGTTAAGACAGTGGACTTAGAATCAGTGCTCAGTAGCAGGGTGTCAGAGAGCTGGAACACCTGCCTGCTGGGCCTGGGTGACCCTGGGGAACAGGAAGTGAGGTTCCCAGGACAAAAGGGCTGTTTGCATTTTCAGTCAAATCCATTTACAAACCAAAGTGGGGGAATGGGAGGATAGCCCCAGACTAGCTGTCTCCTCTAAGGACTGTGCTATCTTAGGCTCTCCTCCCAGAGCCAGCACTGATGTGATAGACAGGGAGACTGAGGCCCAGAGACAGCAGGCACCTCCAAGACCTCACAGCAAAACCTACTTCGCACAGTTTGTTTCCCTCCCCTGTTCCTTCAGATTTCAGCAGAAGAATCACTTCCTCTAGATCTCCCCTGAGCTCCTGTCTTCGAGAACCCCCTCCCTGACAATTTCTCAAGACTTCAGTGGCCACTCCGCAGTCTGTTTCTATGTGTGGTTATTCGGAATTAATGACTGAGGGAGTGAACTCAGGGAGAACAGGGACCGTCTACTCAGGACCTGGCACTGTCTCTGATACATGCTGGTTCCTTGATAAATATTTTAGAAGGGAGGTAGGGAGGTAGGGAGGTAGGGAGGAAGGGAGGAAGGGAGAAAGGGAGGGCAGATCTCTTGCTTCATTCAAAGCCAGTAAAAACTGCGCAGGGAGATGTAAATACACAGGGCTAGGGTAGCCAAGAAAATGACTTTCCAAAGAAGAGAGAGAATTTAGGGAGAGGAGCTAGAAGAACAGTCCTGGGCCAGGGGAACAACATGAACAAAGAGATGGAGCTAGAATGTGCAAGGCCAGTGTGGGGAATTTTGAGACCAGTTTACCTGGTTATGCCAAATGGTAGAGGTCTGTGATTGCTAAGTTGAAGAGTTTGGACCTTACCCTTCAGGTAATACAGAGCTGAAAAATGTTCATGAGCAGAGGGATGAAATAATGAAATCACCAGCTCAGTCAGGCAACGTTTATATGCAGAGGTAAGTCTGGAGAGGAGGAGGCCAGGGAGGAGGCTCGAGAGAGAGAAAGCGGGGCTTGAACTCTGGCAGTGATAATAAGGCAGGAGGCAGGGAGAATGATGCAGGCAGGAGAACACCCTTCTCCAATGGTCAAAGCCCCATTCACCTTGTACTCTGGGAGAGGCTGGTGGGGTGTTCAAGAGCCTGGGCTCTGGAGTTAGAGTAGCCTGAGTTTGAATCCCAGCTGAGCGTTCCTGGGAAAGTCACCTGGGCTATCAGAGACTCTCTTTGTCTATGAAATGAGAACAGAGTTGGCAACATAATTTTAGTGCCCAGGGCAAAATGAAAATGTAGAACCCTCGTCTAAAAAAGAGGAGGGAAAAACGTGCAATTGAAAGTACTAAAATACAAAGCTTTTCCTTTCTTCTGCAGTCTCTGCTTTACTGGTCATTATGGTTTTGTTTTTTTTTTTTTTAACTTGCTCTTTACTCTTCTAAGTGAAGAAAAATGCAAAATTTAAATTATCAGCCCGAATCGTAACATTCATCTTTATTTTGTGCGATGCCAGTTTTAAATGCAAAATTAAGAGCATTTCACTCACACGTACATGCACTACAATGACACCAATTGTGTTTCATAGCTTGTGTGTGCATATGTGGGCCCAGCACACCTCCAGTGAGCAATTCTGTAGTGCATGCATATATATTTAGTTTGGACCAGAACAGTGGGAATACCGCACAACACTTACTCACTGCTTTTATTTCCCTTGTTGATATGAACACATCCTAGCCCTGGGGCTCACTCATGAATAAGGATGTACTGAAAGAAAAGGGAACTCTGGGTTACCCTTTCTTTCCCTTTTCTTCTAAG
This sequence comes from Lutra lutra, assembly GCF_902655055.1. NCBI lineage: Eukaryota > Metazoa > Chordata > Mammalia > Carnivora > Mustelidae > Lutra > Lutra lutra. The sequence goes on from NC_062293.1 coordinate 47,546,825, forward strand.
GGCATCCTTTCTAATAGAAGTGGTTGGTGAATGCTGGAAATAACATGAGTAAGGAAGTGTTTCTTAGGACACTACTGCCTTCTTTTTGCTTTTGAAGCACATTCTGCTTCAAAGGGAAAGTATGGCCTCTCCAGGTGGTCAGCACTCCCATTTACTCAGTCGGAGATATAACACCCTTGCTTATTTAATATTTGATTTGAGTCTCACTGAACTCCCATGAGACCACCAGAATTCTAAGCTCATGGAGCATCACACACTAGATTGGAATGGGACAGCATAGTTGACTTATCCTCTCTGTTCACGCGCATGACCTGCTGACTTCACTTACAAAGCACAAGTTCAGAGATAAAATTAAGAATTTCGAGACAATGATAGCAGAGCATTAACCAAGCATCAGGCCCTGCAGGACCACACAGTTTATATGCCCACATAGCTGGCCTGCATGGGGGTAATAATTGTGTAGTACTTATGCTAGTGTTGTTGTGAGGATTAAAGTCAAAGTTGGGCCTATTTGACTCTAGTCATAGCTCTTGGCTGCAAAAGACAAAGCCTGCCCAAACTTTGACAAATAAAGGCAGGTCTGTGCAAAGTGCACACAATTGTAGCCTGTGGAATCTTAGGGAGCCAAGGGCAGAAGTACGGTAGAAGCTCTGAGGAATTTGGATGCCATTAAGCAGTCCCTGTCTCTGCCTCTCTCTCTCCTTCTCTCTGACACTACACAGAATCTTGACTCAATTTCTTGCTTCATGAGGACTTGGTTTTCCCCTCTGCTTTCCCTCTGCATTTTCCCTCTGCTGTACTTGAGAAGATGTTAACTCTGGCCCTCTAACTCTAGTCCAAGTACCTATTGCCCTCTGGATATAATCTCCTGCTCAAGCTTAATCTCTCAAGAGAGAGTGTGATTGGCTCAGCTCACCTCCTATGGCTGAGGTACTCCTAGCTCATGGCCCCAACCTGGCCACTCAGCTGGGGAGGAGGATTACATGAGCAGCTCATGCTGCCTCCCAGGTATCCTCCGTCAGCCCCAAACAAACAGCTGCCCTTAGACACCTCCACCTGGAGTCCCCCAGGCCCCTCACACTCCACTTGGCCCCAAATGCACCCCCTGACTCTTTTTCCCACATCAATTGGCTGAACCCTTCACCTACCCAGCTACTGAAGCCAGAAATTTGGGGGTTACTTGTGACTCCTAACTATCTCTCACTACTAAATCTAATCCATTACTGGATCCTGTCCATTGCAACTGTCTCTGCCTTGGTTCACACTGCCTCATTTTCTGTCAGGAAGATTGCAGGGTCCCTTCAGCCTCTGCTCCCCTCTTGTAAAGCTTCAGGGGGAAGCTCCATCTTTTATTGTTTAAAAATCCTTTAGTACAAAATGTAGGCCTTTATATAGACATGAATGTTCTCAGTGTCACATTCCAGTCTCTCTAACCTACCTTCCTGATCCTGGTGTTCATGCTCCTTATGATCCAGCCACGCTGAAGGACTGAATCACTGTCTTGCACACAGCTGAGGTTTCCTACTTTCTACATAGGCTGTTTTTTCTGACTGCAACACCCTCTTCTTCACATGTCTAAATCCTTCTAAGACCTACCTTTCCCCCATGCTTTACCTTGGCCCCTTGGTGAGGTAAGGGAGGTATGCCCACTGCTAGACAGGCTGTAAATTCTGCCAACCAGCAGTCCCACGAGGGAGTTAGAAAGAGCTGGAACCAGATGCCAGCACTGAAGTTCTCAGTACATGGCAGCTGGGAGGTGGAGAGGAAAAACCTGCCCTTTGGACAGCATGCCTGTGACCATGCCACTTTGGCCACTAGCTGTTTGTCCAAGTGCAGATAAAGCATAAACTCATTGAGAGTCTCTATGCTCAAGGAGGCATAGTGAAGATTAGATAGAGGAGGAGGACTACAGTTCTCTCCTGACAGGAAGTGATCAAGTGTTAGGGGTACACATGGTTTGCATAGAGGTCAGCAACCAGGGGCCAGACTGGAAGCTGGGGCCTGTGTGGGCAACAGCAGTATCTGGGAATGCTTTCTGGCTACAGACACTCTATAGAGTTTACGGTCTGAACAGCTGTCTGGGTGGGCTCAATCCTGGAATCTAGGACCTTGTGTGGCCAAGGTGGAACCCAGAGGGGCAAGACAGCAGAGGCCAGCTTGGTTGGGGGGTAAGAGGCCCATGGGATGAGACTGGCTGGATCTTAAAAGGGGTGCCTGAAGTAGACTGCTCTCCTTGCTCCTCCTTTTGGTGAGGTCAGTGGTTTCTGCCTTCAACAGATTGCTTTCCTGACCTGCAGCCCTTTCTCTTGTCACCCCTAGAGCAGCGACTCAGAAAGCAAAGCGCTGGAATGGGGGTTCTTCAGTCACTCCCCCTCCCCCGCTCAGGATCACTGTCTCTGGGGGCCCTAGCCAGAGGCCTCCACCTCACCCCTTCAGGCCTCTAGGGAGCCCCGTGCCCACCTACGAAGTTACATTTCCTGCTGGGGTGAGGGTATGAGTCCAAGATAACAAGACTGGTTTTCTTTCACATATACCACTTCATTGTCCAAAGTTCAGTTGCATGAGGAATAACCGTGCAGTGCAAAAAATGTGTTAGAGATAAAGAAAGCACAAACTTCAAAAGAATACATTAAGTAATCTCCGTAGATGCGCTTATTCACAGGCTTTTGGGTTCTCTCTAGATCCCGGGTCACCCTTTGCATAATTCAAATTTTCGGGGGGTAGGAAGCCCTTCCGTGGACACCTCTATTTTACCACCTCCCTGGACCCAGGAAGGGTCAGAAGAAGGCAGCTCACAGACCCGTGCTCCGCAGCCCGCCGCAGCTCTCGGCCCCTGGGGGCGCCCAGAGCTCTTCCGACAGGGACTGACACCCGTTCCGACCACGCTTGGCGCACTCCTCGCAGGCTGCCTCAGTTTCCTCTTCCGCAGAACCCGCGAGCCGCTTGGCCTCCCGGTCCCGGGGCACTGCGGGGGCGGGGCGGCGGCGGGCTCCGAGGGCTGCCGGAAGGGGTGTGAGTGCGGGGGCGGGCTCCGCGGCGCCCCGCCCGGGGGAGGGAGCCCAGGGCGCAGCATCCTGGCGCCCGCCTCCGAAGCCGCTGCAGCCACTGCCGTCGGGGAAGGTCCCGGCGCTGACATGACATCGCGTGGCTCTCGCCCGGGCCCAAACTCCCGGCGCCCCGCGCAGTAGCCCCGCGAAGAGGCGGACTCGACGGTGCCGACCGCGAAGAAAATCAGGCGGGCGGCATGGAGGCGGCGCACCTGCTCCCGGCCGCCGACGTGCTGAGGCGCTTCTCGGTGACGGTTGAGAGCGGCCTGAGGCCGGAGCAGGTGTCTGACGCGTGGGAGCGCTACGGCCCCAACGGTGAGAGCGCGGGCCTGGCCGGGGAAGCTAGGGGCCGCACGCGCCGCGGTCTCAGTTTACTCTCCTACTCCGAAACCCGGGAGCGGTCCTCCCCCCTTACAGCCTTCGGTCCCCTGGGGCTGGCAGGAAGCGAGAGCTCCGGAAACTTCTACAGATGCCTTTGGGGCGCTCGGAGGGGCTGTGCGGCCACCTTCGCGGGAGGTTGGGCGGGTTCGGGTTTAGAGACCTGACGCCTGGCTCCCCTTCCCCCAGACCTAGGGACCCGTGCGGTCCTTCCCAGCTTCCCACATACACCCCCGACCCTATCCACTCCCTTAAGCTTGAATCCACCACTATCCGCTGTCCGCCCTGCAGCCTGCCCTCATCATGCAGATGTACACGCCGAGATCAGCTGGCCAGGGACCAGTCAGGGACCCTGAGACCCAGCCTCCCAGCTGGCCCTGAGGGTCTCCCTGGGGGCTCAGTAAAACCTCCAGAAGGTGCAGCTTGTCAGCTGACAGCCTTGGTGCCCCCACCCCCACCCCCAGGTCTTCCTCTTTCAGCAACCCAAGGCGGATGTGGCTGGCGGGAGTCAGTGGGGGCTTTGAACTGCTGAGGCAGGAGACCCACCTTTTGCGGGGGTGGGGGGTGGAGCGGGGGGCGGGCAGACTCAAGGCCTCACTCAGGGATTTGCCAGGGAATGCCTTTCCCTCTTGTGTGACCTGGAGCAGCACCTGACCATCTCTGGGCAGAGAGGGAGCCTTCCCGCTATTGCTGTTTGGGTGGAAATGGCATTATTTCTTCCTTAGCTTCAAAGGAGTTTGTGATTCTTCATCTGCCAGAAGGCATAACACATACCAAGTACTATCCAGATGGGGCCCCAGGCACATTTGGAGGCCCTGTGAAGGTGGAAAATGTAGAGATCCCCTCCTCAAGTCACTTGCCACTCTCTTCATCCTCCCCCAGGGCATTGGGCACAATGTTAGGGATCCAGATGAAGATGTCCCCTCCATCCCCAAAGTGCAGCCTGGACCCACTTTGTGTTAGGACTTGGGGCCTCACCCATTCAGGGATCCCAGCCAGCCAGAAGGGAGAGTGCTTGGGCCTGAGTGTCTCACGGCTCAGGGATGTCTAAAATTACTGAGAGCTGTCAGAAAGGAAGTTTGGGTTTTGTATTGGCTTATGAAAACCACCTCTTATATAAATATTATCTTTCTGGAGCAGAAATGCTTTTCCAAAAAAATTAGTTGCTATATTTAGTTGAGCTGTGGGAGGAACTAGAGAGATAAATATTATTTAATATCCTCCATTAGTGACTTGGCAGGGAGGGTGTCATTGCTGCTAGAGGGCAAGACAGCAGGACCTGTCCCCGAACCTTGGGGTGGGGATGGGGGTTAGGGCAGCAGATCTGGGGTTCCATAGCCTCTCTTGTGCTGCTGTGGCCTCCATCGTGGGAGTCCTGAATCCCAAGGAAAACTGGAGACCCAGCCTTTGGTTCTGCCTCCAAAGGCCCTGTGTAGCCCTGGGAAACATCCCTCTTCTTCCTGGTTCCCATGTGTTCATTGATCCAGCAGGGAGGCTGCCTAAGAAGGAGGGAACCTCTAGTTCTTCCCAATGTTTTTTTGTGTGGGTAAGGGGACTTGGGGGTGAGCAAGCCACTGAGCATCTGTGTGAGGTGATGGATAAGGATGTTGGTGTATAGGTCCCCAAAGAGGTGGATGTGCATTCAGGGGATGGTAGGTATGCAGCCATTGGTTGGGGGTCGTTGATGGGTTCCCCTGGTTCCCTTGTGTTTTGGTAATAATAATAATCAAAGCTAGTGATCACTGAGCACTTACTATGTGCCAGGCACCGTTCTTAACACTTTGCCTCTCTTATATATTCCCCAAAACAACTCCATGAAAACAACTGTTGTCACTCCCATTTTATGGAGGAGGTAACTGAGTCACCAGCATATTAGCTTGCCCAAGGTCACACAATGCTTGGTAGAACTGGTATTGGGTACCTAACCCTCTTTAGCCTCACTTTTTCTGTCTGTACAAGGGAGTCACTTGTTCCACAGGCCCTGGATCCATGGTATTGGTGGCCGTGCTAGGAGGTGGGTCAGCTAGGCAGTAGCTATCCCAGCAATGCCACCAGCCTCACAGGGCCCCAGAGATCCCTCAGATCACTGACTGGCTTCTTCCTTTGGAAGAATTTCAGGAAGCATTTCTGGAAGTCCTCGGGTGAGGAGAGGAGAGCCAGTTGCCCCTTCCTACCTCACACTCTTACTCTGATCAGCCCCAGCTGAAGAGGAGGCATCGGTGTCCTGCAGCTTCTATAGGCACCGGGGAGGTCTTTCTCTCTTGGGTGAGCTGGAGTGGTATACGGATCTCTTGGGTAGGGCTGACAGAGTTTTGAACCTTAGCTCTGCCCTCTTCATAGCTGTGTCATCCTAAATAAGCCACTTCTCCTCTCTATATCTTGATTTCTTCATCATAGGGTTGCTTGTAAGTGCGCACACCAAGCCATCCCCTCTGTAGCAGAAGAGTCTGGGCCAGGCTCCAGGCCAGCTGGGTGGTGGGGGTGAGCCAAACCTACAGGTGAAGGGAAACACCCCAGGGACTAGTGTCCTCCCCCACCCCAGGAGTCTATGCACCTGCAAAGTCGTTAGTGCTGGAAACCACAAAGAACTCATTTGCTTAAGTCCTAGGGTTTGCAAATTCTGCTGGTGGATGGAGGAAGGGAGGCTGTAAAGCAGGGACTGGGGATCCTGCCCTGCCACCTTCTCTTCCACCTTCCTCAGCAGTGCGGGTGAGTTTGCCACCCGGGAGTCCCCCATACACACAGAACACAGCCTATCTCAACCCCAGTGAATAGACATGTCCTCTGAAACCTCAACAGGGCAGTGAGTAGGAGGCTCCTGGTCCAGCACCTCTTGTGAGCATGCCCTGCTCTGTAGGTCCCAGAGGTGCCCACAGGACTCAGCTTCTTCCAGAGGCTTTCTACATCCTTTCAGTTTGTTTGTTTGTTTTAATGAAACTGTGCACATAGTACAACATTCAAAGGGTACAGAAGACATTATAAAGTCTCCCTAGGCCTGTCCCCAACCACAGTGTTCCCAGTGTTTTGTGTCTCCTTTCCAAGATATTCTGTTACATACACATCTAGATCTGTGATCTTTTCTACACAAACGGTAAGGATCGTGAGTTCTGTTTTGCCCCTGTTCTTCCGTGATAATCACTCTTGGAGATGGTGCCATGTGGGCATCTGCGGTCTTCCTATGCAGAGTTTCATGTGGCTGTCGTAGTATTTCTTTGCCCGGCTTTTGGAGGGCACTTGGATTGTTCATAGCCTCTCCTATGACACGTTACAAGGCATACTCTTGTCCCCACATCACTTGTCACACACTTGTCAATATTGCCAAAGGTTAAATTCCTAGAAGTGGAATTCGTGGGTCAAAAGGCATGTGTAGTGTAAATTTGACAGCTGTTATTAAGTTGTTCTCCTTAAAGTTGACATGCCTGTTTCCACACCCCTGCACAACTGCAGTGCGTTACCGGACATTTTGATCCGCGCCCATCTGATGGTAAAGAAAGGGTCTTCTCATAGTTTTACTTCTCATTTCACTGTTTACAAATTGGGTTGGGCATTTTTCCATATATATAGGAGCTATTTGATTTCCTCATGTCCTTGAATGGACTGCCCATCACCTTTGCTGGGCATGAGCCAAAGCAAGAGGCTGAATTGTGTTGGGCTTGTCCTCCCAAGTGCACCAACACCCAGTGATCCTGGAGAGGCCAGTGATATGGGAGTCATGCAAGACCCCAGAAGTCTGGGGTTGTTCCCCTTCTGGGTGAGGGTCTATAACAGGAACCAGAGCCTGCTATCTTGGGCCTTACACTGCATCTTACACTTGGCCTTACACTTACATCTGTGTCATGGATACAATGGCACCAGAGCTGCAGGTGGAAGGGTTGGCCAGATTTAGATTACTGCCAGTGGTGCCTAGGGCTGTGACTTTATCTCCTGCCCTCAGCCCAGACCCCAACTGACCTCTGGAACTCAGGAAATACAGATATGTGGCCCTTGGAAAATTGGCCAAGGGGAGTGGGGCCAAGTAGGAGGACAGGGTGAGGTCTGAGTGGTCCAAATCGCTGGGTGGCCTCAGGAAGACTTGTCCCTCCTTGGCCTCAGTGTCCTCCTCAGTTACAGACATGGAACCCCTAAAGAGATCCCCTAAAGGCCTTTCAGGATGTGAAATGGCTCTTGGATCTGAGGGAGGTGTGTTTTGCTTACAGGTGTTGGTCTTTCAGGCTTCCCTGTAGATTTCATGCCCACTGGCCCTCTTGGACAGTCTTAGAGCCCCCTCCCAGGAGGAGCCACCCCTCCCCTTTTGTCCCCCTGGAGCTCCCTGAGGCAGGGCTGGGTCTGTCCACAGCACAGCTGGCACACAGATGCTAAGCAACCCCTTTGCCAGGGTTTCCTAGTGCCAGATCAGCCAGGTTGGCTGTAGATCCCTGCACTGGGACAGCTGCTTCCCAAGGCCCCCTTGAAAGCAGGACCATGTTGTCCACTCAGGTAGGTCCTTGAGACCCAGACAGGGTCAGGTGGGCTGGGTGGGGTCTGCTCAGTGAAGGCGTCTCCCTGACTCTGCAAGTGGTGATTTAATTGCCCTGTAACCTGACCTTTGAGGAAGACCTTGGTGAGCTCTTGTCTCTCCAGGCTGGAACTGACATTTAGAAGTTGAAATACCAGTTTCCAATGTCTTCAGATGAGAAAAAAGGGGTCAAAAGGGTAGATTAGGAGAGCAGGTGGTGCATGGAGCCTAGGGCAGCCTTGGCCCTGCACCCCACTTCTCCTGGGCTCCAGGCACTGGGCCCAGGGCCTTTACCTGAACCGTGGGGCAACTGAGTAAACAATTCTGTGAGGCTCTTTGTGGACCCAGGGATGACTCAGCCCCTCCCCATCCTGGAAGTACTCAAGTCAGGTTCAGGTGGCCCTGATACTGATGACTGGTAAAGAAGGGCAAGGTGATAGGGGGAGGGGCTTTCCAGGAAACCTTCCTGAAAGGCTGGGGGTTAGGGAAGGGTACTCTGTGCAGAAGGAATGGCCTGAGCAAAATCTTGGAGGGGGAAAAAGCTCTAGCAAAACCAGGGAAGGTGGTAGCAATTCTGAGGCATCTCGCTTGGCTGGCAGATCGACATATGCCTAAGCTATAAGAGGATTCTGGATGGCCAGGTTCAGGCAGATCCAGGAAGGCCCTGAAGGTCATCCTAAGGTTGGTCTTAATTCTGCTGGCCAAGAAGAGCCATTGAGGGTCCATGAGTAGGGCACAGGCAGGGTCATTCACTTGCTCACAGATCTTTTTGAGCACCTACTATGTGCCAGGCACTGCTTCAGGTGTTGGAAACACTGCACTTAACAAAGTCCTACTGGCATGGAGCTTCATTTTAGTAACTAATATTATAGCTAATGTTTATTGAGTACTTACCATGCGCTGTGCCTGTTCTAAGCAATTGATGAATAGCGTGTCATTTAATCTTCACAGTGACTTAAGAGGAGTTACTATTATACTTATTTTGCAGATGGGAAACTGAGGCACAGAAGGGGTTAAGTGACTTTTCCATAGCCAGAGAACTATCAAGAGATAGAGCAAGACATGAACTTAGCCCTCTGGGCCAGACTCCTTGCTCTAAACCATGAAGCTTCTCTGATCTATACTCCTTTTTGCCCCCCCCAGGACCCAGAGATTAACTTCAGACCCCTCCAGGCCAGCCCCACATTGGGCATCTGGGGGTGTAGGCCAGCTCAGTCTGGCATCAGTAACCCAGAGCAGGGGTTGTCTGGCAGAGTCCACCAGGTGAGAGGTCCAGAGCTACACTATTTCAGAATAATAATGAGGGGTTACTTCCCACCAGGAGGCCCAGCTAGGATGGGGGGCAGTGTTTCCTACTACCATCTTTTCCTGCACAGCCTGGCGAATGACATCAAGGGGCAGGCAGGGCTGGGCCATTCTCCCCATTGAAAAAGTGGGATATCTGGCACTGCTGAGGGCTCAACTCCCTCCCCCACACAGCCTGAGGATAGCAAGAGGGAAATAACATCTAACAGGGATGCCTGGGGAGAGGCTGGGAGGGTGCTCTCCTAATTGCTGCTAGTCTCCTGGCCCCTCCTAGTTCCTCCATGGCCCAGGGAGCCAGTCATGTGAAGGGAAAATTGGGTTGTCTGGGGTCTTGGCAGGATTAGAATTTGAAGAAGACCAGGCCTGAGGAGACAGAGCCTAGTAACTCTCAAAAAACCCTCACTAAAACCACCTGTGAGGATAGCAGAGCCTTTTGGGGCAGGGCTGATTTGGCTAGTGGTTCTGGGGTCACAATGGAGGTGTGAGTTAGTTGATGGGGTGAGGGCATCCAACCTAACAATCAGGACATAGGATGCCAAGTTCTCTCTGTCAAGTGACTTTGGCCAGGGAAGGCAGTGGGATGGGGTAGGAAGGCAGAGCAGCTTAGGAGCTAATCAGGAGGTGCCAAGCAGGGGGACAAAAGCCAGACCACCTGAGTTCAGGGCTGCCACCTCCCAGCTGTATGACCATAAACTAGTCATTCAACCTCTCTGTGCCTCAGTTGTCTACTCTATAAAATGGGAATAATAATTGTCTCTTCCTTGTCAGGTTGTTTGGGAATCCCGTGAGAGTTAAAGCACTAGATGGTGCATGGGACCGGGCACACTCAACACTAATAATTCCGCTGTAGTTATTCTAGCTGTGGAGGGCCATCGTGTATGCTTTGTGTATGATACCTCCCCATCGATCTCCGGTAATAATGGAGGCAGAGCACTTGGCACACTGCTTAGGACATAGAAGGTGCTCAGTAAATGTGGTTTTTATTAATAATGATGATAATCCTCACAGCAGCCCTTCAGGATTTGACTGGGTACCCTACCTTCCAAATGAGGTTCAGAACTGCACTGGGAGCCAGCTGCTCAGGCAAGACTAGAAGCATGTACATTGTATGTGCAGAGGTAGGCAGGGCATCTTCTGTGACCTCGTGGCTGGCTGAGCCTTCCCCAAGGGAGTGAGTAAGGGTAGAAGGGGAACCTTGTAGGTCTGGGGAGAAGGGGGTACCAGTCAGAATCCAGTAACAAACCCCATGTCTCAATGACTTAAAACAATACAGGTCATTTCTTCCTCACACTGTATATATATACATATCTCAATGGCAGGTTATCTGGGGGCTTCATGTTTCCTATACTCTGTGATTCTGGTTCACAGAGCAGACACCATCTCACAGGTTGCTGGTTACTGGGCCAAAGAGGGCCAGAGAGCTCTAGATCTGCACTGTCCAATACGCAGCCACTAGCCTTGTGTGGTTATTTAAATTTAAATGAATGAAAATTAAGTAGAATTTAAAATTTGGCTCCTCACTCACATTAACCACATTCCCAGTGCTCGATAGGTGTGTGCAGTTAGTAGCTACCATATGAGACAGTGCAGCTAAAGGGCACTTCCATCAGCACGGAAAGTTCTCCAGGACACTGCCTTTCTAACTCCAGAGTCTCCTGCCACCACGTTAGTGCCCCTGCCCAGAACTAACTTGCATCCTTCTTTTTGTAACTTGCACAATGTCTGCAGTCCTACTATGTGCCCACAAGGGGGAAAGAATCAGAAGTATCTGGGGAACAAATGACCACCAAAGAGTGGATCCTGAGTCAGATTTTGGGTCAGAATGCGGAAGGGGAGAACATGAGAGATCACCCAGACAGACAGAGGGCAGCTTGTGGGGAACTCGAGCTGCTCTGTGTGCCCTGTGACATTGCTTCCCAACCCCAGGCCTTGACCCTACCCAGAAAAAATGCCCTTATACAATGGTCTAGGGGCTACATGCCTGACAGAGGGTAGGGGCGAGGGAGACCGCAGGAGGGATTCAGGTGAATCTTATGGATAAACTCTTCCTCTGGTCAGGAACCTTGAAGGCATTCACAGAGGTAGGGGGTTTAGAAGTCTCTCCTGGGTAGAGCATGGCAGAAGCAGACTGATGTGTGTCATGAGGTTAGAACAGTTCTCTGCCAAGGCTGGTGCATGGCAGAGATGACCTCTAAAGGACCCTGCTCCATTGGAGAATTGGCCCAGAAAACCAGGCCTGGCCCTCCTCCCTGCCTTTCCTGTTCTCTTCAGCTAAATAGATCAGAAGGAAAAAGTCTGTTTGATTTTAATCTCAATGCAGGACACTGGAGATTACATTTTCCACGGAAAATGTCAGCTGTTGCCTAAAATAGGACTAGGGAGAAAAAGCTAGAAAATGTATTTTTAGGTTATATGTTTCCCTCCTGGGTTCCTGCAGTCCGGTGGGCTGCTTGATACTCTCCATGGTTCAGCTGCCAGGTGCCCCAGATCTTCCACACAGATGGTCTCAGGAGAGGGCTCCCACAGGAAAACTCTTTGCTGATACTTGGGTGAAAAACAGGTGGGCAGATACAAGGACCTGTGTCAAGAAGGAGGAAGAAGAAGGGAGAGCCAGCCTGGGGTAGAGGCTCAGAGTCTGCATTGCTGACACGCTCCCAGGTGATGCCAATGCTGCTGGCCTGGAAACTGTGCTCAGCAGCAGGGCTCAGGTAGGCTCAGTCTGAGAGGCACCCCAGACAGGCCTCAGCAGGACCTAAGCTCAGCCTATGGAGAGAGAGGCCCATTGGAATCCACCCTTTGAGGCCCAGCTCCTGCCTCTTCCCATAGACCTGCCTATTTGCTGTGTGATCTTGTTCAAGTCATGTTTCCACCCTGGACCTCAGTTCTTGCAGCTGTGAAACAGGGTGAGCACCTGCCCTGTCATCCTTTGGGCTGTTGGGAAGGAAGATTCAAAGACTTCAGGTACCCAGGTAGCCCACTCTGTCTGGAATAAAAAGTGCTTCAGGAAATGTAAGAGATACAAATAGAGCTTGTAAAGTGACAGCAGGTCCTGGTGGTGTTTGGGAACATCATTCCTCAGAATGTTCTGTGGGTTGCAGACTGGACATATGGGATGGGGCTTGCCCCAAGTAGAGGGGCTGGGAGGGGACAAGTTGAGACTCAACCTCCAGGAACTGAACCGTGGCAGGTTAGACACTGCCTGAGATGCTGGCTGCTGAGGTCGTGTCAGAGGGAACCCCCACGTAGGGCGGGGCTCAGCAGGCTGGCCTGGCCATGCTGTAGACCTTACCTCAGTGCTCCTGGAGGAGCAGGTATGTCAGAGGTAGCCTGGACTGATGTTCTCAATTTGAGGGAGGGACTCCCTTGCTGTGGACACGTGGGGCCTTGAATAGGATTGTGCAGCCATCTGAGAAAGAGCACTACAGGGGAACTGTCAGCTTACTGTGATCTCAGGGCTCCTGTCTCTCCTCCAGTTTGCTTCATTACTCTTCTGTACATGGGGGAGGGACTAGAAGGGCCCTCCTGGCTCTGGTCTTGTCAGGCCATACCAGATCTTCCTTAATCAGGGTGGGATGAAGTGAGTGGAAGAATGGAAGCCTCTGGGCTCAGACCATCCATTCTGTGACCTCAGAGAGCTGTGGGAGCATATCTAGACCATTATGATGGCCCGGCTAGGCACAGCTGGGAGAGACTACTGAGACTCCTCCATGGTCCTACTGCATAATTCAGTTATCTCTTGTCTCCTCATGGCTCCTGTGGCTGCCTGGATCCTGCAGAGCTCCCAACTGAGGAAGGTGAGTCTTGGGCCAGGGAAGGCTGCAAGGCCTTGAGCCATTTACTCTCGGGTTGTGTCCCTCCCTCTCCCCAACAGAGTGAGGATTTGCTGACACGCACACCCCCCCAACCAGTATCACCCACCTATGCCTCTAAGGCCTCAGGCTCTTGCTCTTTGAATGGTAGGGAGGGAGTGGGCCAGGTAGTCTCCTAGGTGGTCCCAGCTCTGAATGAGGGTAGGTCAGTTGGTAAGGGACCCAAGGTTTACATGGTGCTCCGATTCTCAGGGAAGTCCCTGTGGGAGCTGGTGCTGGAACAGTTTGAGGATCTCCTGGTGCGCATCCTGCTGTTGGCTGCCCTGGTCTCCTTCGTAAGTAAGGCCCCATCGCACAGCATCAGAAAGCCTGGAAGGGAAAGCCAGGTTGGGGCAGTGCTCAGAGGCCCAGACTCTGAACCAGAGGTCTCTTCTCTCAGCCCTGGACATCCCTGGGCCTCTACCCATCCCCTTCCTTGCTCAGACTTCAGCTTCCCTTGCCTGAACCCTCAAAGCCTGCCCCCTACACACTGGACCGCTCCCATCTGTCCCCTTCCACTCTGGCTGTCAGAGTGAGCTTTCAGAAGCACATGTATGATCTCTACCCCTCCCCATCTTAGGGCAAGCTTTCTCAACCACAGCACTGTTGACATTTTGGACAAGATAATTCTTTGTCTGGAGGTTGTCCTATGAGCTCGGGAATATTTAGAAGCATTCAGAAGCATTCCGGACCTCTACCCACCAATGCCAGTGGTACTGCCCAGTTGTGACAGTCTAAAGTCTCCAGATATTGCCAAATTATCCCTCGTGGAGAGCCCCTTCCATGGCTCCCAGTGCCCCACGGAAGAATTTGGGTCTTAACCTCTTACAGCTTGTCTGTGGCTGCTCTCCTTTTGCCCTTCCCCCATTCTTACTGCCTGAACCCCTCCTGGACCTTGCTGGGCCATGGGGAGGTGGAACAGTACTTGTCACTGATGGCTGAGCAGCAGAAATCTGAAGGTAATGCAGGGAAATGGCCACTCTGAGAGTGGATGCAGTTCCTGCTCTTGGCCCTGTGCCCAGCAGGGCCTGGGGAGGAGACCTCATGTTGGTGACATGGAGTGCAGGGAAGCAGGGGCCCAGCCAGCTGTGTCTGGCCTTCCTGGCAACTGTTCTTGTGGAAACTGATGACTCTTACAGAGATAAAAGCCTGTCGGTGCAAGTGCCTTATAACAACTTAGCTAAAATGGTGTCAGCACCCCTCCACAGTTCAATGGACACTCTGAGACCTGTGGAAGGGAGTGAGAAGTACCCATTTGGGCCAAGAGGTGGGAGCAGGACTTTAACCAGGTATTCTACCTCCAGGCCTGGGCTCTGGCTGGAGTTATGCCTCTCTGGCCAATGGACTTCAAAATGAGCCTGTAGCAGGAGCATCTGCCTTTGCTAACACACAGACTGCTGGGCCTCACCCCAAAGTTTCTGACACAGGAAGACTGGGATAGACCCCGAGAATTGCATTTTTAGCAAGTTCCCAGGGGATACTGTGGTTGCCAGTCTGGCATCAAACTTGGAAAACCACAACTAGGCAGAGAGACCTCCAGCTGTACAACTGCCCCACATCCTGAAAGTTGGCTGGGTGGGGCGTGAATGGTGGCAGTCACTACCTACAGATAAGCCAAGGCCTCAGTGCGGCCTTCTCCCAGCCCAGACCTCCCCAGGGCTATCTCTTCCAAGGCAGGAGGCAGCAGACCCAGGGTATAAAGGAAATAGGGAGCAGCCCCTGGGCCACAGAAGAGTCCCAGCTCACCAGCTCTGACTCCATAGGTCCTGGCCTGCTTTGAAGAGGGCGAAGAAACCACAACAGCCTTCGTGGAGCCCCTGGTCATCATGCTGATCCTTGTGGCCAATGCTATCGTGGGCGTATGGCAGGTGGGAGGCACAGAGGTGGGCCTGGGCCTTCAGGTGTCCTGGCTGTTCCATGTGACCACCACTTGGTGTTAAGAGTCCTGCAGCTCCATCCCGGGCCCCAGGGGTGTCATTCCAAGGGGTCAGCCTGCAAGGGCCAGTGAGGGCAGACTACCTACCTGCCTCCTGTTCTATAGGAACGCAATGCTGAGAGTGCCATTGAGGCCTTGAAGGAGTATGAGCCTGAGATGGGCAAGGTGATCCGCTCAGACCGCAAAGGTGTGCAGAGGGTCCGCGCCCGGGACATCGTCCCTGGAGACATCGTAGAAGTGGCAGGTACACTGGGGGTGTCTTTCCATTATGTGATGCTGGTGAGCCCTTCCCTCTCTGTACTCCCAACTTTCTGGCTATATACACAGAGCAGGGAGCTGTGGGATCCTTCCAAAGCTCTTCGGCCCAAACCTTGTTGGACAGATAAGGACACTGTGAGTGAAGGAGCAGCGTCTATCTCAGGGATCACAGCCTAGGCCCCTACCTCTCACCCTTGGTTCCTGGCAGTCCTCCTGGCTCTGCCAAGGGGTGGTGCCCAAAGCCACACTCAGCCACTCTCTCTCCGCAGTGGGAGACAAAGTACCCGCTGACCTCCGCCTCATCGAGATCAAGTCCACCACCCTGAGAGTGGACCAGTCCATCCTGACAGGTGAGGCCCAGAGGCCAGCGCTGAGCAGGGCTGAGCAGGTCCAGGCATGGGGGTGTCTTCATGTAGGGTTTCCGATTTCTGATTCCATGACCAGGTGAATCCGTGTCTGTCACCAAGCACACAGATGCCATCCTAGATCCCAGAGCTGTGAACCAGGACAAGAAGAACATGCTATTCTCTGTAAGTTCCTGGGATGGCTAGGGCCTTTGTCTTCACACTGATAATAAAAACTTTAACATTCAATCAGTTAAACCCTACAAGAATGAACCTCATCAATTATTGACAATATGTACAAATTTATAGTACTGGTAACAGCTTGTGTTTACTCAAGGCTGTGTGCCTGCGACGGTTCTAAGCCCTTTACGTATATTTAGTCCTCACGGTGCTTTTAAGATAAATACTCTTGTTATTTGCATTTTCCAGGTCACACAGCCAGTGAATGGTAGAGCTGGGATGTGAACTCAGACATTCTCACTCCAGAGCTTTTCCTCTTACCTGCTAGGCTCATCCTGCTTCAAGCTGGAGAGGAACAGAGCTAGCCTATAATCACCCAATGGAGATTCCTCTAGTGATAAGGGTTGCCGAAGTGGTGGAGTCCATTTCTCAGATGGGAAAACTAGCTCAGCGCTGGTGGGCATGATAGGCCTCTGGGGCCTCAGAGAGAGTACTGATGCTTACAAGCTGCCCAGAAACAGCCTGAAGCTGAACACGGAAGCCACAAGGATGGGTCAGGCCATTTGGCCGTGGCCCAGGGCACCAAGTTATAAGGCTAGAAAACCTCCCCAGAAGCAGACAGAAGTGGAGAAAGCAATATTCACCCAGAGTTCTTAAGGAGACCCCCCTGCCTAGATGTATGGAAGCCTTAGACGAGCTGCTTTGAAGTGGGGAGGGGCTCCACAAGGCAAGATCAAGCATCAGCAGCTGTCCCTAGGCAGCCCTCTAAGGAAGACACTCTGGCCAACTGCAGATTATTTCCTTAGCTGAGGGACCTGCAAGTGGGCGGAGGCATGGGGGAGTGGAAGTTTCGTTGCTCAGGACAAAAGAAGAGAAGCTGAGGTTACGAGAGGTCCCTACCTTTTCTCCAGCCTCAGCACAGGGCACCTTTCTGAAGGGCACCACGTCGTTAGCTTCCTCTGAGCAGCTCCTTTCTTGAACCATTTTATAGAAGAGGACACAGGCTCAAGGCTAAGTAGCCTTTTTACCGGGACTTAGGGATTTTACGTGGGCCTTGGGAGCGGATGGACTTAAGCTCAGATTTTCTGGATTCTTCAGCAAATATTTACAGATCATTTACCTAGGATCACAGTCAGCCTGGCACTCCCATGTGGCCACGTTGGCTTTTTTACAAATCACATTTTTATAGGTTGGTATTGTGCCGTGCTAGTTGGTCACATAGTCTGTATTGGTCCAGTGCTTCGTGTGCCAGGCCTCATGATAGGCACCGGGGATACAGTGCTGAACCAAGTCCTTGCCTTCGTGGAGCTAACACTGTCGTGGCGGTCACAGCGACGGCTTAGCACTAGATAGCTTCATAAGCCTGGGAGCATTAAGTGACATGGAGAAAAAACAAGCCAAGTAGGGGGATAGGAATGCTATGGTAGCCTGAAGAGGTCAAGGGGTCCCAGGCCCCTGCTGGGATGCTAAGCAGCCCTCCTTGTCTCTCCGTTGGCCAGGGCACCAACATTGCATCGGGGAAGGCCCTGGGCGTGGCAGTGGCCACAGGCCTGCACACAGAGCTGGGGAAGATCAGGAGCCAGATGGTGGCAGTGGAGCCAGAGCGGACGCCACTGCAGCACAAGCTGGATGAGTTTGGGCGGCAACTGTCCCATGCCATTTCTGTGATCTGTGTGGCTGTGTGGGTCATCAACATTGGCCACTTTGCCGACCCGGCCCATGGTGGCTCCTGGCTCCGTGGCGCCGTCTACTACTTCAAGATTGCCGTGGCCCTGGCGGTGGCCGCCATCCCTGAGGGCCTCCCGGCTGTTATCACTACATGCCTGGCTCTGGGCACACGGCGTATGGCACGAAAGAATGCCATTGTGCGGAGCCTGCCATCTGTGGAGACCCTGGGCTGCACCTCCGTCATCTGCTCTGACAAGACAGGCACCCTCACCACCAACCAGATGTCTGTGTGCCGGGTGAGTGGCTGCAGCCAGCTTGGGGTCCCGCTGGTGTTGCTGTGTGATGCTCAGCAGGCTGAACTCCTTCTGGGGGCTGCCCCTGACTCCTTTTTGGCAGGGGATGGAGGAGAGAACCTGTGGGCTGCCCGCAAGGTGGGGAGCAGATCCAGTTTTTCATGGGGCAGAGCAGCAAGGTCTGGCCAGATGTGTATCACTAGGACCCAGATGTCACTGTATGGCCCTGGCAGGTCATTGTCTGTCTGTGAACCTCAGTTTCTTCATCTGAAGTTTGGGTATGCAAGCTTGGACAGACAACCATAAAGGATACTGCAGAGGGTCAACTACAGCCTTGGCATCTGAGCCAAGCTGGGCCTGGACCCAACCAAGTTCTGTCCCACTCCTCCATCACTCCACAGTCGATGCCCATCACCAGTCACCAGACATGCCAGCTCCAGTGACCTGGGCAGGGCTGGGAAAGGAATTATTCATTTCCTGGCCTTCAATCCCAGATCCTGGGCTTGTTGCCTGTATGTTCCAGGCATTCTGGCTGAAACTCCAGTAGGCCTATGGGGCAGAGGGGTGGGTGGGTAGTGGTGAATGCTGTGGGTTTCCCACCCCTCTTAGAGTCCCCAGTCATTCTTCTCCCACCTCTGCTCCCATGATCTGCCCACTGGGAAACTCAGACTCTGTATCCAAAACCTTGAAGCCCAAAACCTTGGGGAAGGGGAAGGAAGCCCTGCCACAGGGGAAGGGACACAGGCAAGTTTTATATTCTGCATCCCCTGACCTGTAAAATCTCTAGGAGGACTTCATTGGAACAGAGTGTCCCTTCATTGAAATAAAGGTTTGAAAAACATACTACAGGGAAGTTGTAGAGGCCTTACTTCCTGGGAGGGGGCTGAAGAAACTTGACTTCTCAGGAGGTATGCTGGCTGGAGGGCTACTCCCCCTTCCCCTCAGAAGTACAGAGGGGAGCACGAAAGAAGGGACATTTGTTGAGCACCTACCGTGTGCTGAGCTGGCCATTGACTTGGAAATGTACACCAACGCAATTTCTAGGAAACAAGAATTATCTCCTTGGTAAAGCTGGCTTCCAGGCAAGAAAATGGGCCACCCTGGGAAGGGTAAACCCCTGATGCTGAGGTGCACAGGTAGGGGCTGGGTGACCCAGCAGGCCCTGTAGGCAAGAGCTCGCTGTCTGAGGACACCTCTGGGCAGGAGTCTGTGTCTCAGAGCAGTATGTGGGTTTCCACCCTTAGAGGCCAGGAACTCATCCTTTCAAGGGGAAAAGAGGGGCAGCTGTACTCAGATCCCACTCTCTTCTCCTGTTACCAGTGGAGAAACTAACGCTCAGGTGCTCAGCCAGGAGTCACATAACAAAATGGGCAAGGATCCAGGCTTCCTACCCCTTATCAGGGCTCTATCCAGGATACTGAAGAATCTGCCATATACCCCTCAGGGGTCCAGAGCAGAGGCCCTGCCTTGGCCTGAACCCGACTCTTCCAGACCTTGGCAGGAGGGAAGGCCAGCAGCTTCTTTAGGGGCCCAGAGGATCCCACCTTGGGTCAGGCTTTATTCAGACTGGCTGCCCAAAGAGGAGAGAGGTGAGGGCTTGCCTAAGCATGCCTCTGTGCTCCCCAGATGTTCGTGGTAGCTGAGGCTGAAGCGGGCTCCTGCCGTTTGCACGAGTTCACCATCTCAGGCACCACTTATGCCCCGGAGGGTGAAGTGTGAGTGCTGGGCAAGGGGGTGCAGGTGGGCAGGGTTCCCCAGTGACCTGGGCTACACCAGAGAGCTCAGAGAGCTGTGAGTGGGCAAGGCTTCCTGGGGTGGGATCGAGAGGCCATGCACCTCCCAGGGATGGGGCCAAATGCCCTTGTACCAAGACCCAGCCCCACAGGAGGCAGGCGGAGCGGCTCGTGCGCTGTGGGCAGTTCGATGGGCTGGTGGAGCTGGCGACGATCTGTGCCCTGTGCAATGACTCAGCGCTGGACTACAATGAGGTGGGACCCAGCTCTCTTCTGTGACCTCACTAGTGCCCAGGTACCCAGGACAGACCCTTCTCCCAGAGTCTCAAATCTCCCAGGGTTGGCAGTCCCTGCCCCTTTGGAGTGCCACACCCCAGGAACACTGCCACCCCTGAATACCCCCACTGCCCCTCCTTTTGCACACTGGCTTTGAAGCTGTGCCCTAGGGCTCTTGGGCTGTGGAAGACTAATGTAAGGGACTGTAGTGCCAGGGTGTCTAGAGGAAGAGATTTGGGAAATAGGACTAGGGAGGGTGTTTAAAGTAGAAGACACAGCCCAGGAAAGGCCCACAAGTCATAACCTGATGTGATGCAGGCAGTGAATGCCCTTACCTGCTGCTGAAGCAGTGGAATGGAACATGCATGAAGATACTCCTGCCTGGGGAAAGGACTTGACCAGACCAAATCACATTCCATAATAAACTGAAGGCAGTAGACAGCCACCGAGCAGTTTTGAGCAGGGAAGTGATATGGTCAGAACTGCATTAACAAAAGATCACCTGAGCTTCTGTGTGGAGGATGAAACAGATGGGGCAAGACTGGATTCAGGAGCCCCTGTGTGGTCCTCCAGGTCAGAGAGTTGTTAGCTAGGGCTTCAGGGAAAGGGAAGAAAGCTTGGGTTAGAGATTTAGGATGGGACTTGGTGACTAGTTAGATGAAAGAGAGAGAGGGTACCTCCTGGTTGCTGTCCTGGCTGGGACAGTCACTGGAGTGGCAAATATAGGGAGAAGGGGAGGTGACTTGAGGCTCACTAAGGAACCAAGTCCAACAGGCAGCCGTTAGATATGTGGGCTTGGAGTTCAAGGGAAATGTCACTGCCAGGCTGGGCACTGGAAGTCAAGCACATGAAAAGTGGGGAAGCAGGGGATATATGAGGCCTCAGGGAGAAAAGGTGGGAGAGAAGGAGCAGGGCCTGGACAGCAGAGTCTAGAAAGAGGAATGTGGGGAATCTGGGGAAGGAGGCTAAGAAGGAGCCTGCAGAGAGTGAGGTGGATGGCAGGAAGGATACATGTTTACTGATGCCTGGGTGGGCAGGGGGGTGGCGTGGTCAGAAGGGAAGGGAAGTCTCAGTGTCAGACACTACCCAGACCCCATGTCATCTGGACTGGGGAGGGCCCCACTGGCTTGGTTCAAAGGAGGTTAGAAGTAACTGTTGTCTCCCATCCAAGTACTAACCGGGCCTGACCCTGCTTAGCTTCCGAGATCAGACGAGATCGGGCGCGTTCAGGGTGGTATGGCCATAGACAGTGGTAAAGGGAGCTCCAGGGGTTAGGGAGTGAGTGGGAGGTAAGGCTTGGGGGTCCCCTGGAGGAGACCCTGCTATTCACACCCTGTATTCTGGGCCCCACCAGGCTAAGGGCGTGTATGAGAAGGTGGGAGAGGCCACGGAGACGGCTCTGACTTGCCTGGTGGAGAAAATGAATGTGTTTGACACCAACCTACAGGCCCTATCGCTGGTGGAGCGAGCCAGCGCCTGCAATGCGGTGAGCAGAGTGAGGGCTCCAGCCACAGGCCTCGTAGCTGGGCTTCTGGGCATCTAGAGAAGAAAGAGAAAAGAACAAGGTCTTGGGAGGTCTCTGGGAGGAGGACGGACCTCAGACCCTAATAAGACTTGGCTAAAGAGAAAAGAAAGGAAAAGACTAAGTGTGGGCAAGGACCCAGAGTTGGGAAGTGCACAGCATGGTCAGGAAGTGACAACCTTGTGGCATTTCTTAGGCTGAAGAGGGAGATGGGGGCTCAAACATCAGGGTGAGAGAAGGGATAGACACCATCCCACAGGCTCTTTTCCAGGCAGCTGGAAAGAAAACAGTTAGGGCTCCTGGTTCTGCCCCTCACATCCTGACCCTTCTGACCCCTATAGGTCATCAAGCAGCTGATGCGGAAGGAGTTTACTTTGGAGTTCTCCCGAGACAGGAAGTCCATGTCCGTATACTGCATACCTACTAGCCCTGGCCTGGCGGCCCAGGGCAGCAAGATGTTTGTGAAGGTGGGACTTGCCTAACTGGCCTGGGGCTTCTGTGCATGAGGAGTCCCTGGGAGATCTGATCTTCAATCCTCTGAAGAGCTAGTGACTACAATTATGGGGGACAGAGGGAGGTGTGAGGCCCATTGTCAAAGCAGTGAATCTGGAACGAGGGTGGTCAGCCCGCCATGGGGAACTGGGAACAGGATCTAGTCTTGGTGGAGATAAAGCCAGAGCCAGGCACCAAGGCCTGCCACTCACCGTGGTCCCAGCTCTAGACTGAGAGGCACTGCCTTGTCACATGACTTTGGGGTCTCCTGTGCTCCTCCATGGGCCTCAGTCTCCCCATCTGAATGGCAAGGTTAAGCTGGAAAGTCTCAGAAGCCTTTCACCTCTGAATGGGGTATTGAGGTAGTTGGTGCCCATCTTTGGTGCTACATGCTCTGGAAACTGAGTCCTAGGGAAGGAAGTTTCTCATCTAGACTTCTGCCCATTGCAGGGCCTCTCACTGCTTTTCATCCTGAAGTAGGAATGACAGCCCTAACTTCACATTGAAATGGAGGTTTTAACCCCTTTTGAAATGAAAAGGCTTCTGTATTGGGATCTCAGGCCACTTTGAAAACTTAGCATTTGGGGTGCCCTTTGGAGGAGAGGGAGGAGGCATTGATGGAGGGTTCAGAAGCTATTCCCAAGGTGAGAATAGGAGCAAGACCCCAAGGTGAGACTCCAAGGCTGCTGAGGAACCAGTCACCCCCAAGAATACCTTCCCAGAGCCACACCTTCAGCATGGCTCTATTTCTGGTCCCCAGGCAGGGCTCAGCCTGCCTCCCATTGCTGAGACCCCTACAGAATTAGGATCCCAGCAGTACTGGATTGGCAGGGTGGCAGTGTCTGTAGGAGGGCTGCCAATTCTATCCCCACCTCCCCAAATGCTGCAGCAGACCTTCTCAGCCTTGAGTTGGTAGGGGGAGGGTGCCATCCAATGGTCAGCCACAACCCCCATTCCTTTTGGGTTTCCTCACAGTGAGGTCCCCTTGGTTCTCACTCTGAACTTTCAAAGAATGGACTCTGGTCCTTATCTCACTTTGTGTCCTCTTGGATGGCCTTTTCCCATTCCTGGGCCTCAACTTCCTCAGTTGGGCAAGAGGGGAAGGAAGGGGTCCTGACTGACAGAGTTGCCTCTCCCCTCCCCCATGATACAGGGGGCTCCTGAGAGTGTGATTGAGCGCTGCAGCTCAGTCCGAGTGGGAAGCCACACGGTACCCCTGAATGCCACCTCCAGGGAGCAAATCCTGGCCAAGATTCGGGACTGGGGCTCAGGCTCAGACACATTGCGCTGCCTGGCGCTGGCCACTCGGGATGCACCCCCACGGAAGGAGGATATGCAGCTGGACGACTGCAGCAAGTTTGTGCAGTACGAGGTGGGTGGCAGGGCAGAGCCCCTGGGCTGGGAGCTGTATGTCTCCCTCCCTGCAAAGGCTGGGCAGGTAGAAGGTTGAGCATGGGCCCAGACCCCACTTGCATCTGCCCCCTCCCTACAGACGGACCTGACTTTTGTGGGCTGCGTGGGCATGCTGGACCCCCCAAGGCCTGAGGTGGCTGCTTGCATCGCACGCTGCCACCAAGCTGGCATCCGTGTGGTCATGATCACAGGGGACAACAAAGGCACAGCTGTGGCCATCTGCCGCCGGCTTGGCATCTTCGGGGACACAGAGGACGTGGTAGGGAAGGCCTACACAGGTCACGAGTTCGATGACCTCAGCCCTGAGCAGCAGCGCCATGCCTGTCGCACAGCATGCTGTTTTGCCCGTGTAGAACCCGTGCACAAGTCCCGGATCATAGAGAACCTACAGTCCTTTAACGAGATCACTGCCATGGTGAGGCCACAAGATGGGAGCCTAGTGCAGGTGGGGAGGTGTGGAGGGAACCCTGGCCATGGAGCTTAGCAAGAGCAACCCATACAACCTCTGCCTCTGATTCATTCTTATTTTTTCAAACATTTGATTACCAAAAAATCTCAAACACAGAAAGAAATGAAAAAATAGTTTTATAGCAAACACCTGTAATATCTATGATCTAGATTCTACAAGTAACATTCTATTTGCTTTGCAAATACCTATCCATCTATCCAACCTTAATCCATCTTTTCTTAAATAAATTTCAAAGTAAGTTGCAGATGTCAGTACACTTCGCTCTCACATAATTTAGAATGCATGCTCTAGAGAGCAGCATTTTTTTTTGTGGTTCTATTTTTTTTCCTTTTTGAGGCAAAACTTACATGCAATAAAATGCACAATCTTGAGCATATCATTCATTTGATGTGTTTTGATAAGTGCAGACACACCTTTGCATGTCATCCAAACCCTTATCAGGATGAGGAACATTACTACAGACACAAGAAGTTCCTTCATGTACCTTCCTCATCAGGCTCCCCTCTCACAACAGGCCATTTTTTCACCAAAAATTGCCTGTCCTAGATTTTCATATGAATGGGATCATATAGTATGCACTCTTGTGTCTGGCTTTTTTCTTTTGAAATTTATCATGTTTTTTGGGTATCAGTAGATGACTGCTTTTTTATCATTAGTAGCATTCCACCATGTAAATATAACCACAATTTATCCATTCACCTTTGGATGGACCTTTTGTTTGGGCCCAGTTTTTGTCTCATTCTTGATTACAGACCTATTTGCAACAGTGATTTGATTCTTGACCCTAGTCTCACTCCTGACCTGGCCTCTGTTGACCTTCACCCCCATTCCTTCATCTTGACTTTAATGTTAACCTGTGACCCAGTCTTGATCTTGACACTGAATTGGTCATCAATCTTGACTACAGTTGTAACCTGGTTCTTGACTTTATTTTTGACCTTCATGTTGACTTGGTTCCTGACCTTGAACTTGACCATCTTAATCTGATTTTTACTTTGAGCTCAACCCTGTTATCGGCTGCAGTCTTGACCTGCACCCTGACCTGATCCTTGACATTGATCTTGACCCCTAACCCAATATTTTATGTAGACCTCAACTTTAAATGGCCTCTAATCTTGACCTTGACTGCATCTCCAACCTTGACTGTGACATCACTCCTGATGTGGACCATAAACTTGATTTGGCATCCGATTTTGACTTGAACTTTACCTTAGTCTAATTTTTAGTTTTGAACCTGAATCCAGTGTTGACCTTGACCTTCACCTTGGCTCCAAACTTTGCCTTAACTATCACGCCTACCTGGTCCTTTACATGAGCCACAGCCTAGACCTCATCCTTGACTTAACCTTAATTTTGTCCTTAACCTCGATTTCATCTTCTATACCACATCCAACCTGAATTTCATCTCCACCATCATCAGAGATCCACCTTCTTTCCCAAGTCCACCTCACCAAGAAGATGAGAACATTCAAACTGATCTTCTCTTCAAAATTGTGCTGGTCTGCAACCCTTGCCTTCCCTTAAGCCTCATCCCCAGCCCAATCTCTAAGTTCATATTCAACCTCACCATTTTTCTATTCAGCTGTCTGCTTCCTTGGGGACATCTCCTGGGTTTGGGGATAGGCTTAGTTGAGGGGAGTCAAGAAAGGAGAGTGAAGTTCCTTAGGCATGATCCTACCTAACTTGGCCCCTAGACTGGAGATGGGGTGAATGATGCCCCAGCTCTGAAGAAAGCAGAGATTGGTATTGCCATGGGCTCTGGCACAGCTGTGGCCAAGTCGGCAGCCGAGATGGTGCTATCAGATGACAACTTTGCCTCCATCGTGGCTGCAGTGGAGGAGGGCCGGGCCATCTACAACAACATGAAGCAATTCATCCGCTACCTCATCTCCTCCAATGTAGGCGAGGTTGTCTGGTGAGGCCCTGTATTTCCTCTTCCCAGCCCTCTGGATGAGCTCTAGGTCACCAAGGGAAATGCCTGATCCTGGGATGGGGCTATAGGGATGGAGGGACACATATCCTGCTCTGGCTGGGGCCTTCTAGGATCTCACCTCAAGGAGGGCAGGGGCAGGAGCTCCTCATCATTCCTCCAGAGGCCTTGGTGTACATACTCCAGCCCCCAAGGAGGTGCCAAAAAAGTCCCCTATCACCCTCTAGCCATGACTCCCACATTCAGAGTTGGCAAGATGTGAGAACTAGCTGCTCTTCAGGGCGGTAATGTGTTTACATGTGTACATGAATGTGTGCACACAGCTGAGTATGAGCATGATGTGTGTGTACCCAAGTGAAAAGTGTGTATACACATGTGCATGTGTGCTTTTGTGAATCTTTGGGCATACATATAAGCACAGAGGATTTGTGCCAGTATATAATTTGTACATTCTTGAGTTCATATGTGAGAGATGCCTATGGGGAATGGTGAGCACGTTTGCCTGGACATATGTGAATTCTGCCATCTCTATATATCCAGATAAGCATCTAGGTACTTGTGTTTGTGTGATTGTGTAGCCTGTGCTAAGTTTTGCTCCTGTCTGGAAAAAAAAAAAAAAAAAACCCTGTGTATGTACTTAGGCATGTGTTGTCCACATGCATACATGCCCTAAAGGAGTTATGGCCTAAAGAGGAGAGGCCTAAAGAGCAGATTTGTCCAGGCTCCAGAGCTGAGATTGGGAGCAGGAGTGACTGAGTGTGGCAGGACCATGCACACACATCAGAACTAGCAAAGTGAGATGGGGCTCCTGTGGAGACAGTAGGTGAGCTTCCCAGCCTGGGGTATGAGTAGGAGCAGAACCCTCCAGTTGCTGGGGACTAGAGCCTATGACTCTGGTTCCAGCATCTTCCTCACGGCAATTCTGGGCCTCCCGGAAGCCCTGATCCCTGTGCAGCTGCTCTGGGTGAACCTGGTGACAGATGGTCTACCTGCCACAGCCCTGGGCTTCAACCCACCAGACCTGGACATCATGGAGAAGCTGCCAAGAAACCCTCATGAGGCCCTTATCAGTGGCTGGCTCTTTTTTCGATATCTGGCTATTGGAGGTGAGTGGGGCCCTCAGTGGAGTTTCTTGAGAGTTTCTATCATTTAGGCTTACAAAGTACAGATAGTATGACTGAGCCTGGCTTATGCCAAAAGAAATTGTGGACTCATCCAATGGGAAAGACTAGGGCATGCCTCAGGTATGGCTGGATCCAGGCCTCAGTATTGTTGGCACATTTTGGCTCTGCCTCAACTCCATGCTTAGGCAGGTGCCCCTTGTAGTGGAAGGATGGCTGCTGCAGCTGTAGCCCTCATGTTTACTCCATTATAACCAAATTCAACAGAAGAGAGAGCTATCCCTCAGTAAT
Source organism: Lutra lutra (assembly GCF_902655055.1). NCBI lineage: Eukaryota > Metazoa > Chordata > Mammalia > Carnivora > Mustelidae > Lutra > Lutra lutra. The sequence continues at coordinate 47,573,824 of NC_062293.1, forward strand.
ATGATAAAAGTCTCAGGCCCATTCTTGGTCCACATTGGGTCACCTGCTTATCTCCTAGCTAATCACCATGGCCAGGGGTGTGGCAGATGCTGATTGCCAATAAGGGCCCACCATTGTTACTAGGGACAGGTGCTTGCAAACCACGGGGCTCAGAGAGGGAGAAGGTGGTTCCCTGACAGAAATTCAGGTGATTATTAGGAAGGGGAAATGGTTGCCAGAAAACCACAGCTAGCCACTATAGCCAGTTTCCTCCTGTCCTCCTTGCAGTGTACGTGGGCCTGGCCACAGTGGCTGCCGCCACCTGGTGGTTCCTTTATGATGCCGAGGGACCTCACGTCACCTTCTACCAACTGGTAAGCAAGGACGGCCAGGGACCATGTTGGGATTATTTCTGAGGAAGAACTCACAGCCCAAGTAGTTGTTGGAGTTCCAGGGGAAAGGCATCTATAACCCCATGGTTGGCCATGGCTGTCCCTCCCTACCCCCATACACATACATAGACATCCACCATCTAAGGAGCTGATCTCAGAAGCCACTGGAAACTACTCAGGAGCAACCCAGCTCCTGAGCCAGAGAAGTGATTACTCCTTCTCCCATTCATTTGGTTAGGGGGCTAGCAAGGGGCGTAACTGTGCAGAAGTATCTTACCTTTGTCAGGGAACCCCTGATAATTGAGGGGTGTAAATAATTGAGGGCTCAGAAATATGAACCCCTGAAAGGTAAAACTTCAGGCAGAGGGTCGAAGAAAGGGGACTGAGAGTGGGAAGAAGGAATCTGCCAGGCTCCTCCTCCACCTCTGTAACAACACGCTTCTCAAGAAAGGGATCCACTGATCTCTTAAAGTCACCTGGTTAGCAGGTGCCCACAACAGAGCTAGCTTAGCTCAGCATAGCTCTAGAAGCAAGCAAGGAGACCCCTCAGCAGCTGTCTGTCAGTCTGTCCCTCTGTCTGGGCATTTCCTTTTTTTATTTTTAAAGATTTATTTATTTATTTGAGAGGGAGAGAATAAACATGGGGTAGAGAGGAAGAGGGGAAGGGAAAAAGAACCCAAGCAGACTCCATGCTGAGTAAAGAGCCCAATGAGGGGGTAGATCTCACAATGCTGAGATCACAACCTGAGCCAAAACCAAGTTGGGCACTTAACTGACTGCGCCACCTGGGCACCGCTGCCTGGGCATCTCCTTTACCTCAAAGAATGTTTGCACCAAATCTAGCAAAGCCAGTTTAAAGCTGAGAGCTGCAGGGATTTAGGATCTTCTTCCTCTGAGTGTACCTGTCTTTGTTACCTTCTTGTAGATAGAAGAGCTCAAAGGGGGTACCTGACCCTTTGCCATGTCACTGGCTGTCGTCCCTGGGAGGCTCTGTGATTGCGGGCATTATTGCAGTATTCCCATCTAGGTACAGTTAGCTCAGGGACACTTTCCTGGTACCCACTAGCCCTCAAGCATGTGGGCTTTCCGTCCTGGCAGCAGGGCAGAGCACAGGCCCACACTCTCATCCCAAAGGCTGATGCCCCCCAGCCCTTGGCAGAAAGACAACTCAGGCCAGCCTCAGGCACCCTCTGCTCATTTAGCTCCTACGGGAGCTGCAAGGTATAGAGCAATGGTGTGCTGACCATCCTGTCTCTGCCTTCTTCCAGCACTCTCTCTATTACCCTCCTTTATCAATAGATCTCAAATGTCCCAGGACAGCCCACCCCCACCCTGATCTTTCTTCTGAGCCTAGTCCTATATATCCAGCTTGGTATCTTCTCTGGAATGTCCTACAGGTCCATTGCACTTACCAAAATCAAACCTATCATGTTTCCCCAAATAATCCCTTTCCTTTACCCCCATCTCTGTTCTACTCTGATCTGGTCACCCATGCCAGACAGCTGGAGGTCATACCCCACACCACTACTCATTAGTCCCCAGTCCCATTGGTGCCACCTTAGCAACTGTCTTCAGGTTATTCCATTTCTCATTTATCCGTCTGGCCAACAAATGGCTAGTAAACATCGACTGGATGCCAGTCACCAAGCAGACCAAGGCTCTGCAAAGACCTGGTAAGAGCATGGAAGTGGCAGTCACATTTTAAGGTGAAAAGCTTCAGCCGGGGACCTGGGTGGCTCAGCTGGTTAAGCGACTGCCTTTGGCTCAGGTCATGATCCTGGGGTCCTGGGATCGAGTCCCACATTGGGCTCCTCCTGCTCTGTGGGGAGTCTGCTTCTCCCTCACCTTTCAGCCTAGTATTCCCCATCTTGTGCACGCTCTCTCTGTATCAAATAAATAAATTAATAAATAAATAAAATCTTTAAAAAGAAAACAAAAGAAAATCTTCAGCCAAAAATATACAGGTTGCTATGGGACTTGGAGGTGGTCAATGGTTAGACGTAAGGTAGAACTTTCAGCTTCTGTTGTTGGAGTTTCAGCAGAGCTGCCTAGAACTGCCCTTGATCCCTGAAGGAAGCTGTCAAAAGGCAGCAGAGTGGTTAAGAGCACAGAGCATGGAGCCTAGTTCTGCCTCACACTGGCTGTGTAACTTTGGACAGTCTATTTAACGTCTCAGTTAGTTTCCTCATCTATAAAATGGGTAATAATGGTCCCCGCCTCAGCCTCATGAGGCTATCAGGAGGATGAATGGAGTGATTTCCTGTAAAGTGCTTAGACCAACATTTGGCATGTAGTAAGAGTTGTGTAAGTGTTAATTATATTAATGAAACACAGAGAAGGCCGTGTAGGATAAGGTAAATAGGAAATAGCCAGGGAAGCAAAGGGAAGGAGTAGGCAGAACAGTGGCGTCACCCAGAGAAAACAAACCCCCACTCCCACAAGGCTCACAATGAGCCTATGAGACCAAAGTTCCAGCCCTGAGTACCTTCTAATAAACAATTCAAGAGGCCACACCATGACTCATGACCAGGGGCACAATGCTCAAAAACCCAGAAGGTCTGAATGGGCAGGGTGTTTCTCTATAGCAACATCTCGATGTGATCCTGTTTGTCTTTTTTTCACCCTGCACATGCATAAGGCTCTAGGCTTGCACAGGCTCAAGTGGGAGGTGTGTACACTGCATTCATATGCACATGTCTGCGTAGGCCATTAAGATCTGGGAAAGTGGGGCCTGACCAGAGTGGTACAATAAGAAGTGGCCCTTGGTCCTCCTGTTCTCTGGGTGGAATCAAATTTCAGGACATTTTCTTTGCTCTATGATCAGTGCCAAATAAAAACATGCACTTGTTCCAAGTACTGGAGCTTGATTTTGGAGAAACTCTCCCTGTTGATTTAAATGAGACAAGAATCTCCATCTCTTTGTTAAAATAAGAAATCTCAACAAGCCATAGTCTTTTTTTTTTTAAGATTTTATTTATTTATTTGACACAGAGAGATCACAAGCAGGCAGAGAGGCAGACAGAGAGAGAGAAGAGGAAGCAGGCTCCCCACTGAGCAGGAATCCAGGACCCTGGGATCATGACCTGAGCCGAGGGCAGAGGCCTCAACCCACTGAGCCACCCAGGCACCCCAGCCATAGTCTTTTAGAAATTTTCATCCTGCATGAGAGAGAAGAGGAAAGTGCTAGTGGCCCCTTCTGGCTGACAGTCACCTTACCCATATTTATGGAGTGTGGGAAAACGGATCTATTTACTGGACAGGAGCTCAGACAGCCTGTCATCATATAGATTTCTCTATGAGGGTGGATCCAGTTTTTAAACCTTTAGCTGAAAAGATCTCTGTGTTCAGATGATAGTCCAGAGAACAAATTTATGTTATTGGAAGAAGGAAGCTGTTTAACTGTTACAAACATTCACACTCATCCCAGTATTGTGGAAGAAAGAGTAGTTCTAACGCATGTCCCCAGCTCAGCATCTTATCACAACAGAATCTGTAAGCGAAGTCTATGAACAGGAAGAACACTGTCCCCTGGGACTGCAGCGGCAGTGGCCACATCCTTTATAGAGCCCTGAGATCTTCTTAATTATGAAGAACCCATGTAGTAAGCCTGCACCTAGCAATTCATTAATCCACATTGTAAGCAAAAGGCGAGTCTGGTAGAGCTCAATTTCAGTGGCAGAAATGGAGGGAGATACGAATGGAATCTTATTTAATAGCAGGGATTAGGGTACATGCAGCCTTTTCTACCCACCAAAGGTGAATTCTATTCAAGCAATTTGGCTGATTGGCTTTCATGTACATTTACTTATTCCATGGTCCCAGTAAGTCACCACCCCCACTCCTGCACCTCCAATATTCCAGGCACCTTCAGGGTAGAGCCCCCATATCCTCCTCCCTCTCAGCCCGGGGCCCTCTTCTGTCCTCCCCATCCTAATGCTAGCTGCTCTCCCTCTGTCCCTCCATACCCCTGCCCCACAATGGCCTGCCTTTCTCTCCAGCACCATGTAGCCCCTCCTTGGGCCCCATCCTTGATCAGTGCCCCTCCTTGGGCCCACCGCATGGCAGCACTTTGCCCAGTGGTTGTATTATGTTCTCAGATGGGGGTTGAAGATGGAACTAGGCTTCCCTCTTCCCACACACTGGCCCCTCCCCTGATCACTGTTTTCCCTAACCCCACCCCCACCCCACCTTGGTGCCCTCAGAGGAACTTCCTGAAGTGCTCCAAGGACAACCCACTCTTTGCTGACATTGACTGCGAGGTCTTCGAGTCACGCTTTCCCACAACCATGGCCTTGTCTGTGCTGGTGACCATTGAAATGTGCAACGCCCTCAACAGGTGGGCTAGGCAGAGGGGCCTGGAGCTGGGGCTGAGAGAGGGGGAGTGAGGCCTAAGTTGGGGGGCTGAGGGTCAGTCAGGGCCCAGGTCTGAGGATTGGGATTAGGGCCTAAGTGTCAGAGGGTCCCAGAGTGGCTTTTGAGAGTAAGTGGGGCCAGAATTGAGATCTAGGGAACAAAGAGGGCCATGATCGGGGCCTGAATAAATAGAGGGGCCAAGATTGGGTCTGAGGGACAGAGAAAGGGCATCCAAGCCCTGGGACAGGCCACTGGGGGCTGAGCAAATAACTGTGACCCACCCCTTCTGGCTACACCGGCCTCCCAGAAGTGCTCCAGCCTATAGGCCCAATTAGGGAAATGCTGAAGCCCAGGCCGCCCCCACCCCTCTACATGGGTGGATGGCTGCCCACAGCAGGGCATGCTCACATCTGGGCCTGCAGTGAGCACCCTGTGCCCTTGGCAGTGTCTCAGAGAACCAGTCGTTGCTGCGGATGCCACCCTGGCTGAACCCTTGGCTGCTGGCCGCTGTGGCCATGTCCATGGCCCTGCACTTCCTCATCCTACTGGTGCCACCCCTGCCTGTGAGTTTCCACCCTGCCCCAATCCTCTTCTGTGACAGGGTCCAAACCCTCCTGCAACAGCCTGGCCCTGGGTTAGTCAGGGCCCTCTCTGGGCCCTTTTGCATGGAGGACTGGGAGTGGAGAGATCTTAAGGTGCTTGGTACAGATAGCTTGTTTCTTGGGGACCCTCAGATTTGGAGAACTGAAGAGGCAGGGATAAGACCTCTTGCTATGGGGCACTCTCCCGAGGCCATGGTGGGAGGAGACTATGTTCCTCCCCAGTGCAGAATCTCACCCATTTATCAGACAGGACCAGGAAGATTTGGTAGTTGGGTGAGAGCGGGGGGAGGGCAGGCACTTCTGGTAGAGGAACCAGGGTAGACAAAGACCTGGAGGTGGGACCTCAATGAGCATCTTGAACTTGCTCATGAGGAGTCCATTGTAGCCCAAGTGTATGAAGCAGATAGATTGTGGGGGCATACCTTTAACCACACCTCCCCCCGCCGCAGCTTATTTTTCAGGTGACCCCACTGAGTGGGCGCCAGTGGGTGGTGGTGCTCCAGATATCTCTGCCTGTCATCCTGCTTGATGAAGCCCTCAAGTACCTGTCCCGGAACCACATGGATGGTGAGTGGAAAGCTCCAGACCCTCCCCACCCTGCTTGCCTCCAGCCTGCTTCCCTGCCCCCCTCCCTGCCTGCTTCCTCTCCCAGGCTGCAGCCTCCCTGTCTGTCCAGGAAAAGAAGTATTCTTGGATCAGCAAGTGGAGGACAAGGAGGGGCTCTGCTCTGGTGACTAGGGCCTGTGGTATCAGCAGGGTCTTATGCTATAGGGGCCAAGAGCACTGCTCAGAGCCCTGCTCCCTCCTTCTCCTCACTCGCCACCAACCCTGCATGGCCAGGCCCCCTGTACCCTCCTTTGGGCCTTGGCCTCTAGCTCCTCTGAACCCAGCCTGTCTTTAGGCAGGCATTCTTAGGACAGTCTCCCGGGCATGGAGTGGGCAGCTACTGACCACCTCTGGGACCCCAGACCACACTGGATTGGCCTCTTTGGTGTCACCTCATAGGAGGGTAGAAGAGGGGGTTCTCTGTTTCTGAGCTCACAGCTCTGGGTCTGCCTTAATCTGGTACTGGAGGGAAAATGGCAGAGTCAGGGTTGGGGGCAGCGTCGCGGGGGGGGGGCTGGGGACCCCTGCTGGCAGAGGAGCCTCTGAGAATGGATGATTCTGAACCTCCCGAGGGTGAGGGAGCCAGGATCTTCTCACTGTCAGAGCTGCTTAGAGTGAGAAGCAGGGGCAAAAAAAAAAAAAAAAAAAAAAACCTCCCTGTTCCTGGGAATGTGAGCCAAGGCAGTAGCCCCCAGGCCAGGCTGCTGCGGAGGGTCTTGATTAGGCCCAGCAATGGCCAAGGTCTGCCCTGGAACAGCTGGGTCCTTGAGGGCCATCTCTGGCAGGAATGTGTCCCAGCTTCGGGAGGGAGCCTGAGTTGGAGGGTCTATAAATAGATCACGTGCTTGTCATTCCATAGGGGCCAGGGCAATCAATCGGCTCCTATCTCCCACGCTGGCCAGTGCTCCTGGGTGCTGCAAACATTTTATCTTATTAAGGAGGCCAAAACAAGTCAGCCTCCTCTCTCTGGGGAAGCTGGCCCACCACAGGTCTGTCCATAGCAGACACGCACAGAGGGGCTCACCTGAGGGTAGAAGTAGGTACTCAGCCAATGCAAGACCTTGTTAGAGCACATGGGTGAGGAAGCAGGAAGCAAGGCAAGGCATTTTGCCCCCTGTATGCTTCTTTCTGACCCACTCACTGTGGATACTCCTAGGGAGCTGAAGAAGGTGAAATAGGTCGATCACCTAAAACTCCGTCCTCGGGAGCCCAGGGCCTCCACATTTCTGGCTGAAGCACAGAGGTGGTCTACCAGGAAATCCACCCACCAACCTTGATCACACTAACTCACCTGAGAAGTCAAGCTTCATTGGCAGCTCAGGCAGCTTCTCTGTCTTCCTTGAGAGCTTTCCCTAGCAGCCACAACTGCCAAGGAGTTCAGCACATTTTCTTAAGAAAACTTAGAAAATTTCTTTGCCAATGGAGAAGAGCCTGTGTCTTGGGCACTGTTCAGTCCCCGCTGCTGGATGGTGGAGGATTTGGGAGGGGGCTCCTAACAGGCTGGGGCAGGTTGGAAGGAGCAATCCCTGCTGGGCCAAGTGTTGGAGGTGATTTCTAGAAGAGACAAGTCTGAGCAGAGGTTTGAAAGGGGAGGATGGAACTTGGTGGAGAAAGAGCTAAGCAGCATGGTTTGGCGTCTCTAGTGGGGCTGGGTGCTCAGAGTGCAAGGTAGAGAAGTAAGGCTAGAGTGTGAAAAGGGCCTTGAATGCCAGGTTAAGGACTCTGGACATTATCTTCAAGGCAGTGAGAGCCACAGAAGTGTGGAAGCATGGAAGGGACTGGGATAACATGGAGGACACATGGGAAGGGCAAGGCAGGGAGGCTGATGGGTTGTGTTGAGCTGATCTGAGGGCAGACACTGAGTCCAGCCCAGAGCAAGCTGGTTCTGGGCAACACCTCCACCTCCACCATGAACCTGAGATGTTGACTATGGTCCTGGTGAGGCTTGGCTTGAAAGGGTAGTGCCCTGCTCTAGGTAGTGGCTGTGTGGCCCACAGGAAAGACTCAGGCTGGGCATGTGTGGCCACATCTGAGAAGTGGAGTGGTGTGTGCCTGCTATAAGCCAAACAGCTTTGCCCTGTGTGGCTGCAGTCCCTCGGGCCTCCTAAAGCCGGATGGGGCGGGGGTGAGAGAGGGGACCCTGTTGCATTCCCAAGCCAGCCTGGTGGCCTTTTAGGGAAGTTTTGCTGAGGCTTGATGCTTGCAGCTTCCCTCTGATTTATGAGGGATGTGTCCTGGGGAGAATTGCAGATGCCCAGTCAGCTCCAGGGGGTAGGTGAAGGGTGGGGGTCTCCTTGCCCCATTTCTTGGCTGTACCCAGTTGTGGCTGAGCAGCTATGAAGCAGAAGCCAGTGGGCCAGACTGAAGGGAGAGGAGGCCTGGAGAAACTAAGTGGGGACAGATCTGGGAGAGTCCAGGATACGAGGTGGGCTTGCATTTTATTCTGAAGACAATAGAGAACCACCAAAGGGGATGATGGCTTGGATTTGTAGTGTGATGCCAGGGAGTGTGACGGTGAGGTAGGAGGGGGCTAAGGGCAGGGCTGAGAGGACTTGAAGCCTGGGGGCAGCAGGACAAAGAGATGAACTCAAGAGGTGTAGGTAGAATCAGCAGGCCTGAGTGATGAGATGAATGAAGAATTGATATCACCAGATTCTGGATCTCATCCTACTGGGTAGTTAACCTCCCAAACTAAAAATCCAGAGGAAAATATGCCCTGGGCTGGGCTGGAGTTGTTGATAGAACATGTGGAATGGAAGAAGCCCAGTGGACTTCAGAGAAATGTGTCTGGGCAGCATCTGGATATGTGGGGCACATCAGGAGACACAGTGGAACTGGGGATCCCCTGATGAATGCTATGGGAGAAAGCAGCTGTCCCAGGAGAGATGGAGGATGGAAGGAGCTAGAAGGAATCAGTGTGGATACGCACTGTCACACATACATCTCTCAGTGTACTCTTGGGTTTTTCTTCCAGAAGAAAAGGACCAGAAGTGAATTCTGGGAACAGTGGACTCTCCGGTGTGTACCTCAGACTGATGATGCCCAGGCCTTCCCCTCTGCTCTCCACACTGCCATCATGCTCATCGCTTGCTCACCAGGCCCTGCCAAGAGTCTCTGTTCCTCCTTCCATACACACAGGGGCTCTGTAATTCATGTCTTTGGGACTCTCCTGGGAAGTTCACCTATGAAGCTCTAGCCCAGGAGCTACAGCCTGAGTGGGGGGTTGCGGGGGGATCTGCTCAGAAGCCAGAGCTGACAGTCAATCCAGACATGCAGAGCCCTCTACCCCCAAATCCATGAGAACACTCTGGAGTAGGCACACTCTTGCTTGGAGGCTGGGCATTTACTTGGTGACTGGTGCCTCTACACTGATGGAGGACTCCCAGAGTTCTTGCCAGCTCTGACCTCTTGCTTAGTGACTGGTCTGGGGCCTGGTCAGTAAGGGAGTGAAGTGGGGGAAACATCTGGGCCCAGCTGTGCACAGCAAGGGCAGACAACCCCCCTCCACTCTGTTTCCACAAACAGAGGGCTCATGAGGGCTTGAGCCTCTTACTGTTTATATGTACAGGGGATTAAAGGGTCAGAGAAAGGGACATGGTAGTAGGGGAAGGGGGCTGGGCAAGGATCCCCTTCCCAGGAGACAGCTGGCTTGCCTGCCTTGCTCTGGGCACTCCCAGACTCAGAGTTCCTGTCCTAAGCAAATGAGACATGCCAAGTCTCTCTCGGTGCTGCCCAGCCTGCCAAGCAGAGGACGGATTTGCCCTTCATGTCCCTGGTGCCTAAGAACCCAGACATCCTTGGGTACCTAATCACTGTGCCCTTTCAGCCCAGCCTTGTGTGCACCATCCCACAGTCTGCATGGCTGGGTGGTTCTGAGTGCCCTAGACTCTTGGCCTCACTCTTTGCCCCCAACCCTACATCCCCATGTGCTGAAAGGATGTCAATAAGAATGGCTATTTACCCAAGAGCACTTCCTTTCCCTCCCTCCTTGGTGGAGGAATGCCTGTCAGATCATGTCAAATGATGGGAAAAGTGTTTGATGGACCCAAATGTTCTTTTAAGTCAGCTTTTGCCCCTTTGGCAAAAATTAGGCAAATGGGCTCCAGGTACCGTGGCCTCTTCTTCTCCTCCCTCCCCTCTGCCCTCAAAGTCTCCAGAGAGGCCGTAAGAGATGCAGGGTTGGGCAAGGCTCCCCTGGGAACCAGCCCACAGAGATTCTCTGTTTCTTTCCTGCTGGAAGGAAGGCAGTCTTTGAAGTGTGGGAGGATGGCAGGGCTCTGTACCCATCTGTTGACATGCAGCCAGTAGAGAAATAAAGGTTGAGTGCCTGGGGCAACAGAGGACTGTCACCTTCTGTTTTCCTAGAGAGTGGTTCCACCATCCGCTTGTGTGTCCACCTGGGTTCCCACAACCCACACCCACTCACATCAGGAAACTGGAGCCAAGGTCTGGGGTTCCCACATTGCCAGCCAGGGATTGCTCTCTTCTTCTGAGACAAGACCCAGGAGATGCACTGATTTCCTGACCCACACTCAAAGGGCAGATGCACGACTCTGCTCACAGAGACAGCACTTGATAGTTTGTGTATGTGTTCAAAGCCCTTTGCACATGTTAAGATTCAAATGTCGTCACTGGGGAAACAGGCTGGGAGGGGTTCATGATGGCCTGGGGCAGGGCTAGGCCTAGAGCCAAAGTATCAGGGGCCTCTAGCCCTGACCATTCCCTGGGTCCTACATCTCTCCCTGAGGCTTCTCTCTCTGTTTACTTGCCCTCTTTGAACCCCAGGATGCCATCGACTTCTTGCCCTCCTAGGCCCAGCTCAAGAACACCTCCCCAACTCACATTGGGGACTTCCCTCAACTCACATTGTCCAGAGACCTTGGAGAGGTTGCTTGGTATTAATTCCTGACTCACCCAGGCGGCCCTACTCTCTAGGAGCAGGGGCTCTGTGGCAGGAATAGCTGTGTGTCCCTGTCTCCTTCCTCTCCTTCCTCTGGACGCTAGATTCACTCAGGAAGTTTCTGTATCTAATCTTCCGCCCAGCTGCCCTGCAAAGGGAAATCAGGCCCTGCCCACAGAGCCAGAGGCAGGACTGTCTGTGTGGTTTGTGGGGCTCAGTACAAAATGAAAATGTGGATCCCTTGTTTAGCAATTAAGAGTTTCCTAGCAGTGAGAGCAGAGTATGAAAACAAAATGCAGGGCCCTTCTGGGCACGGGGTTCTGTGCAGCTGCATAGGTGCTATGGCTGGAAGAGACAAAACCCACCCTCAGGAGCTCCTGGGTTTTATTTCGGGGAAGGGCAACATTTGGTGCATAGTTCACAGTGGGAGCCAAGGATGGGCAGAAGCCTTCTTCCTTCTGCAGTCCATCCGTTAGGCCTCTCAGATCCCAAAACCATTCCATACGCCTCATCTCCCTGGGCACCCGAATGACTCCTTGAGACGGGCCAGGCAGGGGTTAGGGCCCCATCTACAGATGAAGACCCCAAAGCTCTCTGAAAGCCTGACTGTCTAGCTGGCTCCATCATGGCAGACAGACAGAGCACGGAGCTGAGATGGGCTTGGAGGGTTGGCTAGGAGACAGGCCAGCTTTGCTACTCCCATCAGCTGCTGGAGCTCATGACCAGCCTGCACAAGTGCAGCCCTGCCAGCCCACAGCATGGAGCCTGACAGGTCAAGATTGAGCAGCCAAGGTAAACAGAGGTTTCCTACCTCACAGCCACTCACCCAAGAGGGAATTCCAGGGCAAGCCCTGGCACACTTCTCACTGGCTCAGGGAGGGCAGCTGCCAAAATGCCCAAGGCCTCACTCTGTCCCCTCCATTGGCCCATGTTGTATTATTTCCCATGCCTCCCATACTGTACCCCACAGAGGGGTAGGAGAGACTCTGTTGGGCTTCACTGGGAGGAATGGAAGGGCAAAATTAGGAAATGAAGACCTAATCCCCACACAAAGAGCTGAACCCTGGCAGCTTTACTCATCATAGCCCCAAACCGGAAACAACCAAAATAACCATCAACAGGAGATGGACAAGCTGTGGTATGCCCACACAACAGAATACTGCTCAGCAATCAAAAGGAGCAGACTACAGCTATATGCCACAGCGTGGATGAAGCTTAACCCCTTGTGCTGAGTGAAAGAAGCTCGTACTGTGCAATTCCACCTCTGTGAATTTCTAGAAAAGGCAAAGCAAATCTGTAGTGACAAAACAGACCAGTGATTGCCTGGGTCGGGGAGGGATTGGCAGCGAAACAGCAGGTGGGAACATTCTAGGGTGACAGATGATGATGCCAGGGGTTATATGCATTTGTCAAAACTCATTAAACTGTGTGCCTACAATGGGTACATTTTACTGTACATCAATTATACCTCAATGCCGCTTCATTTAGAAGAAAGGAAAGAAAAAGAAAAAAAAAAAAAAGAAGAAGAAAGGAAAGAGGTAGGAGCCAGAGGAGGGGGGTGGGCATGTGGCTGTCATGTGGGTTAGAGGTTTCAGCAACCTCAGGAGGCAAGGAGACAAGCCTCCCAAGGGGTGTTCAGTGTTTGAGGGCCAAGGAGCTAGATGAGCCCCAAGGAGTCCCCACATTCCAGGGACAGGAAGAGGATGGGGACCAAGAGGAAATATCCCAAAAAGATGGAGGAGAACCAGAGGGTTGTGATGGCTCAGATGCTGGGGAGAAGGAGCTCATAGTTGGGGGTGGGGGATGGTTAGAAAGGCCAGAGAAGCTGTGCAAGGTCTAGGCAAGAGGAGAAACAAAGCACGAGGACCCCTGCTGCAGCTTCCCTATAGATCCCCATTCCCACAACCTCCCTTTGACAGTCTCTGTTAGGCTGACCCAGGACCCTACTCTAGCTCACATCTAAGGGGCTGAGTGGCACTGAGTGAGCTCTGGGACACTGACAGGCCCAGCGTGGGGAATTGGACTGAAGTCTGCAAGCAGAGGTGTCATCCCCGCAACCTTGGGATGCCGAATGGCTAAGGAGACCCACTGGAGTCTGTGCCAACCCCCTTGAGGGCCTGGGCTGGCCTCCAGGGTGGACACAGGCCCCCTCCACACTCCACAGAACTGCTAAATTTAGCCAGGCAGAGGAGGCTGTCCTGGGTCTGAGGGCTTGGCAGCATTGCCTTGTCTCCCTACAAGGTCTGGCCCACTACTGGAGCTGGCCACTCAGCCTTTGGGCTTATAAGGCAGGTCTAGCAGCTCTCAAGTGCTGGAGTCTTGGGGTGGGCTCTTGGCCAAGCTCTCAGACTTTGGGGAGCCTCCTTTCCAGCCACAAGCAGACATGGGAGCTATTTGGGCAAGCCACTCAATTTCTAGAGCCTCAGTTTCCCCATCTGTAAAATGGGGGTTCCAGTACCTACTTCATGGGAGCGGTTTTAAAAAAGAAATCTGCTGAGTATGAAAGTACTGTGTCCCCTGTAAACTCTGACCCCTGGCCTGCTCATCTTTGTACCACCCCCTGACAATGCCTAGAATAATCACAGATGTCTGTTCTTGGGGATGCCAGAGTTGGGGCAAGGAGGGAAAGCATAGGCCTGGATGGAAAGGTGTATTTTAGAACCAGTGAAAGAGGTATTGGTCCCAGCAGCTGCCTGTTGTACTCTGGCAAAGTTATTAGCAAAAAAAGAGATTTATAATTGGGAAGATGAATATAATTGCTCTTATTTCTTTTTATTTTGGGCATGCTTTGGATATGACAATCCCAAATGAGATAGTCCCCCATGATAGTCTGTTTGCTAACTGTCAAGGTCAGAACTGAGGCTCTAACAGGAGCACAGGAGCACACACAGGTGTGTGCTCCAGGCAAGGGTGTCTGAGTATCTAAGGAGACCCATCGGAGCCTTGTGCCGAACTGCTTGAGGACCTGGGCTGGCCTTCAGGATGGGCATAGGCCCCTCTGTGCTCCAGTGGTTGCTAAATTTAGCCAGGCAAAGGAAGCCATCTTTCCATTAGTCCATCTGTCAGAAGCCTGGCTCCTTGGAAGTGGGGAGAGGGGGTGAAGGAAGAGGTGGATGAGATCATGGTGATGATGTGAAAAGGGCAGGTGCAGATTGGAGAATGACTGTCTGACTTCCTTTCCTCTCCTTCCTCCCCTCTGCCCACCTCATCTAGTGCCTGTTACCCTCCTGAATGTCCAGGAATCATGGGTGGAGGGGGACACAGAGACAGCTCCTGTACCGCATCAACACCTACCCCCATGCTTGATTGCAAGCAATTCACGTCCTGGGACCTGCTATTCCAAGAGCCATGGGTTCACCTGGAAAGGGAGTAGGCCGTTTTGTTTGGGATCAAGACCAGGCCAAGATGACATTACACCCACAGGCCTGGATCCTAGCATCTCTGGATTTTTTCCTTAGAAAGCCCAGGATATGGTTCTGACCTGCCCCTCCTGAAGGTAATGTTGGACAGACTGGTTGGGCCTGATTGATGAGGCTGATCTGTTTGAGAGGGGAGATTGGTCTAGGGTGCTAGAAGGGGCCATGGGCTTGCCCTCTGTGGAGGCCCTTGCTGCCAGGAAAGCAGCTCTACTCAGACAGGCGGCTGGGATTTCCAGCCCTGAAGCCTGGCTCCCTGCCTAGAGCAATTTCCCAGTTAAAGGCTTGCCAGGAAGAAGATTCATAGTGAGGCACCTTGGACTGCAGGGGAGTTCCCCACACCCCCAGGGTACACCCAGGCTCCATCTTCCATCTCCAGAGGAAGCCCCAAGAACACCTGGCAGGGTTGATGGCCAACGAGAGAGGCCTTCCTGCTTCAAGTTGAGGCCTCTAGTACTGCTTAGGGTGAGTTTGGGCGATTCATTTCTCCTCTCTGAGTTCATTTCTTCATCTGCAAAATAAGGCATTGGGTCAGGGGAGGCCTCCAGCTCTAGGGCTCCAAAAGCAAACGTAATACCTCTGTTCCGCCCCCAGTCTCCTGGGGCCCTTGCATTCATGCCCTGGGCTGTGGTTGAAGACAGGGTCTGCAGAGGGTCTGTACCTTAAGATCAATAATAGCCTCAGGATTTTGTCCTCAGTGTTGTTGGGACCCATCCTCTTGGGGCCTCTACCTATGAGGGGAATCCCATTATCATCCCCATTTCACAGATGAGGATGCAGGCTCAGACTGGTGAGGCAAGTTACCCAAGACCTCGCAGGCAGCTAGTAGCAGAGCCAAGGATATTAACTGAGGCTGTCTGATGTCAATGTCAGGCTTTCCCGCTTTTGTCTCAGGAGCCCAGTGGCAATATGTGGCCCCTGAATCTTCTAGGCACTTGCCTCCTTCTGCTTGTTTTTGGGAGGTGGAGATGTGGCTGGGACAGAACAAATGATGGGAGAGAAGAGAGGAGCTATAGAGATGCCAGCCAATGCTAAGGTTGACTGGGCAAAGGCCAGGCTTGGACTCAGAGGGACAGGTGGATGGAAGCTGGGCTATAAGGACAGAGGTGGGGGTCCTGCTGCAGGCACTGGAAGTATCAGACAGCTGGTACTTCTAGAAATGGCCCTGCTTCCTCTTCTGCTCTCCTGGCCACAAACCCCACAGAGACTGAGCTCCCCACCGTGGGGGCACAGGTAGAATGGGGAGGATGTTTGGTTATGGGTCCCTGGTTTGGGGAAGGCTTCAGCCTGAGGCCACTCCACCCAAGTCCTGGCCTTGTTCTGTTCCCCCAGGTTCATGGGGGGCTGACAGCTTTATCTTTGCCTTGTGACGGGTGGCTCGTGGTTTCCTGCCAACAGCTCCTCTTTCCGGAGGCTCAGCAGGGCCCAGGCGGAGCCAGAAGGAGCTGTGGGGCTGGGCTGGGGTGGCCCCACCAGCCCCGCCCCCATCTATCTTTGGGAATTTATTTGTCCACAGACGCTGCTGGCCCTCAGTCCATTGCCTGCCAGGGGCCAAGAGCTGCTCTGATCACCCAAGGACTCTATTTTTCAACCCAAGTGCCTTCAACTGACCCCTGACTCCTGACCTCTGGCCCCAGCTGCCCTGTCCTGCCCTACCTTTCCTAAGTGGCCAGGAAGCCCCTGGGTTTTCACTGTAGACGTGGGCATTGACACCCAGCTCACCTCAAGAGCAAAGGCGGTGCAAAGGACTCAGTTCTCAGGCCCCAGCCTGGCCCACCATGGCACAGCGGCTCCAGGATGAACTGGCTGCTTTTTTCTTTGAGTATGACACTCCCCGAATGGTGCTCGTGCGCAACAAGAAGGTGGGCGTCGTCTTCCGCCTGATCCAGCTCGTGGTTCTGGTCTACGTTGTTGGGTGAGTCTGGGCCCCCTACCTGCCACCCTTCTTGTACCAGCTTCCAACCTGGGCCTCTCCTCCAGGCTCTGGGAAGCCCCCATGACCCCAAGGAGCTCCTCTTTCTCTTCGTTGGTTGTCATCCTCCTTAACAGACTGTAGTGTTACTCAGAAGGAATGAAAGCCTGCTAACTCACTGTCAAGATGGGGACAGTTCAGCAGAGAGGGAAGTCCTGCCCTGGGTCATATGGTGAACAAGAGGCAAAGCCGTTGGGCCCTAAGGAACTGACTCACTATTAACGGTCTCTCAAGTGGTGAGTGGTGCCGGAGGCCAGGGCTCTAGCAAACCACAACCAGAGTCCTTCTATTTCTGACCTCCTTGCCACGCCAGGCAGAGACACACCCCATTTTAAAAGCCACACACCATTTTATAGGACAGGCCCTGTTCCCACCTGCCCTGCCTAAATTAGAGGCATCCTGAGATACTTGAAACCCCCAGAGTAAAGAAACTTCCAAATTCAGAACACCTGGCACCTTAATGGTGGCCTGTCAGGCAGGGATTGGAGGTCAGTTCTGGTCCCAGGGATGACTGCTCCTTTCTAAGCATCTTGAGACCTGTCCCATTGTCCCAGGAGAGCAGAGGCAGAAGTAAGGTGGTACTCCCCTGCAGTCTTGCCATCCTGGGAGCCAGGACAGGCCTGACCATGGCTTACACATACGTGTGCTTCCGTGAGCACACATGTGCATGGTGGTGTGTGTATGTATGTGTGTCATACCTGGAGCTCTGTGTGGATGCGCGTGTTCTGTGTCTGGGGCACATGCCTACGGGGTGGCTGCTGGGTGTTCCCTGTGTCTGAGTACCCACATGTGTATGTCATGTGGCTAAGGTGACTGGGCACCTGATGTGGGTGCCCCGGCGTTGCGGGGGCATTATGTCTACTCAGGGTGATACAGCAGAGGGTTCTTGGAGCTCCCAGGGCCAATGAGGGAGTTTCAGCTCCTGCTGAGGGGGTTTGGGGATACCCGGCAGAATCACTGTGCTGTGGGATTCTGAGGGCCCTGCCCCTCTCCTGTCCATGTCCCCATATTTGCTGTGGGACTAGAGCCCAGCATGGGCTGACTAGAAGGCCAGACAGTGACCATATCATTCTGGTCCCTCCAGGGCCTCTGATATCCAAAACATCTCTTCCTCTACCCTGTCTGGCCCCCAAGGCCTCGGAGCTGCTCAGGTGGAGTCCAAGCCAGGAGCTAACCCTGTGCCACTTTTTGGCCTCTGCTTCCCTCCTGTTCACAGACCAATTTGACATCTGTAATGCCTTTTGAGCTTGTGAGGAAAACTGAGGACCAGAAAAGAGTAGTGGTCACATAGCAAGTCCCAGCTAGAACTGAGGACTCTTGACCCCCAGTCCTCAGCACTGCCTTCTCCTTTCCCACCTCACTAGGGCTCTGAGAACGTTGTAATGGGACACTGATGCTCTGATACCAAGCACAGGATGGGCCTAAAAGCTCAGCATTAGCTACATTCCTGATCTTCCAGGGAAAAGAGAGCTTGCCAGCCCAGGCCTAGCCCATGCTTCACCAGAAGAGGCTGGAGAATATTGTCCTCACTGTGGCCCTATTGCCCCTTATTTCTGCTTTAAGTCAGCAGTAGGAGCAGTGCCAGGGCCCTCTTGTGCATTGGTGACAGACTGTGAGAGGGAAAGTGACAGTCCTCCCACACCACTCCCCATTGTACCATATCCCTCAAGCCAACATCCAGTCCTGAACACATACCTCTAGTAACAGAGACCTGCTTACCTCCCTCCTTGCTTTCCTCCCCCCAAGGATAGTCTACTCAGTTTCCACATGGATGTGGCCTCCTCAGTGTTGGTGAGTCTCAGAGACACTGGGTGATTTAGTCTGGATCTCACAACCAGAAAGAGGCTGAACCAGATTTGAATCCAGCTGCATGGCTCCAAATTTGGCCTTCATAGCCTGGAAAGGAAACATCCTTGGAGTGGGGCATTGACATGCCCAAGTCATACAGTGGAGAGCGGAAGGCAGGGTCCTCCACAACACCCACCCCTCACAACCCCACCCTCAAGCCCAGACTTTCTGTTCTGACTACAACTCTTGCTGTCTCTAGCACCCTTGTCTGGCCTCTGCCTGCTGCTTTGCTAACTGCTCAGTTGCAGACAGAAACCGGCCTGGACTTGGTCTCACTATCCCAAGTTTTAGTTTCCCAACTGTTCCATGGACCAAGGTTTGGGGGAAACCCTCTAAAGATGCTGCACACAGGCTTGTTTCTGAGGAGGGATGCCTTTCCTTAATTAGCCCTCTTCCCAAGGCCCCTTTCTGTCTGAATGTCTGGTCCTGTGGGTGTTGCAGGGTACAAAGGCGAGAATGGGAGAAGAGCCAGAATCCCGCATTCCAGAGACAGAGGCACAAACAAGATGGAGGGTGGGCAGACACAAAGACAGAACCAGACAGAGGGACAGACACTGACACACAACCACTCAGATGAAGAGAGAGGTCCTGAGACTGAGAGATGGCTAATTACTAAGAGGCAGAGAGGTTGATGTTGAGAACCCAAGCAGACACTGAGAAGGCAAACTGAAGCTGTGTTCTCTATCAGTCACACTCTTCTGGAGAGTCCATGGCAAATGGAGGGAACAAGTGAGCCTTGAGGCCCTGGTGGGCTGAGCTAAGATCACACTCTTTTTGTCTCAAATTGGTAAATTTGCAGTCAGAACTGTCTCCTGGGAGGTGATGAGCTCTCTGTAACTCTGTATAGAGGCAGTATACATGGGCTGTCATCCATGACCTAACAGGCCCAAACAAGGAGTGTACTGGGATATATCCCTGCCTGGAGGGCTCTGGTTTGGGGAGGACAGAGGTCTGGCTGCGGTACACAGGGGGTCCCAATGGGATCTGTGAATGCTACTTGGTAAATGGAGCCTGGAAACCTTTCTGGAAGAGAAAACAGAGTGGCGGAACCAGCCTTGAGCAAAAAAGCCTAGGGGCTGTAAGCCAGGCAAGCCTGCTCTTGGCTTTCTCTTTGCCACTACCCCCTCCTCCCTCATCTACCTCCACACAGAGCTCTTGAGTTTGCATGCTTCTGAAATTTTCAAATGGGTCCCTCAGCATACCAATCAGGAATAAGGATAGATACAAATTATTGATTGGAAAAATACATCCAGGGACATTTCTACAGCATCTTCTCTGTGCCTATTGCTGTGCTGGGATCCATGCAACAGAGGTGGGGTACAGGGTGACCAAAGGAAAAGTAAGGAGTGGAGGATGAGTTATCCAGTATTCCTTTGGTTCCTAGAGAAGAGTGGGGCTATCGAGTGGTTTATGCAACTGAAAAAAAAAAATCAGTAAAGGCTTCAGGCCTGGCCGGATCCTCCATGCTGAGGGCACAGGAAGAGCAAGTTCTGTAGGGAGATGGGGAATTCAGGTGGGTCCCATTTGGGTTCTCCAAAGAAGCTAGCCAGGATTTTCTCTTCTTCCCAGCTCTACTATCTTCTGGACTTCATTCTTAGGCAGTCTCTTTGTCCTCATAGTGACAAAATGACCACCAGCATCTGCAACCTGACATCTCACCAGCTTAGCCATCTCTAGGGCATAAAACTATCTTTTTTTCCAGAGTTCCAGCAAAAGCCCCAGATCTAATTCTTACTGGCAGGGATCAGACCAAATGCCTACTACAAAACCAATTGTTATGGCCAAGTAAATGAAAAACCCTTGTTGGTAGGTAGAGTCTCGTCATGTGTCTACCTGGTCCAGGTACTCCTGCTGGAAATCCGAGAGTGATCAAAGGCTCTGGGGCAGGAAAAGAACAGTAAAAGAGTCACTAAGGTTAGGCTGTGGAGCATGAAAGGACCCAAGGGGAAGGAGGTGGAAGGGTGAGTACAGCCACTGATTCAGGCCTCTGAATGCCAGGCTGAAGAACATGAGCTTTCTCCTACAGATTTTGGAGAGCCATAGAAGGATGTCTAGCAGGGGAAGGCCCAGGGCAAGCAGGGGATGGGGAAGGAGCAGGAGGGGAGGAGGACGCCATGCCAAGGCAGAAGCAGTGAGCATGGAAAACAGAAGTAGTCATCCTGGTGAGCCCCACACCAGGGAGGTGTGTGTGTGTGTGGAGGGGGTGCCCACTGCTTAGTTTCTGCCCATTATTGCCGCAGCAGTTCATGGCCCAGCACAGCCAGAGTTTTTGACTTCTTAAGAGCAGTGAGAAATTGGAATTTATGAGCAAAAGGAGCCTTTTGGTATTTAGAGGTTGGTGACTCATTAAAAAAATGTTTAAACATGAATTGTCAGCCTAATTTATCTGTAGACAACATGTAGACTAATCTCCAAACACTCAGTGTGGGGCCCAGCTCTAAACTCAATCCCTCCTGGGCCTGGAGTCTGGTGTTGCCTCTTCCCAAGGCTGCTGTGCCCCATAGCATCTGCCTGGTCTGGTTAGCTCCTGCCCATGCTTCCATCTTTTGTCCCCACCAGCCATAACATGTCACATCCCCACACCAGAGTTGCCCTCACCTCTGTCCCAGCTCCTCTGTGTCTCAGCCTCTCACAGCAAAACCCCTTTCGGTCCTTAGATGAAAGCCAAGAGGACAGAGGGCCACAAAGAATGTGGGGATAATGGAAAATGAGGGTGTGAGGCTTTGAGGAGGATGGGGTAGGCATAGTGCCATCCTCCAAGACTAGGGCACCAGAGGGGCAAGTTCTGCAGGGCACATGAAGCACTCAGGTTGGTCCCACTGAATTTTTGTTCTGAGATATTAGTCAAATGCCATAACATTCACCCTTTAGGAATATTCAGTTCAGTGCTTGTTTGTATAATCACAAAGTTGTGTCTCCATCACCACTATCTAGTCTACAGCGTGTCACTACTCTAGAAAGAGACTCGTACTCCTTAGCAATAACTCCTCATTTTTTCTCTCTACAGCCTGCTTTGCCCACTCTGGATATCTCATAGAAATAAAATCATATGTGGCCTTTTGTGTCTGGCTTCTTTCACTTAGCATAATATTTGTAAAGTCCTATGTTTGTTATAACATGTGTCAGTAGTTCCTTCCTTTATATGGCTGAATACTATTTCATTGTATAGATATGTCACATTTGATTTATCTGTTCATTGGTTGATAGTTATTTGGGTTGTTTCCACTTTTGCTTCTTATGTATAATGTTTCTGTGAACACTTGTGTACAAGTTTTTATAGGGAAGTATTTTTAGTTCTGTTGGGTATTTTGCTGAGTCAAGTGGTAATTCCATACTTAACTTTTTGAGGAATTGCCAGGTTGTTTTGCAAGGGTTTGAGCTGAATTTGAGGTACCTGTGTGATGTCTGCGGTGAGGGACCAGGGGAGGGAGAAGGAATGGGTATCACAAAACATTGTGTCATATAGACATGTATGTAAGACTGTTGAGTGCAGAATTTTGGTTGGCTTTGTTCACTTCTGTATTTTTAGTGCCTAGAACACTGCTTGGCACATAATAAGGACTCAATCAATAAATACTTGTTGAATCACCAAATGAATGTGTGGAATTAGATCTCCAGGGAGAGTGCAGAAGTGGAGATAAAAATCTGGGGCTGAATAACAAATAGCATGGAGGACAAGGGGAGATGGAGAGGAGAAGGGAGTTGAGGGAAATTGGAAGGGGAGGTGAACCATGAGAGACTATGGACTCTGAAAAACGATCTGAGAATTTTGAAGGGGTGGGGGGTGGGAGGTTGGGGGCACCAGGTGGTGGGTATTGTAGAGGGCATGGATTGCATGGAGCACTGGGTGTGGTGCAAAAATAATGAATACTGTTATGCTGAAAAAAATAAAAAAATTAAAGAAAAAAAAAAATCTGGGGCTGAGAAGCCAGGGGGATGAGGGCAGGTGAACATATTAAGAGGAATTACAGACTCAAGACAGTGAAAATAAGAGGATTATTTATTATGTGCCTACTGCATGCTAATTTCCTTAATGAGAACTCATGGGAAATCCCCCAGTCATTTAGGCTTGCTTTCTTCCTGCGACCCAGCCCATAGCTCAGTACATAGGAGGGTCTTGCTCATTTTTATTGAATGAAAAGCAGCATTTTTGAGGTAAGTGCCATCACATCTGTTTTATTGAGAAAGCCAGGACTCAGAGAGGTTTAGCCTTTAGCCTGGTGAGGCTAAAGTCACACAGGTGGTGAGTGGCAGTGCTGATAACTGAATCATGGCTTCTGTTACACTTTGGGGGCCACACTCTTGGTTACTCCACTATTTAGAGGGGTTCAGAACATGGAGAAGCTCCCCAGAATCCCCAACAGCTCCTCTGAGCTTGGGCATGGAGTCAGGATCCTCCTTGGAGGAAGGAGACTGAGGAAGGTAGGGGTAGGTGATGCGCCCAGTCTCCCTGATAAGGCTGGAAGCACTTAGGACTGGAAGCCTTTGTCCTGCCTTACCTGGTGCCATCTGGGACCTGCAGGGGGCAGCAGTGACCATGTTCAGGCTTGGGAAGGGCGCCTCCTGGGCCAAGCTGGGGGAGAGGCCTGGAGAAGATAAAGTGGAGACCGTGGTGGGGGAGAGGAAAATCTGGGTAGGCTGACTTCCTGGAGCCCGGGGCTGGGAGACCACCCCCAGAGACCTAGCACTGACTCTGAGATTAAGATGTCCAGAGAACTGCAATGAGACCTGAGCTCTGGGACACAGGCGAGGGTCTTTGAACTCTGCTTGGGCAGTCAGAGCCACAGATTTCCCCCCGAGATACAGAGCTACACACTCTGATGGGTACCACAAATGGTCACACACACTCAAACACAGTGACACTGCATCTCCATTCAGTCTTTCCTTTTTTTTTTTTTTTTTTTAAATTAACATTTAATGTATTATTTGCTTCAGGGGTACAGGTCTGTGAATCATCAGGCTTAC
This sequence comes from Lutra lutra, assembly GCF_902655055.1. NCBI lineage: Eukaryota > Metazoa > Chordata > Mammalia > Carnivora > Mustelidae > Lutra > Lutra lutra. The sequence continues at coordinate 47,596,857 of NC_062293.1, forward strand.
ACAATTCACAGCACTCACCATAGCATATACTCTCCCCAATGTCCATAATCCAACCACCCTATCCCTCCCCCCTACCCCCCTAGCAACCCTCTGTTTCCTGAGATTAAGAGTGTCTTATGTTTGGTCTCCCTTCCCCATCCCATCTTGTTTCATCTTTTCCCTCCCTACCCTGCATGACCCCCCTGCCCTGCCTTTCAAATTCCTCATATCAGAGAGATCATATGATAATTGTCTTCCTCTGATTGACTTATTTCTCCTAGCATAATACCCTCTAGTTCCATCCACATCATTGCAAATGGCAGAGTTTCAAGGGTTTTGATGGCTGCATAGTATTCCAGTGTGTGTGTGTGTGTGTGTGTGTGTGTGTGTGTGTGTGTGTGTATCTCACATCTTCTTTATCCATTCATCTATTAATGGACATCTAGGCTCTTTCCATAGTTTGGCTATCGTGGACATCATGCAGTCTTTCCTGAAGGAAATGGACCATACCCAGGACTCTCAGTTGTAAACAACAAAAACCAAACCCAAACTGCCTTAAATAAAGAAAGGGAATTTATTAGCTCGTGTAACAGGAAAGTCCAGAAGTAGATTTTTTTTTTTAACATGTGTCAGGCTTGGCTAGATCCGGGTCCTCAACCATTGTCAGGAGACTGCCCTCTTCCATCTCCTGGCCTAACTTTCCTCTAAGTTGGCTACATTCTTAGACTTATCTCTCTGTGAGATAGCAAGATGACTAACCATAGTTTTGGTCTTATGGCTACCTTGCTTAGTTACCTAACAGAAAGGATTCTTTCCCAATAATTCCCAGAAAAATCCTAGCCTCATTGCTGAAACTCCCCAGGTTGTGTGTCCATCTTTGGACCTATCCCTGTTGCTAGGGCAATGAAACAGTGGTTGGCAAATCTTGGCAACGTGCCCCACCCTCCCTACACCCAAAGCTAGGAGGGAGGTTAATTTCATTGACCCTCCCAGACAGAAAATGGAGAACCCAAAGGAATAGGGGTTCTTCATGCTAGGAAGGGAAGGCCAGAATTTTCTAGGAAAGCTGGGAAGTGGGGCACCAGGGTGGCTCAGTGGGTTAAAGCTTCTGCCTTCGGCTCAGGTCATGATCCCAGGGTCCTGAGATGGAGCCCTACATCGGGCTCTCTGCTCAGCAGGGAGCCTGCTTCCCCTTCTCTCTCTGCTTGCCTTTCTGCCTACTTGTGATCTCTGTCTGTCAAATAAATAAATAAAATCTTTAAAAAAAAAAAAAGAAAGAAAGAAAGAAAGAAAGAAAGAAAGAAAGAAAGAAAGAAAGAAAGAAAGAAAGAAAGCTGGGAGGCCTCCATCCTGAGTCACTCCACAAGGGCCTCAACTGGGGCCACATAATGCAGAGGCCACTTACCCCTCTGTTTCCTTCCTGTCCCCCTTGCCAGGAGCTCCCAGCATGGCTGAGATAATCATAGCTAATCTCTATGTAGTGCTTACTGCATGCCAGTCCCCGTTCTAAGTGATTTATATGCAGTAAGTCACAGCAAATACAAATAGTACTATTATTGTTATTCTCATTTTACAGATGAGGAAACTGAGGCAGAGAGGGATTGAATAGCTTATCCAAAATCATGCAGTCCATGAGTAGTATAGCTGGGATTCCAATCCATCCTCTCAGGCAACAAAGGCCAGGTTTTCGGCCATCATGCTCTGCTAGTTCTCAATGGAAGAATCTCAAGAAGGAAGGAGCACTCTGGACATGAGGATTATGGTCTAAGAAGCTTGGTTTCTAGGCCTCAGCAAATCCTGCTCTTGGAAAAGGATCTGAAAGAGTCCTTCAGTGGATATCCTCTCCAGGAATTAGTATTTTCCTAGTAAAAAGAGGGGGGGAACATTAGGTACAGGCCAGCCCGGGGAAGCAGGTGAGGCTCTCCTGCCCACAGCCCAAGATGTAGCTTTAGAAGCAAAGAATGGCTCAGAGACTCATCTGGAGAGGGGAAGGGAAAATATTTGAAATGTCTAGCTGGTGCCAGAAAGGGCAGCAGCCCATACAGCCTCATGCCATCTTTGAATGGCCTGGCCCAGCTCTGACTCCTTTAACCCCCAAAACACCTAACAGGTGGGTGTTTGTCTACGAGAAGGGCTATCAGACCTCAAGTGGCCTCATCAGCAGCGTGTCTGTGAAACTCAAGGGTCTGGCTGTGACACAGCTCCCTGGCCTGGGCCCCCAGGTCTGGGATGTAGCTGACTACGTCTTCCCCGCCCAGGTAAGCTTACTCAGGGGTATACATTCCACCCACAGGGCCTGGCTCAGAGTAGGGGTTGGACTCTGTCCAATCTCCATATTGGACTAGTGCAGCTCCCTTCTCCCTCTGGGCCTCAGCTTCCCTGACTATGAATGAGGGGCAAAAATAGGTTGTAATATCAACCCATTCTGATGTCACGGGGTATGGAGGCTGCTGGGTACCATGTGGATTTCAGGGGCTTGTTGGGCCAGTGTTTGTGTTCTTGGGGTTGTTCTCCCAACTCAGAACTCTGCGCTTCCCTCCCCTACTCCTCATTTCCAGGGGGACAGCTCCTTCGTGATCATGACCAATTTCATTGCGACCCCCCACCAGGCTCAAGGCTACTGTGCAGAGGTGAGGACTGCTATCCATCCCCTCTCCCTACTCCTTACAGGGGAAAATATCATGGAAGAGGAAATTGCCTTGGGCACTGAAGATAGGCTTTCTCAGGGCAAAGCTATGGTGGAATTTTAGGCATAGATTCACACAAAGTAACAGTCTGCTATTGACAGTGATGCTTCCCTCCCAGCTCTGTGTCAAGCAAGATGCTGAGCCACGGTTCCCACCCAATCCACAAGCCCTAACGTCTCTGGTCCCTGCCAGGTGACACTGGCATACCTTGGCATGAGCCCAGAGGGGTCCTGGGAGGGTACTGGGGAAGGAAGCTGTAAGCAAAGTTCACCCCAAAGCTAACACTGCCTCATGATTTCCCTAGGGCTCTGGTGGTGGGAGGGGCTCTCCTTAGGACACTACTGAGAGGCCTGGGATCAGCCACTCTCCCTTCCCCTAGCACCCAGAAGGGGGTACATGCACAGATGACAGTGGCTGCACTCCAGGGAAGGCAGAAAGGAAGGCCCAAGGTAAGGTTGGCCTCCTCCTGTCCCCCTGCACAAGCTCTGTTCAGCTACAGGCTTCCTCCACCAGGAAGTCCTTCCTGCTCTCTCCCTTCCTGCCATTCTAACCTTGGCCTGCCCTGTCCCAGACCCAGCCACATTTCTGTCCTCAGGCTTCTGCTCTTTGTTGTCCCATCACTGGGGGCTCTCAGGGATGAGGGGCCTCCTCTCTATCCCCAGCTTGGAGTGGACACCCACGGGCTCCTCCTTTGCTCCAGGCATACGCACAGGCAAGTGTGTGGCCTTCAATGACACTGTGCAGACATGTGAGATCTTTGGCTGGTGTCCTGTGGAGGTGGATGACAACATCCCACGGTAATGCCTTATCCATCCAGGTAGCTGGGAGCAGGTTCCCCCGCCCAGACAAAGGGGCATCTGGATTCATGTTCTGGAAAGGATCTGTCCTCCCTTCTTCCAGCCCCACCCTTACCCCATCTGTATGGCCCAAGCCAATGATCCCTCTGGCCCCTGGTCAAGGGACCTGAGAGTCCATCATTACAGCACACCCATCGCCCCCCACCCCTGCCACCACTCCAGGGCACCAGGAAGATCCCATAGGTTCTCATACCCCCAGACCCATGACAAACACTGTTGGGCACATGGGGGACTCCTGAGGAGAGGACAGTAAGTGAGTACGGTGTCCTCCAGCCCTGCCCTTCTCCAAGAGGCCGAGAACTTCACACTCTTCATCAAGAACAGTATCAGCTTTCCACGCTTCAAGGTCAACAGGTTTGTGGGAAAAGGGGGCAGAAACGCAGGCACCCACCTCCCCTCTCCAAGCCTGCTGCTCCAGCTGGTCTCAACTGTCTCTGTCACCTTCCACTTCAACTGATTTCACTTTGGGGGAAGAAGCCTGGGCCGGGCTCCTGGGGTGGGCCACCTTTAGTCTCAAGGGCTGTGGAAGGGGGGGTTTGTGGAGCTTGTGAGGAATCTCCAGAGCTTTGGGACATGGTGGTCCCCCCCACCCCGCCCCTGGCATCCTGCCGCTACCGATGTTCTCCACCCCTATGTAGGCGCAACCTGGTGGAAGAGGTGGATGCGGCCTACATGAAGACATGCCTCTATCACAAGATCTCGCACCCACTGTGCCCCGTGTTCAAGCTCGGCTATGTGGTACAGGAGTCAGGACAGAATTTTAGCACCCTGGCTGAGAAGGTATGGTGCCAGGTTAATGAGGAGGGCTAGGTCCTGGAATCAGCAGGTCAAAGAAGGCTTTTCCATCCCAGGTAATGCCCCCTCAAGCCTCTCAGGTATGGGCTGAGTATATATGTGGATTTATTCCCTAATACGGGGGAGTCTGAGGGTCAGGCCTGAGTCCTCAGCAGAGCCTGGTTGGTATGGATCTGACACAGAGGAAGTTTCCAGAATGAATGGTTATGGGCAGACATTTTCACCTGGATGTTTGCTGAGGTCACACTGTTTTTTAAATATGGGATGAAAGCAGCTTGGATTCCATGCTCTATGGTCCTGAGAAGGCCTGTGCCCTGCTCGGGAATCTCAAAAATTCCAGAATCTGGGATCTGTACAGTCACCTGGGGTTCCAAGAGAAGCAGTACCTTATAAGGAGCACAGACCTGTCTGACTGGGTTCAAGTCCTGTCTCTGCTCCTAATGAACAATGTGGTCTCAGACTAGTTAGTCTCTTACCTTGAGTGTGTCTGAGCTTTTGCACCTACATAGTGGGGATAAAAATAGTACCAGGCTTGTGCGGTTGTCTCGAAGATCAAGTGGGTTCGTGCATAGGATGGCACTTCAGTACCGCCCAGCTGTGTGGTGACTCTGGGTACATGTTCCCACATGATCATCATCAGCCTTTTCTTATAGTTGCCTATTTAGGGATGGAAATCAGCTTCTTTTCTGTGATATCACATATACACACAAAACTTGCTCACAAAACATTTATCTAAAACAGGGATCAGCAAAGTTTTTCTTTAAAGAGCTAGAGGTTTCAGTTTTGCAGGCCATATGGACTCTGTTCCAACCTTATTCAAGTCAGTTGTTAGAGAGCAAAAGCAGCCACAGAAAATATGTAAACAAGTTCTGCCCTTTGGCCTCAGTTTCCCAAACCCTGGAGGTGGTTTATACTGGAGCAACACTTACACAACCAGAAAGCTGAATGTTAGACTTCCCTGTTCCTAAAATCTCCCTGCCACCTGTACTAGGAACTTCTCAACCCTCACTATCATCCAGACCCTTGCATACCTACCTCCTGCCTAGTCGCCCAGTTCCACTCCTGCTCAGACCACTTCCCAGCTCTCCTGTTGCTCAGTCTACCCCCACCTGTCCCCGATCCTCACCTTGCTCAGAGAAGCTTCACTTTCTCAAGTTTTCTCTTCCTAACCCAGGTCCTTACAGACTCACTCTTTAATTCAACATTATTTACTTGCCTTCCACACTGTAACTTTCACTAGGAACTCAGGAGTCAGTGACAAATGAGACAGACAGCCCCACTCTCGCAGAGTTTATAGTCTTAGAAGAGATGGGTTAATAATCACACAAAATGAATATATGATTTCAAAGTGACAAATGTTCCAGGAGAAAACAGAGGGTCTAACAGGCACACATTTTTAGACTAGAGGCGGTCATTAGGGAAGGCCTCTCAGGGAAAGTGACCAAAGGATAAGAAAGGGTCAGCCTCGTGGAGCTGTATATGCAAAGGCCCTGAGGTAGAAAGAACCTGGTATATTCTAGAAAGCACCAGAAAGTCAGCGTGTGATGGGTGGGAGGTGGGGCCAGAGGGGGCAACAGGACCTTACCCTAAGTATCTCTTCTCAAACAAAAAAAAAAATGCTCCCCACTTCAAGAGATTGCTGACACCAGCATAAGACAGGAGTTTCTTGATCCTGAAGCCTGGGTTTTAAACACCGGTTTCCCTGCAGGGCGGGGTGGTCGGCATCACCATTGACTGGAACTGTGACCTGGACTGGCATGTGCACCACTGCAAACCCATCTACGAGTTCCATGGACTGTATGAGGACAAAAACCTGTCTCCAGGCTTCAATTTTAGGTGCCTGCCAGGACCCCACCGGTCCACCCTTCCTTGGGCTCCCAGAAGGTTGAGGGTTTTCATGTGGGTCTTCTACTCCCAGAACCCCTTGAGGCCCAGTAAGTGTCCCCAGGAAGAAAGCAGAGGAAGCTGGGCAACTCCCACTGCAGGGAGCCTGCAGGGAACAAGACCTTGGCACCCTGAGCCCCCACCCTTTGAGGCCCACCTGGCCAGGACTGGCAGGGGAAATCACTGACATCAAGAGTTAGGGTGAGGATTGAATACAGCATTCCTGGAATGAGGCCTGGGGTGTTGGGGGCATGGAATTGTTCTCATGGACCTCTAAGGGCTCCTGCTGAACTCCAAGAACACTGGACCCAAAACTGTTCTCCATCACCCTCTTCTGCAACCTCACCCTTTCCCCCAAGGTTTGCCAGGCACTTTGTGGAGAACGGGACTAACCACCGCCACCTCTTCAAGGTGTTTGGGATTCGCTTTGACATTCTTGTGGATGGCAAGGTGGGTGTCCAGTGTGAAGGACAGCCAGAGACATGTTCTTAGTTCCTGTGAGTGCTTATTGGGTGTCCATGGTTATAGACAACAGGAAGTTGACTGGGCTTCATTCAGCAGTTTTACTGCTGATAACCAATGGGCCTGATAACCATTGAGGGCAGGTCTTTCCAGCCAGTGACCTCACCTCCTCCACTACCTCCCTCTGTCCAGGGAAGCAGAGCCAAGGTCAAAAACAAGGACTTCTAACCAGCAGCTGAGACCCCACATAGAGCAAGAGCTGTGCGGAGCAGGCTGTGGAGCCGGCTAATGGTGGGGGTAGAGGGTAGAAAGGGGGAGCTCCTTGACCCAAGTCTGGCCTTGGGGTTTCTGAGGAAGGCCTTTTCTACCTGGCTCCTTCTGACTGTTAATCCTTCTTTCCCTGGACCCTGCCACCAGGCTGGAAAGTTTGACATCATCCCTACAATGACAACCATTGGCTCTGGGATTGGAATCTTTGGGGTGGTAAGTGCTAGGGTCACAGGGTCACTGTACTAAGGTCAGTCCCTCCCCTTCCACATCTCAGTGGCAGCTTACCCCATCCTTACTGAGCCCAGCCCACCACCCCAGACCCACAGTATGTTTGAAGAAACTGAGGTCCAGAGCTGGGGCAGGACCAAAGTGGGATGGGGTGGTCTTGCTCTCCCAAGGGACATGCAGTGCCTCATCCCCCCTTCCAGAATCTGAGGTCTAGATAGAGCAGGGTTGAGCCAGGCCCCCCAGCCAGAAAGGATTGAAGTGGGACATGGAGGGTTCTGTCCCTGCCCCAAGACTCCCATGCTCTATCTGCCCCTTCCTTGCCCTCAGGCCACGGTTCTCTGTGACCTGTTGCTGCTCCACATCCTGCCCAAAAGGCACTACTACAAGCAGAAGAAGTTCAAGTATGCAGAGCACATGGGGTCAGGGGCGGTAAGAGATTTCCCTGAGTTGGGGCCTTTCTGAGGCCTTAGGTCCACATGTCTGTGTTGGGGGGTCAGCTGCTTCCCTGAGGTTGACTTTTTGTTCCCTCCAATGCTTACACAGGGCGAGCGTGACCCCGCAGCCACCAGCTCCACCCTGAGCCTGCAGGAGAATATGAAGACATCCTGACCCTCACCCCCTGACTCCTGACTGGACACAGCATGAGGCTTCAGGCAGGGGCCCTGGAGGGGTCCCAACCAGGACAGAATGGTCTCTGCAGGAGCTCTCCAACCTCTTAGCCAGGCAGACACTAGGGTCTTATCAGCTCAGTGGGGACACTGGGAGGGACCTGTTCAAGTCTGGGCTCTGGCCCCAACTCCACAAGCCCCAAGGGAGCTTTGCTCCAGCCTCAGCCACTCCTAGTCTAGAGAGCCTGGGGTTGGGCCGGGCTCCTCTCACACTCCTCTATCAGAGCTGTGTGCTTCTCGCTCTGGGCCCTCAAGCACTGCACTGCCTCGTGTCTCTAGATTCATGCTTTCCCATATGGCAGACACTAGTCACAATGAGATGACCATTTAAATTTATATTAATTTAAACTGAATAAAATAAAACAATTCAGTTCCTAAAACTAGCCGGCCACATTACAACTGCTAAATAGATACATGTGCCTAATAGCCGCCATATTGGACCACACAGAATATTGCAGAGAGTTCTACTGGGTGGCTCTGCTTGAGCCCTGTTTCTTACTGGCCCCAGATTTTCCTAGGGAGCTTGTCAACACTGCAGGCACCTGGGCCGACCTCAGATCTCCCGAACCAGAATCTCTAGGGCTGGCCATGGAGATGCAAGGATGGCAAATACTCCAGGCCATTGTAAAGGCTAAAGTTTAAGAACTGCTCCCGATTGGGTATCAGATTTTGCCTGGGCCTGCCTGACCTGGCAGGTGCAGGCTTTGAGTAGGTGTGTGGTGTATTTACAAGCCACATGGTCTCATGTACACACCCCCATGTACACTCTCATCTACATGCACAACCCCCTCCCATCCACACTCCGGCTTTGAACAGCTGGGGCCCTGCAAACACAGCCATCTGGACAGACCTATGCCCTCAAGTACAGACACATGGTCCACGCAACAGCACCTCCACAGAGCTAGGCTTCTCCCTAAGTATGTCAGGCCAGGACAGTCCCTTCTAGCCATGAATCCTCACTCAGCTACCTCGGCTTGGGGTGGAGCCCTGGCCAAATCCTGCACTCCCTGCTTATGGCCCAGCCTCAGCATCTAAGGCCTGACCAATTCTGTCTGAACACAAGGTCTGGGGAAAGTGAGGGGTGGAGTACAATAAAAGGAATGAGGACAAACTTCCGCCTTCTGTACTTTTCCCTCTCTGAAACTAGGTGTCCCCATCTGTGGAATGCAGGGTTGAGCTGAGAGATCTTTGAGGTCCTCTGGATCTCTTGTTAGACAGTGGTGAGTCGACACTTAGGCCCTGAGCCCAGCAGGGTCAGTGTTGGCGGTCAGCTCACCTCTGTCCATGGGCCACTGTACCCAAACACTGGGGCTCCTTCTGGTCCTCCATGTACCCCTAACACAGCTTTGAGAGGCCTGGCACTCAGACAAGCAGATATTCTCTGGAGTGGCCTCAGGAAATCAGGAATAAGAACGGGGCTGGCTGCTCCAGGAGAGAGAGTTGAGGGAATCCCAAAGAGGGGAGGAAGGTCTTGAATGGAGATAATGTGGAAGGATTCTCCAGGGGCCCTGAGTGGGCAAGACCTGCAGTCTGGACCTGTGGCCAGTTAGGGTCTCTGGGAACCCCCCCATCACCAAATTCCATTTAGACCAGTGCTCCCCAATAGCAGTGATAGAAACATTCCCTATCTGTGCTTTCCAAAATAGTAGTCACTAGCCACATGTGGCCACTAAATGTTTAAAATGTGGCTAGTGAAACCAAGGAACGGAATTTTTAATTTTATTTACTTTTAATTAATTTAAATCACCACACATGGCTAGTGGCAGTAAGAAATGATATTGGACAGCACAGGCCAGCCCTCTCCCTGTCCTTCAGGCCCTTGACTTTCTACCCTCTTCCCCAGCTAAGAATCATCCTTTAGATTTTACAAGACGGGAACTCCTTCTTTTTCCCTCCCTTTGTTCTCCAGTCCTACGTGCTTTTGCACCTCCTGCCCCCTTCCTTCCTGAATGATCAAAGGATTCCTCCTTTGTATCCAACCCTTCTATCTGGCCCAGAAGCCTCCTAGCAGAGGCTGCCTCTCCTCTCCAATACCTGCATTTGCTCCTCTCTTCTGCCTTCTCCTGGCCCTTGTTCCTCTGCAGTTCTTCCTGCTCTACCTTCCTGTCACCATTCCAGAAAGACCTACACTTCTATACTTCCCTCTGCATCCCACCCTCTGCAGCTGGCTGCCAGCCCCCATCGCCACTTCTCCTAAATGCCCTTGTCAGGGTTACCAACAGCGTCCTTGCTGCCAGATCCAAGCAGATATTTCAGCCCATATCCTGCTTGGCCTGTCAGCCTCTGACACTGTTGACCAAGCCCTCCTTTGTTGAAAGATTTCCTTCCAACAGCTCCTAGAACCCACCCTCTCCTGATTTTCCAGCCAGACCAGTATATAGGGAAAAGAGTTTTCAACTGCAGCTCTGCCAAGTGTCAGTGTATGTCCGTAGGCAAGTTGCTTAACTTTTCAAGCTTCTTGAGGAGTCAGGGATAATAACAGCCTCTACTCAGGTTGGGATGAGATACATATATGTAAAGTGCCTGGCATACCAGTAGCACTCTCTCTGCCTCTTCATCCAGCCTCCCTTTCAATGGTGGAGTCAGCTGGTTGTCCCTGGGTATCTATCCTCTCGGTAGTGATGCAACCCTTGGTTCTTCACTGGGTATGTGGCTGCCTAGCATGGAAACTGCATTTCCCAGCCTCCTCTCCCTGCTGGGTCTGGCCATGTGACTAAGTCTTAGCTAATGGGATATATGTGGAAGTATCATGTGACACCTTTTGGGAACTTTCCTTAAAGGAGAGCTGCTGCAGATCCTTTGCTCTCTTCTTCATCCTTGTCTTTATCCACTGCCTGGAATGCATATGTAATGGTTGCAGCTCTAGCCACCACCCTGAACCATGAAGACGAGAGTCACACCCAGAGGTTGCTGGCGTAGTAAGTGGAAAGAGCCACATCTGGAAGGTCCTTGTGGAGCAGAGCTGACCTACTTACCTTGGGTTGTCTTCTCTGAGGCTCTTATGTGGAATTTCTGTTACCTGAGTCAAAATTGATCCTACTTGATACAGAAATCTTTCCACCTTAAAAGCAAGTGTTCTGTCCTTGGCCTCTACTTTAGTTGCTCTGAGTTATCTCACCCTCTCCCATGGCTATACTTATAATTATGGGTCTTTTCTGACAACTTCCAAAACTGTCTCTCTGGCCCAGCCCTCTTTCCTGAACTCTAATCCCACATATCCAACCCGAGTGCCGTATCTAATTATTCATTAGACAAACCTCTTTTGAGCACCTACTTGCTCATGATGTGTCAGACTGTATGTTGGGTGCATTAGACACAGATCCTGTCCAGAGGGGGAACACACAGGTAAACGGATGCTAAGTACATGGAAATCCCTAGGAGGGGCTGATAACCCATGCTGGGCACTGAGGATATCATAGGGAAGGACTCCTGGCAGAGGGACATTGAACCAAAACTTGAAAGGAGTTAGACAGGTAAGGTGGTTAGGACTGAGATCATGGAGGGCTTGTTTGGACCTATTCTCAGGGTACTGATGAGCCACAGAAGATTCCTAAGCAGGAGCTGACTTAGTTAGACTTGGGTTTCTGAAAGATTGCTCTGGCTTAAAAACAACAACAACAACAACAACAAACATTGCTCTGGCTGCCAAGTGGAGAAAGGCCAGTAGGAGGAGTGAGACTGGTGGGGATGGGAGGCCAGTGAAGAGGCTGCTGCAGCTATCAAGGTACACAATGATGGTGGCCTGAGCTAAGAGAGAGGCAGAGAGCTGGAGCGAAATGAATGGATTCCAGCGATATTTAAGAGCCAGCATGAGTAGGGCTGGTTGGGGCCAGAGTGACTCCTAGTTTTCTGGTCTCAGACTAGCTTTCTGGTCCCAGACAGGGACACAAGAGGCCAGGTCTGGGGAATTATATGGAACTCAGTTTTGGGCAAGTGGTGGGGTGAGGTCCCAAAGGGTTCACAAGTGAACTTAGCATAATTGAACCAAGAGTTGGTGAGCAATCCAGAGAAGAGGTACGGGGATGGGCAGAGTCCCCAGGAATTGCCATCGTGAAGGTCAAGATGTCCTGACCTCTGTCCCAGCTAGGCCATTCCTGCTTCCTGTTTCATAGAGCTCTTCCCCAAACATGAATCCGCTATGACCCCAGCACTCTGTGATAAACCCCTTCCTCTTTCCCCTACCCCCCGCTCCCCCCCCCCCCGCCCCCCCGCAGAAGGCTAAACTCCCGAGTCTACCATTCCTGGCTTTTCTCCCTGGCGCTCAGCCTCTGCCTCATCCTAGCCGCGGATCTCACTTTGCCCCCCTCCTAGCAGGCACCGCGCATCTCCACCACCACCCCCCACCCCCCAAACCCTCACCCACGTTGCGACCTTGCCCCAGCCAGGCCCAGATGGAAGGAGACAAAGGATTTTGGGGAGACAAAGGATTTTGGAGAGTAAGCACTCTCCAGCTCAGGCTAAAAGGCCCAGGCCGAGGGTTGGAGGGATTTGGGGGGGAGCCCAGGTAGCCTTCTAATTGGGGCGTCGGGGGCGTGACAAAGTCCAGACCCGCCACAGAGGGAGGGGCCCCTCCTGAGCCACTGCCCGCCGTGGCCCCTCCCCTCCAGGAGCCGGGCGGGAGTGCTGGGCACTGATTGGGCGGCGTCGCGGGCCGCGCAGCACCACCGATGAACGAGGGCGGGGCGCGGCGGCCGGCGAGGGAGGGAGAGCTCCCGGGAGCTGCGGCGCCTGCGGTCTGGGCTCTGAGATCCCAACCAGAGAGAGGCGGGTGGGGCGGGGCGCGAACCTCGGGAGCGAGCCTGACCGCTCGCCGGGCCGCGGAGACTGTCGCCAGGCCGAGGTAGGGGTCGGTGGGGAGGAGACCTGGGGCGGGGAGCGGGAGCGGAGGAACGGTCTGCTCGGAGCCTGTAGGGAAGAGGGATGGTCTACGAGGCCGCGTCTAACGAGGGCCTCTGGGACCGCATTGGTGCGGGGATCCTCCCCCTTTTTGGGGGGCCGGATCTACGAGGTGCCTGCGGGAGCCCCCGCTTCTGTCTGCGCCGGCTGCTGGAACCACATCTGTACCGGCGCTCAGCCATCTGCGTCGCTTCCCCAGCTCTAGTCTTCGGGACTGCTTTCATACCCGGCGCACTTCCCACGCCCTCCCCAGCCGTGGGTGGGAGGCCGTGTCTCTGCAGAGTGGGCCCAGACCTGTGCACCCACGTGTGGATCAGCGCAGAGTGCTCCTCCTACACGGCTCTCCGCTGAGTCTTCCTGCAAAAACTGGAGATGGCGGGGGAGGGGGGTGGATGAATGGGACAGCTGTGTCGTGTGGCTTTAGCTGCGCAGTCGTTCCCCTGGATGGGGCCTGGGTGGAGGGGTTGGAAGAAGCGGACACTGCGGCTTCAGGGGCCTATTAGGCACAGAATTGGTGGCTCAACGGGAGCACACGTGCGCGGGGACCTGTGTGTGGTGTTTGGAGGTGGGTGTGCGTGTCACGTGGACAAAGGAGTGTGCCTATGTGTGTGAGGAGAGTGCATGACTGGATGGAGTGGCGTGTGAGGGCCGATCACATGGACGTCTGCGTGCGACGTTGGCGTGCGTCTCTGGGAGGGGTGCGTGTGTGTCTCGAGGGTGCAGAGGTGTAGAAAAGGTTATGTTCCAGGCACAGGACAGTGCCTTTGTGCGTGCGTATGAGGCTGTGTATCTGCCAAGTGGGCTAGGGCCTCGGGGATCACACAGCTTGTGTCCTTGAGGATGCACTGGCGCCCAAACAACCCTCACTCCTTCATTCAGCAGGTACAGACTGAACACCCACTGTATGTCGGACCGTGTCCTAGGCTCACAGACTCTGGGACCCTTGCCTCCTCCTTGGTCTCTCACCCTCAGTCCCCACAGCAGGCAGGGGGATAATTTTTAAACCTCATCCAACTGGTCATTGCCCTGCTGAAAACCATCCTCTGGCTTTTGAGGCCTCTTGGTCTCTGTCCACAAACCCCTCCAAGGCCAGGCCCTGAGTCCCAGCTTGAAAATGGCTCTCTGTCATGCACAGTGAGAGCTTCCATCCTCTCCCCCTCTAAAATCCTTACTCAGTGGTCATGAAAGAACTTACATACCACCTCCTCCAGGAAGCCATCCCTTGGGCCAGGCAGAGCGAATGGCTGGACCTTCTCATCCTGGTGTAACTCTGCTTGCCTGGGTACCTCTCACATGCAGAGCCCCACTCCAGCAACAATTATCCTCTTGCTCTTCCTCAGACAGTGTGAGCACTATCCCTCCTCACAGCCTTTGCAGATGCTGGTTCCTCTGTCTGAAATGCCCTTCCCAGATGTGCACACTGCTTGCCTCCTCACTTCCTTCAGATTCTACTCACATTATATAGAAAGACCTTTCCGACCACACTGTAAATAGTACTCCCAGCCCCTCACTCTTGATTCCCCTTACATGGCTCCATAAAAATACATGACTGTGTTTTTCTCCATAGCACATAACCACTCCACAAATATCATCTGTTAATTACTGCCTTTCTTGTTTGTCACTTCTTGCCCCGACTAGAGATTAAACTGCATGGAAGCAGGGACTTTGTCACTGTTTTATTTCCTAGCATCTAACACAGGCGGTGCTTACGGACTATTTGTTGCATGAATGAGTGACTCTGGATTTGCCTTCCAGCAGTCTGTGTCTCTGGCTGCCCCTACCCTGTGAGCCCCCCAGTCTGGGGCTAGGTCTCCTCTTCTTTTGTCCTCCAGATTCCAAGTTCCTGGAAGGCCAGGTGTGGGAGAATTGTGACCACATTTGCATGTTCGAAATATTCCCTCTAGCAACTGGTATGGAGGAGGACATGGGTTAGGGTTGGGGTAGGAGGCTGGAGGTGGGGGTGCTGTGTGGCAGAAGCAGTGGGAAAGAAAAGTAGAGGTCTAAATCCTGACTTCGTAAGGATTCCCCAGCAGTGGGGAGATCAAGGAGGGCTCCCAGAGGAAGAGATATCTGAGCTATCCTCCAGCAGCAAAACAGAAGGAGGTGTGTCCCTGGCAGAAGGCACAGCTTGTGCAGAGCCCTTTCAGCAGAACAGAGTCTGCAGTTTGGGAAGCTGCGACTGGTGTGATACAGCCAGAGTAGAGAGTAAGTGTGGGGCTAGAGGAGCAAGGATGGATGAAAGGAAGAAGATGGGCTCCTCCTGGGTTTCTGAAGAATTGGGAGGAGGACAGTACCTAGCTCTGCAACAGGCAGAGGAGGAAGGGCAGACTTGGGTGAAATGCTAAGTTGAATGAGAACCCTATGGGTCTGAGCTGCCTGGGGACATGGTGGGGAGGAGGCAGCTGGCTAGAAGGAATTGGGCTGGAAGTGCAGACCTGGTATGGAAGATGAGGAGGGGCAGAAAAAGGAGGCAATGCCTGGAGCTCGTCAGCCAAGATGTTCTGAAGATGCACTGAGGGTTGCCATGCCAAATTGGGCACAGAGCCCACTGCAGTGCTTGGGGCCTTTCCAGGGATGACAGGAGGGGGCGTCCTCACAGTAGGCATCCTCAAGCATGACTTGGCACTAGATGCCTGGGCCTCCCTCAAGGAGAACTGAGTCATCCTGGGCAAAGGCAGGAGCTGCAGAGGGTACCCGTTGCCAGGGCTGTCCAGACACTTGTCAGGAGCATAAACACGGCTCTGGTCAGGCAGCCTGGCGATGTCAGGGCCACCTTCTGTGTCTGGCCTGGATGGCTAGACTGCCTCCTTGCAGCTTTTCCTTCTGGCCAGTTTTTGGATGGCCAGGCCATGTCCTCTCACCCTGCGTGGTAGCTGCTCAGCCTAGCCCTGGGAGTCACAGCAACCTTCCAGAACTCAGAATGAGGTCTGAGTGGTACCTGAAGTCATTCCAGGAGGGGCTCCTTGAACATCTGGTATCTCTCCTGCTCTGGGCCTCCTCTGAGTGACCCAGGTGGATGGGGGCATATCCTGAGGCCAGGACAAGGAGGCATCTGGAGCCAGGGTCTGTATGTTGGAAGTAGTCAAACACCTTGGGGAGAGGGGCATAGCCTGAGGGGTTAGTGTGCCAGGCCATCCTGGAACCAGGGGGCAGATATGGGGTTGTACATTGTACATCAAGGCTCTCTCTTGGTGGCTTCTAGATATAGATACACCCTAGCCCTACATCACTCAGGCACAAACTGTTTTTCTGTCCTCGATCTCACCTACTTCCCGCTATAGCTCTGGGAGTTGGCAGGATGGCAGCCTCCTGTTTGATTCACATAGGAGAAAACTGAGGATCCAAGAGTCCCAGTACTTTTCTAAGGCAACACGGCCCAAGTCTGGGAGGACAGGATTAGGATAGCTTTTCCCAGTGAGAGAGGGCCTGAGTCTGGTCATCTTGGCTACAAGACTAGGCTGGTCCCTGGGAGGCTGTCTATGCCCATAGAGTCCATGCTAGGCCCTGAGGCTGGGGCCTAGCCTCTCTGTCTGTCCTTCTATTTGCCCATGTAGTCCCTAGTTGCCTACCCAGGCACTAGGTGTCTACTGAGGCCTCGGCGTGGGGAGGACCTTGAGAGCCCCCCTGGGTGATCCCTCAGAGAGGGGTAGCACCTGCCCAGGACACACAGCCCATCCTGGTGGACAGGTGTCCAGTGGGAGTTCAGACTTGACCTTCTGAGATCAGGCTTCCGTGGTCCCCACACAGACCCCACCAACCCCCCATCCTGGAGCACATGTACATGAAGACCTAAAGGCACCCCAGTGTACATTAACACATTTACACGTCTGTGTTGACCACACCACTAGAGTTCTGTCTCCATGCAGATGACCTTCTCTGTGTGGACTCTTTTCCCCCCTGCCCCCACATAGACACACACCATGACGCCAGCCCACATCCCTGCTCGCACACATTCTCTTGTTGTGGACACAGGCCCTCAGATGCATAGCCTCAAGTGTTGGGCCCTGTCGCCTGGACATGAGGCTGGAACTTGGGGCCTCCCTGCTGCCTCCCTCGCAGACATGCTTAGTCACCTGAATTTGATCCAGGCAGAAGGGAGGGTGGAGGGCCTGACGTCAGCCTTCATAGCCGCCTTATGCCTCCCGCACATCCATCTGGGCCACAGCGTGTCCTAGGCAATCGCAACAAGAACAGCACAACAAGTCACTTTTACGGAGCTTCCCCAGTGGCAGACTCAGTCCTGAGCCCAGTATGGGTAGTGTTCACACCTTTACACCCCATGACCACCCAGTGAGGTGAAACTCCTATTAGCCCCATTCCATAGATGAGGAAAACTGAGGCACAAAGGTGAAGTCACCTGCCCATGGGCCCACACCTGGAAGAGATGGAGCCTGCAGCCTGGCTTCAGAGCCTGGGCCCTTAACCAGGGAACAGGACCCCAGGTTGGAGGAGAAAGACTTCTGCCTTGACTTACTGTATAAGCCTGGGCCCATCCCTGGCCCTTGCTGGGCCTCGCTTTCCCATCTGAGAAAAGGGAAAGAAGGGAATTAGAGGAGGATGGCTTCTCCCTGGGATAATAGCCTCAGGGAAATCATATGCAAATTGTATGAGCCAGGGCCATACAAGGGGGCTATAGGCGGTGAGAGTGAGGATGGCGCAGAGTGGTACATCTACAGGGGACAGTGGATGGGCCAGCCAGGCTTGGAAGGCTCCCTTCAGCCTTGGCCTCTCCTTTTGCAAGTGGCCTGATTTCTAAAGCCTCCCTGATAGATCAGCTACATTCACTGTCCCCCCCCCATCTGTTTTATGAAGGACTCCTTGATGCTTCAGCCCTACTCACGCTCCTCCTCTCCTTTAGAGAGGCCCTCCTGTTGTTCTAGCCCTACCTGCCTCCCTCACCTCCTCCAGGGAGGTCTCCCTGGTGTTGCAGTCCTACTCATTCTCTCACTTCCTCCAAGGAGGCTTCCTTGATGCTCTAGGCTCACCAACTGCCCCGTCATTCCTCTAGGTCCAGGTTTCATGTCTTCTATTGCCAGTCTGAATTCCCTTCCCCCTTCCTTTCTGCATATCAATATCAGCTCTACTACCTCTAGGTTTTCCCTCATTTAACACCGTGTGTGCCAAGCACAAGGGTTCTGGATGATGACCTTGCCCACTATCCCTCTTTAAGCCTTGTGGCCCTAGGGAATCTGCATCCATGGTACAGATGGAGAGACTGAGGCTCAGAGTCAGGAAGGAGCCTGCCTCAGCAACCCTCACAGTAGGTTGGCAGGCAGGATTGGAACCCAGTCCAGGATCCTGTGTTCTTTGACAGAACCCCAGTGGGTTCTGTCAAAGCAAGGTGATGGGGGAACAAGGTCTATGTTCTTAAAGTCACTGTGTGAGTACAGAGGAAGTTAGCACCAGACAGGAAGGGCTCAGAGTCAGGAGTCCACTCACTTCCTTTTCCTTAGAAGATGCGGAGTCTGGCCCAGGAAGGAGGAAGGACATTGGGCTGGGGTGGGGCCAGTGCTCTGCCTCCAGCAAAGGTGGAGTCCCAGTCTGATACCAGGATTCAGCCTGGAGTCAGGGTTCAGCCCAGGGTTGTGGTGGAAGGTGAAGGCTGGGGCTGGAGTTGGACGGTGGTTTGGGATTCAAGCTGGGCTCAGTCCTTAGCCTGGGACCTGGTTTGGAACTCAGAATGCAGTAGGGTCCAGGGGGGTGTAAGGCCTGGCCATGGGGAGCATTTCAGCCTGAACAACTGTGACAAATATTTTGGGCACACAAATAAACTGGAAGGAAAAACACAGGAAAAATAAGGGATGACCTTTTAGTTTAGTGGTTTGTCCTAACACCCGCCAAAGCATCAGCCCCTCCCCTAATGAACACTGTCCTAAGCTACAGTCTCTGCTGAGGCAGGAAAGGGAGTAATGGGAGATGGCAAACTTGCTCTGTGGTCCTGGAGAGGCCTTCCTGGAGGAGTACGTGACTGGCTTGAAGTATCCAGGAAACCTCTGCATGACCAGCGCCCAGCTCAGCTTCCAGGCAGCAGCATTGGAATGCTCTGCAGTCAAGGGTGGGGCTGGTGAGTCACTGGGCTGTCTCCTGGATGGGGCTTGAGCTGACCCTGGACTCTCTTTCTCCCAGTGCTGCTGGGCCTCCAGGAGTCTGCCCATGTCTGTTTGTCCTGACTCCAGAATATCAGCTTCTTGCTGCTTCCCTGTGAAGCCGGCAAGGCAAATGTGACCATACCTGTTTTATAGATGGGGAGACTCGGGTCTAAGGCCTGCTCTGCAGCAGAGCCATATGTGTTTCTAGAATTCCTTTAGTTAGTAGGGACAGACTTGACTTTGGGATGCTGGCAACTCAGGCAGAGGAAACAGGTAGGGCAAAGTCATGAAGGTAGGACCTAAAGATTGTGGCTGCAATAGGAAAAGGGCCTGGAAATCTGACTTCCATACTCCATTGCCAGAATTGAAGCCTTCTCTGTCCTCTTTTCTCAGGTTCCCAATAAGGCTGAGGACCCCTTGAAACTGTGGCAATGGAGGGGGGCCCAGCAGTCTGCTGCCAGGATCCCCGGGCAGAGTTGGTGGAGCGAGTGGCAGCCATTGATGTGACCCACTTGGAAGAGGCCGGAGGTAGCCCAGAGCCTGCCAGAAATTGTGTGGACCCTCCTCCAAGGACCAGAGCTGCCTCTGTGATCCCCAGTGGTTCTTCAAGACCCTCCCTAGCCCGGCCCAGCCTTTCAGCCAGGAAGTTCTCCCTGCAAGAGCGACCAGCAGGAAGCTGCCTGGAGGCCCAGGCTGCTCCTTATGCCACAGGGCCATCCAGCCACATCTCCCCTCGGGCCTGGCGGAGGCCCACCATTGAGTCCCACCATGTGGCCATCTCAGATGCAGAGGTTGGTGGGGCAGAGCTAGGGGGTCCTCCTGAGCTTTTCTGTAGTCCTCAATGAAGATGCTTTTCTGTCCCAGCCCCTGCTACACAGATGCCCAGCCTTTGCTTCTGCATACTCTCAGAGTTGAGGAGCTTGCTGTCTCATAATATGGCTCTTCCTACCAGGGAAGCTCCGTCTGAGCCAATCACAGGAGCCAGTCACTGCCTCCTGGAAGTCCCACCATTCCCGCCCTCAGGCCAGGCCTCAGAAATAGGCCTCTCCCTGGTCCCCCAAGAAGTCCTCTTAGAGAGTTGAAGATAGTATGTCTGCCCTCCCCACCATAAGTCTAACAGAGCTTTAGCCCCTGCTTCTAATCCTGCTCCTTAGAATCTGCTCTGACTCAGAAGCTGCCAGCATGCTTCCAGCCTCTGGTCTTGCTTCTGTTCCTCTGTCCCAAGGGCTCTGTCCTTGCCACTTAGATCCGAAAGTGAATCCTAGTCCTGAGCAAGCAATCTACTGATTGCAGAGACTGGGCTTTTCATGGGCTTTTTCATGCCTGAGCCAGGGCTCTGGTCTCCTGTCCCTAAGGCTCTGCTCAGCTTTCTTGTCCACTCAGCCAAGACCTTGCATATAGCTGGTTCTAGAAATACTTGCTTATGTGTTTCTCACAGATGTAGGTCTCCCAGACGCCCGCATTCAGGCAGGAGTCAGTGCATTTTTCCTTCACCACTTCCTAGGGAGTAAAGTACAGCCATGGCTCACCATTCATGTTTGCAGATACTGTCCAAGGCCTCTTGTCACTTTTGGTGGCATGGACACTGCCACGTTTCTCCCCATCCAAACTTGAAAGGTTGATGAAATGTGGGGTTTGAGAGTGAGGGGCCCAGAGCCAGGATTGGGCCCTGACCAGGCTCCTGGGGTGGGATCAGTACTGCCTCTGGGTCAAGTTTTACCTGATGCTCCCCTCTTTACCCCCTCCCTCCCTCACCCCCAGGACTGCATACAGCTGAACCAATACAAGCTGCAGAGTGAGATTGGCAAGGTAGGACTGGGACAGGCCGAGGGGACTTTTCTTTTGAGGCTTTGTGGTGGCAGCCTGTCAGGACCCTCTGCTTGACAGTTCCTTCTCACCTGGGAATGTGAGGCAGAGCGAGAAGGGCCCCAGCTTAGGAGTGAAGAAAGTTTGTCCTCTAGGAAATACCCATGGAGGGGTGGGAAATGACTCACCAGTCCTGATTCCTTCATTTTTGATAGAAAACAAAGAGGGACTGAGGGAGCATAGAGCTGTGTTGAACCAGACAGAGGCAGTGACCAGGGCACAGGAGTCCTCTCCCTGTCTTCCAGAAATGTATGCCTGCTGGGGGCCAGCTGGTGGTGGGGGTGGAGATGGGCTGTTGGGGGAGATGGCTGGAACTGTTCAGGGTGGTGTGGGCATTGCCCTGTGCAGGTGGGGCTGACCGGTGCCTATTTCCAGGGTGCCTACGGTGTGGTGAGGCTGGCCTACAATGAAAGTGAAGACAGGCACTATGTAAGTCTGGGAATGGGAGGGAGGTGTTGTGCCAGCCAGGCCCCAGAAGCCCGGGAAATGGGCAGTGGCTGTGCTGGGAAGACAGAGGACAAGGCTGCCTCTAGAGGGAGTGAGTTCCTGTCCCTAAGGATACGCTTAGTAAAAAGAGTAAGCTTCTTGACCTTGAGAATATCCCAGCAGAGGCTGGACCCCTCTGAGGGGAGAGCTCCAGAAAGGCTTATCAGGGAAATAGGGCTGAAGCCTAGACTCAGATATGGTCACTTCCTAACCCAGCTTACCCACACACCTAGGCCATACCTTCAGTTCTGGTGGCCATCACAAGTGTTTCTTTCCGGACCTCTATCCACGTATAACCAACCTGTTCTAGCTTCTGGTAGCTGCACTCAAGTGACATTTCTGCCCCTCCCTCCTCAGGCAATGAAAGTTCTTTCCAAAAAGAAGTTACTGAAGCAGTATGGCTTTCCACGTATGTATCTGCTGGGTCCTGTGCTTGGGAACTCCTTGCCTGGGGGCAAAGGAAGAAGGGACCTTGGTCCCTAGCTAGTTTTTTTTTAGGACACGGGTAGAAGTGGGGACAGCATGAGCAAAGGCCTGGTGGTGGGAATGCGCTTGGTGGGTTAGGGACAAGACCATGGTCTTACAAGGTTCTTGCTTGAGGCTGGGTGCAGGGCCATGGTGAGGCCCAGCCTCCTGCAACAGGGGCTTGACTCACCTTCCTGGTCACAGGTCGCCCTCCCCCAAGAGGGTCCCAAGCCACCCAAGGAGGACCAGCCAAGCAGCTGCTGCCCCTGGAGCGAGTGTACCAGGAGATTGCCATACTAAAGAAGCTGGACCATGTGAATGTGGTCAAGCTGATTGAGGTAGGAAGTAGTGGTGAGTGGGTGGGAACTTGTGGCCAAGTCCTGTGCTTAGGAACACTCAGCACAGACCTAGGGTTCTCACAGTAGATGTGGCTAAGGCCTCCAAAGACAGACCTAGACTTGGGGTGGGGGCTATAGGGAGGTTTCAGGGGTCCGTTTAGGCTGGTTTGGGATGTTCTCAAGGTCTCAGTGAGGGTGAAGGGGTACCTGGAAGCAAGAAGTGAGTCCCTCATCATAGCAGGAGGGGAAAAGAGCTGGGTGTCGCTTGGCGGGCCAGGGTTGAGGATCAGTGTTTTTTTTTTTTTAAGATTTTATTTATTTATTTGACAGACAGAGATCACAAGTAGGCAGAGAGGCAGGCAGAGAGAGAGGAGGAAGCAGGCTCCCTGCTGAGCAGAGAGCCCCATGTGGGGTTCCATCCCAGGACCCTGGGATCATGACCTGAGCCAAAGGCAGAGGCTTTAACCCACTGAGCCACCCAGGTGCCCCGCGGGTCAGTGATTTTTGAGGCCTCTTCTATCTGGTGCCTGCACAGTTCCTGGTCCATTGTCTGGGGTCACTGCAGAGCAAACCAGGGGTCCTGGGGCCGGTGAGTACAAAGAAGTCTGGGACTCCAACCCCGTGCCTCCCCCACCCCTTTTCCCATGTCTGTTTCCTCTGACTAGGTTTTGGATGACCCAGCTGAGGACAATCTCTATTTGGGTAAGTGACCCAGCTTGTTCCCAAAGCAGCTTACCTGAGTCAGTCCGAGGGCTCCCCAGGAACACACATGACTTTCAAATGGGCTGTGTGAACATGTTCTCAAGCCCTGGATTCCTTTGCCCATCCCTGCCAATGCAAGCTTGGAATATCCAGTTAACTAGATTGAACAAATGTTCCTAGGCCCCCTCTCCACTAATCAGACAGACAGTGGATCAGGTAGATGCAGGAAGCAGGCTGTGTGATGCGGGTTCCCAGATCCTATCTGATAGTTCTCTGCCTCAGTTTCCTCACCTGTAAAATGGGGACAATGTATCTACCTCATAGGGCTGATATGAGGGGTAAATGAGTCATTATATACAAGATGATTGGGTTGTTAATGTTAATTTTATGGCTGGGTTTAGAGGCCCTGAAACAGGGCAGAAAGAACACTGGCTTAGCAATTAGGGCTGAGGCTTTAGTCTTCCCTCCCTGTCCTACCTGCCTATCTGCTATCATGTTTAGGAAAATTCCTGCCCCTTTTCCAAGCCTCTGTCACCCACCTTCTTCCCAGAAAAGGAACCCATGCTGAATCAGATGAGGCAGATCCATAGGAAAACTACTCTTACCCATTTACTTCCTCTGATACCCTGGAGCCCTGACCCATGCCTCCCAAAGGTATGCTTGGATGCCTGACCCTCTCCTACCTTCCAGAATAGGGAGGGACCTTGGCACCACCTGCTTTGCTAGCCTGGCTGCACCTTACTTACTTTTTCTTTTCTTTTCTTTCAGTGTTTGACCTCCTGAGAAAGGGGTGAGTTCCCCTTCCCAGTCAGGCAGGCCAAATCTAATCCAGGCCTTCTTTTCCCTCCCTGTGTCCCTAATCCCAGGATTGGCTACCGTAGGAGAAAGCAGAGGCCAAGGCCCTGCCCTTGGGGACAGGGCAGGTGGTCTTGGGGAAAACAAGAGAACAAGAGGGCAATTCTTAGAAGTCTGGTGGGGATCAGTGAGGCTAGAACATTCAGACAGTCCTCTGGAAGAGGTTTTGAGCCAGGTCTTAAAGACCTGGAAAGATTATGAGGGAGGAGAGGGAGAAGAAAGGAGTGTTTCTCAAGCAAATATGTAGAAATGGGGCCCGTATGTGGATTCAAATCACAAATAGTTCTTTCAGCTTTTGAAGTTTGTGAGTTGAGTGGGTGTGACTCCATTTGCTGCCATTTACAAGAGGGGAAGCTGAGGTTCAGAGTGGGTAAGTGGCTTGCTCAAGGTTACACAGTTCTAATTCATGTCTGCCCTATTTGCCTTCCCAGGGTATTTGCAAAGCAGCAGACATGGGGTAGTGGGCATAGGCCTGGGTGGACCAGAGGCCCTAACTGTCTAGACCTTGAATATAGGCTACGTATGTCTTGTGATTTTTCTGTCTTCGGGGAGAGGGGTTGCTAAGAGTAGCATCCTTCTAAGATTCAGAGGCTTTCAAACATTTTTGACCTTTATTCAACTCAGTATGTTTTACATTGCCATCCATATCTGTAACTGAAACCAAAGTTTTACAGATCTTTATTACATGTGATACACTCTGATAAATTCTACTTCATTAGAAAAACAAAGCATTAGTCAACAACTGAATTGATTTCATGGCCCTCTATTTGGTTAGACCTAAAGTTTGAAAAAACACTGCTCCGAATGGCCTTTTTTGCAACAGTTTGATTATGGGTAATTAAATACTCAGGAGAAGGAATACTAAAACAATCAGAAATTAAGATAAAGCTAATTTGAAATTATAGTGATTGTAAAGGGATATTTGGGTCTGTGTTTTAAGTGTTTCATTATATGGGAGAAATAGCTAATGTCTTGATTTCTGGGGAGCAATTTGAGCATAGAGGGCTCCCCAGAAGTCTCGAGGGGCCTACATGGCCCAGCCCCTGTCCGCCTTCACGAGCTGTCTGCTTTTACTCATTCTGATTCACTCCTTCTCTACCTCCCTTCCTGTAGACCTGTCATGGAGGTACCCAGTGACAAGCCCCTCCCGGAGGAGCAAGCTCGTCTCTACCTGCGGGACATCATCCTAGGCCTTGAGTACTGTGAGTCGGGGTTGCGGGGGGTGCTGCTTGCCGCCTGGAACAGGGGACAGGAGGGAGACACCAGAAAGGGTGGAGCCCAGACTGAGTTAGCTCTTTGTAGTTCTTGTCTGTCAGCGCTGATCTACCAATCAGTTTCATTTGGGGGGCGTGGCAGGGCTGTGGGCGGGGCTAGGTTCCGGTGGGAAGGGGAGGGGAGGGAGTGGTGGCTGCCTTCTCTGGATGCCTGCCAGTTGCTTCGTGGTAGCTAGTCACCATTGAGTCGGGCTGTACCTTGGGAGTTCTCTGCCTTTATCTCTTCTGATGAGAGATAAGACAAGGCTTAACCTGTCCACAGGGCCTTAAGAGATATAGGAAGAAAGAGATTTATGTCCAGCTGTCTTGTCCTGTCAAGGGTCCTTTGGGTGAGGAAGGGTGTGTTTAACTGTGAGGACCCTAAGGTGATGAGAGCTCAGGAGGGAGGATGGTAGGGTAGCCTCTATCTCTGGAATTCACTTATTCACTCATTCATTTATTTCACTTACTTCATTCATATGTAAATATCTGCTAAGTGACAGGTAGATGCAAGGAGATGACAGACACAGATGTGAACTCAGGGAGGGACCTCACGGCCTAGTGTGGAGAGGAACGAGAAACTAAGCAGGCAGATATAGTGCAGGGCCTGCTAAGGTTAGGGAGGCACAGAGCTGTCAAGAGTACTGAGAGGAGGTTTCCCGGCCCTGAGGGATGGGCGGGGGAGGAAGCATGCCAAGCAGAAAGAACTGTGGAGCAGAGGCACAGTGGGGAGTGGGCATATCCTGTTTGAGAATGGGAAGAAGTAAAATCTGGTTGAAGCATGGGGCTGAGGAGGGTGAAACGTTCGGGCCACACCATGAGGGCTGGCGGTACCTCCACAGAGGATTTTCCTGATTTTATCCTGTCAGCATTGTAAACCCCTGAGGGCTTTGAGAAGGGAGGGGCATGATAGGATTTGCATCTTAGAAAGCTCTTTCTGGCAACTGTGTGGTGGCTAAATAAAGGGCAAGAAGTGGCCAGGTGGTTAGGAAGGAGGCTTTCTCTACAGCCCAAGTGACAGATGGTGAGGCCTGGATTAGGACAGTGTCAGTGGGGAGGAGATATGAAGGAGGTGAGCAGAAACAGCACTGGATGACATACTGGTCATGGGGACGGGAGGGCCCTCAGACACCTATGTTTCTGGCCTGGTTTGGGGAATAGAAGTGGTTCCCAGCTCTCTAAAATCTTAGCTTGGTTTATCAGGAGCATATTTTCTCCCTGGGTGAACAGAGTGAGGACCTAGCTGAGGTGACAGGAACCAGGGTTATCTTTATCTCATTTGAGTCACTCCAGTGCCCTCTAATTAATACTGTCTTTTACATATGGAAAAACTGAGGCACACAGAAAGGAGGGCTTTGCAGAAGGTTCCTGTCAAGGGTCTTAGACTTAGGGGAAGGAGGCATTTCTCTCTGAGTGTGACAAGTGGCAGCCACAACCCTGTACCAGGTTGGCTTCCACCCCTTCCTATCCTGGGCCTTTCCCTATAGCGAGGGCCTGTAGTCTCCCATCCTCTGTCCCCACCCCCACCTACCCAAAAACAAGCTAATCCCATCTGGCTTTTGACTAAAGCCTTATCAAGACCCAGTTAATCATAGTGAAGGGCTTCCGGGATCCAGTTGGTCAGAACCAGGGGCTGGACAGGCAGATGAATGGAGGCACCAGGCACTGAAGGTTTATTTCTATTGGTGTGATTCTGGTCCTCAGAAGGGAAGACTTGGGGAAAGCTCTGTGATCAGGGAGCCCCAGGTCTGATTTTTAAAGATGGGGCAAGTGCAGCAATGCAGGTATGAGAAGCAGTCAGATCTGGAATATATCTTAGAGAAGCTGAACCCATGGGACTTACTGATGAATAGGATATGGGGTCTGAAAGAGAGAGAAGTTGGGAATGATCTGGAGGTTTTTGGCCTGAGCAACTGATAATGGCCATTAACTGAATAGGAAAGACTAGAGGAGGAGCAGGGGTCTTTTGTTTTGTTTGTTTGGTGGTGGTGGGGGTACGTTGCTGACAGAAAAATCAAGTTCTGAATTAGATGTGTTATTGAGAAATATTGAGATCTACATTGAGCTGTCTGCTGGATATCCACATGGATAAAGAACCCAAAGTTCAGGGGAAAGGTCAGATTTTGAGATAAGAATTTGAGACCACTTTCAAATACACAGCCCCTTGAGCCTCTGCACTCCAATGGGTGTGAGTTAAATCTCTCCTGTGCATCAGGCACATAGGAGGCAGTCACTATAGGACCAATGGTTTGGTTGTTACTGTGTGTGACACTCCCTTTGCCCCTAGCCTTCCTCTCTTCCACTCTCCTCTCCTCTTTCTTCTTGCGCTTTCCATCTTCCCATCCCAGCATCTTGGGATCTGTTGGTCCAGGGGAAGGTATTCGCTGAGTGGGGAGCCCATTAGTGGGTGGCTGGGGTAGAGTCAGTGCCTGCTGTCAGCTGGGACATCTCTGGCCATCTCAGCCTGAGACGCCCATTTTTCCTGGCAGTCCCAGAGCCAGGAAGCAAGGTGAGCTCTCAGCCTCCTGGAGTAGGCTGCTCCTTACCCCAGCCATGTTCATCCCAGCAGTCCCAAGGCCTGGAATGCCCTCTCTCTGAGTCCAGAGTCCCTAAGCCTGAGGCGGTACTTCTGCAGGATACCTTACTATTCCACCCTATGTCCAAGAAGGAAGAAATCTCTGACCAGGCTGGGTGGGGGAAGAGACTGGAGATATGTTTTGATAGGCTTTGGGACTGCAGATAGCATGAGAGGCCAGAGATGGCCAATGGAGAGCCTCCCTTCCTGATTTCCTCTGAAGGCCCCCTCAGCAACAGGTGTCTCTATTGCTACAGAGAGCACTCCATTTGGAGTCCAAAGAGTACTAAGAGTCCAGTCCTGGCTTTGCTTCTAACAGCCTGGGCTGGCCTTGGTGTCTCCACGGCATAGTGGAGCAGAGGGGCCTAAAGTCCCTTTTGAGGTCCTGAGAGGAGTGTGTGCATGGGCTGAGATGGCTCTGCTCCTTCTCACTAGAGTTTGAGATGGGCTTCCCTAGCCAGGTGAGGGCCAGTGGTGGTGGTGGTGGGGGCTCCAGGCACTGGCCCCCCATGCCAGCACTCAAGCTGCCTCTCTCTGCAGTGCACTGCCAGAAGATCGTCCACCGGGATATCAAGCCGTCCAACCTGCTCCTGGGAGATGACGGGCATGTGAAAATTGCTGACTTTGGCGTTAGCAACCAGTTTGAGGGGAACGACGCTCAGCTGTCCAGCACAGCCGGGACTCCAGCGTTCATGGCTCCTGAAGCCATTTCTGATTCTGGCCAGAGCTTCAGTGGGAAGGTGGCTTCTAGGACCTAGGCTGAGTTGGGATTCAGGTGGAGGGGTGGGATAGCTTGCAGTGGGGCCTTGTTTCTAGCCTGAGGGTGTCAGGGTCCTTAATGTCTCAGGAGTGAACACTGAACATGGTCCTCTCCTTCCTGTTTGCCTCTTCCTGGAGTCTTGAAAAACTCCCCAACGTTGGCCACCTCTCATTTTCCAGCAAAATGGCCCCAGGTCTCCCCTGCAGATATTTTCTGCTAGCTGCTCTGTGCTGAGTACAGGTCGGGCTGTGGAACAGACAGAGCCCAGACAGCCCAGCTCTCTGTCCTTCTGGAGATGGTGGAAAAGAGCAGGAGAGCTCATGTTTGGGAAGAAGTTGGATGCTCCCCTCAGACTCTTTGGAGATGGCAGGGTTTGAACTAGGCCTTGATGAATGGGGAGGATTTGAGCATGAGGTGGAGTCCAGAAAATGTATGAGGGCACTGAGGGGCACAGAGAAAGGGGGCGCGATGGGGCTTGAGCAGAGTTTAGAAGGCTTGGGGGCTTGTGGTTCCTCCTAACTGACAGAGGCAGTGGGCACGGCTTTCTGAGCAGGGGATTTCAGTGTAGTGTGTTCCCCTGGGCATGTGCCTGTTCTCACCTGCCAAGGAGGCTGTGGTCCAGAGGCATTTGGACACGTGTGGGTGTGGAGGAGCTCAAAAAAGAGGTCAGGGGTGTAGATAGAGTTTTTTTTAAGAACTTCTAATTTTGATATAATTCCACGTTTACAAAAAATTGCAAGAATAATACAAAAAAACTCCCATGTATCTTTTTACCAAGATTCACCAATTATTGACATTTTGTCCCATTTACCTTTTCACCATCTCTCCCTATATTTATGTAATTAATATTACATTTTTCTTTTTTTTTTTTTTTTTAAGATTTATTTATTTATTTGACAGAGAGAGAGATCACAAGTAGGCAGAGAGGCAGGCAGAGAGAGAGAGGAAGGGAAGCAGGCTCCCTGCTGAGCAGAGAGCCCGATGCGGGACTCGATCCCAGGACCCCGAGATCATGACCTGAGCCGAAGGCAGCGGCTTAACCCACTGAGCCACCCAGGCGCCCAATATTACATTTTTCTGAACCATTTGAGAAGTTAAGTTGGAGACATTATCCTCCTTTATCACTAAATATTTTAGCAGATACTTTCTAAGAACAAGGACATTCTCTTACATAATCTCAGTACTATTATCAAAATTAGGAAATTTATCATTGATACATGACTATTATCTAAACGACCTTATTCACATTTCATCTGTGGTATGGATCCTGTCCTTTAATGCTGTCCCACCTTTTTGGCCCAAGATCTGATCCAGGGTTAGTTACAGCATTCAGTTGTCACATCTCCTTGGGGTCCTTTAATCTGGAAGATTTCCTCAGCCTTTCATTGTCTAGTCTGA
This sequence comes from Lutra lutra, assembly GCF_902655055.1. Classification (NCBI taxonomy): domain Eukaryota; kingdom Metazoa; phylum Chordata; class Mammalia; order Carnivora; family Mustelidae; genus Lutra; species Lutra lutra. Next base: position 47,626,370 of record NC_062293.1, read on the forward strand.
ACTTGACATTTTTTAAGAGAACAGTCCTGTTACTTTATAGAATGATGTCAGTTTGCATTTGCCTGGTGCTCTCTGGTTCCCTGGTTGGATTCAGGTGAAGCATCTATGGCAGGAATATGTAGACAAACGTTTGAGAATCATTCACATTCACTCACATTCACATGAGAGAAAGTGGAAACCAGGAGAGGAGATAGGATTCCAGAAGAGGAAAATGTAGAGAGAACACACATTAGAACCCAGGATTTGAGGGAGCTGTGAGCAGCTGTGGAGGTGACTGAAGGCCAGGGCCTTAGCACGGACAGGGTCCATTTCTGGTGTTAGAAGAAGATAGATGGTGACTTCTCCAGTAGATTATCAGGAAAAGGGATGAGGATCTGGTTTCGTGAGTCTAAGTTTAGTACATACCATGGTTTCTGGGGTGCGCCATGGGTACTACAGATGTGACCCTGAAGGTAAAGGTAGTTTTGCACCTGCTGAGTTAGAAATGTATCCAGTTTGGGTCTGTTACAAGGGAACTTGGAATCCCTGAGAGGTAGGGGCCCTGTTCTGGTCATCCCTGTATCCCTAGTGCTCAGCACAGGGTCAGGCAGAGAACAAGTGAGTGGGAGTATTTGTTGAGTGACTCCATGACTGAGGAAGGAGCTTCCCAGTATGCCTTCTCCCATAGCGCATGGGAGCTAGGTGAGTGAGGGGCATTGGTTCTTTTTGAGGGACTGATATGAGCTATTTCTTCATAGGCCTTGGATGTGTGGGCCACTGGGGTGACGTTATACTGCTTTGTCTATGGCAAGGTGAGTGCTGGGTGGACTGGCGGGGCTGGGCAGGCCCAGACCCTTGGCACCGTGGGCTGGGCCAAACTGAACCAGGATAAATGACAGCTACAGTCCCTTCCTTTGTGTCCTAAAGCCAAGTGACTTCTGAAAGGGCCCACCTGGCCCAGAGAAGACTAAAGGAAAAGCTTTTTTCTATTTTCACCTAACCCTTGGGAGGAGAGTCATGTGAAGAAGTCCGGGGACAGCAGACAGCCCAAAGGGAGATGGTGGCGTTGCCACCTCTCCACCAGAGCACGCCCTGCCCTTCTGGCCCTTGATGCCATCCATTCTTTCATTCATTCATTCCACAAATTGTCCTTGACTTTTGCTCTGGGGCAGGCTGGGCCTGGGGAATGCTAAACACTGACTTGGCGGAAGTCCCTGTCCACAGATGCTCCCACTCTAGTGACTGCACTGAGAGGTGGGAGGGCATCTCAGTGAACTTGTTCGCAGACTCCAAGCCCTGGGAATGGAGGCCCTTCTGCAGGTGCCTGTTAAGCCAGTGCCCAGCCTCATAGTTCCTTTAATGATTCATTTGTTCAGTCAGTGTCTCTTGAGTACCTGCTGTGTGCCAGGCCCTAAACAAGTTAGACAAGGTATCCCCCATCTGTTAAGGAGCCCAGAGCTGCCCCCCACTTCTGGCAGCACCAAGAGATGGGGTCAGTCCCCCAGGGCAAGTTGAGGCCCTGGGCCTGCATCCTTTGTCTGCTTCTCCACCCAACAGTGCCCATTCATCGATGATTACATCCTGGCCCTGCACAGGAAGATCAAGAATGAGGCCGTGGTGTTTCCTGAGGAGTGAGTTGCCCATGAAGGGGGCTCCTGCCCACCCCCAGGAAGTCGTGTCTGAGTTGTAGCAGAGCCTTTGCGCTTTGAAGGCCCCCCCTAGCCTGCAGATCTGGAGGTGGGGGTGCTGTTTCCTGGGAGGGGCCCCTGGTGGGACGGTAGAGCAAGGTTTCAAGGACTTCTGATTGGATTCTATTGTAAATGGAACTCTGAGACCAGGAGTTGGGCAGGAATGACCCCAAGTCACACATTTACACTGTTCCTTCTCTAGAGGCTTCTGTGGGGTTAATGGTGTCAATCTTACGCACACGCTGGAACCACAGGGAACCTCTACTTTCCTTACATGGAGTAGGAAGGCTTCAAGATAGCAGTGTGCTTCCCCATTTTGTAGATGGAAAAGGAGACTTCTAGAGGAGACTTATCAGTGGGATCTGGGATTTGAAACCACTCCCTCCTCCCTATCCCTTTGTGATTAAGGTCTCTGAGCCCAGAGGGACTATTAGAGCAGTCTCCCTGCTCATCTGTGCTTCTTCTGATTATGATATTGGCTATCACAGCTTCTTACTTTAAAGGGCCCTTCTGCCATCTGATCAAAGTCCCCTGGACAGGTCAGAAACCAACCTGGGTATTGTCCTCAATGACTCCTGCTCCCTTATGCCCACTCCCAATCCAGTCCCCAAGCCCTATTGAATCTACCTCATATATCTCTTGACTCCATTGATACCTGTGCCCCTAACTGGTTCTGTCCTTGGCCTTGTCTAGCTACCTTTTCTGTGGTCTCCCTGCTGCCAGCCTCCTTCCTGTCCAGCCACCACAATCAGGTCAGGTTGACCCTAATAAAGCACAGAGCAAGTTTCAGGCAGTGGCAATGCTCCCCTTATCTCACCATGTCTCCTGCTTAAAGTTTTTCCAAGGCTTCATAGATCCCACATGAAGAGGCCCTTTCTTAACCCTGGCATTCAAGGACCTCTGCCTCCTCTAGCCAACTAGATTCCAGCCCTTCCCTATAACTGCCTGTCTTTGTGCCTTCCCTGCTGCTGTACCCCAATGCCAGAGGTCTCTTTCTTCCCAGCCCAGGAGTTGTAAAAGGGATTACATGTCTAGGACAGCGGAGGTATCCAAGGTCAACAGTCCCAAGAGTGAGTTTCTTCTCTGCAGGCTTGGACAGATGGGCTTCCCAAAAATCTTGGTAGCAAAGAAGCCTGGAGTTTGGGGAGAAATAGTCCAGGTTAATGTGGAGCTGAGAGTCCTGCTCCCCCTTCCCCTGAGTCTCTCATCCCTGCCCTCACTCCTCTGGTTAGCAATGTGTCAGCCCACTAACCTCTCTGGGCCTCAGCTTCCTCCTCTGTCAAATGAGAATCTTTCTTAGCTACCCCCCAGTCAGAGGAGAAGATAAGATGGCGAGTGGGGCAAAGGCTCCTAGCATCCCATAAAATGCCTCTTCTCACATTATCCTCACCATTTCTGCCACCCCGGGGGTGTTCAGTTACCCCTGGTACCCCTGGAATTGCATTTGTGTTTGTGGCCTCTGCCTCCTGAGGGAGATGGCTTTATTTCCTATTCAGGAAAAAAGGATATCCATCTACTTGTTTTGAAACTCTCCCCTTCTGCCTTGGTACCTTGGGGTATCCCTCTTGCTCTTGAAGAAATGAGGGTTGGGTGTGTCTCTGCCCTGGCATGTTCTGTTGAGGGAATCCCAGAGCAGGTGGGGATGGAGAGGTGAGTAGGAAAGAACCCTCACTAACTACCTCTCCCTCATCTTCTTCCTTCCCCCCTTTTAGGCCAAAGGTCAGTGAGGAGCTCAAGGACCTAATCCTGAAGATGCTGGACAAGAATCCTGAAACAAGGATTGGGGTGCCAGACATCAAGGTTGGGGAGCCAGAGGTCTTGGGCTGAGCTGGTCTTGGACACAACAAACAGGCCTCAGCTTCTCCCTCTAGAAAGCTCTACACCAAGATATATAAATCATATATTGGGTTTGGATTTTGGGGTTTGTGGGCTTTGGGTCCCCTCAAGGCAATTGTGGGTTGAATGCCCATGGTCCTTTGCTGACTGGGTGTCTGTCTATCTGACCTCTCCCTGCCCTCCCAACTCCACAGTTGCACCCCTGGGTGACCAAGAGTGGGGAGGAGCCCCTTCCCTCAGAGGAAGAGCATTGCAGTGTGGTGGAGGTGACGGAGGAGGAGGTAAAGAACTCAGTCAAGCTCATCCCCAGCTGGACCACGGTGGTAAGGGGCTGAGGGGCAGAAGCCTCCTTTGTCTTGGGAGGGCCTTAGGTGGGCATTGCCATTGCCTGAGACTTGCTGTGTGCTGGACCCTGGACAGAGGGCCATTTGGTCAGCCAGTCCCGAAGCTGATCTGTACTGAGACCCTGCTGGAGCGCAGTGGGAAAAGGGGTCATGTTATTTAGCCTCATGGCAGGGAGACCAGGAGGCCTGGTGAGGAGAGTGAATGATTTAAAGAAATATACTGCCCTCACTGAGTGTCAACATTCATCATGACTGGAAGAAGCATTTCGTCCCTCTCTCCCTCCCTCCTTCCCCCCTCCCTTCTTTCCTTCCTTCCTTCCCTTCTCCTCTTCTCCCTCCTTCTCCCCCCTCCTCTTCCCCCTCCTTCCCCCTCCCTCCCTGCTTCCAAGCATTCTATTAGGTGCCAAGAACATTATGGTAAGAAGGCCTAGGAAGCTTTTGGATTGGAGATGTGGCCCTGTGCTCTTGGATCCCATCCATGTGCTCCCTGCACTTTCCTCTCACAGTTTAGTTTTTTTCATCTTCCTTTGGACAGGTTCCATATTAACTATTGGAAGTTATTCATGTAGCCCGTAGTGGCCACTTGGGATTTTGGGGGGACACTGAGAACCATGATCTGCCCTGCACTGAAGTATCACAGCAAGTTGGGGTAATTACAAGGCAAAAGGAGAGCTGGTACCTGTGCTGTAGGTGACATCAAGCCTGTGCACTTTGGCCCTCCCCACTGGGTCCAGGCCCAGCTAAAGCCAGTGGCCAAAGTCCTGCTCATTTCTATGATCTGTAGAGCTCCAGGACTCTTATGACATCCCTGGAACCAGCCAGCTCTCATAGGGTCTCTACTGCTATCTCCCTTGGTCTTAGCCACCACTGTCTATCTCCTTAACCACTGGAATAGCCTCCCAAGTTGTCCCCTGCTTCCACCCTTACCCCCACTACGGTTGCTGCCCAATTCAGTAGGCAAGGTGGTCTTAGTGACTAATCATGTCCCATTTCAGCTGAGACCCTGCTCACTTAGGCTACCATGTCACTCAGAGGAAGAGCCCCAGCCTTAACCACCCTAGAAGATGCCACACAGACTGCCCACCTCCCATCTTCCCACTGCCTTAACTCTCCCCTCCTCCCTCCGTTTGCCCAGCTCTAACCACATAAGCTGCTGCTCCAGAACCTTCCTTCCTGGCAGATGCTCCTGCCCAGATATCTGCAGGGTTCACTTCCTCACTCCCTTCAGGCCTTTACTCCAAAGTCACCTCAGTGAGAAGTGAGCCTTCCCTGGCCCCTTATCTAAAATTCCTACCTCCTCTTTGCCATACTTATCCTGCTACCTTGTTTTCTTTTTCTCTCCTTAGCTCTTACCACTAAGTAGCATATGTTTTACTAATTTGTTTTATTTACTGCCTGCCCCCCGAACTAGAACACAGGCTCCATGAAGGCAAGAATTTTTGCCTCAGTGTGGTGCCTGTGCCTAGAGTAGTGTCTGGCAAATGACCAGCACTCGATAAATAGTTGTTGGTCGCATTCAATGAATGAATAAATGAATGAGTAGAAGAAAAACTGAATGTAGCCCCACACTAGGCGTGTGTGTGTATAGGCAGGGGCCTAGAACTGTCCGTGTTGTGGGAGGAGGGGCGAAGTCAGCGAACCAGGGTACAGCATCTCCCCATCCAGGCATCTCCCCCAGGCCACTGTGCAGCTTCCTTGCTGCTCTGCCTGCCACAGCTCTCCTCCGCTCCACCCTTCCCTCCTCAGCTATAAGGCATTTCCTGATCCCACTCCTCACGTCCTCAGGATAAAGCCCCTGCTTTCAGCTTGGCATTCCAGACCCTTCACAATCTGCTTCTGGCCTCTGGGCACCCCCACACACCAGCTGTGCTGAGCTCTTCACCATTCCCAGAATTCACCCTTAACTATCACCCCTGTGCTCTTGCCATTTTCTCCGCTGGTAATACTCTTCTTTCCTCTGCTTACTGAAAGGGAGCCTCAGCAGGGCCCACCCAGGAGTCTTCCCCTGGGAAGTCAGAGAGGAGGCTGCAGTGTGTCTTGGAGCCTGGCATCCTCTGTTCCTCACTCTGATGTGTCCTCCCCAGATCCTGGTTAAGTCCATGCTGAGAAAGCGTTCCTTTGGGAACCCATTTGAGCCCCAAGCTCGGAGGGAAGAGCGATCTATGTCTGCTCCAGGAAACTTACTGTCGTAAGTACCAGTGGGCTGAGGCCTACAAGGTGCTCCCTGGGGTGGCGTGGGGGCTGGGGTGTATCCCTGCAACTTTCACTGTCACTGGGCTGTGCAGGCTGAGCCTGGAGCCTGGGGACTCAGCCAGATCTCCGAGGAGGGCCCTGTTGGCACCTCTGTTCTCAGTGCATGGCAGCCTAGTAGAGGTTTGCAGGGCTTGTGTCTGCTCCTTGTAGAAGGTTGCCTGTCTGAAAAGAGAGGCACATCTACGGGTTCTTCCTGGCCTGGGGGAGTGTTAGCTTTCCTGAGTAGCCCATGATCCCTCCAGCCATTGCTGAGGCCATGTTCTCAGGCAACACTTTGGAAATGCTCATCCAGCGAGTAAGGAAGACAGGCTGGCTGGCTGATAGGGCCAGGGAAGAGAAATTCCCATTTGCCGAAGGCTCCCTACTGTGAACCAGGCATGTGCATTCACCGCCTCCTAGGAGAGGTGGGAAAAGTAGTTCACCAAATCTCTGTGAACTTTGTCCTCCGTTTTTCCACCTTCTTCCATTAAAATAAAAGTGCGTTTGGGGTGCCAACAAGGCCTGCTGGAGTTTGTGCACTGACCCATAGAGAGAAAATCATGGGGGGGGTCCTGGACCAGAAGGTGGTCCTGGGACACTGGTTGCCTTCCTCCAGCCTGTGAAGGGTACTGCAGAGGGGAGACACTGCATACCTTTCCACACCTTCTGCCCCTCCCACCCGCTGTGTGGGAAAGGCGTGGTCCCTAGAGAGGGGGGTGCCAGACGTCCAGTATTTGAGCCTCTCCACATCACTTATTCGGTGCAGGGGCCCAGACATTGGTTTTGTGTGAGGCTACCCTTTGGTAAGTGGGCTCTTCAGAGCATCAGGTCCCATTCAGTGGACAAGCTGGTGTCTGCTCCAGCCAGAGGTTGCTTGCCCGTGGTGATGTCTACATACCAACTGCTTGCCCTCCATTTGACAAACTTCCTGGCCAGTGGAGGTTGAGGGATGGGTCTTTGGAGAGGCCTTGACAGTACTGAGCTTCTTTTTAGTTCTGTCTCTTCAGTGAGGTGGCCAGAGTGAGGAGAAGGAGTTCCCCAGGCTCCTCTAGGTCTACAGGCCTTGATGATGGAATTGGGCTTAGTGTAGGGGATCACATATGTAGCACCCAAACAGAGCCAATTTTGAGAGTGAAAGAGGAAGCTGTTACTAAGGCATCACAGAAGGCATTAGGTAGGACCATGAGGATGAACAAACCTGGATGGCTGGTTACTCCAGCTCATTGCCCATGACTCGGCGCCCTCTAGTGGTGGCACGGGGAAGTCACGATCTAAAGATACAGGTATCTGGCACAGACCGGGTCCCAAGAACACCACTGAACAAAACAGTCATTAATCACTGTCCTTTCATGGACATGTTAATGGGGAGAAAGGCCAGTTTACTCACCTGGACTGTGATAGAATTGGGCTTAACCCTTTTCAACTATAAAATTCTATAATTCTGTGACCCAAGTTTAATTTTGAAAAGCAGGTTTTACCTCATCAAAGTCCCAACATTTGTCCTAGATAGACTCTGTTTTTTATGCTTTGGGATAATTGGTGAAGCTCTACAGTAGAGTTAAATGGTACTGATTTTGTTTTTTGCACTGATTTTTTAGTATCAAAATCTACTCATTGGTCATTTTAGAAAGAAAAATCTTTGGGGAATAATCAAATACAGGAATGCATTAAATACAGGATGGAATTCCAAGACTGATAGATAGACTCTGCCCTATGAACAAGGCAAAGAAAATACAAAACCAAAGCCTCTCTACCCAGGATGATGGGGGCTGAGCTAGGCCACCATGGAAGACCTGACCTAGCTGGTACTCAAGGATGCAGGGGAGTCAGCTGGGTCAGCTTGTGAGCAGCTCTGGAAGCCAGACTGGGAAGTCTAGACTTCATCTCCAGGCAACAGGGAACCACAGAGACTTGTGGACTGAGACCAGGGTTAGGGAGACCGGCCAGGGGCCACAACGCAAGGGGCAAGACTGAGGGGAACTTGGGGAAATGGTGGTGGCAGGGTGCGGGGGGCAGTGGTTGAAAAATTGTGGAAAGGAATGGCTCTGTGTGTGTGTGTGAGAGAGTGAGAGAAAGAGTGTGTGTGTCTTCCTGAGTGCATGTACTGACCCCTGAGGTCCCTCTGCCCCTGGTGTCCCCTGAACAGGAAAGACAGGTGTGGTGAAGGGGGCAAGAGCCTGGAGCTCCCCGGCGTCCAAGAAGATGAGGCTGCATCCTGAGCCCCTGCATGCGCCCAGGGCCACCGGCAGCACGCTCATCCCACGCCTCCAAAGGCCCACTGCCCTCATGCTGACAGCCGCCCCCGCAGGCAGGGGGCTGAGGACTGTGGCCCCTCTTCTGGCCCCCCTCCTTCTGTCATGCTGCATGACCTCAGCGCACAAGTCCAGGGACAGGATTGCAATGTTTGTCATCTGGGGTTGGTGGGGGCAGGGCTCCCATGAGGCCTTTCTCCTTGTCCTGGCTCTCCCTGGGGGGACCCATCCTATAGGAAAAAGAGGTACCCATGGTGCCTTAGAAACCCCACCTGGCTATCTGGCAAAGCAGGAGGTAGGAAACCCAGCTAGCAGGTGGAGGCCTGGTTTATGACTACGGCAGAGACGTCCCCTTGGGAGTCAGGCAGGCCTGGCTCAGTTGCCTCATGAACCTGGAGGGCTGTACTGTACCCACCTCAGGGGGATCCTGCGAGAGCTCTTGTCTACTGAGAATGCTGATATGGAGGCTCTGAGCCCCAGGGGGTTTTCCTGGGCCTCCTGGAGGCAGGGGCCAGCATTAGAGAATTCAGATTCCTCTTTTGCTGTCTTCAACTTTTACTTTTAACATTGTGGCGGAAGGGTGGTATGTAAAGGCCTGCTTGGGAATGACTATAAAGCTCTCACACAGTTTTGGGTGGTCCCCAGCATGCTCATCGTTATTTGGCAGCCAGATGGGGTGGACTGACCTTCCTTGATGGTTTCACACTCAGCGCATCTGGAGAATGGGATAAATGAGCGAGGCCTGAGTCAGGAGCACCCACCTTCCCTGCCCACTTTACTCCCTCCCTGCATGGTCCCCTGTGGAAGAGACACCAGGGGCAGGCCCAACCAAGGGCCCTGGACTCACAGGGCTGTGGCCTTGCAGATGCTGAAGTAACTGGAATCCGACCACCAATCCTGCACTGGCCTGCGCATCTGGCCTTGGAAGCTGCCCTCCTGTTGCTACAGTGAAGGACAAACTGCCCAGATTGGAGGCAGCACTGGAAGGGGGACCCAGGTGCGGTGTGCTCGTTGGCCAGTAGCCACAGAGATGTGGGCTCCTGCCACTGCCTCACCCCCAAGACCGTTGACATTTGGCCTGCACAGAGCTGGTGTGCTAGAACACATGTGTGTGGACCTGGCCATGCTGGGGCGGACTTGATCTCCACCCTGAGATCTGTGCCTGGCTGGCTTGGCATTTACTGACCAAATCCTTAAGCGATTGACCCCCAAAGGAAAATAAAACAGGCCTCCAGTACCTCCCCTGAAAGTATGAGCCAAACAACAAGGGATTTCAGTTGCCTGTGTGGGGCTCCTAAGGCAGGAAGGCTGGTGCTGAAGAAGAAAGTGAGGCTGGGCTGGAGGAGCGTCTGTGTCCTGCTCATCTTCGTGCCTGTGGGTATATGTTGCACCTGCACGCACAAGCATGTGCGTGCCCATCTGCTGCACACAGCACACCTGCATGTCTTGCACTGGCACATGCATCTGTAATATAATTTCTATGTGTCTTTAAGGCTCTGAGCCGAATGTGGCTCATTGTCAGTGGGCCCACATTTCTCCCTGGCTCCTCTGCAACTAATGCATTATAACCCAGGGGTTAAAAAATAATTCCGTACTGTTTTTTAGAATACTTTTTTTAGAGTTCATGGGAGGCCCATCACAGATCCACAAGTTTCCTTGAGCATCTCTGCACTGGGGCCTGGAGGGTGGGAGTTTCAAGGAGGCATATCAGTTGGGTCTGCCCTCACAGACCTCATAGGTGGGCCTGGCTCCACAGCCCATGTCAGAGTCTGGATGAGGTGCTCACCCCATCACTGGGGGTTTTGGTTGGCATTATTGTTTCTGAATGTAGCACAAGTGATGAACAAACCCCATAAGAGTGTTTTAAAAATTAACTTCCCAGGAAGTGAGTTAAAAACAATAAAAGCCCTTTCTTGAGTTAAAAACAAAAACAAAAACAAAAACTTTGTGTGTACATTTTCAATATCTGGGTGTGTGCTCTTTCTCACCAGCTGGACCACTGGCTTGGCTAATTCTGGAAGATTCTGAGCAGGGCAGTGGTGAGAGGAGCTCTGGGGTGGGGGTGGGGGTGGTGGCAGGGAGTAAGAAGGAGGTAAGGAGGGAGAGGGAGGGAGAAAGGCTGGCTCTGGAGGGTGACGAGCTACAGTCAAGGATGTGACTCAACCTCCTGAGCAGGTTCTGTGGCCCTTCCTTGGAAAGAACAAGACATTTAGGAGCCAATGCAATGCCCATGTTTCACAGGGATCCAGGGAGCCCAAGGTCTGGTCCTTGGGAGCCATCACCACTCCTTGTGGGGCAAAAGTCCCATTGGAGCAACACACAAGTCCCTGCACTACAGGTCCAGTGTCTTTACTGTGCCCCTTTGTCCTTGAGCACTGGCATGGGCTTTATGTACCCTGTAGCTCCCTGCTTGTAGTAGGTCCTCCATAGCCACCATGAAAAGAGTCATCAGTGAGGTCAGACAGCCTTGAGCTTGAATCCAAGCTTTTCCATTTAATAGCTGTGTGTAACCTTTGGCAAGCAATTGGAGTCTTGGTTTCCTTGTTGGTAGAATGTGAATAATATCAGCACCTCCTCCGGGGCTTCTTGTGAAGTTAAATGAAGTCCTTGTGCCAAGCATCTGATACAGTACTTGGTATATAGTAAGTACTCAGCAAGTGAGGCCCTTAAAAGAAAAAGAACTTTGTTTCTGGGGCTCTCTGAAACCATGGTCTTAGCGGCCATGGGCTTAGCAATCTTGCATGATTGGTATTTACCTGTCTGTGGAGTTCCCAGCTGGGTGAAAGGAGACCAAGCCAAATGCTATCCAGTATGCTGAACAGTTGTTCCCTCTGAGAAATGGGTACCAAAGCTGTTCTTGCATGTTTCATGGGAAAGGTCCTGGGAAGGTCCCATGAGGGACTGTACCAAGTCTTCTCTAAGAGGGGCACTGGTAGCCAGGCAGAAGTTTCCCAAATACCAAGGCCAGTAAATAGGTCTGTCCCCCCTTCCTCCCCACCATCTCTCACTTCCTCACTGGTCTCCTGGCCTTGGTCCTTGGGACTCTAAGCCATCCTCTTACTGGCTACCAGAGCAATCTTCAGTCACCCACCTGACGATGCCCATCACTCAACACATTTCTCCAGTTGTCAGTCTGGCATTTGAGGCCCCTGTCATCAGCTCTGCTACCCTCTGGTTGCTCTCCAGACCATGCCCCACACTCCATTCACTCCTTACTCTCCACGACTCTTCAAGCCCACCCACTCCTCTAGAGCACTGCTTTCCCCCATCCCTGCCTCTGTCAAAGTCAGCCCCACATCCAAGGGGCTGGTTCATCCCAAGCATTGCTCACCAAGCCCTGGGCCTGGGTTTGACAGGCCAGATCATCATGCATAAGAGCTTTTAGGACCATGGGTGCATGATGTCATTTCCCCTCAAGGACAACCACTCTAAGAGGCAAACTGTGGTAGAGAAACTGAGGCCCAAGAAACAGTCTCACTCAGTCACATAGCAAGTCAGGGAAGAGCCAGACTAGAGCCTAGATCCCCTGTCCACCCGCCCCACCCAGGTCTTTGCACATCAGCGGTCAGGAAAATGGAGAACCCTATATAGGGAAAGGACATCTAGGGAAACCAGAGACAGAGGCTGCCTTTCCAAGCCTAACCACACAGGAGAGCTGAGCCCAAGCCAGCGGGGTCCAGCTGGAGGCTAGGGGGCAGTCGGGTTTTTCCTCAGAGGCCCCAGTTACTTACAGAGAATCTTTTTGGGCTCTGAAATCTACAGGCACTTTGGTCTCTGCTCTTCCCAATCCCTATCATCCTATATGGTCTCAGCCTGAAGAAGAAGGGAGGGGGGCTCAAGGCAAATGGGGTTTTTCAATTTTCCAGGAGGACACCCAGACACATACTGGAACCCATATAAACACCCCATAGATTACTTAGTCTGTCTCTGTCTCTCTCTCTCTCTCTCTCTCTCACACACACACACACACACACACACACACACACACACACACACACACAAGCCTCCGCTTGGGCGAACAAGCAGGCCTGCCTCCTGGGCCATTGGGACTCTGCCAAAGGAGGCCAGGGGGAGCCATGCAATGGGTGGTGCTGGACCTTGGAGGTCAAATGAGGCTCAGAAGGAGACCAGGAGGGTCTGGGGAAGGGTGTGCCCTCCATCTGGCTGGTAGAACAGTCTCTTGCCTGCAAGGACTCCCTGCACCCCTCCCGCCTCCAGCTAGACTGCATGGCCATGGCTTAAAGGACCATCTCATGTCCGGGTCCCCTCTGTCATACACACACAGACCTGTATTTTCCCTCTGGGATCTCAGACTCATTTATTTCTCTAGCTAGGATGTCCCAGGGAGCAGTCTCAATCCTTTCATTCTCCAGGGCAGCTGCCAGTCCCCTCCCAGGACAAGCTGACCAGTTTGTCATTAGCCCATCCCAGCTTTGTGGTCAACCTCCCTGCCCTCCCCACTACCTAGCCCCCACTCCCCAATCTCCAAATCACCTCCTCCAGGAAACCTTCCCCGGCCACAGCCCCAGAGACACCCTTGGCACATGGCCTGGTGTCTAGTCCATCTCCTACAAGACTGGGATTCAGGGCCCAGGAATTGCAACCTCACCCACTGACTGATTCACTTTCTTAACCTATATCTGCCCACTGACTGTTCCACCATGATGAAGTCCATTCGAAGAGCATCTCTCAGCTGAATCACAACATGGGGTCTTCCCTCTCTCCACTTGATCCCTTGTAAGGCTCTTCTCTGGCCTGTATCTCACTGACTTTTTCTGGTCCCCTGTTCCTGCTCCCCAGCCGGCAAACTAGTTCAGGCCTCCCCTGTAGCTATAACCCAGATTTCCACCCCTGTGGCTTTCCAAAGGCTACTGCCTCACACTTCTGGGCATATAGGAGGAAGCCCCTCCTGCCTTCTCTCTCAGATGCCCCCTACTCTGACTCCTTCTTTCCTGTTACTGCCTGGCTCACTCTGTCCCATTCCCAGCAAGACAGGTCACTTTCCTAGTCATGGTCCATGCACTTGGCTGATACTGTCTGCATTAAGAGCCTTGTGACACCCCCACCCCACAGACCTTTGGTCTCCTCAAGAGCCTACCTTCCATCGCCCGGACAGGGTTCTATGCCAAAGGAATGGAACTGGAATAATGGGGAACTGCAACACAGGAAGGAGCAGGTTAAGCCTGTATACTTGGTCTCCCCCAGAGTCCAGGGGACCATCACTAAGGCCCTGGAACTTTCAAAGAAGAGGATCCCCTTACCCTCAGGTGCTCCCATTTCCTTCTTTAAGACAAGCTGTCCCAATATCTACCCACCTTCCTGGGAAACCCACCCCAAAGCTGAAGGAAGGCTCCCAGCTCTGGCCTGTCCCTCCCACTCCCATTTCAGTCTAAACAGTAGTTATCAAAGTGCCTACAGGAGCTTTGGGAGAAAAACAAAACAAAACAAAAACCCTGATGCCTGGGCTCTACCATCAGAGATTCTGATTTAATTGCTCTGGGATAGTCTGAATGTCAGGATTTATTTTTTAATTAATAGGCTATATTTCGGAACATTTTAGGTTTATAGAAAAGTTGAGAGGAAAGTACAGAGTTCCCATATACCCTCTCAGCCTCCTCTCCTGCCCCCCAGTTTCCCCATTAGTAACATCTTGCCTTATTGTGGTGTGTTTGTTAAAACCAATGAGATAGTAAAGACCACAGTGTACTTCAGAGTCCACTCTTTGTGTTGTACATTATGAAAGTTATGTAAGTATGATAAATATAAATAACGTATCACCCTTACAGTTTCATACAGAGTAGCTTCACTTCCCCAAGAATCCCCCATGTCCCACCTGTCCATCCCTCCCTCCGCCCAAACCCCACCCTTCACCTACCCTCAACCCCTGTCAACCACTGATCTTTTTACTGTTGCCATACTTTTGCTTTTTCCAGAATGTCATAGAGTTGGAATCATATAGTATGTAATCTTCTCAGCTTCCTCATTGATTTTTAAGTTTTTTCATTATTTTTAATTGAGATGCAATTGACGTGTAATATTCTATAAGTTTAACAACATGTTGATTTGATACATTTGTATTGCAGTATGATTGCCACTGTAGTATTAGCTAACATCTTTGTCTCTTCACATAATTATCATTTCTTCTAGTGGTGGGAACAATTCAGATCTAGTCTCTTAGCAAGTTTTATATTTATAATAATTTTGTTGTCTATAATCACTGCACTGTGTATTACATCCCCAGGACTTATTTATCTACTAGTTACAGGTTATGTATCTTAACCTAGGTGACTTTAATGAACAGTGATGGTCAGTATCGAATAGCCCTGGTCTAGAATTTGGTAAAGGTGGGTGTAGATCTGATGCTCCATGTTTTTAAATTTAACGTGGGCAAAAGTCTCGTTTTCTTTTGATATGCCCATCCATCCATCCATCCATCCATCCATCCATCCATCCATCCATCGTTTCAGTATATGTCCAGGGCCTTCTATACCTAGGCACTGAGTTAGATAATCAACTAAATCAACACTGTTCCTCTTCTCATGGCTCTCACAGTCCATTGCCGGAGACAGACATTAATCAAGTTGCCATGCATGTATGTGGATGATTTTAAACTGATATGAGTGATATATAGGAACTATGTTGTGGTGGTGGCTCTCTAAGAGTAGTTGGGAGGTTTCCCAGAGGAAAGGAGATCTGAGCTGAGATCTGAAGTTAAGGAAGAACTAGCTAGGCCAAGGAGGAGGAAAGAAAGCTCGGGAAAGAGACCAACCTGTGCAAGACCCTTGTGGTAGGAGGGAGCCTGGTGCTTACCAAGAACTGAGGTGGTGATGTTGGTGATCTCCAAAATGAAGCTGGAGAGGAAGGCAGGCCTGGATAATGTGTCCTGAAAAGATCAGTCTGCCTACTGTGTAGAGGAGAGATGAGGGTGGAGAAACCAGAAAAATGGAGAAATCAGTGGGAAGGCCACTGAGTGTCCAGACAAGATAGGATATGATGATGGCTGGGATGGAAAGAAGCAGAGGAATGGTAACCACGAGGATAGAAAGTAGCAGATGGACAAGAGGGATATGTAGGAGAAGAGAGGTGCCTTGAGACATTCAAGGGAAGATGTGCAGTAGGCAAACAGACATGTAGTTTGGAGCTCAGAGGAGAGGGAAGATTTGGAGATGGAGATGTGGGCAACCTAGGGGTATATATGGCGGGGGAACTGGAAGCCATGGATATGATAAAATGGCCTAGACACTGGGCATGGGGTGAGAAGAAACAGGATCTAGGACTGAGTCCTGGACAACTGTTAATATTGGGTAAAGAGGAAAACCCCAAAAAGGCACAGGAGCAGGATCAGCAGGGAAGGTGAAAAAGGAAAACCAAGTGTGGCTTTGTAACAGAAGAGTGTGTGTGGTTTCAAGAACTAGGGGGTGACCATCAACATCTATGATACAGAGTGGTCAAGTCAGATGAAGAAAATGAGGGAATATAGTCCTTTCAAGAATTTATCTGTGTAGGAGGTTGGGGAACATGAATACAACTCCCTTACCAGGGTCAGCTGCCTCATGAGCCTTCCTTTAACTGTGGAAACTTTTCCTTAACTAACAACCTGCACATGTTCCAACAATAGACATAAACTGAGGGGGCAGGGGGTGTGAGGCATGGGTTGTATATACCCAATTTAGAACTGCATTAAAGAACATCTTTGAGTAAGCATCACATCCGGTGAGTGGACCATGTTACCAGTCCTCAGGTAGCATTTGATTTCACCTTAGAAGCTTATATTACCTTTTAATAGCTTTTCCTTTTGTTACCCCTATGAGAGGTAGGCTTATACCATGAATGGGAGAGAGAAAAAGGACAGGGTGTGGTCAATTTCAGTCAAAGAAAAAAAAAAAGTGATTCTGCAGAGGACCCTGTTAATATCCTCCATTGTCCCCTAGCCTCCATCTTCACAAACCTTTTAAAAGACTTGTCCGTACTTTTTCACATTCCACCATTAATCTACCTTCTCCTTCATGGGCACTGGTCTCCTCAAGGTCACCAACAGTCAACAAACCTCTACACCCAAGCCAGGTTTCACTGAATTTGAAACTTGATCACTTCCTTCATGAAACTCTCTCTCCTGTCTCCCTCAGTGTCCCACTCTCCTGGTTTCTCCTGTTAATAAGAAATCATCCAGACTTTGGAAATAGGAAAAAGGAATAGGAGAAAGCACAGCAGTGATGTCCTCTCAGAGTAGTGTCAGGTGTTATTCAATGTGTCAGTTCCACCTGGGGATCATTGATTTTCTAGGGATGTGTACCTTTGCTTGACTTCTGATTTACTAATGAGTATTTTACAATTCTGTAAGAGTAGAGGCTAATTCATAGGAAACTTATAATGAGTAAATGATTCTTGTCAAATAGCAATGCAAATATTTTCTGTCTGATAAAGAGGAATCCCAAAGGTTGCACTTTTCTTGCATTGTAGGGCTTTAACCTTTATTGTCAAGTTCATTTCAGCATTCCGTTGACTGACCAACTCTGTACTCATTCTCAAATTCTCTTATAAATTAGTATTAATATCTTACTGATGTCTACATTAATCAGTGAATAAAAGCTTTGACATGTGTATGTTTTATACTTAAGTCCCCCCCCTTTTTTTTTTTTTACTTTTTGAAAATTATTCTTACCCGTCTTAATTCTGTTAAGTGGCTTGCCAAAGTGACACATGGTATAAGGGGCAGGGCCAGTCAGTTTGAAACCCAGACATGTGTGATGCTGATTAAGCCCACCCTTGGTTTATAATTATTTATTCCTCCATTAATAGAGCTATCAGGGCCTCTGAGAACCTAGGGTCCCACTTACACCCTCTTCAGATGGGAAGACCAGCCCAGAGAGTGGCCAGATCTAGCCCAAGGTAACACAGGAAGGAAGGTGCAAAATCAGGACTCAAAAGCAAAAACTGACCAGTGGTGCCCTCTGGAAGCCTGTCTCCCTGTCTCTCCCTGTCTCCCAACCAGGATATCAGAAATGTTGCAAGAAACCATGCTCGGGAGTTTACAGTGAACTGAGCCTTGGAGAGTCAGGAAATTTGGATTCAAGCTCTGGGCTTTGTGCAACTCACTACTCTTCTGGAGTCTCAATATTTATGTATTTCAAATGGGCCAATTATTGGGAGACTTGAAAGAGACACCAAGGTTGGCAAGGCAAGGAGACAGTAAACCTACCAATAAGCTAGAAGTGAAGGACCAAGGCTCTGGAGCCTTAAGCTCAGATTCAGGTTTTCTTTCTTAAATAGCCTGTCACCTGGGTACCTAGGTGGCTCACTCAATCAGTTGAGCATCCCACTCTTGATTTTAGCTCAGGGGTCTCGATCTCAGGATTGTGAGTTTAAGCCCCACATTGGGCTCCATGCTGGAGTCTATAGAAAAATAAAAAACAGGGACGCCTGGGTGGCTCAGTTGGTTAACCGCCTGCCTTCGGTTTGGGTCATGATCCCAGGGTCCTGGGATTTGACCCCTATCAGGCTCCTTCCTCCGTGGGATCCCTGCTTCTCCCTCTGCCTCTGCCTGCTGCTCGCCCTGCTTGTGCGCACTCTCTCGTTC
Source organism: Lutra lutra (assembly GCF_902655055.1). NCBI lineage: Eukaryota > Metazoa > Chordata > Mammalia > Carnivora > Mustelidae > Lutra > Lutra lutra. Next base: position 47,644,278 of record NC_062293.1, read on the forward strand.
TCTGACAAACAAATAAAGAAAATCTTAAACAATAATAATAAATAAATAATAGCCTCTCACCTTGGATAAATTTCTATGCCTCAGTTTCCTAATATGTGAAATGGTGCTAGTAATAGCACCTATTCAATAGAGTTGTAAGATATCAAGCAGTTAGAACAGTCACTGACATGTAATGATCATTTAGTAAAGCTGACTTTTATAACATGTTTAATGCTCCAGGCGTACCTATTCTCTAAGTGAAGGAGAAACATCGATCTCCCCCAGGCCCCGTCCCCTCCGGCAGGCCCCGCCCACGTCCCCCCTAAGGCCCTCCTCTTCACCAGGCCTCGCTCCAGCTGTCCTGGGTTCCTCCCGCCACCAGGGGGAGGGGGCGCTGAGGGGGAGGGGTGTGGAGCTTCTTGCCGAAGTAGGCGACACTCTAGAGAGCAGCGGTGACTGCTCTGTGGCCAGGGGCGGCGGCGCTCTAGCCGGCGAGTGTACGAGGCGGGTTCTCAGTGGTGCGGCCGGCGGGAGGCTATGGCGGCCGTACGGGGCCTGCGAGTGTCGGTGAAGGCAGAGGCCCCGGCGGGGCCGGCTCTAGGGCTCCCGTCGCCTGAAGCGGACTCTGGTTTGGAGCGTGGCGAGCCGGAGCCCATGGAAGTGGAGGAGGGCGAGCTGGAGATTGTGCCGGTGCGGCGCTCGCTGAAAGAACTGATCCCGGTAGGGGCGGGGGGCGGGGGCGAGGAGGAGGTCGCCGAGCTACTTCCCCGCTGCGGAGCCGGCCCGCCGGAAAGGGAGACGGCGGGCGCCTGGGCCGGGGGAAGTCAGGGGAAGGGGAAAGGGGAGTGAGCGCTCAGGGCGCGGAGGCGCCAAGCTTGAGGAGAGACGGGGGGCGGGAGAAGGGACGCCGGGGCGCCCGGAAATGGGTGTTGAGGGGGCTGGAGAAGATGGGAGAGACTAAGGGGTATTTGAGGACACTCCCTTTACTGCTTCTTTGAGCCAGGCTGTGCAGGGGTGTGAGCGAGGAGGGGCTGGAGTTGTCTGGGGGCTTGAGATAAAGGCGGGGCCCGGGGCGGGAACGGGAGGAACTGTCGGGTGACGCCTGCATCAGAGTCTCCGTTGGAGCTGCTGTTTGTTAAAATATAACACTGGCGGTTTTTCTTAGAGGGTTGGTCTTGTCAGCAGCCGAAACTCGGTGTTTCTTTTGTGACTTGGGAGTCATCTTGTCCCCATTCCACTTGATCTGTAGCACCTACACGGTGGCCCCAGCATGTGACCCTTAGTGAGACCAAAACATAAGCAAACCAGCAGTAGTCCTTGGTCCGTCTTTCATCACATGGGGAGGGGCGGGGAGAGTTGTTTTGCTTTTGGTCTCATGGTCCTATGTCCCGTTCTTAGGGCCGGTCTCAGGCCTGCATGGCTTTTATGTACTTAGTTTCTCATCTAACATGAACTACTTTTTAACCACATGTCAGCAAGTCTGGGTTTTAAACTGAAGTTGTGGGAAAAGGCGAAGAAGATAAGATCACTAAAGATAGCAAATGATGACTCTGGTAACAACAAATAACATAGTGGCATTTTACCATTTACTACATTATGTTGTTTAAATTTCACTGCAGCTGTGAAGTAGATACTATTCCTTTAGTGCAATATGGAGTTATTGCATCCCCCACTAGGTGCCAGGCATAATCCTAGGCACCTGATCAAGGTCAAGATCAAACTGCCTCGGGAGTTTGTTTTAGTAAGAGGACACAAATACAGAATTTCTAATAGTGGTAAATGCTGTGAAGAAGGTAAAACAAGTTAATGGGACAGAGAGTGCAGGAAACAGGGTAAGCGTGCAGAGCCAGAAACCAAATGGGATAGGATGGTCAGGGAAGTCCTCTGATAGTGACATTTAAGCTGAAGCCTGAGTGACAAAAAGGAGCCAACCAAGTGCAGGTTTGGAAGAAAGTATTTCCAGCAGGAACAACAGTAGGTGCAAAGAATCCAGATGGGAACAAAATTGTTTTGTTGGAGAAATGTAAAGCTCTGTAGAGCAAATAGGAGAGCAGTTAAGGAGGTCAGGAAGGTAGGCAGATACCATGGAGGAAACCCAAGCCCAGAGAGGCCAAAGGAATTGTACAGTGGCAAGTAATTAGTGAATCTCAGAGCTGTGACTTCGGTCTTTGGCTTCCAAATCCCATCCTCTTCTTTGCACTGTGCTATGTTTTCCCAGGAGGTCTAGATGAGTCTGGACTTTCTGTATTTTGGTAAAGACTTGTGCTCCACCTGGTGGCCTTACATGATGGATTTGTTTTGTGTGTGGCTGGGGAGATGAATGAGTGTGCCTTACTTAACTTGGACATTTTTCATGAAAGCCTGTATTTTCATTTACATAAATACCTTCAGCAAATGGACTTAGTTAAGGTTTGGGACAGGGTCTGATCTAGATAAGACTACTTCTTAGAGTGGTTGATTGTGCATTACCTGGTGTTACAGAGACAGGCTTCCTCATGAATAAAGGGTTGCCAGGGTGAGGAAGGATTGCTGAAAGGAATGACTATCCAAAAGGAATCTGTTACAGGGCTGTCTTTTATCACGAGTTTTTCTTCAGTTCCTGTTAGCATTTTTCACTCTTCCCCTCGTCTTAGGACACAAGCAGAAGGTATGAAAACAAGGCTGGCAGCTTCATCACCGGAATTGATGTCACCTCCAAGGTAAGACAGACCATAAATTATTTATTCATTTTGATAAGCTGGTGAACTTAATGAACTTGGTCCGTAGGATTTGTGAAACAGCAGTTATTCTTTACCTCCTTTTTTCTTTTGTTGCTTCATTAAGGCCTTTTTTAATTTAAATTTTGTATTACACAATAATGTCTTCATGCATCCTAAAAACATATAGGCAGCATTTGTGTTCTTACATTTATGAAAAGATAAAATCCATGTACCTAGTTGCCTGTGCTTAGCCATATTTAAGAAAAAGTTCTTCACTGGGGATGCTTTTTTTATGTTACATCAGGTCTTTAAAAATGTGTTTTTAAATACTGTTTTTAATGCTATTTCCACTTTAAATGAGACAGAACATGAAAAATACCTGGCATATAGTAGGCTGATAGTAAATGTCTTTATTCTTTACTGATTGCAGGCTTAGAAAAATAGGATGTCCTGATTGTGTGGCTGTCTAAACTTTGAAAGCCAAGTCAGCTGAATTACTCTCAGTACCTGGGAGTATTGCCTTTTTTCTAGTGACTGCTATTACTAGGTTACCAGCTTTCCCATAACTCTTTACAGAGCCTAACCTATTGTTTTCCTTATTATAAATAGTCAGGATACATTTGTTGCTTTAATTGGTGGTATCCAACTTAAACATTCATTCTGATTTTAATGTGTGCAATTAAGTTTAGAACAGAATTTTGAATTATAATTGAGTAATGTTTAGCTATATTGGGTGCATAAAAACAAAAATAAATATGTCATGCTTACCTTTTTGTATTTTATCTGGGTCTCATTCTCAGATTGCTTAAAAGCCAAAAGAAAGAACTAGTCATCTTTTAGACAGGCAAGGAAATAGAATAAAGTGAAGATATTTTCTTACTGTAATTGAAAAAGAAGTAGATTGTTCTGTTTACTTTTGTACAGTTAGCCATTATGTGAAACATGTATGAGGGAAAGGTTGGTAGCCCCAGAACTGGGACTTAAGTTGTTACTAAGGAAAGCTAGATTTGTTGTTTGCACTGGGAAGACTTCAGTGAAGAAAATTAGCATAACTGTTGGGAAATAACAAAGTGTTGCTGCTTTACCAATCCCCACAAGCTTTCTTGTAGTCAGACCTTCAATTAGTGTGGCAAAGTCAGTGTACAATTAGTGAAGAGTTCCTAAGAGCTATCAGAAACCCATAGTTGGACCTGAACTTATTTTAGCTCTTGGAGAAAAACTTATGAAGCTGATTATTTTTTCAGGGAAGTATCTGTGCTTCTTGTCACTTAAAGATGAAAACCGGCAATTCCATGGACACAAGCCTAGAATAGAGGAGAGAGTTTTTTTGCTTCAAAATTATTTTTAAACAGGGAAAACGCTTTAGGAAGTGGACTGCTCAGGCAGACATAATGTGATAGATGTGATTACCATGCACACAGATGATGTGAAATGGGGGTGGTGGTGGGGCTTCTAGAAATAGTACTGAGATCAGAAGATCTGCACCCCCACCACCAGCCAGAGTATCTCCAGCAAACCTTTTTACTTTTTTGTATCTCAGTTTCTACACCTGGAAGATTGGAGTGAGATTGTCTAGTTGTAATTTGTTTGCATGATTGCTAATAATCAGTAAAATGTCAGAGAACCAAAACATTCATTACTCATTGAATCATGAAGATTATTACAAATTATAGCAGTATTAAATATGCTCTGTCAGTCATTGACTGAATATCCATTTCTCTGCAAAAATTATTAAAGGCACAGTGTTGGTTATTTCTTCTGATTTACTTTAGGATTGTCACTGAAGCATTTTGTTGCATTTATGATTTAACTTTCCTCCTCCATGTGTCACTTCTTTGGCCTTTTCTGTACCTTCTAGGAAGCAATTGAAAAGAAAGAACAGCGAGCCAAGCGCTTCCATTTTCGATCAGAAGTAAATCTTGCCCAAAGAAATGTAGCCTTGGACCGAGACATGATGAAGAAAGGTACAATGTGTTGGGGGTATTTTTCTGCATTTTCCCAGAGAATGGGTTTTCCCTGCCATGGCCTTGTGCTTCTGGCCTTCCAAACACTCTGAAGAGAAGGGACTTGCCAAACCTCCATTTCTGAGTGATGTGTTTAAAGTTGAGCTGCTGGGGCATCTGGGTGGCTCAGTCCGTTAAGCATTTGCCTTCAGCTCAGGTCATAATCCCAGAGTCCATGATTAAGCCCCACATCAGGCTCCCTGCTCAGCAGGGAATCTGCTTCTCTCCTCTGCCCCTCACCCCACTCTCATGCTCTCTTTCTCTCTCAAATAAATAAATAAAATCTTAAAAAAAGAAAAAAATGAAGTTGAGCTGCTGCTAGCTGTGTCTTAGATGCTATAGCTGGAAGAGAGATCATCTTGTCAGAAAGCCCAGAGATGGTTACCCGGTTAGTGGCAGAGCTGAGATTAGAACCTGCACTTCTACAGAATCTTACTCATTTTCTGCTTTTATACTGGAAGTGTCAACTTTTCTTTGCCTGTAAAAGTGTGGGACGTCTGGGTGGCACAGTTGGTTAAATATCCGACTCTTGGTTTTGGCTTAGGTCATGTTCTCATCTGGTCAGGAGATCGAGCCTCATGTTGGGCTCTACGCTCAGTACAGTCTGCTTAAGTCTTTCTCCTCCTTCTGCCCCTCCCCCCTACATGCTTGTTCATGCACACTCACTCTCCCTCAAATAAATAAATGAATCTTTAAAAAAAATGTAATGGAAGTGTGTCACACTGATGGTTTTTTTTTTAAGGGGAGTCAGAGGAATACTGGGACTTTAGGGGAAAGCCATTAATATTTGTGTGATCCAGGTTCGTAATTTTATTTTTGTGTTTTATTAAGGTAAATATTTTGCTTTCTAGAGCTCACCCTGAGGTATATATAGTAATATGCCCTAGTCTTCAAAAGCAATTTATAAAAAAGGAAAAATTAATACTTTTTCAATTCACAGCCCATATTATTCCACTCTAATATAAATGCATCAATACAAATGGTCTCCTTCTCTAGTATTTGCAAATTTGGGTATTTGAAGGGATTAATAGGCATCCCTCTAAATGCATGTTAAAGGTCTCTGCTTTGATGTGTGAGTTTCTCTTGTTGGGAGCTTGCTGTCTTACCAGGCACTACATTAATTAGCACATTACACATTTGTTTCTTAATCATTTCTCACAACAACTCTATGAGGAATATATTTTTATCCCTATTCTACAAGGAAAGAAAGAGGCTCAAAGAAATTTAATAAATGCCCAGGGTTACACAACTAGTACAAGTAGAGTCAGGATTTGAACCCCGGTTTTCTGACTCTAAAGCCTTGCCGTTAATTACTTTGCTCTTTTGCCTTATAGTATGTATATGATACCATAAACCCAAACCTCCTCAGTCCATCCCACTGGATAGAGTAGTTTGGATACACACTCAGCTCTGGATGCTGCTTTACTCTTTTTCTGCATCATGAGTTCAAGTTGGAAATATGACCTTGGTTCCTGTGCAGGCTGGGTTTCCAGGCATCTGCTCGAGTGGATTTCTGTTTTAGAAAAACGGAACAGCTGTGCAGCTTAGCATTCATGTCTGTACAGTCTGGGCTCAGGTAGACCTCTGAGGCCTCTTAGAACTCCACCTTTAAACACCATAGTTTTACCACAGCTGTTTACTTCTAGTCCTGTGAACATTTCTTGTGATATCCTTTTTTTTTTTTTTAAGATTTTATTTATTTGTCAGAAAGAGAAAGCGAGCAAGCGTGCACACAATTCAGGGGGGAGCTGCAGGCAGAGGGAGAAGCAGCTCCCCACTGAGCAAGGAGCCCCATGTGGGACTCGCTTTCGGGACCTTGGAATCATGACCTGAGCCAAAAGCAGATCCTTAACTAACTGAGCCACCCAGGTGTCCCATCTTGTGACATCTTGCTCTGATCTTATTCATGCCTTTCAGTCGGGTGATTAGCCCTTCCTGTCATCCCATGCTTTATCATGTTTGGATGTCACTTCCTCCATAAAGCATCCCTAATCACCCACTCAAATTTCTCTCCTACTTCTGTTGGAACTCTTTAGCATGCTAAGCTCTCCTGGAATTCAGTCTCAGTTTCTTTGTGAATGTGGGCAGGTTATTGAACCTTTTTAGGTCTCAGTCTCCTTGTTTATAAAGTGGGAAAATGATACCTACCTGAAAAGGATCACTTTCAGAGTTAAGTTTTAATTAAAAAAAAAAAAAAAAAAGAAGAAGTTTTGTTTTGCTTTTCTGGTTTTTTTTTTTTTTTTTGGAAGAGCAAACCTGATTTCGTGGTTCTAAAGATACTTCTAAAAAGCAATAGATCTACCTCAATGTCCGCTAGAGCAAGTTGCTCATTACAACATGATTCTCATGTAGGAGGGAGCACCACCTAGGATAGCATTGCTGAACTCTGGAGGACTCTGGTGCTTATCCATATCAGTTTAAATTAGAATGGGGGGGGGTTGTAAAGGTCCCAGAGATAGTTCTTTCTTTTGTGTCTCCCCTAGTAATTCTACTGTATAGTCAGGATTGAGAGCCTTTACTCTTATGGTTAAGAGCCTGGGTTCTGAAGCCTAACCTGTCACTTTCTAGTTCTTTGACCTCGGGCAAGTTATTTAGCCTCTAAACCTGAGTTTCCTTATTTGGAAAGGCAGATTAACAGTAATTTTTATATGGTTATTGAGAGGCTTTACTAAAATGTTACAGTTCTTAGGATGACATATATAGTAAGTGCCCAATAAATGTTGTAATTATCTAATGTTCTCCATCTCAGGCAATCATCTAAGTGGCCTAGCCTCTTGGGAGAATGGGGACGTTGGAATAAGTATCTTGACTCCTGCAGCTGCACCAGGTGTCAAGTTATTTTTCCTCCTCTTCCTCCCTTTCCTCCCCCCGCCTTCTTCTTCTTGTTACTCCTCTTCATTCCAATAATAATAAAAGATACCACTTGATAAATGCTTATTATGTGCTGGTCACTCTGCTATGTGGTTAACTTATCCTTTGATGAATGCTGTGAGAGAACAGTATTCATCATTTGTTTTACTGATGAGGAAACTAAGGTGCTGAGTTTGAGAAGCTCACTCAGATCCTACAGCTAGGTAAGTAGCAAGACTGGAATTTGAAGGCTGGTCTGACGGAGACCTGTGTTCTGTGACCTTTCTGCCAGCATTCCGGGACATAATTTGGGATATATTGCACTAGACCATTCTGCATCAGGAGTTCTTGCTACTCTTGAGTGATTCGGTGTCAAGCAGCTTTAGTCTCCTTATCCCCAAGATCAAAGCTCTCATGTTTGGAAGGGACTTAGAGGTTATCTAGACCCAACCTCCTACCCAGTGCTGCAGGCCTTTTGGCAAGGTTCTCAGTGCTCTTTTGGCCTTTGCCTGAACATTTCCTAGTGGGGGCGCAAGAACTGTTTATGAAGTGGTCAGTCTTATATTTGGATAAGACCTTGCATTGAGCAGAAATTGCTTTCTAGTACTTTCTGTTAGTTACTTTGTGACTCTTAGAACAACATTAAGTCCTTTCCTTATTCACAAAGTAAACCTTCTGGTGAGGGAATTGGCAGGCTGTGCCCTAAACTCTCTTTATGTGACATGACTTTCTGGTCTCCTTCCTCTAGACTCTTTCCAGTCTCAAAATGCCCTACATAAGGGGAGGTGTAGATTCCAGACATGGTTGGATTCTGGGGAGTGTGGCAGGACTGTTACTGTAGTCTCTGTCCTACCTATTTCATAGTGTTGTATTAATCTAGTGCACCTGAGCACCCAGGGCTTTTCTCCAGGGATCAAGAGTCTTCCCATCTTGTACTTGAAACATTTTTTAAGAATTACCTTTTTATTTATCCTTACCAATTTACATCTTGTTGATTTCAAGACTGTTTCAGCCTATTGTGTAGATTTTATCATAACTACCTTTAAACATTTTAGCTATACCTAATCTACACTTTGGTATACATGGCTTCTGCATCTGCATCTGTTGGTAAATCTTAAACAAGATAATCCTGATGTTAGTTGTTTAGATTTTTATGTTTATTACATTCATTCTCTTACATTAGTCATTAGTAATTTACTGTTTATCTTCCATGTTTGTTCTTTGGCAGGTTGTGCTCCCCTAAACTCTGCTGCCTTTTCTTTTTTGGGGATCACCTCTCATACTTTGAGTTATTATATTTAGTGTATTCCAAAGTTTTTGATCATTTTATTTTTATTTTTTTTAGGATTTTATTTATTTATTTCAGAGAGCGAGAGAGAAGGAGAGTCAGGCTCCGCAGGGAGCCCAACACACAGGGCTCTATTCTAGAACCCTGGGATCATGACCTGAGCCGAAGGCAGATGCTTAACTGACTGTAAGCCACTCAGGTGCCCCAAGTTTTTAATCAAAGGCCTTGGAATTGACTACTTTTTCTCTGGATTTTCAGAAATCTGCTTTCCTAAAAACCTGAGTTTTGTGTCCTACTATCTGTCATTCTTTGTCTTCAAGTCAAAGATGATTTCCTCACCACCTTGCTTTTAAGTTAGTACTCAGTAAATGTCCAGTCCTCATTCCCCAGTGCATGTTTTCAGTGCCACATCAGCAATTAGCCCTTTCTCATTGGTTGGACATAAATCTAGGTGCCTTTTTTGTTGTTTTATTTTAGGCCGTGACACCAGCAAGGTGAGGAAGGATTGAGCATCCTTTTTTTGGCAGTCTTCCATCAAATCTTGAACTTAACAAAGTTTCCATCTCCCATGGATCTTGCTGCTGTCATTGTCAGTCAGCTTGGTTCTCTTTTGAGAATGAACCTTTTTAATCCTCCAGCTGACTGAGAGTAGTTTTTGTCTGGCTTTTGCATCCCTTTTTTATATCTTTACCTGCTTCTTTTGACCAAGATTGTCCATTGCCCATTTCTAGATTTTTATGTCATTCTCTCTTCTTCAAAATATAAACATCTGAGCCTAGAAGCTTTGTTCCTTCTACTCTTTTCCTTTTGTTTGTAAACTGTTTTTTCATTATAGGGTTTTTAAAAAATGTTTTAATGTTTTGATAGAACAGTGCTGTGATATTCTTGATACTTATTTTTGTCATTTTTTTTTTGTTTGGTCTTTATTTTCTTTGCTTATCTCATTTATGACTAAATCTTTGTTATCAGATCAGCAAGTCTCCTACAAGATATTTTCTCCCAGGTTTGTCATTGCCCGTTCCCATATAGCTCTGAGGATCACTCAGTCTGTTCCCACTGCTGGGCCACTGCTCTCCCTGTTATTTGTTACCTTTTTCAGAACTGTGACTTTACATCCCATGGGATTTTTTCTTCCAAAGTCCTGATTTAGCTAGAAGAACTAAGAAGGCTCCTGTCCAATGTAGACAGCCATCTCAGTTGTATGTGGGCTCTGTTCACCATTGAACTGCTGGTCACTAATAATGACTTGCCAGGGCTCATAAGTCTTGATGGTATCTCTGTCTTCATGAATCTGGCTGGCAGGAAAACGCTCACCTGATTTAGTCTGACCATACTTGTATGGTTTCTAATTAAACCTATCTTTCACTCTTCAAAATGACAAGTATTTAAACATTTTTTTATCTGAACGTGTTCACGTACTTTTAAGTAAATATGTAAATACTTTTAAGTTCATTAGTTTTGCTTTTGTTTTGAGTTTTTTTCAAAGATTTATTTATTTATTTATTGAGAGAAAGAAAGAGCACGTGCAAGCAGGGAAGGAGCAGAGGGAGAGGAGAGAGAGAATTCCAAGCAGACTCCCTGCTGAGCATGGAACCTGACATGGGGGCTGGACCCCATGACACATGAGGTCATGACCTGAGCTGAAATCAGTAGTTGGGGATGCTTAACCGTCTCAGCTACCCAGGTGCCTCTAGGTTCATTTGTTTTAGATAGATATATGAAAACGTACTTGAGAGTAATGAACATTGAATTCTTAACAAAATTACTTCAGAGAAAGGAGGGAGAGAAGGGATGTGGAGGAGTTACACAGGCCCGTTTTGTATGTAATGTTTTATTTGCCTCAGGTCTTTTGAAGAAATTAATCGTAAAGTTAGGTGGTGGATACGCAGGTATTTAAAAAAATGAACTGAAGTATTTAGTAAAAAAAATAAAAATAACACAATCCTGGTAAGGCTGAAGTTCTTTTTTTGGAGGATCTGACCTTTATTTATTTTTTTTCATTATGATACTTGAACTCTTTTTTTTTTTTTTAAGATTTTATTTATTTATTTGACAGAGAGATCAAAAGCGGGCAGAGAGGCAGGCAGAGAGAGAGGGGGAAGCAGGCTCCCCGCTGAGCAGAGAGCCCAACGCGGGGCTCGATCCCAGGACCCTGAGATCACGATCCAAGCCGAAGGCAGAGGCTTAACCCACTGAGCCACCCAGGCGCCCCGATACTTGTACTCTTTAATCCTTATCACCTATTTCACTCATCCCTCCACCCCATCCGCTCTGGTAACCATTAAGTGTCTGTTTCTCAGTTTGTCTATCTCTTCTTTTTCCTTTGCTTGTTTCTTTTGTTTCTTAAATTCCACATATGACTGAGGTTGTATGGTGTTTGTCTTTCTCTGACTGACTTCTTTCACTCAGCATTATACTCTAGCTCTATCCATGTTGTTGCAAATGGCAAGATTTCATTCTTTTTTATGACAGTAATCCTGTGTGTGTGTGTGTGTGTGTGTGTATACCACATTTTTTATAAAGATTTATTTATTTATTTGAGAGAGAGAGGGAGAGCATGAGCAGGAGGGGCAGAGGGAAAAAGAGAGAGAAGCAGACTCCACACAGAGCCCCACACACAGCTCGAGCCCACTACCCAGAGACCATGACCCAAGCCAAAACCAAGACTTGCTCAACTGCACCACCCAGGCACGCCTGTATACACCACATCTTTCTTGTCCATTCATCTGTCAGTGGACAGTTGGGCTGCTTCCTTAATTTGTCTATTATTAATAATGTTGCATGTATCCCTTTGGATTTGTGTTTTTGTTTTTTGGGGGTAAATGCCAATATTGTGATTATAGGATTGTATAGCACTTTTATTTATTTATTTATTTATTTGACAGAGGGAGAGATCACAAGTAGGCAGAGAGGCAGGCAGAGAGAGAGAGAGAGGAGGAAGAAGCAGGCTCCCCGCTGAGCAGAGAGCCCAATCTGAGCCGAAGGCAGAGGCTTTAACCCACTGAGCCACCCAGGTGCCCCATGTAGGGCACTTTTATTTTTAACTTTTTGAGGAATCATCATACTGTTTTCCACCGTGGCTGCACCAGTTTACATTCCCACAAAACAGTGCAAGAAGGTTCCTTTTTCTCCACATCCTAGTCAACTCTTACTGTTTCTTGTGTTTTTGATTTTAGCCATACTGACAGGTGTGAAGTGATACTTCATTGTAGTTTTGATTTGCATTTCCCTGATGATGAGTGATGTTGAGCATCTTTTAATGTGTCTGTTGGCCATCTGGATGTCTTCTTTGGAGAAATGTCTGTTCATGTCTCCTGTCCTTTTTATTTTAAGTTTTACTTTTAATTCCAGTCTTTCAGATGTACAATATAGTGATTCAACAATTCTATACATGACCTTGTAGTCATCACAAGTCCACTCCTTAATCCCCATCACCTCTTAAACCCATCCACTGTGCCCTCCTCCCCTCTGTAACCATCAGTTTGTTCTCTGTAATTAAGAGTCTGTTTCTTGGGGCTCTTGGTTGGCTCAGTGGGTTAAGCCTCTGCCTTCCACTCGGGTCATGGTCTCAGGGTCCTGGGATTCAGCCGCACAGTGGGCTCTCTGCTCAGCAGGGAGCCTGCTTCCCTCTCTGTCTCTGCCTACCATATGCCTGCTTGTGATCTCTCTCACTCTCTGTCTAATAAATAAATAAAATCTTTTAAAAAAAAAAAAGAGTCTGTTTCTTGATTTGTCTCTCTCTCATTTTTTTCCCTTCTTTGTTTTGTTTCTAAAATTCCACATTCAGATGGTATTTGTCTTTCTCTGAGTGACTTATTTCGCTTAGCATTAAAAAATATGGAAGGCTCCACAAATTTACATGTCATCCTTGCTTGGGGCCATGCTCATCTTCTCGGTATTATTCCAATTTTAGTATACGTGCAGCTGAAGCAAACACTTATGCCCATTCTTAAATGGGATTATTCATTTTTTGGATGTTGAGTTTTATTAATTTCTTTATATATTTTGTATACTAACCCTTTATCAAGTATGTCTTTTGCAAGTATCTTTTCCCATTCAGTAGGTTGCCTTTAAGTTTTATTGATTGTTTCCTTTGCTCTGCAGAAACTTTTTATTTTGATGTACTCCCAGTAGTTTATTTTTGCTTTTATTTTCTTTGCCTTGTGAGATATATGTAGAAAAATGTTGCAACAGTCGATGTCAGGGATACTACTGCCTGTGCTCTCTTCAAGGATTTTTATGGATTCAGGTCTCACACTTAGGTGTTTAATCCATTTTGAATTTATTTTTGTGTATGGTCAAAGAAAGTGGTCCAGTTTCATTCTTTTGCATGTGGCTGTCCAGTTTTCCTGATGCCATTTGTTGAAGAGACTCTTTTTTTTTCCCATTTTATTCACTCATCCTTTGTTAAAGATTAATTGACCATATAATTATAAGTTTATGTCTGGTTTTTGTCTTTTGTTCTATTGATCTTTGTGTCAGTTTTTATGTCAGTACCATACTGTTTTAATTACGACTGCTTTGTAATATGAGTTGAACTCTGGAATTGTGATACTTCCATTTTGTTTTTCTTTTCCAAGATTGTTTTGGATATTCAAGATCTTTTGTGGTTCCATACAAATCTTAGTATCGTTCGTTTTAGTTGTATGAAAAATGCTGTTGGCATTTTGGTAGGGATTGCATTAAATCTGTAGATTGCTTTGGGTAATATATATTTTAATAATACTTGTTCTTCCAACCCATGAGCATGGAATGTCTCTCCATTTCTTTGCATCAACTTAAATTTCCATCATTGGTGTTTCAGGTTCCTTTTATTTATTTATTTATTTATTTATTTATTTATTTTAAATTTTTTTATTTTTTCAGCATAACAGTATTCATTATTTTTGCACCACACCCAGTGCTCCATGCAATCTGTGCCCTCCACAATACCCACCACCTGGTGCCCCAACCTCCCACCCCCCACCCCTTCAAAATTCCCAGATCGTTTTTCAGAGTCCATAGTCTCTCATGGTTCACCTCCCCTTCCAATTTCCCTCAACTCCCCTCTCCATCTCCCCTTGTCCTCCATGCTATTTGTTATGCTCCACAAATCAGGTTCCTTTTTGACTATAGCCTTCAACCTTTCTTCCTCCCTAGAGGTAGTAACTGTTATCAGTATGAATTGTATCTAGGCCTTTTTTTAGGTATTTGTATACACAAATACATACCCTTAGAAAACGTATGGTGGCATTTCTATTTTATTTTTGTAATGTCATCATATTATACAGGAATACCTCATTTTATTGCACTTTGCAGATACTGCTTTTTTTTTTTTTAAACAAATTGAAGGTTTGTGGAAACACTGTTGATCAGGTCTGTTGGTGCCATTTTTCCACATCAAATCTCTGTCACGTTTTGGTAATTATTACAATATTTCAAACTTTGTCAGTATTATTATATTTGGTATGGTGATTTGTGATCAGTATCTTTGATGTTAACAATTGCAATTATTTTGAGGTGCTACAAACCACTCTTATAAGATGGATAACTTAATCGACAGATGTGCTTGTTCTGACTGCTCCAACAACTGTCCAGTCTCCCGTTTCTCTCCCTTTCCTTGGGTCCCTATTTCCTGAGACAAAACAATATTGAAATTAGGCCAGTTAATAATCCTACAACAGCCTGTAAGTGTTCAAGTGAAAAGAGGGTCCATGTCTCTCACTTTAAATCAAAAGCTAGAGGTGATTAAGCTTAGTGAGGAAGATATATCAAAAGCCAAGATAGGCCAAAAGCTAGGCTTCTAGTGCCAAAGAGCCAGGTTGTGAATGCAAAGGAAAAGTTTTTCTCAAAGAAATTAAAAGTGCTACTCCAGTGAACACACGAATGATAAGAAGTGAAACGGCCTTTTTGCTGATATGGAGAAAGCTTTGTGGTCTGCATAGATCAAACCAGCCCATTCCCTTAAGCCAAAGCCTAATCCAGAGCAAGACCCTGACTCTTCTTTGAAGGCTGGGAGAGGTGAGGAAGCTGCAGAAGAAAAGTTTGAAGCTAGCAGAGGTTGGATCATGAAGTTTAAGGAAAGAAGCCATCCATCTCTATAACCTAAAAAGCACAAGGTAAAACAGCAAGCATGTAGAAGCTGCAGCAGACTATCCAGAAGATCTAGCAAATTAATGAAGGTGGCTGTACTAAACAACAGATGGGCAGTGAAATCTCGTGTTGTGTTTCCCATGTGCACTTTCCTGATACTGGTGAGATCAACCATCTTCTCATATGTTTATTGGCCTTTTGTATTTCCTTTCGTGTGAAATGTGTGCTCATGTTCATTTTTATTTTGGGCTATCATTTTATTATTGATTTGTAGGATTTCTTTACTCTAGTTTCATACTTTGCTTTATATTCAGGAGCAGCGTCTCTTCCGAATTGTCTTGGCTATTGCACATCTCTATTTGACATACATTCTAAAATTACAGAATCAGCTTGTCAGGTTGAAGGAGTAACCCTGTTGAATTTGGTATTGCTTTAATTACTACCGGTTAATTTGGGGAGAGGTATCATCTTTTTAGCAGTACCATTTGTTTAATCTTTCTCAGCCTGATATACCTTTCTGAATTAGATCATTTGTTTAATGCTTTTGCTCTGTGATAAAAATTAAAATAGCATACCTTACTGTCATATCTCATTTCTCTTGAAATAATTGTCATCTCTTCTAGCACATTTCTTTTCTAAATACAGGTTATCTGAACTGTTACAAAGGGCTGCTGGTGGGATGTGCAGTAGCAGGTGAGAAAATTCTATCATCTTTTTTTTGTCTTGTTTTTCTAGCAATCCCCAAAGTAAGACTGGAGACAATCTACATTTGTGGAGTAGATGAGATGAGTACCCAGGATATCTTTTCCTATTTTAAAGAATATCCTCCTGCTCACATTGAATGGTTGGATGATACCTCCTGTAAGTACACTCAAGTTTTTTGTTGTTTTTGCCATCTCAGATGGTGAATATTTGTGATTGAGACTACTCGTCTGTTCCCTAACCTCTGCCTTTAGCCTAGGGGAGAAAGAATGCCCATTGATGAGAATCACAGTGCCTTAGCCAGTCTGCCAGATCATATTCCATGAGTATTTCAAGTCAGCTCAGATGTGATGACCAGGAATCTAGGAGGTTGGTTGCTGGCCTCTGAGTCTTGTGTACATGATTGAGGCCTCTTTAATTCCCACAATTTCCCAACAAAGGGGTGGATCCAACTATATAGACTTGGGGCTCTGTGTTCAGGGCTTTAGATTTTGTCATTGCACCTTCCCATATTGGTCTTCACAGGCCTGGGTCTGCCGTAGTATCTGATCTAGACCTAAACTGGAACTTTCTGATACTGTATGAAACCTCTCATCTCTGCTTGCTTTGAAACTTCACCTGCTTGAACTAGCTATTATTTTTACTTGCATCCCCACTCCCAAGTCTGGTAGGACCTGTGGTAACCACTCTGCTGGCTTCTTGTCTTAATTCACTTCTAGTCTGGCTTTGCTTACTGCCAGCTTGCTGACCTGCTAGGCTATACCTTGAATAGCTGCCTGGTTTTCCATGCCGCTTTTTTTTTTTTGAAGATGTTGATTCAGCATTGAAAGAAGAAACATGACAGAATTGAAGAGTTTTCTCCGTTTTTCCTTTTGCTTAACTTACACTACCTAAATCAAGGGTTGGCAAACTTTTTTTTATAAAGGGCTAGACAATAAATATTTTAGGCTTAGCAGGCCATACAGTCTTTGTTTTGTTATGTCTATTCAGCTCTGCTATTGTAGCATGAAAGCAGCCATAGACAGTATGTTACTGAATGAGCCTGCCTGCTTTCCACAGATTTTTTTTTTAATTAAAAATATGTTGGATGTGTAGTTTATTATTTATTTATTTGTAGTTAGGTATTTATTTATGTGTAGTTTATTATTATTTATTTAATTAATTATACCTACATAAAGCTGGTGAAATATAAATAAATAAATGAATAGGTGGTGGGCTGGATCTCCTTTGCTAACTCCTGATCTATGTTACTAAAACTGTAGCTAAGGGATATTAGAATCAGAGAGACCCTTTAGACTTACCCATTTTTACTAACTCATGTTGAACATCAGAACTGAGAAACAGAGAAGGAAAATTGTTTGCCCAAGGCCACATCACGTGTTTGTAACAAAAGTGAGAATCTGTAGATCTTCATATCTGAAACTGAGAATGTAAAGGTAACTTTAGTTTGAGAAATACTGCTTTAAATAAAATTAAGTAGATTCATTTTCTCTAAGATTTCTCAACATCTTTTTCTTGCTAAATTCTCTTGCTTAAAGAAGCAGATTAAATTAGTTGCTACAAAGCCAAGTGGCTGTCATGGCTCCACTGTATATATTCCATGGATACCATCATCACCCACACTTTACAGTAGGAAACAATCATTTGGCATGTCTGAATGACAAGGTACAGCAGACCACTTCCCTGTAGAGGGCAGTAGTATAAAGGCTAATCCAAATTTATTTGACAGTGGTCTTCTTGTTATCATCATCATCATCATCATCACAAGAATACTAACACTACATAATACTTACTGAGTCAGGCATTTTTTTTTTTCTTATTAATTTTTTATTTTTTCAGCATAACAGTATTCATTATTTTTGCACCACACCCAGTGTAGGCATTTTTAATATACAGAACCCTATTTTCATGGAATACAGTTATTTTGTGGAACCTAGTTTGGGAATGCAGCTCTAGGCTAATTTCATCAAAGAGGTTTTACTGCCACTTTCTGTACTGCTTTTATGAGTTGGTTCGTACATTTACTGATACTGATCTGTAGCTAAATGAGGCCATAGCAATGACTATGTTGCAGTCTCTGTTTAAAAAAAAAAAATTTACCTTATGTGTATGATGTAATGTTTTATTTTACATTTTGTTTTAGGCAATGTGGTTTGGCTGGATGAAATGACAGCCACACGAGCCCTTATCAATATGAGCTCTCTGCCAGCCCTGGATAAGATAAGAACCAGGGATGCCAATGAGGACAGGTCATCTGAGAAAAGTAAAAAAGGTAACAACACAAAGGAGGGGCTTTAGGGCTGAAAGTCTTGTTCTTTACACCATTGGTTTAGGTTTCTCTGCAAAGCATTATATAGTATCTCATTGTCAGTTATTTCTAAGATAAGCTGTGATGCTTTGGATCATCAGTATATAGGAGAAGATAATGGATTTCTAAGTTACGTGAGATGGTGTTATGTTAAGTTTCATCTTGTCCCTTATATTGTATTTTAGACAAGCAGGAGGACAGTTCAGATGATGATGAGGCTGAAGAAGGAGAAGTTGAAGATGAGAACTCAAGTGATATAGAGGTTAGTAATAGGGCAAAGATATAAACAAGGTTATAGTGTAAAAAAAAACTGTTTACTTTCTTTTATTTAAGGCTTAAGGACTTACTAAGTTGTGTTCTTCCTTTGATTGAACTTTTTGAGATGATATCAGGCTCCTGGCCTTTAAGTTCTTATGGCTGTAATGAGTGACTTTTCCTGAAATCTTAGAATAATACTCATTCTTCTGTATAAAAGAAAATGGTTTTATTGAGAAATACTATGAGGTGTTACCTAATCAATAAAATTAAGAAAAAACAAATGACGGAATATTTCCTAATGGGGCATGTGCTGTTATTAAATACATTAAATATGTTATTAAATACATTAAAGTGTATTCATTTAAAAAATATTTATTGAGTACCTACTATATACCAAATTCTAGGTCCTGTGGATATAGCATCAAACCAATGTCCTTCCCTCTTAGAACATACATTCTAGGGGTGCCTGGGTGGCTCAGTGGGTTAATGCCTCTGCCTTCGGCTCAGGTCATGATCTCAGGGTCCTGGGATCGAACCCCACATTGGGCTCTCTGCTCAGCGGGGAGCCTGCTTCCCTCTCTCTCTATCTCTCTGCCTGCTTGTGATCTCTGTCTGTCAAATAAATAAAATCTTTAAAAAAAAAAAAAAAGAACATACATTCTAGTGGAGAAGACAGACAATACACAGATACACAGATATATAATGTCAGAAAGTGAGGAGTGCTATGGAGAAAAGTAAAGAAGGGTAAGCAGATAGAGAATGATGGAGACTATTCTTTTAGACAAGGTGTTCAGGGAAGACCTCTGACTTAGGAATGTTTCAGAAGAACATGTGCTGTCCTGCTTCAAGAATTGTTAAAGAGGGGCACCTGGGTGGCTCAGTGGGTTAAAGCCTCTGCCTTCAGCTCAGGTCGTGATCCCAGGGTCCTGGGATCGAGCCCCGTATCAGGCTCTCTGCTCAGTGGGGAGCCTGCTTCCTCCTCTCTCTCTCTCTCTGCCTGCCTCTCCACCTACTTGTGATCTCTCTTTCTCTCTGTCAAATAAATAAAATCTTAAAAAAAAAAAAAAAGAATTGTTAAAGAATGCTTTCCCAATGGTGACTTTGCTACTGAATAAATATGAAAGAAGCTTTAATGTTTATATTGAAAATGCTCTTTTTTCTTAAGTTGGACACATTGTCTCAAGTAGAAGAAGAGTCTCTGCTAAGAAATGATCTTCGTCCAGCCAACAAACTTGCTAAAGGAAATAGGTTATTCATGAGATTTGCTACAAAAGGTAAATGTGATATTTGGCATTAATTTTTAGTTTTATTCTAAGTCATGTATTTTTGAGTGACATCCTTTTCTTTTGAAGAGGAAGTTAGGTCAAGTAATCTCAAAGTCCCTTCAAACTAGAATGTTCTATGCTTGTGAAATGATGGCTTGCTACCTGAATTGAATTTTACACTTTGAAGGTGAATGTTAGCTGTTTGTATACTTTTGTGATTTCTGGCTAAATTATTTTCTCTTAAAGCTAGTTTGTTCTCTGTGCTTTTCAGCCAATTTATCTTCTGAACTATGAAAACATTTTTAAATTACTTTCTTATTCACCACAGCAATATCCTCGTGGACATTGCTAGTAGTGCCATTCAGCCTTATCCTCTAAGGACCTAAAAGCCTCCTAGGCTCTCTGTGCACAATGATTCTGGTGTGCTTTAAAATATATATGAAATTTGAATATGGAATACACTTCTGGTTCATTTTTCTTGACTG
This sequence comes from Lutra lutra, assembly GCF_902655055.1. Classification (NCBI taxonomy): domain Eukaryota; kingdom Metazoa; phylum Chordata; class Mammalia; order Carnivora; family Mustelidae; genus Lutra; species Lutra lutra. The sequence goes on from NC_062293.1 coordinate 47,664,187, forward strand.
AGACATGTTTAAAGAGTCTAGGCTCGTTATTTTATAGACTGCCCCTAAGTTTGTTTTTTTACTATATCCTCCTGATTGAATCAGACTGCATATTAGGCAAGAGTACCACAGAAGTGCTGTGTGTCATTTGCAGTGCATCATATCAGGACACATGTGATATTTACTTGTCCTGTGTTTGGGGATATTAGCTTTTCTCACTTAGTTAAGGTAATGATTGCCAGGTTTCTCCTGTTTTCTGTTTGTAATACAAAAATTGGCAGGAGGTACTTTGAGATTATGTAAATAGACTTTGGTTCATCATACTTCCACTCAGCATCCATTGATGACTTTTTAACTCTACATTTCTTTATTAGTTGGCATTGTGCTTAAGGAAAACCTTTTTCTTTTTACCCATTTATTTACTTATTTACTTAATTGTACCAGTTTAGGTTCATGAGTCTTATTTTATTCAGTGGGTTATTCATTCCTGTCTTTGTTTTGATTTACAAATCTTCTTGGATTTGGCCAGTGGAGCCCCTTCAAGCTGTATTATTTTGACATGCCTTCATGATTCTTTGAACACTTTCATACTTTATGGCACAGTAAAACATCTTGTTTTTCCATACTCAACATGTACTATCCCTGTCCCAGATCTGGAATCAGCCATTTCTCCAAGCAGCTGGTTGCATGTCTTTTAAAGGGTGCACATACTGGCTTGTGCCACTGTTTACTTATAGCCCTGGATACGTGTGCCTTGGTATTCATCTTCTGTAATCAGTGAGTGCCTCAACAAAAATGTGTATGATCAGTGACCACCTTTTCTTTCTATTAACTGGTATTTTAACTTGATGAAAGTGATATATTCTAGATAAATGGTGCAGTGCTGTTTTCTTTAAGCCATTTTACGAAACATCATGATAGATTGGAAAAAATGTTTTACAAGCTATATGGAGTTATGTATAATCTGTTTCTTTAATACTGATTCTTTGTTATTGGAGTGTTGTTATTCAGAAACAAATGTCATCTTTCAGGGGAGCAGGAAAAATGCTACCTCTTCTAGAAAGCCCTTTTCATTCTTCAACAGCTGTAGTGACTAAAGCTCTCGTAAGCTTCCTGAAACCTTGTATGTTGTGTTATTGTTGTTGTTAATAATATTTTCTCTATGAGGTCAGTCAGCTCCTTAACAGCAGCTTAACTTCATTCATCTCTATTTTGCTCCACCTGCTCTATACTGCACTGCTTTTTAGGCACTGAGAGTGAATATTTGTAGCATATCTTTCCCTTTTGTTGGCAGATTGTGCTGATCTGACCTCCGCTATGGAAAACATATTTTTAAACCATTCAACATTGTCTTCATACCAGTGGGAAATCCTAGGTAACTGTCGTAATTAATTTTTAGATGACAAAAAGGAACTTGGAGCAGCCAGAAGAAGTCAGTATTATATGAAATATGGGAATCCAAATTATGGAGGCATGAAAGGAATTCTTAGTAATTCTTGGTGAGTCTAAAACTTTACAGTAGTTCAAGTAGTACTTAAGCTTTTCTTAATCCCTCAGTTGGTATTCTGCTGTGGAATGTCAACACCATGTGTGCACTCAAAGGAAGACAAGAAGAAAGAGTTCAAGATTCTTAACTCTGGGGTAAATGGTATGAAAGGCTGAGTTTTAGTTTCACATAGAATGTCTCTGTTTCAGTACTTAATGTTCCATCAGTGTATAGTTGAATTTCGTTAGTGGATTTCAAAGTCCTTCCTGTTGGTTTTTGACGATGTGCTTATTTTGGAATGTTGCAGGAAGCGAAGATATCATTCCCGTCGCATTCAGCGGGATGTGATCAAGAAGAGAGCCCTGATTGGGGATGACGTTGGCTTGACATCCTATAAACACCGACATTCCGGTAGTTGCCTGCTCAGCTCTTGGGTAGACACATGTTTGGCTCCCGAAATCATATTCTTATTCTTAATACAGTCTTTTAAGGTTCCAAACTTTATCATCCTCTCTTCCTTGCCCTCACCCTCTGCCAACATATAGGAAAGTAAGTCAAGTCACGATTAATTTTAAATTGCCCATACAAAAGAGGTCAAATGATTTAATAAAAGCTGTTCTAACAAAAAAGGCCAAATGTGACATAGGAAAAATTGAAATAAAATTTTCTATAGGAATCTAATTTTTCTACTATTAATATCAAAAGCTGCATGAAAATTTTTTGTTATTTTATCAGATGATTTGATTTTATTATTTCTTTGTCTGATGATAAAAATAGGCTGCTGTGTCTAATGTTTTATGCTTATTGGCTTGTGCACACGAATGCCTCTGTTAAGTATCATGACTTGGGTTTCATTTTGTTTGTTCTGTCCTTCCTTTCCTTCTTTCTTTCTTTTGGTGCTTATGTAAGAAGCATTTTCATTATGTTTTTATAAAGATTTGTTTCTAATTTTAATCTAATCTGTAGAATTTTCTACATGCTTTGTAGAACTGCTAAGTCAGCATACAAACATGGGATAACGTATACGTGTTTATCATTGTAACAGGGACAGGTGAAGTCTATCATTTTTATTTAATGCATATATCCAAAGTTGTATATTTGAAATCTGCATCTTTAAAAATGCACATACTTTTCTGTTACACAGTTACAGGTTTCTAATTTCAGTTACTCTAAGATATTCTTATCATATAATCTTTATATTGTATTAAGTTAAAAAGCAAATTGCCCCTAATTCTGGCACTCTAACATAAACAACTGATTTCATTTTACATTTTTCTTACTTGTCTCTTTTCATAATAAATATAATTGTTAACATATATTTTATAGTCTTCTCCCACTTAAAAGCATTTTTCCATGAACTTTAAAGTTACAATTGATTTTCATTATTCATAGTGGTTATGTTCTATAAAGTCATTGTGATCATTGATATAGTGAATACTAAACCGTTCAGAGACTCTGGTCGTACCATTTTCATCAACTGATCAATATATAACCTTCTTGGATTGTGTTTCTGTTTAAAGACATCTTATTTAATACATATTGTTGATTCATTAACATTGGACTCACAGCCAACAGCACTGTATCTCATGCTTGAACAAAGCTTATTTAACACATGTTTATTCTATAAGGCACATCACAGCCTTCTTGGGCTTAGGAACTCTAGACAGCTTTGGCAGTAGACTTAGAGGACATTTTTAAAAATTTTTAAATGAAATCAACAAAAGGCACAAAAATATGAAAAGCATGGCACTTAAGAAACTGCAAAAAGAGCACTTGTTTATAGTATGAGAGCTGAAACAAGAAAGCAGAGCGTTGCCTCATTTGACCTCAGCTGGGAATATGCACATCTGATGATTCAGTTTTTTGCCACTATGCACATGTTCACAAATGACAAGAAAACAACACTACAAGTGTTGGTGTGGAGTTACAAATAAATTTGGCTGATTTATAAATACAGAGTTCATGAATAATGACAATCGACTGTACTTTAGATTACTTTATTATATTCCATCAGGTTACTAGGTCATACTTTACCTAGCCATTCTTCTGTTGTAGGTATCAGGGTGGCAACTAGATTGGCACTTACATAGATAATGCTCCAGTATGATCTTGGGCATGGGAACCCCACCTTTTGAAAAGGTCACCAATGTAGAGTAGAAAATCAGATTTGTTAGTTTTAGTGCTTTTCCTAATGTTTTTTGGTTAAATTTCTTAGGACTAGTAAATGTTCCAGAGGAACCCATTGAAGAGGAAGAAGAGGAGGAAGAAGAGGAGGACCAGGACATGGATGCAGATGACAGGGTGGTGGTGGAGTACCATGAGGAGCTCCCAGCTCTCAAGCAGACCCGGGAACGGAGCACATCTAGGCAGTCCAGTGCCAGCAGTTCAGACTCCGATGAAATGGACTATGATCTAGAACTGAAAATGATTTCCACTCCTTCACCAAAGAAAAGCATGAAAATGACCATGTATGCTGATGAAGTGGAATCTCAGTTGAAAAATATTAGGTAAAAATATTTTTTCTCTTTAGCAATGCTACCTTTTAATTTTATTTTAAATACTAATTCATAGCTTTCTCTTAACTCCTCTTCATTCTGTAATCGCTTTTATCTGTTTTCTTATCAGTCCGTTGAAGAATTCGAAAAAAGCATCCAGTTTTTCTTGTAAATACACCAGAAGTAGTCCTTGTTATAAAAAATGAGATAGTAATAGAAAGTGAAAATCACCCATAATGTCATCTTTCCGAAAATAACAACTTAGCAATTGAATTAATAACTTTCCTGCCAATTTTATGCCTATATGTAAAGCATGGAGAATTTATATAGTTCTACAAAAATGAAGTTGTATTTATATTGTTTTGCAGTGTGCTCTTTCTGTTTAATATACTGAAGATTTCTGCTATTTTTTCACCCAGATATAGTACATTGTTTGAAACTATCGTGATTTATTTAACCAGTTCCTTATTGAAAGACATTTAGGTTTCTATTTTCTTACTGTTGCATTAACTAGATAAATTTCTTGAATCCCAGTTATTGCACAAAACTACATAAATGTTTAAAAATGTGATGTTTCTAGGAATGCCAATGTGGCACAGTTGGTTGAGTATCCAGCTCTTGGTTTCAGCTCAGGTCATGATCTCAGGATTGTGAGATTGAACCCCACATTGGACTCAGCATGGAGTCTGCTTAAGACTCTCCTTTCCCCTCTATCCTTCCCCACCCACCCCTATTCTCGCATGTGCGTGGTCTCTCTCTTTCACTCTCCAAAATAAATAAATCTTGAAAAAAAAAATTGGTTTTGCTAAATTTCCCTCCAAATAGGTTTTACTCACTTTATAACCTGTTACCTATTACTCACCAGTCTTAACCAGTCTTTCTAATTTTTGCTAATTTTGTGGACCAAAAAATAGGTATTTTAATGTGTATTTCTTTGATGACTAGTGGGGATGAGCAGATTCCTGAGGGCAGATAGCATATGCACAACTCAAAGTGTTGGGGTCTAGGGGTTCTCTAAGTGTTCTTGGTAGTGTATTTGGGGAAGGGAAAAACAATTCAGTCTAATTCTTTTGTATGGCTTTGTTCATATCCTTATTTTTAGTTTACAGAGAACTTTCCAGTGTTGAATGCTGCCAGAATAATGCTGGTGCCTAGCATGGTAGTAGATGTCTTTGACAGAGAAGTCTGCCCTTTACTGTAGACTCTTGTATCTTGACTACAGCAAAATCACAGCCTGGGTGAACAGAGATCTATGAGCCCTTTGCAGGCCTTACTTGACGTTTGTCCTAGAAGGGAGGGGACTGGGATTCACAATTACACATTCTTTGATAGTTTACAAATACCGTTTGTGGAAACCACCCTGGAAAACTCAGAAACCTACTTGCCCTGATTGATCTCTTTACAGCAGGCTGATCATATGTAATTGTAAACAAATAATTATTGGTATATGGTATTTGTGAGTGAATATTGGCTATATTAAATGGGGCTTCTTAAATTGTTTTCTCCAAAGTATATGAGATTATTGCATAGTCATTACCCCGTAGTTGAAGCTGGTTAATTGTACCTTTTTTTCCTTTTTTAAAGGAACTCCATGAGGGCAGATACTATATCCACAAGCAATATCAAAAATCGAATTGGTAACAAATTACCAACTGAGAAGTTTGTAGATGTCCGACATCTGTTAGATGAAAAACGTCAGCACACACGTCCACGGCCACCAGGCAGCAATGCTAAGTCAGGTATTGTTCACTTGTGTTTCTGAGCTCCAGAAAGCAAATCAGGACAGAGATAGGTCCTTGGATAAAACATTGCCAGTAATGAACTGCTGTAGTTGTCCTAGTTCATCACTTCTAAATTTTGCATTAGGTATTGGAACTTTAGGACATGAAAAATAATCATACTGTCACAGTATTAGCTTTCAATATTTTTGTTCCAGTTATTTTATTCTGTATGTCATTGATACACTTTATACATAAAGATGATAGAAATTAAGTTGAGTTGTTGGTCAAGAATTTGAACTAGATAGTATACAAGTGCAAAGTAGGTACTTGGCGATGCCTGCTATGTGCTGGACCCTGGGTTAGATGCTGGGAGTGTTAGAATCTTTGGAGGGGATGCAAAGTCAGCATAGAACTTAGATGGAGAAACACAAGTGCACGCATTCAGGTAATTCCATTGCAAAACGGAATGGAGTAAGTGCTCTGATACATCTATAAGCTGTGGGCTGTGGGAGAATAGAGAGGAGGTAGATCTACGGGGGGCGGGATTGTGCAGGGCTTCTTAAAGAAAGTGGCTTTAGAGCAAGGCTGACGGAAGGAGTGGGATCTCTGTTAGCAAACCTGTTTTTTTGAGGTGGGAAGTAACCTGATCTTATATCTATTTTAGAAAGATAAATTTGTGGCAGGATGGGGTAGGGTAGAAAGTCAGATAAGTAACAAAGGCCTGAACTAGATCAGGGAGAGTGGAGGTGGAATGAATGAGAACATCAAACCTTGTGAAGGAAGAAGACTTGGCACTAGGAAGTGAGGGAGCAAAGGGAAAGAAGCCAAAAGGCTCAGGCCTGAGAAACCAGAAAGTTGGGGATGCTGCTCTCTGAGACGATAAACAAGATGGATGAAAGCCCCAGTACAGTGACTTGCTAATAAACATGTTGTTTACATGCTGTCATTGTTAGAGGGAACTCGAGAGGACAGATTTCTGGAGGGATTGGAGGGAGGAAAAACAAATTTGATTTGACATATCTTCCCTTGATCCTTTGGTTTTGGCAATCTCATTACATTTACTGTTAAATATAGTAAGTTTATTAAGAATTCTTTATATGTTGAAAGGTTTCCCCTCAGGGAACTTACAGTAATGTTTGTTAGCTGAAATGTTTGTAAATTCTTTGATATGCTTGGTCCTACTTACACACACACACACACACACACACACACACTTGCACAAAAAACAAAAACAGCTGATTTTGTGGCAGAAGTTCCTTTCTGGAGCAGTTCTTTTCCACTGAAAGCCCCTATGTCTGACCTTTCCTAGGGGAATCCAGACTGATTATTTGGAGAGAAGGATTTCAGAAGTTTGATTTTGTAAGGTTCTTTGTCATCATTTGGGGAGATTTAGCACCAGGTCCTCTAGGGATCTCAGGTTGACAGTATCGTTAGCAAAGCGCATGTTTGGTCACAGTAATACTTTTTTTTCTTTTTCTAGATATACGCCAGCGGTTAGGAAAAAGACCGTATTCTCCAGAAAAGGCTTTTAGTAGTAATCCAGTTTTTCGGAGAGAGCCTTTTTCTGATGTACATAGTAGGCTGGGTGTTCCCAGACAAGATGTTAAAGGCCTCTACTCTGATACACGGGAGAAGAAATCAGGTTGGTAACACTTAAAACTGAGTGAGACAGGAATTGGGTAAGAGCAGACTATAGCATAGAAATACTTTGTTGGTCAAAGGCAGGAAACAGCATATGCCAAAAATAAGTTACTTTTCCTCTTGCATTATAGTCGTTGTCATAATTGTAATAATAAGGGTATGGAAAATTTAGAAAATAGGAAAAAAAACCCACCTTTGTTCTTTCTGTTGAGCGCAGATACTTTTTAGGCTTAAGTCTCTATTCACATCTTTGTCAATATACATATTCTGCTTTGCTCATACAGGATTTTATTGTGATCATTTTTCACATTGTTAAATTTTTTATAAATAAAATGTTTAATTGCCTTTATGGTGTAGTATGCTATGAAATTCTAAACACATATTTCTCTATTGTTAGATATTAATAAAGTATATTTTAAAAAGTATAGTGGGATAGTGGGCCAAATCTCTGAAAGTGTACAGTATAGCAGGCCTACCAGTTTGCAGACTTTATAGCTGGTAATGATCTGGGAATGGCCCACTCCTGGCAGAATGAAGCTCTACAGAGAATGGTGAGTCTCACCAGGGACGGCAGGTGTAGCATAAGCAGCTTCCCAGGTGTTTCTGTTACACACGGGAGGCACACGTCCCCTAGCTGTGAGACCCCAACTGGGTCCAGATCCCTCAGTTCACAGGCAGGGATGATAGCCAGGGAAATGAGATTATCTTCCTAATGCTGCACAGAGGTTACGAGAGCCATAGACCCCTCTCAAGAAGGGCAGTGCCCCTTCTTCCTCAGTATTACCCTGCTTCTGAGCATTGATCGACCACCAAAACTGAAATGTCTTCTCACCCAAACAGGTAGTTTATGGACGCGCTTAGGATCTGCACCCAAGACCAAAGAAAAGAACACAAAGAAGGTGGATCACAGGGCGCCAGGCACTGAGGAAGATGACTCTGAGCTGCAAAGGGCATGGGGGGCTCTGATAAAGGAGAAAGAACAGTCTCGCCAAAAGAAGAGCCGGTTAGATAACTTACCATCTCTCCAGATTGAAGTTAGTCGGGAAAGCAGCTCTGGTTCAGAGGCAGAGTCCTGATGCCCTTGGGGCTAATGGCAGCTGCCCTAAAATCTGACATTCTCATGCAGGGTGGGGTGCACAGTAGGAACCTTTCCCCTCCCACCTCCCACAGGAGTTGGCGCCCCTCCTGCTCCTACGCAGTCACCCTCAGCTCTTGCTGTTTCAGCAAGACATGTTAAGAATGTGACATGTTTTGAAGGGCATCTATCTATCTTTTGCTTCAGAGTAAGAGTTCTGGGCCCTCCGTTCTTTCCCCACTACCCCACAAGCTTTACCCTTTGAGGAGAAGGCAGCCCTCCAGATTTTGTAGACGTTTTTCTTAATATTTTTAACATTGTGTCTTTTAAAGAAATGTTTTACACAGTTCATCCAAAGAGCAGAGAACTGAACTTCTCACTATTGCCTTGGCCCTGACAGCTGTTACCAGCACCCTTTTCCCAAGAAAAGTCAATTCCCAGGTGCTTATTGGACAGCCTTCGAGGGGGAAGATGAGGGAAGCTGCCAGCTCACCCTTCCGGGACCCTAGTGTGGGGGCCGAATCTCATGGACCTGACCTCAGAGGTGCACCAGTGCCGCCCAGGTAGATAAGAGATGCAGCATCGATCGTGCTTCCGTTCCTCCCTGGGGATTTCTGTTACGGGCCTCTTAGCAATCAGCTTGAAGTGAAGATCAAGTTCAGTGCTGTGGGATTTTTAGGAACAAAAAACTGTGACTTCTGGATTTGGGGTGGATTTTTGTGCTAGGGGTGGGGTCATGGGTTAATGTTGAACAATTTTTAAGTCTGTATTATGTTTAAAAATATTAATGATTTAAAAGTTTAAATTTTTAATTTTTATATGTGAAAATACTTCCTGTTGGCTACAAGGGAAGCTCAAGTGGTGTCTTATGTGTGCTGTTAAATATATATTATATACTTTGGAAGACGGCAAGGAGAGGAGTCTCATTATTTTTAAATGATCCTAATTGTATAGTCTGTCTGTTGTATATAGTGTTCAGACTTGCTTTTTGGCCACTGTAGGAAAAAAAATCCATCCATCTGAGATGGGGTCCTGTTGTTTATTATCACTTCAGAAGTGATACATTAGTATTTATTCTTTGTATTTCCAAGTTCTGGCACCTGAAGATAATTTTAAAACTGCCAAATAAGATAATAGTTACAGAGATTTTAGTTTATTTCTCATTTACTTCTAAACTCCTTTCAGATTATTTTAAAGGCAGTAGATTATTTTGTCTTCCTATTTGATCTTTATTTTGAAGTATTTAATGTTTGTATTCTTCTGCAGGCTTAAAAATAGTGTTTCACTTCAGTTCACTAGAACTTAAGAATTAGAGTAAGCCCTTGTCCTGTTGTGATTATCACAACTCCTCACCTGTCTGGAGTGTTTCAGTACCTGGTTTAGTCCTGGATTCTAAGGATCTTTGCTTGTGGCATTGAGAGTTGATTACAGTGTGGTGTGATTGAATGCAGAACACTGCTGCTAATAAAGGAAGGAAAGGGCTGCGGGACTTGAGAGGTGCAGCAACTGTACTGTACCATGTTTTGTTGGTTAACCTGCTTTTCACTCCCTTTGGAAAGATTAGAGGCTGTAACTATGGTATGTTTCCTCTTCTGGAGTGGATTCTTGGAGAGAGATGGTTCTCTGCCAGTTGAGACCTAATGTTTCTGAGGTTCCTCCCTTTTTTGTTCTGTGGAGCATACAGCTGAGAGCCAGATTCTTGAGACGGGGCAAGGTTTGGGGACTTGGTAGAGTGAGAAGAACAAGGACCTGAGAGTCAGAGACCTGGATGCCAACCCCTGGTTTCTGTTCCATCTGTCCCATCTGGCAAATGAATGGGCTGGTACCAGAGCTTCTGACTTTGTTGGTGCATCTCAGTGGTGTTTTACTCTTCCTGAAGCAATGGTTGTGGTGGGCTGGCCAGCACTGGTTTCTCTTGCATGTGTGGGGAGGGTCAAGAAGGGCATGCGTGAGGTTTTGGGCAGGGATTCATCCCTATCCCATTTCCATTACAGTCTCTGGGTCTTCTAGTGGGACAGAAATATCCTTGTGGTCAGGGTCCTAACTGATGTGGTCTCAGCAGTATTTTAAAAAAGCCCTTCTTCTGTGTTTGCCAGTCATGACCTTTTCCACCAGTAGTTTGGGCCCATCTATCCCATGGTCTAATAGCCCTTGCCAGTCTCTTGCTAGAGATCAGGGAATGCTTTCTGGAAAGGTGGTGGTATGTAGTCAAAACTGGGCCTTTGATCTAACCAAGAAAAATGCCTGCTTGGGCAGCCTTGCAATTCTCACAAATATACAGACCCCAGAAAAGTATCTTAGAAAATTTTACTTCCCCAAGTTATTGTTGGCCACCTCCTCTCTTGCTCTCTGGCCCACACTCAGGCACTCACATCTTGCAACATCTTACACGTGCTCTGAATGCCCAGGCCCTTTCTTTGGAGTTTGGGAGTGAGGGTGGACTGTCAGGATGGTCCCTAAGTGGCAGCTCATTGTGCCTCGGTCCTCATGTATGTGGGCTTCAGGGCTACACACTTTTCTATATTCTTCTTAGTCTTTATGCATAAGAGATTGCAAATACATTTTTGCTGCTTCATAGTAATTTCAGATACCTCATTTCTGTTTCCTACTATCCCTCTTGGGAGAGACGCCAGCTACCCAGGAGAACTTGTGGAGCTTGTGACAAGCCCTCCTCTGGCCCCTTTGTCTGGTCCCATGAACCCTTCCCTTTAGTTCAAATCATTGTCTTCTCCCACTTTATCCCTGTGACAGCCTCCTCCCTGATCTCTTCCCCATACCGCATCCCTCCATCTCTGTTCTGTGTACTACAGCTGGGATGAACTTTTGTTGTTGTTTGCAGCTTGACAACTATTATTTACATAGCATACCCCTTCACTCCTTTAAAGTATACACTTTGAGGTCACTTGGCTATCTCAGTTGAAGGAGCATGCGACTCTTGATCTTTGGGTTGTAAGTTCAGGCCCCACGTTGGGTGTAGAGATTACTTAAAAAGTTCTAGGAAAAAAATAAAGTATACACTTCAGTGGCTTTTAGTATATTCGAGTTGTGCAGCCATCACCATAGTCAGTTTTAGAACATTTTCATCACCAAAAACAAACCCTATATCCATTAGCAATCATTCCCCAGTTCCTCTCCCCTCCTGGCAACCTCTGCTTTTGGTTTCTATGGATTTGCCTATTCTGAACGCTCATGTAAATGGAGTCATACACTTTGTGGCGTTTGTGCTTGGTTTCTTTCACTAAACATATTTTTGAGGATCATCTGTGTTGTAGCCTGTATTAGTACTTCTTTTTGTTAATGAATAATATTCCATTGTATGAATACAATACATTTTATTCATTCATCAGTTGATGGACATTTGGGTTGTTTCCACTTTTGGCTGATGTGAATTATGCTGCTATGGAACATTTATGTACAAGTATTTGTGTGGTTATGTTTTCATTACTCTTGGGTTATATAACTAGGGTGGAATTGCTGGGTCATACAGTCTGTCTTAACCCTCTGAAGAACTGCCAGACTATTCTCCCAAATGGCTGCATCATTTTCCATTTTCCCCATTAGTGTATGAGGGCTCTAGTTTATTCACAATCCTTGACAACCTTTGTTATTTCACACCGTGAATTGGTATCTCACTGTGATTTTGATTTGCATTTCCCTGATGTCTAATGATGTTGGGCATCTTTTCTTGTGCTTCAGAATGAACTTTCTTAAAGTTTTTCTGTTATTTTTCTGCGTAAAACCTTTCCAAAGCTTCACTATTGTCCTTGGAATAAATGCCAAACTCCAATGATAGTTCACAAGACTTGTCAGAATTTAACTTTTGGTATCTTTGGCCAGTTCTCCCCACCTTCCCTGCCCTGTGCCCACTAGCTCCTTGGACCCATCTTGATCTCACCAGTCTTTCAAAATCTGCTCAGTGCTTTTCTTCCCTAGCAGTGGCACACTCCCCTGGCTCTTTCTCCCTTCTACTTAAGCTTTGCCTTCTCTTTTCCCTCATCCTCAAGGACTTAAAGACCCCTCCAGGTGGCTGCCTCCAACTTCCAGAGCCAGGTTATGGGCCCCTGCTATGTATCCCAGAGTACTGCCATGAATGAGACTCTGCTCATTTTAGGGTTGGGCTATACAGTCACACCTAAGATAAAAATGGGAGTGTAATTAAAATTCCACTTGGAAATCCTGGGGAAGGTGCCATGTTGAAAACCAGCATCATGGGTTCCTGCCTGTGTGGGACCATAGTTTCTTTGGTTGAGTTACAGGTGAAGTGATTGGCCTACAATGAAGGCCATATTTTGTAAAAACAAAACAAAGCAAAACAAAACAAAACACTTATTGTTAGGTGTTAAACTCACTCAGGCAAGCAACTCACTTTTGAAGAGGCTCTTGGGAACTGTAACAAGCCACAGGTGTGGCAGGGCACAAGCTTACCTTTAGGTGAATGGAGGTGAAACGGCCCAAATGACTTAAAATTGCTTTGCTTTTTCCTTGTTTGTTTTTTTTTTCAACTTTTTCAGGAAAATATACCATTGTGTTTGCCTAAGTGAAATGTGTGTATGATGCCAAATCTCTGTAACTGTCCCCCAAAGCCAGCACACCTATACACTGAATTGTAATGTCCTGTTCCTACTTTGTCTTTTTTGCTAGATTGTAAGCTCCGTGAGAGCAGGGACCAGGTCTGGTTTGTTCATGGGGGTTTCTCCAGTCTTAGAGAAACCTGGCAGGTTATCTGTAAACATGCGGTGAATGTGTAAGTCCCCCAGCTGCAGGAACAGCTTCATTCTCTGAGGCCTTTGGGTCCTCTTACAGGATAGTCCTTGTTTTCTGCCTTGTACACACGATACTTGATGTTCATGTTTTATTTTCCCTTTTAGCCTGTGAGCTCCTAATGAGCCGGTGTCTTCATGTTGTTATCTCTGTATCCTCCCACCATGCCAGTCCAGAGTAAGTAGTACTTAAAAAGTGTTTGGTAAATGAGTGAATTATGGTACCAATCCAGCTCTGACTCCTTTGCCTACAGGCTAGTCGAATTCTAGCTGAACTACCAGATTGAAAAAGATGAATATTATTTAGAAGTGCATAAACTGTACAAGAAAAAAATGTCATTAATTAGACCTCCATAAAATTCAAATTTTGGTGATCTGGCCATATCTGAGCTGAAGTTTACCTGCTGTGTAAAGAATTTGCAAGAGCATCATGTAGAATATTTTTTTGGAAAGCATTCATCTGCCTCAGGAGAGCAGGAAGGGAAGTTGGCAGCTGGATGAGAGGCCCCAAGGAGGAATTACTGAGTCAGTTCTTAGCTTTGGTTCCTATTGGAGAGGAAAGTGGTGGCAGTCCAAAGAAGGCAAAGAGAAAGAACTTGTTCAGGCAGCAGCTCTTTGGCCTCCAGTAATAGTCCACCTCTCACTCGGAGCATTCTTAAAGTTACGCTGAAATGCTAACAGCCCATTTGGATTGACATTAACAGCAAATCATGGCTTCACAGATTAATTAATTGCTGTACAAATAAATTTGGTTACGAGTATTTGCTTTTAAACTTTATATAACAGGAAGCAAATGAGAAGTTAAAGCCTTTTTTTTTTTCTTTAAGAACTAAAAGGACAGAATGTTTTTGATAATTTTGAGAATATCACACTTGCTTCAAGGCAGAATGTTATTGCATAATCTGACCAATGAAAATCCAGAACTTTTCTTACATGTTTATAAAATAAATCTTAGAAGAAAAAATATGGTAGCATTTTTTTAAATGAAATTCTATGAGCATTTCACAGGATTTTGATATTCCTGGGAACAGTTAGAGAAATGCTGGCTCAAAAGCCTATTTCAGATTATGAAGCACTGAAGTGGGACTTTCTGTGCTATAAATAAAACTCTAGAGTGTGGGTGGTATTAACCTGCCAAAGTCAATTCCTTGCCCTAGGGTTCTTACCTGTTTTTGCTTCAGCAGTTCGGAGGCCCTCTTTGTGTGACCAGATTCATTAGTAGGTGAAACTTTGTGTTTCACAAATTGCCTGTCACCCTCATTACTGACTGATGTAGGTTAGTGAAGGCAAGAGTCCCACACCGTTGGCAGGAGAGGAGACATGACCTTCCTATCCCTTCCTGGCTTTTTGTGTGTTTAATCATGTGGTGCATCCCCTCTTGTCATTGGCAAGGAGTACTCAGGAAGCCTAGGAGTTTGTACTTTTAGCTCAGGTAGAGTGTCTTTGGAGGATGGTCAAATAGAATAGTGTCAGACTGGGCCTAAAGCCCTGGGGACTCATTTTTTTTGCACACACAAACTGGAGAAGACTGAATAAGTCCCTTCACCTCTTTGGACCTCAGTTTCCCTGTCTGTCAGATGAAGGGCTCAGCTGGGATGGTCTCCAGGTTTCTTTCTATTGCTAATGTGAGTTCTAGGATCTTTGCTCTACTTTTGTAAAGACCATTAGAAGCCTAAGTTGGATAGGAAGGAAGTTGGGCAAGCAAGAGGCCTAAGCCCTTGGACCCTTAGTCCATAAACCAACCCCTCAGTTACAGAAGAAAAAGAGGATTCTCTCCCTTGCTTATTCCCCACTAAGCCCACCTTCCCCAACACACACACACACACACACACACACACACACACACACACACACCAAGTGTTTTATTTGGGAGGCTTTTTAGGAGGTAGTCCATTGTATTAGTTTAGGCTGCCATAACAAAATACCATAGACTGGCTTAAACAACAGAAATTTATTTTCTCACAGTCTACAGTCTGAAAGGCCTAATGAGGGCTCTCTTCCTGGCTTGCAGACGGCCATCTTCTCATAGTGCCCTAACATGGCCTTTCCATTGGTACATGCACATGGAAAGAAAGATCTCTCTTCCTTTTCTAAGACTGCTAAGCCTATTAGGGCCATATATTTATGACCTTAAATTATCTCCCTTAAGGCCTTTAGACCTTATCTCCAAATAAACTCAAGTTGGGGCTTTATGGCTTCAACATATGAATTTGGCAGTGGGGCACAGAATTGAGTTCATGACACCCAGTAATGTGAAAAATCCCAGCATATGTTTGTGAAATGAGGTCTCAGCTTTTTAAAACCTCATGAATGGGAGGAATTTAGACCCATGGGTATGAGGGTAGGAGGATTGTAGTAGTTCAGAATCCTGATACTGGAGGAAAGCACTGAAGTGGGACTTTATGTGCTTAAGTCTTAAGTCCCAACTCTGCCACTTACTAGCCATATGGCCTTAGGCAAGTTACTTAACCTCTCCAGTCTAGTATCCTCATCTGGGAAATCAGGATAACCAAGTAGGTTGGCTGTTAGGATGAGATGAGGGCTTTGCATGGAAGGCCCTTGGCACTGAATCTGGCATTCCCTCCTTAGTGCTCAGTCAATGGCAGTGATTCTTACTGTTCCTGAGACTTACCCCAGGTGCCCTTTGCCAGCAGTCCTGTCTCAGTAAGTCCTCACTCTTCCAAATTTCCTCTACCCAGCTTCTCAGGACTCAGAAGGCTAATGGGTAGTTAGAACATCTTCTGTGTCCAGAGGCGATGAGGCAAGACGAGGGGAATTGCCCTGTATCCGCTGGTGAGTGCAGATATCAGAGCTTTTGACTCACTCTCAAGACAGGGAGCAGTTAGTACTTTTATATCTCTTGCTGAACAGGTCTTCTCCATCTTGTAACTTTTAAGACAATTTTGAAATAATTTCAAAATTACAGAAAAGTTCCAAGGATAGGACAAAGTACATTTTGCCATATTTTATCATTCATTCTTTCCCTCCTGCCTTCTGTCCCCCCATCTCCACCTCTGAAGCATGACCTATTTGAGAGTGACTTGCATACACCTGTCCATTTACCCCTGAATAATTTAGTGTACATTTCCTAAATTTCTTAGGAAATAAGGACAGTTTCTCATATGACAATGACATAATTATCAAATCCAAGAAATGTATAATTTTACCTAATTAGTACAGTAGTATCTAATCTTTAGATACATGTTTCATTTTTGCCAGCTATCCCAATAATGTTCAGTAATGTTTTTGAAAGCTTTTTTTTTTTCCTGGTCTATGATCCAGTCCAGGATCACACTGCATTTTGTTTCCTTTCCTTAGTCTCCTTTAACCTGGAACAATTCCTTAACCTTTGTCTTATGATACTGATGTTTTTGAAGAGTTCAGCCCAGTTGTGTTGTAGAATATCCCTCAAGTTGGTCCCTTATCATTTGTCTAAAACCTGTATGAGGTGCCAAACAGAAGCATTATAGAACACAGTCTGGCTCTTTCCTTTCGAATCTTAGGTTTGGATTTGTGGGGACAGTAGTTAATCTCAGATAGGCTCAAAGGACCTATATGTGTGCTCATGATTAGGGTTGTGCCATGCTGACACCAGCAAGCTTGGGTCAACACATCTTTGAAGAATGCAGGGTGAGTCTGCATTCTAGACGTCCCCAAAGATGCAGAAATGGCCCTGCATCCTGTCCATCCTCCAGTCATCAGCTTGGCTTGACCTCCTGAGGTGCCCTGAAGTTCATACTACAGACACGAAGTCCTGCTTTCAGAAATCTTGAGCATCTGCAGTCCTGGGTTCTAACGTGTCCCTACTGCTGATCTGCTCTGTGGCCTGGGGCTACTCTCCAGCGCCTCTGGGCCAGTGATGGGGAGAGGAGCCTATCCTGGCTCTGCAAAGTGCCCCTGGCACTCCGAACAAGTGTGGGGTAGGGGGAAAGTCACTGAGCCTTGGAGTGTTAGGAAAACAGGCCAGGGATCTGGACCACAACAAGATTAGCCAATCTGGATAGTCTTCTTTGTGATCTGGCAGGCAGATCATCAGACCTGGAACTTTGTTTCCAGCTGTTGGACAGTGTCAGAAACAGTGAATTGTAATTTCTGTTCAAGCAATCATACAGCATCAGGGAACTGTCACATTAGTTGTGGGTGTTTTGTCAGACCAAAGCAGACAATGCAAGCATGTTTTAAGTGTCAGTGACCTCCACAAGACTGGCCAAGCAAACTTTCAAGGTGAGAAACAAAATAAAATTGATTTTCATCTTATCGTTAAGTCAACACCCTTGTCTGCTTTAACACTTGCATTAACACTACAGCATGCTCTCCCTGGGGATGCAGACATTCGTGTGAGAGACATAGAATCTCCTGCTTTTTTGAATGTGAATTCATTAAAATTAAATAAAATTTAAAATTCAGTTCCTCAGTTGCACTGGTAACATTTCAAGGGCTCGGTAGCCACATGTGGTTAGTGATTACTGTATTGGACAGTGCAGATCTAGAACATCATCTTAGTTCTGATGGACAGCACTGCTCTGCACAGAACAATCTGGGAAGCGGGGACACTTCCTTCTGTGACAGATGACAGACTTGGTCACAGGGAAATTTTGACAAATTGTGAAGTTAGCTTTTAAATATGACTGCAAGCTGTTGGCAGGGTATCTTCGGGGGTGCTGGATTGAATCAGAGGTATGCTGGAAAGATTTATGGAATTTTTATGTTTTCTGTCTGGTAGCTCAGAGCTCTGTTAAGTTAGTTCCCATGTCATGGTACTATAGCTAGTTTTTTTTTTTTTTTTTTTAAGATTTTATTTATTTATTTGACAGACAGAGATCACAAGTAGGCAGAGAGTCAGGCAGAGAGAGAGAGGAAGGGAAGCAGGCTCCCTGCTGAGCAGAGAGCCCGATGTGGGGCTCGATCCCAGGACCCTGGGATCATGACCTGAGCCGAAGGCAGCGGCTTTAACCCACTGAGCCACCCAGGCGCCCCTATAGCTAGGTTTTAAAGAGAATGTAGCCAAGCTGAATTCACTGAGGTGGTGATTTCAGCCAGTGCATTGGGTCTTAACATTTAACAGGCCCTCCATAGCCTCAGGGCCTTGAGTCTAGGGGCCAGGTGCAGGAGCCCAGTTTCTAGCTGTGAGGGTACTTCAGGTGGGAAGGGGACCTCATTCTCATTGCTGAGGCAGCACCACTAAGGACCCTGGGCTGGGTGTTGGGCTAAGGTATCTGGTGGTATGTTCTAGAGCAGGGCAGGAGGCTGGGACTCACTCACATGAATGATAAACATCTGGATTAATACTATTTCTGCACTCAAACATCTGATGAAGACATCCAGAGCTATGTTTAGGCTAAACCTTGTCTCACTGTTCCACGAAGTGTGGGTCATGGGGAAGGGCTGATAAGTGTCTCTGAGCTTCCAGGACCCAGCCCACAACTGTGAGAAAGCCTCACAGTCAGCTGTGCACAAGTGGGAACATCCGTGTCTATGTGAAAGTGCCTGTCGGCCTGTGGGTCCTTGCTTCTGTGTGTGCCTGTCCCCGCCTCCTGGCCACCGAGCAGAGGAAGGGAAGCCGAATAAGCTGAGGTCCACGCCGCTGCCTCTGCTCCAGCTAGGATGTGGCTCTTCCACACTCTGCTCTACATAACCAGTAAGTCAGCCTCACCCCCCTGTCCCGTAGGTTGCTGTGCCCTCAGCACAGCCTATCTGTCTAAATGGGGCTCACTCAGAGTGAGAGGTCAGAGACCGTAGGGAATCCCTAAGGGAGTCGCTCTTGTTTGCTGGGTTAGATCCTCAGCCTTGCTCAGAAGGGCTTCTGAGGCTGTTGGCAGTGCTGATATCCTGTGGCTTCAGACTCCAGAACTCTGCCACCCTGTTCCTCCTCCAGCCAGTTTACCCTCCCCACCCTGGGCCTTTTCCTCACACCATCCATTCTGGGCAGATCCCTGTGTCTGTACAAGTTTGTTCTCAGAGTATGGAGGCTAACGATATCCACCTTCCCCAGCAGAGCACCCTTTCATCCCAGCTGATAAGGGTGGGGGACTGAGAACATGAGCATTGAGGAGAGACTTGTGGGGCAGAGGGCATGTGTGTGTCTGGTAGAAGGCGAATGTACTGGAGGACCCTGCTTCCTGTTTCTGATGTTAGGGCTAGTATGAGAAACTGTGTGTGGGTGGAGGGGGGCACTTCCTCTTCCCCCAGGCTGAGGGGTCCCATTCTGGCCTTTAAACTTATCATGGAAGCCACTTGGGGCAAGGCAACCCATGAGTCTGCACCTATCAAAAGGCCTTAAGGATGAGATTGAACATAGTCAGGGAGCCCCTGGAGGCAGCTCAGATCAAGCCGGGGCCTAGAGTGGTCCAGCATAGTGATTGGCACAAGCTTCCCCAGGGGTCTCCTGCATTGCTCAGAAGCTTGGTAGAAGAATGAGATAAACATCAGACAGATGTTTTCAAGGCTCTTGGGAGCCTGAGTTCTCCATGAAGGATGGGTAGGGGCCAGCAACTGAGTACCAGACTGTCTGAGAAAGCTGAATTCATTGTTGGGGGGAACTCAGAGTTAGCATCCACCCTGCGGCCAGGTCACCAGGAGGCAGGCCACACATGTAAGGGACCAGCAAAGCATACGTTTTGGACACATTTTAATATTTGATATTCAAAATAATCATTATGAAAAGGTCAAAACTTTGTGAACTTCATTTTCCTTACTTTACAGTTTAGACTTCTTTTTATTTTCAGTCACATACAGAGTGTGGAGAGGGTTTCACACTTTTTATGGCTTAGGGCTTTGATCCCCCATCACCAAGTATGTCTGAAAAAGAGACTAGACTCTGGAGCCCAGAGAGGTGCAGTGACTGTCCAGAGGTACACGCAAGTACATATAGAAATGGGGCTCAAGCCCAGGCCTCTGCCCTGACTCCCAGTTCTAGAATACCCCATGGCCTGGGGTGCTAACCTTGGCATCATTCTGAGCTCCTGCTATTCTGTTTCCCATGGCCTCAGAAATGAACAGCTGTTGCCCTAGTGCCTTTTTCAGCAATGCTGATCCAAGTGACATTTATCAAACCCCTTCTGGGGCCTAGACAGTCTCCAAGCTGATGGACAGCTGATAGCAAGGTGGAGCAGGCTTGCAATGAGATCACTTAGCCCACAACTTGGCTAAGCAATGGAAAGATTGTGTGCGCAAGGCCTCAGCAGCTCCAGCCTGAGTGGGAGAAATGAAGCTGTGACAGTTATGCTCCAAGCTGTGAGGTGGAATGGAGGGATGGGCCAATCCTGAAGTGTTTCCTGGAGGAGGTGAGACTGGTGCTGAGTCTTATGGGCTAGAAGAGTCTGAGAAAGTGACATGGAGACGCAAGGAGGGTGGGAAGAAGCCCTCAGACTATGACTCCAGGCCCAGGGCTGTGAATCCTGTGCCTGGCTGGGCTTCCCTAGACTGGAGGAAATCTAGACTATTCTGGCCTGACCCTGATCTTTTACCCTTCCCAAGCCACCCACTATGATGATGTCCACTTCTCATCTGTGAGAGCAGATGAGATAACATCAATTGTCTAATAAGAGTTTTTAAGCCAGGAGCAGATACACAGACCTACTATAACCCTGGAGCCACCCTTATCCCCACTCCTAGCCCTGACTTGCCCTGCTGCCCTACAGCTTGCTGTCCGCAGCTCCGCCTTTACCCTTGAGCTATTCTGTGACCGCAGCCACTCACTTCTCCTTTCATCATCACCTTGCAATGGTGAAGGATCCAGAAGTCTTAAGGCCTGCTGTGCTGTTGTACCAACTTCAGGCTGAGACCTGTGGCCCTGTTGGGTCCTCATGGGGAGTGGGAAGATGTCAGACCTGGCTCTTCCCAGGGCACACCCCAATACTTGTGGGCAAGTATTTGATGGAAAACCTTGGTTGTTAGGGATGAGAGACCAGTGTCCAATGTGGCCCTGAAGATGGAGGAGGTCTTCAGCAAGTATAGACTGTTGGAGGGGGGCTTTCTGTTTAGTATGGAGAAAGACAGGGAGCGTGAGGAGTCTGTTTAGGAAGATGCAGGTCAAAGCTTGAGTGGGAGCAGAAGGCTGTTGTCACCACCACCCCTGCCCCAGCACATGCTGGGCCCAGGGCGTGAGGGTGCACTGTCCCTGTTCTGGGCCCCTGTGTGAAGAGAAAGGCTGCACAACAAACTCTAGCCGGAGCTAGTGGGTCCATTGAGGATGCCTTCGGGTCTCACACATGGGGGTTGGGAAAAGGGTGTTTCAAGCAAAGGCAAAACATCCAAAAAGAGCAATGTTTGTGGGCAAGCCAGGTGTGAACTGTGGTCCATGTGGAAACCAGATGTTTCCAACCTTTGCTGGAAGGCTGGCTTTGTAGGGTGTATATGGGGGGCTTGTGGGCAGTCAAGCTGGAGAGGTCCAGGATGGTGGTGGGGATGTGGAGGCTAAGGAAGCTTAGACCTCACCCTGAGGGGAATGGGAAGCCACAGCAGATCTTGAGCAGGGTGACAACAGTGAGAATTACATGTTGGAAGGTGGAATCCCAGAGAAAGGGGAGATGATGAGGATCCTGTGTGAAAGAACAATGTGGGTGGCTTGAAGGTGAGCTGCCCCACGGCACAGGCAACTTGCATGTGGCTATGAGACATGAGTTTCCCCTAAGGCCTTTTTGGGTGTTCTGGGCTGATTGTCAGAACACCCGACTCTAGTACCAGTTCTACAGCTAGCTCCTTATATAAATTTGGACAAACCATTCCCCCTGGACTCAAGTTTGCTAAACCAAGAATAGTGCTGTGAGAATGTGTACTTAAAATGCCCACAAGAGACTCTTAATTGTAGGAAACAAACTGAGGACTAATAATACACTATAATATAGTAATAATACACTATATGCTAATGAATTGAATTTAAATAAAATAAAAAAACTAAAATGCCCAGTGTGTTGGGGGAAGATAAAGGTTTAAGCGGGGAGGCAGTGCTGGCTGACAGGATGAAGGGAGGGTCTTATTCTTACTCAGCAGGCCTAGGTGGCTGGAGACAGCTTGGGAGAGGCAGCTCTGTGGGTAGTGTGGTGACAGACACTGGTTTGGCTGGGCTCACGTGTCTGACAGCACATAAGAGGGGCTTGAGATGGAAGGTAAGGCTGTCAGAACATGACAGGCCCTCCCTTGTGGTTATAACACTAACATCAGCGCCCACATACTGAGCCTTCAGCGTCAGACCCTGGGCAGGCATTGTCCTGTTTGCTCTGCACAGCCATGTATCTCAGGTGGGGAAACTGAGGTGCGATGACAAGCCCAAGGTTCTTCAGCATGACTCTGTGGCAAAGCAAGGATTTGAACACAGGACTTTCTCTGTCTGGGGTCCATGCTATATTTTCTTGAGTCTCAGTGGGAGGTGAACATGATAACCACTACACTATGGAAACACTGCATCTGAGTCTCAGTGGGAAAGGAAGGGCTTACCCCATCTGGCGACAACCCAAGCAAAGGTAGAATGTGAGGGGCATGGAGGGAATGTGCTCTAGCAAGGTGGCCCACGGCTGGCAGATCCCTGGCTCCAGCCAGCTCTCAGGGTGGGTGCTGGTGACTAGGGAACCTCAGTGAATACGGTAAATCCCCTCTACACATGTTTTCATGCCACTGTGCTTGCACAGGAGGTTCTCGCTGACCTAATTAAACAGCTATCTAACCCGGAGCTCTGCCCAGGCTCAGTGAGGGGCTGGCACAACTGGGAGCTCTGCCCAGCAGGAAATGTGCCCAGCTTCTGGGGCCATTTGTAACTCTTTTCTCTGTTTACCAACCCCTCAGTGCCTCCAGCTTTCACTAAAGGCTTGGGTTAGGCAGATCTGGGCCCTAGACACAAGTATTCAATTTGCCAATGGACCACAAGCAAATCACTCAACTTCTCTGAGCCTCAGCACCCTGTATGGTGCCTGGAAGAAATCAGGTGATCTGGGAGGGTAGCTGTGATTATCTCTCTGCTCATCTGCTGCCCCTTCCCACCTTTCAAGGATCTTGCATCAAGATCCCTCAGGTGAACAAGGCAAAAATGAGGATGGGTGGGGTGGTGAACAAGAATTTCTGGCCTACTCTGACATTTCCAGGACACTTCTGGGTCTGGCGTTATGCTGAACTGAGCTTTGTGGTTGAGGGGGAGGGGTGTCATGGATGGCTCAGATCACGTTTTGGGGGAGACAGACTTAATCACAGATCACTCTGACCTAGACAGGATTTAGTCAGAACCAGACACACTTCAGGATGTGGTGGGGGCTCAGGGACCAGTGAGTTACTCTAGCTGAGAATCTGAAGTAGCTCCTGGGAGCAGGGAGTGCCTGAGCAGGGCCCCAAAGGATGGGGTGGATGTGAGAACAAGGAAGGCATACTGGTCAGGGGGAACTGCTTGGACAAGGGCCCAGAAGTGGGAGGTATGGGGATGGTGTTCAGGGAGTGGGGTATAGAGGAGCTTGAAATGGCTGGAGAGCAGACCTAGGAGAGTGGGCATTGTGCTAGGCAGGGAGATGCCACAGATGCCCGGATGAGGAGACGACCTATCTCAGGGGTTTCAAAGCTTGTCTATCAGTTACACAGGAAAACATGGAAAGAAAGCCTCCTAGTCACCCCTTGCAAGAATTTGCTAGTTCTTACTCTTTAAAAAAAAAAAATATATATTTATTCATTTATTTTAGAGATGGTAGAGCTGTGAGGAGTAGAGGGAGAGAGAATCTTTTTTTTTTTTTTTTTAAGATTTTAATTACTATTTTTTACAGAGAGAGAGATCACAAGTAGGTGGGGAGGCAGGCGGGAGAGGGGCAAAGCAGGCTCCCTGCTGAGCAGAGAGCCTGATTCGGGGCTCGATCCCAGGACCCTGAGATCATGACCAGAGCTTAAGGCAGAGGCTTAACCCACTGAGCCACCCAGGCACTCCAGGGAGAGAGAAGCTTAAGCAGACTCTGCCCTGAGCTCAGACTCCACCAAACACGGGGCTCTGGGGCTCCATCTCATGACCCTGAGATCACAACCTGAGCTGAAACCAAGAGTGGGGTGCTTAACCGACTGAGCCACCCAGGTGCCCTTTTAATTTTATTTTTAAGTAAGCTCTACACCCCATGTGGGGCTCAGTCTCACAACTGAGATCATGACCCGAGCCAAAATCAAGAGTTGGAAGCTTAACTGAATGTACCGCCCTGTCACCGTGTCACCCTTAGTTCTTACTTTTTAATTCTCTCCTGATCAGTTTGTTTACCCTAACCTGACTGATCAAGAAACACAGGGCTTCTCATAAAATGAGCCAAGGAGCCTGAGTCCAATCCTGTACTCGTGGAGAACAGTGCTCCCCATTCCCCCCCTCTAGAACCCTTGAGGGTCCATGGCTTGGCCACAGGGATTGTCTTTGAGCCCCCTTCACCCATCCAGCACCTAGTAGGTATAGGCCACCATACCTGGCCCTGGGATGACATGGTGAACAAGGCTGACTTACAGTCTTTGCCCTCAGAGGGGCTCACTGGTGGCAGAAGAAGC
The DNA here is from genome assembly GCF_902655055.1 of Lutra lutra. Classification (NCBI taxonomy): domain Eukaryota; kingdom Metazoa; phylum Chordata; class Mammalia; order Carnivora; family Mustelidae; genus Lutra; species Lutra lutra. The sequence goes on from NC_062293.1 coordinate 47,688,834, forward strand.
AGTCAATAAGTAACAGGCAATAATACGTAAACGAGGAGTTGAGGAGAGTAATGTCAGTTTGTGATAAAAGGCTTACAAGGGTACAGAGTGCCTACGTAGGGGTCTGGAGGTCAGGAAAGCCTCTTGGAGAAGGTGAATGGGAAGAATCAGGAGGAAGGCAGGAGATCACCTCAGAGCAGAGCACTTTCAGCAAGGATAAGACTTGGGAAATGTACACTTGAGTGGGTGGGATGGGCTCTGGGGCTCATACCCAATTCTCAAAAATGATCCTTGGCCCCCAAACGGGAATTGCTCATGGTCTGATTATGTTTTCTGTATTATACTTTGGGTGATGGCAAGCAAGACACGAAGAATAGCTCCCAGGTAACTTGGGATGCAGGTTTGTTCATTCACTGCTATTGTTTTTTTTTGTTTTTATTTTATTTTATTATTATTTTTTTTTTTGACAGACCGAGATCACAAGTAGGCAGAGAGGCTGGCAGAGAGAGAGAGGGGGAAGCAGGCTCCCTGCTGAGCAGAGAGCCTGATGCGGGGCTCGATCCCAGGACCCCAGGATCATGACCTGAGCCGAAGGCAGAGGCTTTAACCCACTGAGCCACCCAGGCGCCCTCACTGCTATTGTTTTTTGTTTGTTTTTTGTCTGTTTGTTTTAACTCTACTCTGCCCCATTCATTCATTGTTCTTGTGAAGAGAACCTCGGGAAACAATTTTTTCTGGTTTTCTGTTTGTTTTCCTGCTTCACCAGAATAATTCTTTTCCCAATTGTGTGGACTCTGTGAATCATTCAACTGATCATTTTCATCCTTATACTGATTTCAAGAAAGTTCATACATTTATGCAGTTATTCAACAATTAATTTTATTTGGCATCCACTGTGACCTTATACTATGTTCAGAGTCCAAAGTGGGACCCACCATAGAAAGTGCTAGCACTTGCTGATGCACAAGCCAGGTGGCCTCCTTCCTGGTTTAATTGTGCCCTTTCATCTTCATCCCTCTTTCATTTTCTTTTTTTAAGATTTATTTATTGAGAGAGAGAGAGAGAGAAAGAGAGAACAAGTGGGCAAGGGGCAGAAGGACAGGGGGAGAGAGAATCTCAAGCAGACTCCTTGCTGAGTGCAGAGCCCAGTGCAGGGCTGGATCTCACAACCTTGAGGTTATGACCTGAGCCGAAATCAAGAGTTGGAGGCTCAACCAACTGAGCCACCCAGGAGCTCCTCACCCCTTTTTTCTAATTGTCACTTTCCTTCCTTCTTTTTTTTTGGCTTTCCCCATCATTTAAAAATAAGTTTTGCCTTACTGTCTTGTATATTTTCATGAATTGCCACAAATCATTCTGGGCAAGGCCAAAGTATAAGGGAGAAGAAATAAAGTGCAGATGTCTGCTTTCTGCCAGCCTCAGGGAGAGAGCTTGGGAATTGAGAAATGAGAGATTGAACACTGCCTTCTCACAATGCACCCCTTCCTGAGCCTTTGAAAGGTGTGTTTTTGACAAAATTTTAAACATGTATAAAAACAAAGAAAAGAACTGTAATGAAGTCACTATACCCATCACCCAGATTACACCATTATCAAGACTTGCCATACTTGCTGCATCAGTTCATATCCCCTTTGGTTTCCTTTAAAGCTGTGCTGCTCAAAATTTGGTGGTGACCAGCAGCAGGGCATCATCTAAGATCATGTTAGACTAGGCTCTCAGTCCCACCTCCTGATCTACTGAATCAGAATCTGTATTTTAACAAGAAACTTGGGTGATCTGTTAGCACTTTAATGTTTCAGAAGCATTATTATAAGGCAAACCCAAAACATTGTGTCATTTCACCCCACACACTTCAGTACACATTTCTGAGGTATGTGGTTATTTTTCTTACTAGGCCACAATGTTTTTATCACCTAAGAAACTTAACAATAATTTGGGGGTTTATCGCTTTATCACTCAGTTTATCGCTTTTTAACAATAAGTTTTTTGGAGTCAAGATCCAAAGGTCCAGATTACATTTGGTTGCTACGCCTCTCTTAGTCTAGAGTGGCCAGTTGCCTATATTTTGGTTTGTGTGTCCTTTTCAAGTCTTTGCTTTACTGCAGGGCTTCGTGGCTTGTCTGGTAGAAGAGCGTCATTCAGGATTTGTGTGTTTGCTTCCTTTTGGTGTGGTTTGCCCTTTTATCCCCAGAATTTCCCAAAACCTGAATGTTAGCACTAATGACTTCATTAAATTCAGGTTTAACTTATTTCCTGGGATTGAGCCCCACATCGGGCTCTTTGCTCTGTGGGGAGCCTGCTTCCCCTTCTCTCTCTCCGTCTGCCTCTCTGCCTACTCGTGATCTCTGTCTCTCAAATAAATAAATAAAATCTTTAGAAAAAAAATTCTTTCCTCACTGTTCTTCACTGTTACCTTTGTCCTAAAGTAGGTGATCATATGTGTTTGGACTCTCTGTTCCATTGGTACATTTGTCTGCCTGGTTGGTCTATCTATCTGCCCTATGCTAATATAATTCTGTCTTAACTATAACTTTGTAATATCTTGACAGATGATAGTATGTTATCAAGTCTTACAAGTTTGTCTTTCTCCTTTAAGACAGCCTGACTATTCTTGCCCTATACAATTTCATACAAATTTTTAAATTGTCTTGTTAACATACCTCACCCTTCCCCAATAATTTGCTGGGATTTTTTATTAGGACTCTATTGAAGCTATAGATCAGTGTAGTGATAACTGACAACAATATTGAGTCTTCATTCATGAACATGATCTAACCCTCCATCTATTTAGATCTTTAATCTCTCCTAATCTTTTATAGTTTTCAGCATGGAGGTTTTGCATGTCTAACTAAAGTTAGACTTATTTTTTAAAAAGATTTTATTTATTTATTTATTTATTTATTTATTTATTTATTGGGGGGAGGGTGGGGAATCACAAGCAGGCAGAGTGGCAGGCAGAGACAGAGAGAGAAGCAGCCTCCCTGCTGAGCAAGGAGCCTGAATATGGAACCCCATCCCAGAACCCTGGGATCACGACCTGAGCTGAAGGCAGCAGCCCAACCAACTGAGCCACCCAGTTGTCCCAAAGTTAGACTTATTTTTGAGCATTTGATTTCTCTGTCTTTTGCTAATGGCATCTTTAAAAATTGTTCACTGTTTATTTGATCATTGATGGTATATAGAAGTACAGTGGTTCTTTGTATATTGCCTCTATATCCAGTAACCTTGCTAAAAGTTCTTGTTAATTCTTAGTGTTTGACTGTGGATCTGTTGTATTTCTCAATCTACTTAATCATTTCATCTGCAAATAATGGCAGTTTTATTTTTTCCTTTCTAATCCTTATGCTCTGTATTTTTTTTCTTATTGCTCTAAGTCCTCTGGTAAAATGTTTAGTAAAGTGGTGAAGTGGTCATTCTTGTCTCCTTCCTGATTTTAGGGAAAGCTTTCAGCAACTCACCAATAAGAATGATGTGTGCTGAAGCTTTTTGGTGGATATTCTTGATCAGGTTAAGGAAATTCCTTCTATTCTGGTTTACTGTGATTTTTTTTTTTAATCATAGACCCAGATGAGATTTTATCAAATGCCTTTTGCCTCTGTCTATCATAATGATCTTATTATTTTTTCTTTTTTTCCTGTTAATGCGATAAATAAATCAATTATTATCAAATGTCAAACTGCCCTTCCATTTCTGAAAGAGACTCAACTTGGTTGTAATGTATTATGCTTTGATGTCACCAGATTTGATTTGCTAATATTTTGCTTAGGATTTTGACATCCATGTCCAAGAAAGAGATCTTTTATCCTTCATTGTATTGCTCCTGTCGGTTTTTCTCTGATTTTTACTTGTTTTTTTTTTTTTAAATCTTTGCTCTTGTTGGGTTTTAATATCAATGTTATTCTGGCCCCATAAAATGATTGGTAAGTGTTCTCTCAATTCTGTTCTCTGGAACAGTTTGTGTAAGATTGGTATTTCTTCTTTAAATGTTTGGAAGAGTTTTCAGTGAAGCCATCTGTGCTTGGAATTCTTCCTAAGGTTTTTAATAACCAATTTAATTTCTTTGATAAAGATTATTCAGCTTGCACTTTTTTCATCAGTTTTGGTAAATCTTTTTTTCAAGGAATTTACCTATTTTAACAAAATTGTGAAGCATAGTGGCATAAACTGTATATTCTATCCTCTCATTATTTCTTTATTTTATTTTATTTTATTTTATTTTATGTTTTCACTCTTACTATTTCTTAAATGTCTTAAGATCTATTCTGATGTCCTCTTTTTCATTCATATTGGTAATTTGTGTGGTCTTTTTTTCCTTGATCAGTGTTGCTAGGGGTTTATCAGTTTTATTAACCTTTTTTTAAAAACACACTTTAGCTTTGTTGATTTTCTCTACTGTAAGTTAGTTTTCTGTTTCTTTGATATATGCTCATATCTCTATTCCTTCCTGGACTTTCTTTGGGTTTGATTTGCTGTTCTTTTACCTTCTTGAGATGAAAGCTTAGATAATTGATTTTTACCCTTCTTTTTAATGCATGCACTTAAGACTGTACATTTCCTCTAAGCCTTAACTATTTCCCACAAGTTTCGATTTGTTGTAGCTTAGTTCTCATTTAGTTCAAAATATTTAAAAATTTCCATTACAATTTCATTTTTGGTTCTAGGTTATTTAGAAGTGCATTGCTTAATTTCTGAGAAGTTTAAGTTTTTTGTTTTTTGTTTTAGTTTCCTTTTTGTTATTGGCTTCTAATTTAATTCCACTATAGTCAGAGAACATAGTCTGAATTATTTCAATCCATTGAAATTTATTGAGGCTTACTTTTTGATGCAGCATATGTTCAGTTTTGGCAAATGTTTCATGTGCATTTGAAAAATGCTTATTTTATCATTACTGGGTACAGTATTGTATTAATCAAGTAAGTTTTGTTAATGGTGTTATTCAGATCTTCTATATCCTCCTAACTGATCTTTTTGTAGCTTATATGAAAGATTGTTAAAGCATTAAAGCCTCTCATTTTGGTTATGGATTTTGTATTTTTCCTTTTAATTCAATTAATATTTTTATGTATTTTGAAGTGTTGTTATTGGATACACACAAATTTTAAGTTTATATCTTCTTGGTAAATGAAGAACAATGTATTTGTCTGTATGCATTTCTTTCTCTTCCTTATATAAAAGTCTGTAAACTTTTCCTTTGCCTAATGAATTTAATTTCTTTTTAAAATCTCTACTGCTAAGGGAAAAGCCATTAATTGGGGGAAAAAATTCCATCAATTTCAATGGAAAAATTGGTTCATAACATCCAGCCCAGTACCCAAATACCCAAATTTTTTCTGATGGAAAAAATTTATTAATTGGTCAATAAAACAAGTTTATACTAAAAAAAATAATTTGAATTTAAAAGTACAATTTACATATACAACTTACTGCAATAAAAGTTTATTGTCCTCATTAAAAGAGGAAATGAAGGGGCGCCTGGGTGGCTCAGTGGGTTAAAGCCTCTGCCTTCGGCTCAGATCATGATCTCAGGGTCCTGGGATCGAGCCCCACATCGGGCTCTCTGCTCAGTGCGGAGCCTGCTTCCACCTCTCTCTCTCTGCCTGCCTCTCTGACTACTTGTGATCTCTGCCTGTCAAATAAATAAATAAAATATTTTTTAAAAAAAAAAGAGGAAATGAAGACTTAATGATGAGTAGTGGAGGATAGTTGTGAAGGAGTCATTATTGTGAAAGCTATAATTTTCCTTCTGCACCATTTCTTTACTGTTTCTTCAGTCTTTTGGGTACTCATGGTTATCCCGTATTCAAACTACCTTTAAAAATAAAGTTATAGCACAGAAAAATACATTGAGGGTAAAAAAATACTAAACCTGAAAGTACTGCAAAATACATGGAATAGCTTATGCATTTAACAGACTTCAGAGTCACAGAAGCTACTACTTCTCCAGCCCTTTCAATCAGCATGTATATGCAAAAACAAAGCATTTGGGTTTATCCAAACAAGGCAAGCCTTGCACATTTGTTTCCTATGATATTGTTGGGCTAGAAACTGTTTTATTAAATTTAGTATGTTTTTGCCTAAAAGTATGATATCAAACATTATTCCTTAGAGCATGTTTATGTGGTGTATTTGGGGAGGAAAAAGGCATTGCACCACCATTAAAAAAAAAAAAAAAGTGTTTTCCAAAAAGCAGCATCGGTTTTCAAGAGCTACTGCAAAAAGTTGTTCATTGAACAGTAGTTGAACAGATGAGTTCTGTTTACTGAACTTCACCTTGCTCTTTTTCTATGTAAATATACATTAGAGTTTTTACAGTGGAGTGGCATGGTTAGACCATGCTTCTAAGAATTCCTTCTGGTAATTGGTATAGAGAGGATGTATTCAGAGGGACAAGACTTGGAAGAGAAAGGTTGGGAGACTAATGAACGTATCCAAGCAGGAGACAATGAGGTCAGTAGGGCAGAACCAAGTCCCAACAGAGGCCCAGATGCATATGGGAGTTCTGAGAATGATAAAAGTGGTACTGCAAGTCTATGGGGATAAGATGAGCTATTCAAGAAATAATGTTGAGACAATTTCATTTGTGGGGAGAAAAAGTAAAACCTGGATCGCTATTTTACTCCATACACAAAAATAAAGTATAGATGGATCAAAGATTCACGTGTAAGAAGTGAAACAAACAAAAAAACCCAAATATAGAGGAAAATGTGAGTGAACTTAAAAAAATAATCACTGAATGGGGAAGCATAACATAAAACTTGAGTCACAAATGAAAAATGACAAACTATAGATGTGGGGAAAGATAACATGCAAGTTAAATAGCTAAGTGAGAAACAATATCTTTATCACATTGATAATTTCTTTTCATTCAAAAAGCTCTTACAAATTAATAAGAAAGCAATAAATACATCATACAAATGGATAATGTATATGAATAGGTGGTAAACAACTTAAAAATTAAAAGGTTTTACCTCATTCATAATTTTAAAATATATTTTGGAACAAAATAATAAGATACTCCTTCAAAACAAAGATGAAAAGTTCTGCACACAGCCCAAGCTGCGCTGTGGGGAAACAGGACTTCTCCTATTCTGTTGTTGTGTGAACTGGCATAGCCTCTGTGCGGGGCAATCTGTCAATATCAATATTTTCTCAAGACTTTTTAGCTAAAAATTTCAAATATACAGAAAAGTTGAAATAAATGTGCAGTGGAAAAGTATATAGCACACTTCAATTTGACAGTTGTCAACATTTTGTTATATTTGCTTTACCGCATATATATCTTACATATAAACATGTATCTATATGTCCATCTTCATATATCCATCCATCCATCAAGCCATCTTGTATTTTGATCCATTTCAAAGTAAACTGCAGATGTTGGTATACATTATCCCTAGATATTTCAGCATACAGATCAACTAGAGTTTAATGTGTGTTTATGGTTCTTTTTTGAGGAAAAATTTACCTTCAGTGAAATACACAAATTTTAAGTTGACCATTCAGTGTATTTTTGACAAATGTACACATCTTTGTCATCCAAATTCCTATCAAGATCTAGGATACTTCCATCAGCCTACAAAGTTTCTTCCTGTTCCTTCCCAGTTAAGCCTCATTCCCATACCTCCAGGAAATATTCTTTTACTATAGATCAGTTTTGCCGGTTCTAGAACATCATGTAAATGGAATTATATAGTAGATACTCTCATGTAAAGCTTCTTTTGCTCAGCATAATGATTTTTGTGATTTACCCATCTTGCTGTGTGTGTCAGTTGCTCATTCCTTTGTATTCCTGAGTAGTCCATTGTATGAATACACCACAGTTAGTTTATCCCTTCCCCAGCTGATGGACATTTGGGTGGTTTCTAATTGGGAACTATTATAAATAAAGCTTCTGTAAACTTTCTTGTACATGTTTGAAGACATGTTTTCTCTTGTGTCATTTGAATGGAGGGTCATAGATAGAATGTATGTATATATATACTCTCCCTGGGGCTCACAGTCTATTTTAAAGTTAGTACAAGACTCTGTCATGAGTATGTGCTATCTGACAGGTACAGAAATTGCATAGTGGGAGGTGTGAGAAGGTGGGAAGTACTTCTAGGGGAGAACAAGGGAAGGCTTCCTAGAGGATGAGGCCTTGGTGCTGACACAGTTTAGTAGGAGGATTGGGGAGTGCAGAGTCTGGGTCAGACATGCCTACATTCTTGTCCTATTTCCACAGGAAAAAAGATCCTGGGAGTCTCACTTTTCTCATCTATAAAATGGGGATGATGACACCACAAGATGTGGCTGAATGATAGGAGTCAGAGGCCCAGCCATGGCCTCAACAGGCACTCTTTTGTTAAACATTCCTCTTTTCTCCACAGGCCTTGCTCCTCTGGTGGCCTTCAATGTGGATGAGGCCCAGATCTGGGTGACTCCTGAGGGAGACACACCCTATGTGCTCAGCTCCCTTCTGCACCAAGACCCCAGCACCAACAAGACCTGGTGAGTGGCACCCAGCAGATGGGATGCATAACTGAGGATACCTCTGGGGAGTCTGAACAAGCCCCAGAGAAGGCCTTCACACCCAACCCCCACAGTCTGGGGACAACCTTCCTTCATTTTCATAAGGGTGTGCAGGAGAGAGGCTGTGAGCACTGGGCCAATCCTGGCCGTCTTTACTGCTGGGGAGCAGGGACAGGATACGACCTCAAAACTATTTTAAAATAAAGTTTATTAAGGCTGTTTTGTCTCTTATAGAAGTAACACTTGCTCAGTATAGAAATCTAGGGCAATGACAAAAATATCAAAGAAAAAATTGAAACTATGAGGCAGCAAGGAATATGGTTAAGATGCAAGTTGTGGGTCTGGTAGTCATGGGTCAGTGACAGCTTTACTCTGTACTTGGATGCAAAGCGCTCAACCCACAGCCTCTTTCTTATCTCCACAGAAGGGGTAGAGATTTCCCTACATCCTGGGGTTGTTGCATAAGACTATTTAAGTTAATGCACGTAAAGGATTTATTATAGTTTCTGGCCAAATTCAAGCTCACTAAACATTGCATTTTCTGTTTTTAAAATCTCATCTGGGGGTATCTGGGTGGCTCAGTCGGTTAAGTGTCTACCTTTGGCTCAGGTCATGATCTCCAAGTCTTGGGATTGGGCTCCTACATTGGGCTCCCTGATCAATGGGGAGTCTGCTTCTATCTCTCTCTCCCTCTGCCCCTCACCACTGCTTATTCTCTCTCTCAAACAAATAAATAAAATCTTTAAAAAAAATAAAAATCTCATCTGCACCCATTAGATAAGCCACAGATTTTAAATGTGGCAAAATTCTGCTGCTGAGGATGTGGGAAGTTGTGGGGCTGTAAATTGGTATAAGCAACTCAGAGAATGGTTTTACCATATCTGGTAATGTTGCAAATTCCTTTGACCTGCCATTCCACTCCCAGATCTGGCCAACCTTAGAGATACTCCCAGGCACAAGTAAAGGTATTTACTGTAACATTTCTTGGAATAGTGCAAGACTGGGAATGGTCCTCATTAGGAAAATGGAAGAAAAATGCTTTGAATCACATATGATGCAATATTAGAAGTAGGTCAAATTAATAAAATGAGCACAGCAGTTGTTAACTTGAATCACTCTTGAAACATAAGGTAACAACGGCAGTTGTAGAATTATATATACCATGGTCATTTACTCAACAAATATTTAGAGTGAAGCATAAATTATTTTTTTAATCTTTTTTTTTTACCATTTTTTTGGTTTGTTTTTTGTTTTTTTAATTAACATATAATGTATTATTTGCCCCAGGGGTACAGGTCTTTTAATCATCAGTCTTACACAATTCACAGCACTCACCATAGCACATACTCTTCCCAATGTCCATAACCTAGACACTCCGTCCCTCCTACCCCCACTCCCCAGCAACCCTCAGTTTGTTTCCTGAGATTACGAGTCTCTTAAGGTTTGTCTCCCTCCTGATCCCATCTTGTTTCATTTTTTTTCCTTCCCTACCCCCACAACCCCCTGCCCTGCTTCTCAAATTCCTCATATCAGAGAGATCATATAATAATTGTCTTTCTCTGATTGACTTATTTCACTCAGCATAATACCCTTTAGTTCCACCCACGTCGTTGCAAATGGCAAGATTTTCATTTCTTTTGATGGCTGCATAGTATTCCATTGTGTGTGTGTGTGTGTGTGTGTGTGTGTGTGTGTGTGTATACCGCATCTTCTTTATTCATTCATCTGTTTTTTTTTTTAAAAGATTTTATTTATTTGACAGAGAGAGAAAGATCACAAGTAGGCAGAGAGGCAGGCAGAAGCAGGCTCCCTGCTGAGATGAGAGCCCAATAGAGGGCTCAATCTAGGTTCTTTCCATAGTTTTCCATAGTTTGGCTATTGTGGACATTGCTGCTATAAATATTTGGGTGCACATGCCCCTTCGGATCACTACATTTGTATCTTTAGGGTAAATACCCAGTAGTGCAATTGCTGGGTCATAGAGCAGCTCTATTTTCAACCTTTTGAGGAACCTCTGTGCTGTTTTCCAGAGTGGCCGCGTCAGCTTGCATTCCCAACAACAGTGTAGGAAGGTTCCCCTTTTGGAGCATAAATTCTTATGCTGTGGGGAGACAGACAATGAGCAAGCAAGCAAAATATGTATTATATCAGATGGTGATAGTGGGGATATGCTAATGTAGAAATATGTCTTTAGTTTTGTCCCTTATTGTCACCAAAATGACTTTGAGCTGCTTTGCTTTGAGGCCAGGATCCAGTCAAGGTTCCTGTGTCGCATATTGTTGTGTCTCTTTATTCTCTTTTAACCTAGAGCAATTTTTCCTTTCCTTTCTGTTCACAATGGTCATATGGCTTTCTCTGTGCTTGCTCTGTGACCCAGCCCAGCTCATGCCCTGCCCCAAGCCAGTTCCCTCCCCATCCCCACTGCTTTGCTTCTAGTCAGTGGCCAAGGGTTTCCTTCTTACACAGCACACATGAGCCATGAGCCCAACATCCAGACAGGCTTTGGGGGCAGAGCCAGATGAGGAGCCCAAGGTTTCTGGCTGAGTGGAGTTTCCCATCTTCCCAAGTTGAGCGTAGCAGAAGCTCTGTTTGGTGGAAGATGGGTGGGCAGTAGCAGCTCCTGAAGCAGGCTTACAGCCCTGGGACTTGGGCCATGACCCCACCAGCCAAGCATGCTTGGACCCCTTGCCAGACTGTGATTTCCTCACTGTACAGTGAAGAGGCTGGTGACCATGTAAGCGGGAAGGGCAGGGTCAGTTGATTCATTCATCCACACATTCGGCAAGTATTTATGGAGCATCAACTCAGTCACAGGCAAAGTGTGTGGATAAGACAGCAAAAGAGGCATAGTCCCTGCCCTCATGGAACCCTCTGGCTCATGAAGGAATATACAAGACAGGCAATGACAAGAGGAGCGATGGCTCTTCTGCTGGGGATGTCTAGGGTACTCTCGAGACATAGAAGCAGGTGTATCCTTTAGCCACAAGGCGTGCATCAACTCTGAACTGAGGAGACGACTACCAATTAGTGTGAGAAGGCAGGGGAGGAAGAAGCCCTGCCAAGAGCAAAGTGGTCAGGAGCCTGGAAGTTAGCATGAGCAAAGTCAAGGAACAGAAATTGTCAGGGGGTTGAAACTGAGTGTAGTGAGCACTAGGTTGGGAGTGGTGGGTAGTGCCTGTTACCAAGGCCCTGGGGGTTTGAGGAGCCAGAAAGGTTTGAAACAGATAGGGGTGACGAGAAGGTTGTTAATCAGTTTTTGGCTGCAGGAGGATGAATTAAAGGTCAGTGTTTGTTGTGATTTTTTTTTTTTTTGGTGTTGTTGTTTTGGTAAAATTTTTATGGACATTTGCCACACAGAAAAATGCACCCATCATAAGCGTGTAGCTCAGGGAATTTCACAAAATGAACCACCTATGTAAGCAGCATCCAAGCAAAGGAACAAAACATTACCAGCCTCAGGAGGCCTGGGTGGCTCAGCCGGTTAAGCATCTGCCTTTGGCTCAGGTCATGATCTCAGGGTCCTGGGATCAAGTCCTGCATCAGGCTCCTTTTCAGTGGGGAGCCTGCTTCTCCCTCTGCCTATTGCTCCTCCTCCTTGTGCTCTCTCTCTCTCTCTCTCTCTCTAACAAATAAATAAATAAAATCTTAAAAAAAAAAAAAAAGTACATTGCCAGCCTCACCTAAGCCCCCTCTAGCCTGGTGCTCCCTTTCAGGCACATCCCTTGCTGAGAGTTAATGCTCTGACCTCCATCTCCCTGGATTAGTTCTGCCTGTTCTTGAACTTATAAATGACGCATGCTGTTATGTGGTCTGTTGTCAGGCTTCTCTCCCTCAGTATAGTCTGAATTTTGAAAGTGGTATTGCCTGAGACAATGATACTTATTCTCATTGCTCTAAGTCTTCCATTGTGTGAACAGTGCTGACAATTGGCATCTGGACAGTTTCCTTGGACAAATTATACTGCTTTCTGTGGACAGGTACACTTCCTTTTATCAGGCCTGTGCCCAGGAGTGGAATTGCTAAATCATGACTTGTGCGTAGAGCCAACATGTAGTTTCCCAAACTTGCAGTGCATGAGTGTTCTGGTTGCTCCTCATGCTCGTGAAAGCCCAGTGTCAATCCCAGTTATTTGTGACCTTACCTTGCCCAGTCCCCTTCCACCAGTACCCCAGTAGGGCCCTCTCCAACTCCAGGACCCCTGCTTCAGAAACCAAGGTGAAAGGACATGGTGGATGAGAGGAGTTTGAAGCCCCTGGAGCAGAAGGCTCTGGGTCCACTACAGGGTGGGAGAAGAGCCTAGCTGGGCTCAGGAAAACCTTCTTGAACACCTGATGAAGGAGAGGGGGTTCATGGGAGGATGTGGTGGGAGGGGAACTTCTGGGTTCCTGCCACAAATGGTGAAGCCCAAGACCACGGGCCTGCCTTGCTGAACAGGAAATGCACCGCCGGCTGCCCCAGGGCCACAGAGAGCAGAGGAGGCTGGGCTCCTTGTGAAAGCCTAATGTGTCTCTCTCACTCCCTTGTGTTGTTTCTCCCTAAAATAGAACACTCAGGACTGGTAGCAGCACAGGTGTGGTTGTAGCAGGGTGAAATGAGTGGAACATAAAGAAGGCCTTCCACATCTGAAACTAATGTAACATTGTATATTAATTATACTTCAATAAAAATGCAAATGAAACCATAAAAAAATAAAACTATGATAAAACTTGGGGGAGGGGCGCCCTGGTGGCTCAGTCGTTTAGGTGTCTGCCTTCTGCTCAGGTCATGATCCCCGGGTCCTGGGATGGAGCCCCATGTTGGGCTCCCTGCTCTGTGGGGAGCCTGCTTCTTCCTCTCCCTCTGCCTGTCACTCCCCCTGCCTGTGTTCTCTCTCTGTGTGTCAAAAAAATAAATAAAAATCTTTAAAAAAAAAAAAAAACTTAGGGAAAAAAGAAGGCCTTCTCCTGGGAGGTATGGGATTAGACTCAGAATGGATCTAGGTTAGAGGTGGGTGAAGCAGGAGATGGACGCTTCTAGCCCAGGGTACAATAGGGTCCCCAGGGCTGTCAGCTGATGGTGGGTTTGGTTATTGTTAGTTATTCAGTCAACAAACCTGGAGATCAAGAGACTACCCATCATGCAGGAAGAATGGGTAGGCAACAGAGGCAGCTCAGACTGGGCCCCAGGCCACAGCACTGCATGATTTGATATGAATGGCAACCTTAGTTTCCACAGTTCACAGCCTAGACAGCTGTACATGATAGTCTCTTGAGAACTCAGTCTAGGCGAGTATGGGGGTGGGTTCCAGTAGTCAGGGAGGGCTTGGAGGGGGTCAAGTTGCTCCTTTTGGGAAGACTTCCTGAGGAGCTGGGGTTTAGGATGACTGTTGTCAGGAGAAGGAGGTGGGAAGGAAATAGCTTGGACAATGGCCTGAAGGAGGATGGAGAGCCAAGGCTATTCCAGGTCTGGACCTACCCCACCAAAACATGATCTAGAATGGAGGCTAGTTTTGCCCCCACCTTTATGGGGGAAAGGGAATGAGGTGCTAGACGGAGGGCTGAGGTTCAGGCTGGGGAGGAGTCTGGAGCTGAGGCAGGGTTGCTGAGCAGGCGACCTATTTTGGGAGCTCAGCTGCAGAACCCACAGAGCTGCCCCTCTGCTCATCAGCCCTGCCCCACATTAGACCCCTTACCCGCTGCCTGAGCTGTCATTCAGTCAATATTTAGCCATATTTACTGAGCCCCAGTTCTGTGCCAGTCGTTCTTCCATGCTATGGAAATAACATGGTAAACAAGATTAGATGTGATCCTTGAGGAACTTACAGTCTAGTCGGGGGGGGAGAGATAATAAGCACATAAGCAAGTAAGAAGGATACTATAGGACATAACAAGTTCTGTAAAGGAAATAAAACAAGATGACATGAAGCTGAATAGGTGTGTTGTGAGGTGGGGCTGGTTAGAGAAATCATTTATGAGGAGGTGACAGTTAAGCAAGGCCAGAAGATGAAAATGAGTCAGCCTTGGGGAATGAAAAGCAGGGCTTCCAGGCAAAGGGCACAGCAAGGCAGAAGGCTTGAGCAGGCAAGAACTCGGGCTGTCCAAAGAAGGGGCTGGAACAGAAGCCAGCCAGTGTGGAGCTGGAGCTTAGAGAACTAAGAAATGGGAAGAGGAGGGCACCTGGGTGGCTCAGTTGGTTAAGCCTCTGCCTTCAGCTCAGGTCATGATCCCAGGGTCCTGGTATTGAGTCCCACATCGGGCTCCCTACTCAGCGGGGAGTCTGCTTTCTTTGACCCTCTCCCCACTCATGCTCTCTCATTCACACACTCTCTCTCAAATAAATAGGTAAAATCTTAAAAAAAGAAAAATAAAGAATTGGTGAGAGGAGGCCTCAGAGGCAGGGAGGGCTAGACCAGCAAGGCCCTGTAGGGTGCATCAAGGAGTATGGACTCTTTTTCTAAGTGCACGGGAGACTACTGAAGCAGGGGAGTGACATGGTATAAACTGTAAGGGTAAATTTAAAAAACAAACACTACCAGTTAGGAGGCTAATATCATAGACCAGACAAGGTGCTGGTGGCCAGGATGGTGATGGGGAAATGGAGAGAAGAGGTGTTCTGTAGATATTGTTATGCCCCAATAACGGGTCCATGACTAAAGGAGCGAGACTGATACAAAGCAAAGGTCAAGCGAAGCTTTATTTCGCGCCAAGCATCAAGAATCTAACCGAATGTTTGGGGACGTACCTCTTACAAGAGAGGGCGACCCTTCTCTGTTTCACAGACTAGCTTTTAAGGGCAAAGGCCATGCAGTCGAGCCTGGCCACGCACAGGTGGCCAATGAGATGTAACACACACAGGAAACTCCACAGTGATGCTAGGTGACCAATTGAGTTACAATTTACCATAGTAGACATTTGAACCAGCCTATTACACCTTGATTGGGATTGGCGCCCAAAAGGCTCCCAAAGAGCGGGGCCCATACTCCTTGGTAACCAGGGAGACAGTATACATCCCCCCACTGATTGGATGTCTCCACCTGGCCTGACCCACCTTTGTATCTGGGCTTTGTTACCTGAAGCTGGTTTCTGGGACTTGTCTCCAAGTAAATCCCCTGGGGGAAGGGGAGCAGGGACAGTTTCTAAATAGGTCCTTACAATATAATTCGGAGGAATAATCTATAGGTTTTACTGATGGACTTGATGCAGGGATGAGTGAAAAGATGAAGCAAAGATGTACCCAGGCTTCAGGCTTTATAAGGTAGTGGTTGATGCTACCATCTATTGCCTTGGGGGAAATGGAAAAACACAGGCTTGAGGCACCTGGGTGGCTCAGTCGTTAAGTGTCTGCCTTTGGCTCAGGTCATGATCCCAGGGTTCTGGGATTCCAGCCCCGCATCAGGCTCCCCGCTCCACATGAAGCCTGCTTCTCCCTCTCCTATACCCCTCCTTGTGTTCCCCCTCTCTCTGTCAAATAAATAAATAACATCTTAAAAAATAAAAAAGAAAAAGAAAAAGAACAAAAAGCATAGGACTGGGAGAACAAGACTCCCAAGTTCTGTTTAGACAATCTAAAGTTTGAGATACCAGTTAGGGGGGCAGTTAGCCATTGTATTTGTTTCCTATGGCTGTGGTAACACCCACAAAATTAGTGGCTTAAAACAACACAAATTTATTATCTCACAGTTCTGGAAGTCAGAAGTCTAAAATAGGTCTTAATAGACTAAAGTCAAGGTGTGTTAGCAGGGCTGTCTGGTGGCTCAAGGGGAGAATCTGTTTCTTCACCTTTTTCAGTTTCCAGAGGCTAACCACATTCCTTGGCTTTGGGCCTTTTCTTCCACCTATAAAATCAGCAGTGTAGCATCTTCAAATCTCTCTCACTCATCCTCTTGTCTTCCTCTTATAAGGACCCTTGTGATTACACTGGGTCCACCTAGATAATCCAGAATAATTTCCCTTATTTCAAGATCCATAACTTAATCAAGTCTACAAAATCCATTTAGCCACAAAAAGTGGCATATTCACAGGTTCTGGGAATCAAGACCTGGACATCGGCGGGGGGGGGGGGGGGGGCGTGCATTTCCTACAGCTATTTCCTATATCCTATATCAGACAGGTTATGCTAGTCTGACTTCTGGTGGAGGGACCCTAGGGGCACAGAACTTCAGCATTTGCAGGTGTATTGAAACCATGGGATTAGAGGGGATTACTAGGGAGAATGTGCTAGCAAGGAAAACAGGGACCAAGCCCCAAGGCTCAAACAACATTAAGAAATTAGATGGTGAAGAAGCCAACAAAGGAGTCTGAGAAGGAGTATTGAGAGAGGAAGGGGGAAATCAAAAAGAAAGTATTTCAAGGAGGGGATGGTCACATGTCCAGGGCTGCTGAGAGGTTGAAGATGAGGACCGAGAGGTGTCCATTAGATTTGGCAGTATGGGGACCACTGTTGACCTTGACAATAGCTATATCAGAAGGTGGAATCAACCTGGGGTCGTTAAGCTGGGAGTGGGGGCATTTACACAGGTATAGACTTAATATTATTATTCTTAATACATGGAGATAAGTAAATGATCTATTTCATAATTATAATAGAGTGACAGGAAGTGAGGAAGTGGAGATGGTACCTCATTCCTGCCACCCAACCCACCATAGATGCATCATGATCTTTTGAAAGTACAGACTAATATTCCCCATTATAAAGTCCTCCATGACTTCCTACTGCCCACAGCACAAAGATCTTGGAACTGGTTCCCTGTTACCAAGCCCAGCCTTGGGCCCCTTCCTCAATGCCCCTTACTCACAGCCCAACCCCTAAGATGCGGAACTCACTCCCTGTCTTGAGACAGACCAGTTCTCCCTGGGCAGTGTGGATAATGAGAATGCTTAGGTTGACACTGGACTCTGCTGTCTCCCTGGGCTTGGGATGAGGGGCAAAGTTTGCCATTGGGAATCATACCTCTGGAGGCTGCCTTAATGTGGCTAAGGTGCTCCCCCCTCAAACCTCCATTTCTGACTGACCCAGAGGGTAGGAGCACCAACACACTCTTCTCAGGAAATACTATCACTGAGGCCAGGTGGGGTGGTTTCCCTGGCAGCCACCAGAAAGCCAGCACCCCAACAGAATCAACTTTCCTGCTGATGGCTTCCTGGTACCTACCCACCCTTGGCCCAAAGAGTATCACCCCCATCTCTGTCAGGAAGAGTCAGCAGGCAGAGAGCAGATGTATTTAACCATTTCCTGCCTGGAGCTATATAAAGGTAAATGCTGAGCAAATGCTTTCCACATAATGCAGAATCTGCCATTCTGGACTGGGAGTCTGTCTGCCTGCCCCATGTCTGGACCTCCTCCATTAGTTTTCCAGATAGGGAGCCTGCGAGCCTGTGGACCTGGAGTGGGAAGACTATGCCTGGGCAGGCAGAAAGGAGAAGGGAATCATTGGCCAGCTCAACTTTGCTGTCTACCTTTCCAACTCAGGCTCCTGGTCACCGGCCCTCAAACCAAGGAGGAAGGAGGCCTCCTGCATTGTTGTTCTCTCATCCAAGATAAGATCTCTTGCGAACGAGTAGGTAAGTCTACCTCAGTTCTGGGCAATGCTCCTAGACCTCCTTCCAAGGAATCCCACTTTTCTGGGCCAAATCGTTTGAGCCTAGTCCAGTCCCTCCACCTTAGATTCTACCACCACCCCCAGCAGGTCTACCCCAATGCCCAATCCCATCCCAACCCAATCCTAATCCCCAGCCCATCTTTCCAGACCCAGTCCTAACAAAAATGATACTTAAAATGTATTGAGTGCTCACCATGCGGCTGGCACTCTGCTAAGTGTTCACTTTAAATCCTCAAAATCACAAAATCACACCATTTTATATAAGAGGAAGCTATAGTTCAAGAAGTCCTTTGATTGCCAGTATGACTAAGGTCGTGCATCTAGCATTGGCAGCAACAGCTGGCAAACCCAACTCTGTCTGATTCCAAAACCCAACCTGTCCCAACTCATCACACCTCAATGGAATCCAACCTTACCCCTCCCAACCTGTGGCCATCCTAACATCTAGCATGGGGACTGGCATATATTAGGCACTCAATAAATGCTATGAACAATGAATGGAACTAATTAACTCATTAACCAACTCTACGCTTCCCACTGAGTCCCACTTAAGTCCTACATTTGCTGATGACCCTTCGACTATGTGTGGTAGAGTCCTTGTCTCTGTGAGACATACGATGTTGAACAACCTCACTCTGCTTCAGAGGGGATGCAGGCTGGCAGGGCGACTGGGTGATCCTATGGCTCAAAAATGTATCTCCTGAGGCCCACAGTGTAGAGGGAAAGGAGTGAGCTACATTTTCTTGGGGATTCCCCAGGGACAGAACTTTGAGAGTGGGGAGTTCATCGATCCATATAGCCAGTCCTTTAACATCTTGTACACCTCCCTGATGCTGCACACACCCACCAGCTAGTGCTTCTCTACCCTCCTGCTCCTCCAGACCAGGAGCCTCTGTAAGAAATCACCAGCTCTCAGTTATTTCTAGATCCCTAACACCATCCGGCATGAGGCCAGGCACAGAGCAGACATCACAGGGCATCTGTTGAATGAGTCAGAAATAAGTCTGACAAATAAGCACTTTGCCCTGAGCATGTCTAAGCCTGTGCTTGAAGGCCCCTCAGCCAGCTTCTAGAGGCTGTGCTGAGTGACCAACAGTTCTTGATGGGGCCCTGTGACATCTGACCTTGGCTGAAGAGTTGCATCCCAGCATACCTCCCTCCTTACCTGGCCTTAACTGTTTCAGAGACTGTCCCCATCCCAAAGGGGAGGTACCGGGGAGTGACAGTTGTTCGGAACCACCACAGTGTTTTGGTGAGTGTGCATGAGGCGGGACGATGGAGGACTTAAGGGAGGGTGGCACTAACCCTGTGGTTGACCAGTGTTAATACCAGTCTGACTGGTATATTCTCAGGGCTGAGCCCAACTATCTCCTTGGTACCAACCGCAGGGCTGACCAAGGCTCTAACCTGGGTACACCATGTGATGCAGCACACTGACCTAAGTGCTTAACCTCAGCTTTGACCCCAGCATGACTCCCACCCCTGCTGAGGCATAAACAAGCTCTTCCTACATCCTCTGCCTGGTTGATGATTCTGGCATGGGAGTGATGGTGTAGTTGTGATTAGGGTGACTGTGCTGAAGGTGACTTAGGCTTTCTCCTCCCTTTCTCCCCCTCTCCCCTAGATCTGCATTCAAGTGCGGACCCCGCAGCCCCACAGTCTCAGCTCAGAACTCACAGGGACCTGTAGCCTACTATCCAACAACTTCCAAAACCACACCCAGGTCCACTTCTCCAACCTTGGTAAGGTTTGGACACTCACTGACCTTGGACATCCCTGAAGAGGTCTCCTTGGATCTCTAAAAAGAGGCACGGCAGGGCCACAGAGGCCCAGAGAGGGGAAGGCAAGCCTAGGCCCCTGTGAAGAGAATCAGGGCAGAACTAAATGTGGGCCTGCCTGGAGGTGAACAAGGAGGCTATCTGACTCTGAGTTCTTCCATGTGTGTTTTTTAAAGAAAATCTGGATCCCAGTGCACACGTGGATGACAGAGACTGCTACAAGAACAAGAAAGGCAACACAGAGAAGCCAGCCAGGTGGCGCCGGACTCTGAAGATACAGGAGGAGGAGGAGGAAGCTGGTGAGGAAAGGCAGATCTGGGTTGCTCCCAGAGGCTGTCAGAGCAGATCTCTAGGCTGGTGACCTCCAGGAGTGAGGTGTACCCAGGTCTGGAAGATGGGGAGCAGTGGCTAGATTCTGTAGACCTGGCCAGTCCCAGCTCTGCCCCCACTCCCACCATATTACAGATGGGGAAACAGGCCTAAAGAGCAGGAGCAATGGGAGTGACTCACTCAACAAGTCAGAGTAAGCAGGCTCTGGCTGCCTTTGCCTCTGAAACAAAATCTTCAATCTTGGGAACTTTACCAACTTCCTCCCTGAACTGAGCCCCCAGAGCCTGAATAGGTACCCTGAGGGCAGTACACGCTGCCCTCACTGTTGCCTCAAATTCCACACTCACTCCTGACCAGGCACTGAGATTGCCATCATCCTGGATGGCTCAGGAAGCATTGAACCCCCAGACTTCCAGAGAGCCAAAGACTTCATCTCCAACATGATGCAGAACTTCTATAAGAAGTGCTTTCAGGTAGGCTTCCCTAAGAGGTAGACTCATGTGGTCTATCAGTTCTCTATTGCTGTGAACAGATCTCCTCAAAACAACAACCCCTTATTTGCTCACAGTTCAGGGTCAGTTATGTGGGTTGGGTCAGCTGGGTGGTTCTTCTGCTGGCCTTGCCTGGACTTGGTCCTGCAGCTGCAGACATCCTGTTGCTTGACTGGATGGCCTTCCTTGTCTGAACCATGTGCCTCCAGCAGGCCAGTCCAACTTTTCCATGGATACAATGTTCCAATGTATGCGTGTACTTTTCAAGGTTCTGTCACATTTGCCAATGTCCCATTGGCCAAAGCCAGTCACATGACCTATCCCATAGTCAATATGTGGGAGGGGGACTACACACAGACATGGTTTCAAGGACAAGTCTATGACTCACTGAGAGCCATTACTATCATAGCTTCTTCCTTCTCTATTTGCTTAGAGATTTCCCTGTGCTTTAACATCTCCTGCCTGGAGGCAAGGAGAAATGAATAGATTCTTTTACTACTCCCAGGGGGAGCCACCTAAAGGGCAGGGGGTGCTTTGGGCATGGCGACTCAGCCAACCTCCTCCCCACCTTGATTCCTCCTCTCTAGTGCAGCTTTGCCCTGGTGCAATACGGGGAAGTGATCCAGACTGAGTTTGATCTTCGGGATAGCCAGGATGTGAGGGCCTCCCTCGCCAGAGTCCAGAACATCACTCAAGTGGGGAGTGTCACCAAGACTGCTTCTGCCATGCAGCATGTCCTGTAAGTTTGAGGGTAGTGGGAATTCCCTGAGCACCTACTGCATGCCGGCTCACAGCCCTGCCCAGAGGCTCTGAGGCGTCATGCCTGGAGAGGTGGCTGGAAAGAGCTGGGAAGAGAAAGGATCAGGTTCCAGCTCTTCCTTGGCTGAGGGAAATGTGAGGTCAGTCCAGCCCTGGCTGATGGATGACATCCCAAGACATCCTCCAAAAATTCTTTCAAAAGCTCCTTTTGTGAGCAGTAGCAGAGCATGGTGCTTATAGTATGGGCTTCGTGGCTGCCTGGGTTCAATCTCAGCTCCAGTTTGTACTTCAGAGAACTTGGGTGAGTTGCCTAACCTATCTGTGCTTCAGTTGCTTCGCTTTTTCTCTTTTTTGAGAGAGAAAGAATGAGCTCACATGGGCAAGCAGGGGTGGGAGGGTGGAGAAGAGGCAGAGGGAGAGGAAGAAATAGAATCTTAAGAAGGCTCCATGCCCTGTGTGGAGCATGATGTGGAGCTCGATCTCATGACCCTGAGATCATGACCTGAGCCAAAATGCTTAACGGACTGAACCACCCAGGTGCCGCAGATGCTTCACTTT
Organism: Lutra lutra; assembly: GCF_902655055.1. Classification (NCBI taxonomy): domain Eukaryota; kingdom Metazoa; phylum Chordata; class Mammalia; order Carnivora; family Mustelidae; genus Lutra; species Lutra lutra. Next base: position 47,710,814 of record NC_062293.1, read on the forward strand.
TAGGATGAGAATAAGTAGGGACACCTGGGTGGCTCAGTTGATTGAGCGACTGACTCATGGTCATGAGATCAAGCCCCGTGTCAGGCTCTGTGCTCAGCATGGAGTCGGCTTCAGATTCTCTCTCTTTCTCTGCCCCTACCCCTGAGCACACACTCTCTCTTTCTCTCTCACTCTCAACATAAATAATAAATAAATTAAATAAAATGAGAATAATCATTGTACTTGTCTTACAGGATTTTGTGAGGATTAAATGAGTTAAAATATGTATGGTGCTTACAACAGTGCCCGACACATAAGAACTATGTAAATATTAGCCACTATTATTAATATCATTATTATTTACAAGAGTAGATTGAAGTGTGGTCCAAAACCTTTCTGTGGGAGGAGGTGAGGGGCAAGGTCTGTCACAGCCTCCCCTCCACCTGGCCCTGCTGTATGCCAGAGGGGGGCTTTTTGGGTTTTTGTTCTCATTTTGAAGGGCTCCTTAATCCTATCCAATTCTAAAACAGGTCAGTGAATAAAATTTCCCCAGAGCTCAGTATCCCTCTGGCGAAGTTCTCCTCTTCATTTACTGTCCCCTACTTAGAGACAACATCTTCACGCCAAGCCACGGCTCCAGAAAAAATGCATCCAAGGTCATGGTGGTACTCACTGATGGGGACATATTTGAGGACCCACTCAACCTCACTACTGTCATCAATTCCCCAAAGATGCAAGGTGTTGAGCGCTTTGCCATTGGGGTAAGAGCCAAGAGTTGGGGGGAGGCCCTCCCGACCCTGTGTAGCCTGGGGTGGGGAGGAGCCAGGGTTCCTGATAGGGGCTTCTGTAAACTGCTTACTCAAGCCTTGCTTATTCACAGACACTTAGCAACTACTGTCAGTCCCTATGTCCTGAAATTTCCCCATTCCATACTGGGTCTTCCCACAGAGGGCCTATTTCCCAGTGGTAGGCACAGCTCACTTGCCCAGCAGTGATGGGGAGAGCAGTGGACACTGAGAGACCCCAAAGGAAGGACATCAGGGAAGGTCCCTGGAGGAGATGGTGCTGAGCCGAGTCTTGGAGGACAAATAGGAGTAGCTGGCCTAGGGTGTGGGAGAAGCGGGAAGGGCTCTGCAGGCAAAGGGCACAGCATGTGAGAATGAGCCTGGTGTGAGAAGGAAGGTGTGTGTGCAGGAGAACAGGGAGCAGGGAGTGGATGCAGGTGGTAGAGGGCCTTGAAGGCCAGCAGAGGGATTCAGCCCTCTCCCTGGGCCTGGAGAGCTCTTGGGGCTTGCGAACCAGCCTACTCTTATGATCCTGACCCATGGCCCCTGTGCAGGTGGGAGAGGCATTTGAGAAGAATAGGACCTACAATGAGCTGAAGCTGATCGCCTCAGACCCTGATGACAGATACGCCTTCAAGGTGACCAACTACACAGCACTGGATGGACTGCTGAGTAAATTGCAGGAGAATATCATTCAGATGGAAGGTGAGAGCTCTGCTGGGCAGTCCCCTTAGGATTTGGCAGGAGGCCAAGCCCTATGCTCCAGCCCCACTCCTGTCCTCCCTCCATGTGGCTCTCTGGGCATCCCACCACTTCTCTGAGCCTCAGCTGTTCCATCTCTGAAAAGGCAACAATATCCCCAGCCCTCCTCACTTCCCCGGAATTCCCTGAAGCTCTGATGAGAAGCTCCTTCTGATGCTGGAGAAAGAAGGATGACTGGGTTTGGATCCCATCCTCAGGAGCTCACAGATGAGAAAACTGAAGCCCAGAAAGAGGGAGTGAGCTGCCCAAGCTTACTCTGCCAGTGGCTCCTAAAGCAGGACCAGGTTTCCACTCTCAGCCTGGTATATATCCCATTATTCTGAACATGGTTCCCTCTGGGTATGAGGTCAAACTGGGCCCTTATCTAACTTAGTCTCTCCCTTCACCTCAGCCCACAGCAGTGTCTCACTGGGCTTCTTGGCTTCTAGGCACTGTTGGAGAGGCCCTCCACTACCAGCTGGCACAGATTGGGTTCAGTGCCCAGATCCTGGATAAGGTATGTGGCCAACTCAGTACCAAGCAGGCTTACCACAGAGGAGGGGCCCCAATGACCCCCAGGGACTCAGGGATTCCTGGCTCACAGTGTAGAGCTCTGCCTTCTGAAAGAGCCCTTTTAGGATAAAGGAGAACATTTGTACTTGCTCCCTCTAATCTGGACCTTTGAGGTAGATGAAAGAATGGCCATATTTATTACAGGAGGTCGTTTTGTTCTGTGTGCTCAGGATTATGCACTACTAACACAGGCTTTGGCTTAAGTTACTTGCCTACCAAGTTCCATACTTGTCCTCACCAGAGGCACTGTTCCTTACCACCGGAAAAATGCAGGCGTGGTGAGGACACCAGCCTTGCACGGAGGTGGAATTATGGTCAGCAAATTGCTTGACACAGGTAGACCTTGTGTGCCACGCAATGTGCACAGGAGATGAACTCTGTATTGTTCAATCATACTTTGTTTTCAGTCTCAACATCTGGGGCCTGGGTCAGATTTCTGTCCTGGGGGTGATGGGCACTGGAAGGATGGTTGTCCTGACAGGGTCATGGGTACAAGGCAGGAACCGAGTACTTGCTATCTTGCCTTCCTCCTGCATTTCTAGCCAGGTGGTCAGTGATCCCTGAAAGTGAACGTGCCCTCCACCCCCAACTCTGCGCGCTGCACCCATCATCCCCCCTATCCCCGCTGTGGCTGGCCCGGGTCCCTCCCTCTCGGATGGCCTCCAACCCTCATCCCCTGTAGGGGCAGGTGCTGCTCGGTGCCGTGGGGGCCTTCAACTGGTCAGGGGGTGCGCTACTCTACGACATGCACAGCCGCCGGGGTCGCTTCTTGAACCACACTGCAGCGGGTACCGAGAATGCGCAGTACAGCTATCTAGGTGAGGCGGGGCATGGAGGCTTCCTGAGTGGGAGCAGGGCCTAAAGAGCAACGCGGAGGCTGGGCCTCGGGCTGAATTAGGCTTCCCAGTTCCCAGGCTCTGGTCAGTTAGGGCAGTCACAGGCACTAATTGATAGGCCTTGGTTGGGGACCCCGGGGCTGAGAATTAGGGCCTTCTGGATGAGGAGAGGGCCTCCTCAGGACGGAAGCTCAGCTACCTGAGGAGGCGGGGCCTCACCATTAACAGTAGTGGTGGGTGACCCTTCACCCCCGTCCTTGGTCCTCATATACTGTGTGTGTGAGATGAACGTGTGTGGTGAATGTGTATGAAGGAGTGTGTTTTGAATGAAGCTGTGTATACATTGGGTGCATATCACTTCTGTGTGGTGGGGCACATGTGTGTAAGAAGGCCCAGTGGTAAGTGGGAGCACTCCCTGATGCTAGTTTTTAAAAGGATGAGAAAGATCTGCCCCCCTGCCCAGGCTACTTTGAAGGACTGGTTGGGAAAATGGTGGGAGGTATCAAAGGAGTGGCCCACTGGGAGCTCCCATCCACAACCACCACCACTCCTTCTCTCAGGTTATGCAGTGGCCCTACTGCACAAGGTCTGTGGCCTCTCCTACGTGGCAGGGGCTCCACGGTACAAGCAGCGGGGAGCCGTGTTTGAGCTCCAGAAGGAGGGTAGAGAGACCAACTTCGTGCCAGTACTGGAGGGAGAGCAGGTATCTGCTGGAGAAGCATGCCCCCAGTTATTATAGATGGAGGATCTGGAGGCCCTGGAGGGAATGGGATAGGCTCCAAGGCATGCAGTGGGTTATTGACTCAGTCTGGACCGAACTCAGAATGCAGTGCCATTGCCCCAGCTCTGCATGTCTGTTTGGCAACTGGGTTCCCCCCATTGTTGGGGATATAGCTGCTCACCAGGCTTCTTTGTTACTCTGGTGCACGAATTGATCTGGAATAACCCAAACTGGTAGTCCAGGAAGAGCAGGAGCAGGAATCTAGCCTTGCTGAGGGGTATCAGAGGAGGCCTCCCCAGCACTCTTGTGAGTTGAGTTCCTTCTGGGCTATAGATGGGATCCTATTTTGGCTCTGAGCTGTGCCCTGTGGACATTGACATGGATGGGACCACGGACTTCTTGCTGGTGGCTGCTCCATTTTACCACATTCACGGAGAGGAAGGCAGAGTGTATGTGTACTATCTGAATGAGCAGGTAGGAGTCTCATCTTTGCAAGCTTGCCAAGGTTGTGGCTGCTCAGCCTGGTGCAAATCTGATGGAGGCTGGGAGTACCCTGGACCTGCCTCTAATGGCAGGACAGTGATGGGGAAGTGCTCAGGGTGGATGGTGGCCAAGCAGAACACCATCACCTTTCGTCCCGTACTCTTTCTCACTTTTCCCACCCCATCATCTCATGTTGATGATGATAATATCCCACATAACTGCATAGTTGACAAAGCATGTTCTGCCTATGATCTCACTTGTTTCTCACAGTAACTGTGTCACTCCCATTCTACAGATGAGGAAGCTGAGGCTCAATGATGCTGAGACTTGCTCAAGTTTACCTAGCAAGTATGTGGTAGAGCCAAGACTAGAACCCAGTTTAGTAATTGCCAGTCCAGTACCTGAAACTGTGGGAACAGAGGGGGCAGGCTGTGGGTTCTGAACTGCAAGGTAGGAGGATTCCAGCATTACCACTCACTCCCCATGTAACCATGGGGTGGGGGGGTCCGTTGCCTTTTCTGAGCCTCAGCTTCCCTGCTAGAGAATCAGAAACAAGTCCAGTGAGCATGCCTCCTGGGGTGGCATGGGTGTGCACCCCACATCCCTTCCTTGAGGGCTGAGGTGCCTCTTTGCTTTACAGAATGGTTCCTTCTCCTTGGCATACACTCTGAGTGGGCACCCTGGATTCACTAATGTCCGATTTGGCTTTGCCATGGCAACAATAGGGGATATCAGTCAGGATAACCTCACAGATGTGGCCATTGGGGCCCCCCTGGAGGGATTTGAGGCAGCTGATGGCAACAGCTTCGGCAGCGTGTACATCTACAATGGACGCCAGGATGGTCTTTCTACCAGCCCCTCTCAGGTAACCTGCAGGGCTCTCTTTAGCCTCTGCTCTGGGATTCTGACCTCCCCTTGAGGTGATGGCCTGATCCCCAAGCAGCTCCAGCTCTAAGTATCAGGTGGGTCCCAAGGGGTCAGGAGTGCCCAGTGAAGCCCCAAAGTCGCAGGGAGGTTCCATACCAGGGCTTTACCCCAGACACTTCCAGTGGGGTAAGAGGTGGTGGCAACATTTGTCTATTTCCTGACCTGTATCTCCCTTTTTTGGCATTCCTGACCATGGAACTACCTCAGATTCATTTTCCTCTCTTTCTGTTCCCTCTGTGGCTCCTGTCCACGCCACCCCCCCCAACTCCTCCATGCCTAAACTTTCATCTCTCATGACTCCCTTGCCAGCCTCTCATGTTACATATTTTATGATCACTTTTACCCACCCCAGATCGTAGTTTCTCTCCTAACTCTAGTCCTGTATGTCAAGATGTCTCCTGAGCACCTCACTGGATGGCCCCCCAGGCATCTCAGTCTCATGCTGTCTAACCCAAAGCATCCTCTTCCCCCAGACCTGCTGCTCCTCTGGACGCCTTTCACTCATCCTCCACACATGTCCTAATGATTCTGCCTCCCATATCCAGCCCTTGGTCTGGCTCCTGTCTCGCTCTGTCCCCACCCCTGGCCTGGCTCCTTCTGATCCCCATCTTCTACTCTGCGTCTGATTAGACAGGACCACCTCACTGCCCAGCCCCTCATCAAGCCTCCTTGTACCCAAATCTCCTTCTGTTCCCACTGTAGTGGCCCCTAGCTAGGTCCTCAGATGGCCCTGCTCTGCCCCATACCCTGCTTCCCTCACTCTTCCCATGTCAAGTCCCACCTATCCTTCAGGGCTCCATTTGAATACCACTTCCCCTGGGAAACCTTGCCCTTCTTTTTTCAGTTCCTCAGCTGAGGGCTTCCTGGGTTGGGGAGGAAAGCTGATCATGCTGATTTGAATAAAACCCAAAAGGACTCCCCTTTTCCTCCATGCCTTGTGTTTCTCCCTCCACAGCGGATCAAAGCCTCAGCGGTGGCCTTAGGACTCCACTACTTCGGCATGTCAGTGGCTGGTGGCTTAGATTTGACTGGTGACCGCCTTCCTGACATCACCGTGGGCACCCTGGGCCGGGCAACTGTGCTCCGGTAGGGGTTTACCCTGCCTTCTGTGGTCCCAAGTCCCAGCCTCAACCTAGTTAGCCTGCCTTCATTGACCCCATGAAGACATGAACTGATGGGTGGGAGTAAATGTGTCTGTTAAGGGCATCAGCTCTGGAATCTGCTCATTTGGCTTTGAACCTCACTTCTCAATTAACCATGTGCCCTTGGGCAGGTTATTGTATTTGAGTCCCAATTTTCTCCTCTGTAAATGGGAATAACACTAGCCTCTACCTCACAGAGTTATATAGATTAAAAGAATCTTTGCAAGGTATTTGGTACTGTGCTCAGTGAAGGCTGTTATTTTGATGATATGAATTTCAGAGCTGCTGTGCTCCATCTCTAAGTGAATTTTCATCCCATGGCTGTAAATACTCTGGCAAAGCACCTATCTGCCCTGTGCCCTCCACTGAGCTCCAGACTTGGCTATCTATTCAACACCCTTCTTGGCTGTTACTATCAGGTATCTCAAAGTCTAAAAATGGGCCTCATATTCTCACTAGATCCTCATTCTCCCAACCTGCACTTTTCCATGCTTCCCATCTCAGTAAAGGGCACCATTTATTCAGGACAAAAACCCAGGAGTCATCCTTGGTTCTTCTTTCCTTCTTCTGCCACTTCATTGACAAGATTTTGTTGGCTCTGCCTCCAAAAACTTCCCCATACAAGATGCTGTCATTTTTTCACCTGCATCATTGCCATGGCATTCTTCCCTGCTCCCTCTCTTGGTGCTCCATTTCCCACACAGTGGCCAGAGTGATCCCTTTATTCTGCTGCTTAAAACCCCTCAGCAGCTCCCATTTAGAGAGTAAAAATCCAAATTCCTTCCTGTGGCCCATCCTCTCCATGGCCTGGCCCTGCCCATCACTCCATCCCCATCTCCTCTTACTAACCTCTGTCTCACTAATTGTGCTCCAGTCCTGCCAACCTTCAGGTTCCTCAAACAAATCAAGCTCATTGCTGCCCCACACCCTTTGCACTAGCTGTACTTTCTGCTTGGAGTGAGGTTCTCCTTATCTTCAGCTCTTGTTAACAGATCTCAAATGTCTCATCAGTGAAGCCCTCCCTGATCACCCAGGCTAACTAGCCCCCAATCTCTGTTACCCTATTCTATTTTATTATCATAGCATTACCTGTACATAGTTTCTTCTTGTTTATTGTCTGTTTTGCCACTAGAGAAGGGACTTGTCTCTTTCCCTACTCTATCCTGAAGATGCAGAATAGCACTTGGTATACTGGAGATGTTCAATATTCATTGAGTGAATGAATGAGCCAAGTGCTGAAGTCTTACGGTCACTTCTCATAGTTCTCTTTGCTGTCTCATTTAGCTCAAGACCTGTGGTTAACCTGAAGGTGTCCATGACCTTCACCCCTGTGGCACTGCCCATTGGCTTCAACAGCAGTGTGAATGCACGTTTGTGTTTTGAAATCAACCCTATGACCACAGTTGCTAACTCAGGTAACAGACAGCCTAGCTGACCCCCCCCCCCCACACACACACTCCTACCCCCCTGCCGCATGCCATGTGTTGTGGTCACTCCTGTTGGCTTCAGTAGGGGACAGGAAAAGAGACCTGCCAGGGGAGGGGTACAGGGAGTGTTATGAAGTCCTGGTGCTTGAAATCCCTCTATTAGAGCTTATTTCCTTTGACATTAGTTTCTGTTTAATGGGAAGTACCACAGAAAAGGATGGTCTCCTATTAAATCCATACTATGAAGGGCTTTATCTGACCTCTGCTGGAAGAGGGGCTCTGTATCCCTTCCTCAAGGATTAAGGATTGAATTCCTGAAAGAACACTCAGGAAAAAGTAGCCAAGTCTCCATCTCCCATCTCGCCTATTCTGTACAGTAAGGGAATTAGCCCAGGTAATCTGTAAGGTGCTTCCAGCTCTGCTCTCCTTGGCTTTACTCTAGGGTTTCTCTCTCCATTTTCTGAATTATTCTTCCTCCTCATTTTCTCCTTCAATCATAGCCTCTTCTCTGAGCCCTCCTTCCCCTAAGGGAAGACTGACTCAGTCCTGAGAATGGGTTTGGGGCTGGAGCACTGAGGGACCCTATACAGGTGCCAGAAGACCATGATAAAAGTACTTTTGAAATGAAGAAACTAAGGAATCCATCACAAGGGACTGGGTGGGGATACCACTCAGGAGGGGCTCATAAGGCAGGCAGGCGAGGGGTGCTTTTTCTCAGGCTTATCCACTCCAACCTCATTATGAGGGTCTGGTCTTCATTCCCAGGCTTCAGAGAGACATTTCTGAACTTCACAGTGGATGTGGATGTGGTGAAGCAGAGGAAAAGGCTGCAGTGTTCAGACAAGAGTAATTGTCAGAGCCACTGTCGGGAGTGGGACAGCAGTATGTCGCAGCTTTGTGAGTCCCTCCTGCTTATTCCCACAGAGGGAGAGGTAAGTGGAGTTTAGAAGAAAGTCCAGAGGAGTGTATGTTGTTGAGAAAAGATTTGAGGTTCATGCAATGAAGGATATATACCTAAAACAAACTAGGCAATTAAAATAATCCTAATAGATTAAGAACCAATAATGGCATGAGAGATGGAGTTAATTGTACTGGAACTCCGGAGTAAAGAGATCTGCTGAAATTGAACATTAATTATACCTCTAAGCTTCCTAGAACCTCAGCACAAAGGGAAATGCTCTAATGGCTGACATTTTTCTTGGTAACAAATTAGGAATAACAGGGGTTCCTCCCACCTCATGTCATCTCACCTCACCTGGTAGTAGCATTGGGCTGAGTGCTTTTATATGAATGAACATCAGAAAAATTGAATGAGAAAGTAGAAATCAAGACGAAATCATTTATAAAGGTGCTAAAGACATAGAAGAAATGTATTTGTCAGCATTCAGAGCCTGACAGGGCCTAGAAGGACCTATAAGGATCATTTATTCCGGTAAACTTGTAATTATGCTTCCATCTACACATGTGTTCCTATGTCTGTTCAGAGTGTTAATTGGATTAGGAAAGAGTTTCTAGCAAATCTATGCCTTCCTTAAATAAAAGCTACATTTTCCATGCAGGAATTATGCTCACCTCCTCTGGGGTGTTCAAAGCTCCCACCATGGCTGAAAGGCTCACTTAAGGAGAATGGCCAATGGCACCCTACGGAATCTCCTTTATCTTCAGCTTTTGCCTTTCTGATATGTTCCTCCAGGTTGCTTTGAGAAAGATCTTTATTAACACAGATGTGGCCATGATTCTTCCCTTCTGTGGCATCCATTTGCCCTCCAAAAAAACAAATTCAAATTGGTTTTTAATTCCTGTTGGGCAGAATCCCTTTGTGTTTGGGATGGGAACCAACAGGAGTTATTAGGCCTGAGGGCATAGCAGATCAAGTGAGATTTTTTTCCCACAGCTGTAGGCAGCTTGGTTGAAAGAAGTTTCCCTTCAGCTTGGCTTATTTGGAAGAGGCTTACAACTTCTGACTCACCACTTGCATTGTTTATTTCTCTTTTTTTTTAAAGATTTTATTTGCATTGTTTATTTGTTATGACACATTAAAATTAAAAGTATTCTCCTTGTCCTCTTGTCCCCCGCATGCCACTTTGACCCCGCATTACTTGGTGACTCTGTAGCTCTGTGAGGAGGACTGCTTCTCCAACATCAGTGTCAGCATCAGCTACCAACTCCAGACCCCAGAAGGCCAGCGGGACCATCCCCAACCTGTTTTGGACTTCTACACTAAACCCTTCACCATCTTCCAGGTGACTCAGCTATGTGAGAATCTCCTGGGAACCGCACCCAACAAGCACCTGTTCCTCTAACTTCAAAGACTGTTAAAATTAGGAGGGCTCTCAGACAGTATTTGGGCCCCTTGCTGTTTAAATGGGGGAAATGGAGTTCCCAAGATGGTGTTAATTTGCCTAGGGCCTTACTGGTGGGTAACACAAAGTCTCCAAACCACATGCAAGGTTAGTTCCTTCATGTTCACAGAAAACGTGCTTGCTCCATTTTTTTTTTTTTTAAAGATTTTATTTATTTGACAGAGAGAGATCACAAGTAGACGGAGAGGCAGGCAGAGAGAGAGAGAGAGGGAAGCAGGCTTCCTGCTGAGCAGAGAGCCCGATGTGGGACTCGATCCCAGGACCCTGAGATCATGACCTGAGCCGAAGGCAGCGGCTTAACCCACTGAGCCACCCAGGCGCCCCTGCTTGCTCCATTTTTAATGATGCATAGAAATATGTTGTCCAGCTTGGCAAGGGTCTCTGATGAGGTGTGGTGGAGTTCCTGGTGTGATGGGGGTTCTGCATGGGGCCTGAACTAGAGTTAACCTGCTCTGTGCTGTAGACAGGATGCCCTTTAGTGCACCTGCTGACCCAGGTCCTGACCAGGGCCTTCAGCTGAGTGCCTGGCCTACCACACCTATACCCTAACAGGCAGGTAATTTCACAAGAAACTTCTCTCATAACTAGGGAAGTCTGAGGGCGAAATAAACAGTCAGATTTCCCAATTCTTTGCTATCTAAGGTGATTTGGTTCTTACCTAGGCCCTGGCCCCCATGGTATTCTGTCAGTCTTCATTTAGAGAGTCTTATGGCATATAGAAAACTCAGCAAGATCAAAGTGACAATGTGACCATTTAAAGTAATAATTACAGTCAGCTGGAATTAATTGCATCTCCAAAAAGGTAAAGAAGCCAAAAGCAGCTCATACTGGCACAGAAAAGCTTCAGGTAGCATAAGTTTATTTCAAGGTAATCATAGGACACTCATGACTATCTAATAGTTTTACAACAATGCTCTATATAAATTAAACCATATAATTCTTTGGCTCAGATTTTGGCCAATATCCAATGAATCAGTCACAAATAGTAAACAGAAATAAGAGAGTAGCATAATCAGGGTAACTGTTTCCATTGCTCATCTGCCCAGGAAGAGAGAGAATCAAATTCCCCATGAGTGAAGATTGTCAGCTTGATTATTTTAGGCAAGAAATGTTATTTTAAATTTATTTATTTTAAAAGATTTTATTTATTTATTTATTTATTTGACAGAGAGAGTGCATGAGATCACAAGTAGGCAGAGAGAGAGGGGGAAGCAGACTCCCTGCTGAGCAGAGAGCCCGATGCAGGACTCGATCTCAGGACCCCAAGATCCTGACCTGAGCTGAAGGCAGAGGCTTAACCCACTGAGCCACCCAGGCATCCCTGTTATTTTAAATTTATAATAGTGTACTTATTTTGTAAAGAATTTTTTAAAATTTGGTATTGATGGCAAGTTAGATGAATCAGAAAAGATTAGGAGAACTAATGTCACAAAATTTCATCAATAAGTAGATGATTACTAATTATATATATTTTGGTATTTTAGAACTTTTTTATTTTGAAATATTTGGCTCACTAAAAAAATTAAAGAATAGTCCAAAGAATTCCCATGTATCTTTTTTCAGATTTCCTAAAAGTTACCATTTTGACTTTTATCATATTTGCTTTATCACTCTTTCCCTCCAACATATACATATATACACCCACATATGTGTGTATATATGCATATCACACATTTGTATTTTGCAGCCATTTGATACTAAATCACAAATATGATGCCTCTTTACCCCCCAATACTTCAGTATATATTTCCAAAAAACAAGAACATTCTCTTATAAAACCACAGTACAAGGATCAAAATCAGGAAATTAACGGTGACAAAATGCTATGTTATCTAATGTACAAACTTTACTCAGATGTCACCAGTTGTCCTATTAATGTCCTGTATAGCAAAAGAGAACAATTTTTTTTCTGGCCCAGGATCATTCATTTCATTTTTTCAGGACTTATTTTTAGACTCCTTTAATCTGCAATGGTGTCTCAGTCTGTCTTTGTTTTTGATGACCTTACTATTTTTGAAGGATCAAATAGGCCACTTATTTTATGAAATATGTTTCCTCATGATTAGATTCAGGTTATGCATTTTTGGCAGGAATAGCACAGAAGTGGAGTTGTGTCCTTCCAAGTGCCTATGCATCAGGAGGCACGTCATATAATTAATAAATATGTTATAGGGAGATGCTTTGAGATGCTTTGAGTGTATATCTTATGTAACATCCATTCATGATTCTTACCTAAATACATTGTTACTTTGATGTCCAGCAAAGAGATTTTTTAAAAAATTTATTCCATCAATAAAATGGGTGTGGAGAAATTATTTGGTGTTGGGTTAGGCACATAGATGTTTCCAAAGAATGAATTCTAGCTGGGAGCTTGGTTTAATCCTGCTCTCTTCCACTACAATTGAGTGAAAAACAAGCTACTTCACTGTATTAAAAGCAAAACTAAAATATTTGCCTCAAACTGTTGACCTAGCCAGATAGAGCTCCAGGATCTGACTTCTGCAAACTGTATCTCCCTTCTCCAGGAAGTAGACTTCCTTTCTAGCTCTGAGTTCCCATTCCAGCTCCAGGCCATGGTAACAGTCTTTGCAGAAACGTACTGAGGTGGTCACTGCCTGCTGGGGACATAAATACAGAGATTCTATTCTATTATTATTATCTAATCTAATAGATTCTATTCTATTCTATTAAGGATCTGCCTATGTTTCCTTCATAATAAAAAAGTAGATGCAGTTCCTTTAGAAAATTTGATCTTTCTGAAATAAGTCAAGCAGAGAAAGACAATTATATAGTTTCACTCATATGTGGAATATAAGAAATAGTGCAGGGGGACCATAGAGGAAGGGAGGGAACTCTGAATGGGAAGAAATCAGAGAGGGAGACAAACCACGAGAGACTCTGGACTCTGGGAAACAAACTGAGGATTACAGAAAGGAAGAGGATGGGTGTACGGGGTAACCAGGTAATGGGTATTAAGGAGGGCACATGTGGTGATGAGCACTGGGTGTTATATGCAACTAATGAATCGTTGAACACTACATCAAAAACTAATGATGTACTATATGCTGGCTAATTGAACATAATAATTTTAAAAAGGAACATTTGATCTTTCAACTTAACTAGGGCTGTTCAAACTTGACTGGGCCTTTTGGAGCCTATGTAAACTTCCATATTAGTGTGTTTTAGTGGAAGCAAGATTATAAGGGGAAGACTGGCCATGGGGGACAAGAACCTCACAGGACTGGACCTGATAATATGTGATTAGGTATATCCTATTCCTGCCCCTGCTGTTCCTGTCTTTACTTTTAAAGGGACTAAGGAAGCTTCTTTTCACTTAGGTTTTCTCCCCCCAAGTGTTCAAATTAGTGAGTTTAAACACTGCTGCTTAATTCACATGATATAAATGTGACAGACACCCCCACCTTTCCATGAAGGTCACCACATTTTTTACCTTGACCAGAGGCCCGAGTCATGGTGTACCTGTGTTGTAAGACCAAGCACACTCCCTACCCCCGACAGGTCAAGGAATGTAAGTCACAGCTCTCTTGGCCCTATGGGCACAACCCCAGTCTATCAGCCTTCACTTCCTTGTACCTGTACTTCTCAGAGTCTAAGGAAGGATAAGTATGTCTTAAGGAGAAGATCATGAAGCAAAGCTACTGGGGATAGTGGTGTTCCTGGACTGACTCCTGTTTCTCTCTGCTTGGTTACAGCTGCCCTATGAGAAGAACTGCAAGAATAAATTGTTTTGTGTTGCTGAGTTACAGATGGCCACCACTATCTCTCAGTGAGTTGGATCCAGTCATCATAGTTTCTGCAATTAACTTCCTTCTGAAGGCTTACCTGGGCAAAGCCCTCATCAAAATTGACCCAACCTCATGGCCCACAAAGGGCTTTGCATGTATTATCTCACTGGGTCCTCAGCCATACCATGAGGGAGGCAAGAGATTTGTATCCCTTATTAGGGAACAGACTCAGTGGTTGGAAGGACTGTGTGTGGTCACAGTGGTCATTTGGTGCACTTGAACCCAGGTCTCTTGACATTCTGGATAATGCTACTTTCATAACCCAGTGTCCCTTGCTCCTAGGACTATCTCAGTTAGAGGTAGCCTCTTCCTTGGCTCACCTCTTAACCAAATTACTTTACTAATTCATTAAATATTGACAGAGCATCTCCTCTGTGCCAAGCACTCTACAAACATGCTGAAGATCCATCAGCAAACAACATAGACAAAAATTCTTGTCCTCCTGGTGTTTTAGGTGGAGAAGATAATAGGTAAATTTTATATTGATGAGATATACATAGTACACTATGAAGAAAAGGGAGGGAAGGTGGGAGAAAGTGCTGGGTAGGGGTGGGTTGCAGTTTATTTATTTTTATTTTTTTTTAAAGATTTTATTTATTTATTTGACAGAGAGAGATCACAAGTAGGCAGAGAGGCAGGCAGAGAGAGAGAGAAAGGGAAGGCTCCCCGCTGAGCAGAGAGCCAGATGCGGGGCTCAATCCCAGGACCCTGGGATCATGACCTGAGCAGAAGGCAGAGGCTTAACCCACTGAGCCACCCAGGTGCCCGGGTTACAGTTTTAGAATGGTCAGAAAAGGGCTCACTGAACTGATGTTTTGGTACCCCCAGGAGGAGGCTGAGGGATGAACTAGGTGGGTGTCTGCAGGAAGAGCAACTGCAAATGCCCTGAGATGGGAGCATGGCTTGTGGGTGGAGGAATGGCCAGGACACCGGTGTGGTTAAAGTAGAATGAAGAAGGGAGGGGTAAAGCCGGAGGAGGGAGAATGGTTATTCACGGTTTCTGAGGCCCTGCATAAAGGCTTTTACTGTGGACTGGTAAGCCAGAGGAATGACAGAATCTCGCATTTTAACAGGCTCATTCTTGCTGCTGTGTTGTAGACTACAGGAGCAAAGATGTAAGCAGGGAGATAGTAAGGATCTATTAGAATTCAGGTGCAAAGTGATGGTGACTTGTCCACAGTTGTAGCAGTTGAAGGTGGTTATATTTTGAAGTTAGAGCCCACAGGATTTGTTGATGGATTAGATGTAGGGAGTGAGAGAAAGAGAAGAAGAGAAGGGTCTACGGCAGCTTCCTTCATTTCATCCTGAGCATCTAGAACTTTGCAGTCCAGTACAGTAACTATTAGTCACATTTGGCTATTTAATTAAAATTAAGTATAATTAAAATTTTAGTTCCTCAGTTGAACTAGGCACATTTCAAGGCTCTACATTCACCTGTGGCTGGTGATCTTCAGTAGCACAGATACAGGCTATTTCCATTCTTGCAAAAGTTCTGTTGGATCACACTGAACCAGAATAATGGCAATGCCAAGAACTGAATTGGGGTAGGAAGCCTTTAAAAGAATGGTCTTGGAAGGCAGGGTGGAGAGGAAGAGATAAGGAGTTTGGCTTTGGACATGTGATGGTCTTAAAATACCCACCCTGGCTATTAGTGCTGTATATGGAACATGGTACTGATGGCCTGTTGGCCAGGGTAGGCATCTGTGGGGAAGAACACCGTTGCCTAAGTCCTAGTAAGCCTTTTGGTAGACGTTTGTAGGACTTGTGGATGGCTTAGCCTATCTCAATTACTGAGGATCCACTTGAAGACTTTTGAGTGCTTTGGAATCCAACCTAATAATCAGATGCAGCTCTTTCCAACAGGAATTAATTACAGCCGAGAAAATCCCTCCCACCCAACTCCTTTGTGATATGTAGCACACACAACTGGCCCCACATTGCCCCCTAGTGTAAATAGTAATCAGTTTCTTCCTTTTTTCAAAAGCATTATTGAGTCTAATCCTTAGCATCCAAACATTTCAGTATTTTCCACCTTTTTCTGGATATAGGTCTCCTAAAGAACCTAAGGAAAACTACAGACCCTACTCCCTAAAAGATCACATGTGCATACATAAGTGTTTGCATTTGGGGCTTTCCAAAACTATCCATGGTCCTCCGGTTAAGAACCCCTGTGAAATATTCCACTGGCTCCCAGAGCCCTCTCCTGGGCTCTAGAACAGTATATCCAACTGATGTTTCAACAACTAACCTTGTTACGCCATAGGCACTTCTCATTATACCCCTAACTGAACTCACCTGGTCAACTGCCACCCTGATGGTGGCACTCTGGTCTCCCTCATGAAGAGCACCACTTCGTCATCCATTCAGGACTTATCCTTGATCACTCTCTCTGTTGCTCTGGTTGCAAGTGTGGCCTTACTGTATCTGGCTTCAATCTCTTGTTTCTATCACCACTACTATTGTGTTACACAGGCATTTGCCATCTCTCAATTGGATTTCCACATACAGCAGGCTCTAGCTATCTCTGCCCCCTCTCTCCCACTGATGAATCTATTCTCTTCTCTGCTGTGCTAAAACAAAAGCAATATAACAACGAAACACATGTCACATTGCTTCCCAGAGCTTCCTATCCTGTTTTTGAACATTTCGGATGGTTAGGAGATTTTCTTTGTATTGTTAATATGTTTTTCTGTAGATCTTGATTGTGGATAGTGGTTTTATACTCTGGGGCCCCACAGCACCTCAGCAGACTGAAAGAAGCTCTCACAAACCCCCCAGTCTTCTCTTCTCCAGTCTGAAAAGACTCCTTTAAACCAGTCTTTAAACTGGAAGGGCCTGAATGAGTTTGCAAATGGGAAACTGAGGCCAAGAAAGAGGCAGGGACAGTATCCATCTCAGACACTTCAAGCAGCTCAATCTCTGGTATTGAGCAGAATATCTGGCACAGAGAAAGTACTCCATAACTATATGTGAAATGTATGAACTTGGGAGAATGAAGTATCTTGCCTAGGGTTGCAGTGATTTGGTAGTAGAAAGAGGATTTAAGTATAATTTTCCCAACCCTCTTTTGAGAATGCTTGACCTGAGGCAAATTAGTTAGACTCTCTTGGCTTCTGTCCTTTTCTATGAAATGGAAAGTAACCATACTATTTTATAGGGTTATTGTGAGGATTAATTGTGAAGCATTTAGCACAGTCCCTGCCACATAGTAATCAACATGGTAGCCATTATCATCATCTCACACGCCAACTGAGGTGGGTGTGGCGGTCCAGGCATTTGCTTATGTTGAGCGGAAGAAAATCTAGGCTAAATGTATCCTTTAGGCAATTTAAGGAGTTAGTTAAGAATGTACTATTGTACTGCTTGTCATTCTTAAAGATTAAATAAACTGGTAACTTGTTTCTGTTTGCCTACCCGGTGCAGGCAAGAATTGGTGGTTGGTCTCACAAAGGAGCTGACTATGAACATTAACCTAACTAACTCTGGGGAAGATTCCTACATGACGACCATGAATTTGAATTACCCCAGAAACCTCCAGTTTAAGAGGATACAAAAGGTAACAGTGAAATATGCCACACATGGCTTTCCCTCCCTGTATGCCTGCTTTTTTATGGAAAACCTCCTAACTGGTCTCCCTGCCTCCAGTCTCATCCTGATCCATGCAATAAATAATTATTAATGAGACGAATCCCCTCCAAACCACTACACCCTGTGCTGTGAGTCCAATCACACTGTTGTCTGCCTCCAGAACCTTCAGTGTGGCTGTTCTGCAGTCACTTTCTTGCCTGCAGCTTTTCTTAACCAGGGTTCTGAGAGGGAAAAAAAAAATCTCTAACACATGAGCCTGCACTGGGAAAGTAAGAATCTGCCTTTTTCACTCCTGAGCCTGGGGTCACAGCCTGGAAGCTGGCTGCAAGAAAACAGGAAATAGTGTTTCTCCCAAGGACATCCTGCAGCTGCGAAGTACTGTAACACTGTGAAGTACTGTAACACTGAGAAATCTTCTCGAAAATCATAGGCAATCAGAAAACTTTGCTGCTTAAAGTTCTATCTATAATTATGAAACCATTTCACTTGACTAGAGAATATAAGTCATTTTGAAAAGAAGCAGTCTTATTTTCCATCTGGGGTACAGAGTTTCAGATACAGCATTTCTGGACACAACTTTACAACTCCCTAAAAGTTTCCAAAGGAATGGGTCCCTGGGTCCAGACCTGATGTTGATGGACCCTTTGATACACAACCCTGCTTTACTTAGAGCCCACCAAAACTCTGCTTTACTTCTACATTACCTGAACTCCACTCTTCCCCACCATCCCTTAATAACTGTATTGGCTTTTGTTTGGTGAGACACCACAGTGCAGTTTTCTCATGGTAAGGAGTCAGTAAACCTGGCTTTGTCAGGTTACAGATTTGTCCCTAGGGTCTTAGGCTATTTGGGCTAGGACAGCATCTATTATATGAAAATAATGAAATTATCTCATAAGCTTCTCAAGTGGAATAAGTGCTGCACTATCCTTGGGAGAATTAAGAAAAGTGTCACTGAAATCACCTTCTGTATTCAGTGGTCCAGGTGAAGAGCCCTGGTTGAGAAAGGCTGTGTGGCAGTGTGGGGGCTCATGCTAGCCTTCCAGCCCATCCCAGTATGATAGGTTTGCCCGGCTCAAATATCTCCTACCCCTGAAGATTTTACAGATTCCTCCTAGTTGGATTTTACCTCTTGCAATACTGTCTTTCCTTGTACCTTCCACAGAACCACTTGAGCCTTGTATTTAAATTCCTCAACAACCTATTGATCCCTTCTGCCCAGCTTGGGAAGACAGAGACCAAGTCTGATTAGTGTCCCAAGGCTCCTGGCAGATGTCTGGCATGTAGAAAATCAGTGAATGTTTGTTGAATTGGTATCAGGAAACTGCTTCTTTTCTTGCTCTTTAAGAACAGTGTCTTCTCTGTGTTAACAGCCTCCTTCTCCAGACATTCACTGTGATGACCCTAAGCCAAATGCTTCTGAGCTGGCCATGAACTGCAAGATTGGTCACCCTGTACTCAAGAGGTCATCTGTGAGTGTTTGGGTTGGCTGACTCTTCTCACTGCCTTAGAGGTGGTGTCTCCTACATCCCAGTGTCATTTGAATCTTAGCAGTGGTCTCCACATTTCCCTTTATTGCAATCAATCCACAGCAGAGCATAGAGCTGCCAAGTTTGCTTTCAAAGTAAGGAGTGGTGGGCTGGGGGATACAGCCACAAACTGTTGACTCAGCCCCATACAGCAGAGTGAAGTTGGGAGTAGTATGGGAAGAGCAGCAGGCCCAAAGTTACTAGTGGTGAGTGAGTCCCTCATCTGCCACTGATGATCTTTGTGCTGTGCTCTGAAATGGTTTCCTCAACTGTGAAAGAGGAATAATGCTGTCTGCCCTGCTTACTCCATATTGACATTGTGATGCTTATGTGGAATAATAGATGTGGAGGCATGCTGTGCTAAAAAATGTGAGGCATATGAATTCTTTCCCAGGTCAGTTTAGTTAGTAGGAAGCAGTTTGAATTGTGAGTGGTAGAGAGGAATCAAGTGACCTTTTTTCCTTTTTTTAAATAGGCAAACTTTTCAGTAGTTTGGCAGCTAGAGGAGAATGCCTTTCCAAAACGGACAGCCGATATCACTGTGACAGTCACCAAGTAAGTGGGCCCTATGTCCCTGCAGGCCCAGGCTGTGGCCCTGGAAAAAGTCTCCCTCCCATGTGCATGTGTAAGAGCTGTGGCTCTGACACTGCTCAGGAAGAGCCTCAGTGAACCCACAGAAGGAATCTGTGCTGCTGCAGTGACTTGGTTTTCACTTCTTGTTATCAGAGTTGTTTAAAATGTCCTTTTATTGACACACAAAGCAAAACTATGGTATAATCTAGTAAATGAGACTTGGACAGAGGTTCTATTCCTGTCATTTCACTTGGAGAAGCCCCATCATCTGCGAAACTTCTGTTTTGGGGGTAGGGTCTGGGTATAGTGGTGGGAAAGGGTTCTCAAACAGGGATGATTCTGTCCATCAGGGGCAATGCCTGAAAACATTTTTGGTTGCCACAACTTGTGGGGTGCGGGAATGCTTCTGGTATCTAGTGGATAGAGGCCAGGGATGCTGCTAAACATCATACAGTATACAAGATGGTCTCTCACGAAAAATTATTTGGCCCAAAATGTCATTATTGTCAAGGTTGAGAAACCCTTTTTAAACCAATGTTTCTGCAACTATGGTCTTCTAGCAAGTCTTCTGCACTTTAATTACTTATCTTCAAGCATCTTTTCTTATCTGACTCTCCCTGACCCGAGAAGCCAAGGTATATAAGCAGCTGTGTACAAAGTGGGTGAGCTGTGAACTGACACTCTTATTTCGTAGTTTCAATGACAGAAATTCTTCAGTCAAACAGAGCCACAGCCTTCAATTCAAGCATGCCTTCATCGCAGTTCTTCCGAAGTAAGTACTTCCAAGGGGCCAACAACACCTGCAGCTTCAGGTGGTCAGGGTGGATGTTAGCATTCCCCATCTCGGACAGGAGGCTGCTTAAAATCCAGGCTCCCACTGATCACTAAGGGATGAAGTTTGGCCCTAGAAATCCCATGGTAGTAATCAAGGGAGGAGCAGTACCAACTGGTCTTAATATTAAAGATTACTGATGTAATACTAAGGAGGGAAGAGAGGCGCTGTGGGATTGGGAAAGAAGGAAGGCGAGAAGGCCACCAAGGATTAACAATTAGACACAAACCAGCCCAAATATACAGAATTCAAATATTTCTACCTGAACTGCCCTACCACCACTTTACATTTTGATATTCAGCTTTGATTCTTCTTAAGGATATGGTGACCTCCTAGTGTATCCGACTGGTAGCATTCAAGCTCATTTGAAAGGAAGGGGCCTTGAGGCCTAACAAATATCCTCTCATTTGCAGACCTTCAGTGATGTACATGAACACAAGCCAGGGGCTTTCTGTCTACAAAGAATTCGTCTTCAATGTAAGTGCTTAATGCTTATTATTGCAAAGTTACAGGTGGCAAAACAACACCAGTTTTGATTTCCCATTCTCTGATTTTATTTTGTAGATACATGGGGAAAATCTCTTCAGAGCTGTATTCCAGCTGCAAATTTGTGTTCCAATCAAATTACAAGGTCTCCGGTTTATAAGAGTGAAAAACCTGACAAAGATTCGGGTACTTAGAAGTTGTTTTTTTTCTTTTGTTTTTTATCACAATCACCTCTCTTTCCAGAATGACTGTGGATTCTTAAAGGTATAAAACTAGAATTCTAGGAAAGGAGTAAAAACAAGTTAACTTAGGAACACATTAGGAGTAAATTATCAGTCATGTTCACAAGAAATAGCAACCATTCGGTTCTTAAAACATTTCAGTTTTCCTTCCCTTGATGAAAAATAAGCAAAAATTCAAACCTTTTTAATACCCATTTATATATTTATTTTCCCTTTGAAAAACTGATAAATTATTCTTTGTAATTGACAAATAAGTTTGATAAACAGGTATTTCTTGCCCTTCTCCCTATAAATTTACCATCTTTCCTCCCTTCAGTCTGTCCCTGTCTTTGCTTTGCTACAGCCCCTTTGCTCTCAGTTGACTTCCCTTATGATACCCACAGCCACAGGCTCTGATCACTATGAATGTTGAGGCCTTTGGCTTTTCTGAATTTTTTTTTGCTCAGGGTTTATGAAATGTCAAGGTTCAAAAATGAATATATGGAAAGGCATTTACAGAATGGAGTCTGTTGACAGAAAGAGGGCTTATAAATTATAATCATTTGTTCCCAGGTATAGTTTATTTTTAAAGAACATTTGTTAATTTCTAGAAACATTTAGAATGGGAATTCCACCCTGCTCTGGGGATGGAGATTGAAAATAGCATCAGGGGCTGTAAGACCAGTGTCCTCTCAATTGGGGCCAATAAGGCATCTCTGGCTTATTTAAATAGACTGTGCTGGCAAAGCAAGTCAGTGGCAGAACTGAAGTTCAGCATTGTCCTATAAAAATGCTGGATCTTTCTCTTCATTTGTTTCATGGCAGGGGTGTTACATTTAATCTTGAAGGTCATCTGTTTCAGAATCTTATCTGTTAGGTAATGGAGCCAGAGCACATTATTGTAAGGGTGATATTCACCCCAGCAGTTGTTGTTTTCCTTCCTCATTAGCCTATAGATCTCAAACTGGTAGTCACCTTCACCTGTAAATAGGTCCTCATCCATGGAAATGTCACAGAACACCACAATCCCATCCCGCTCCAACCGTGACAGTGTGTAGTCAATGATATTGACTTGCACTCCACGGGTGGGGATAGTGCTTGTCTTCCCATTGAGGGTGTAGTGGAGCTCTTTGAGGCTGGTTTTCTTTAAGAGCACGTTCCCCCAATGTAAGTCTCGGTGCTCAAAGTGCAGTGATGCCTCTGCCACCGCGAGGGATGCTGTGATCTGGTGTAGGATGCTCTTTGCAGTAGCCATGGAGGACAACTTCGTTCTCATTTGCTCTAAGTCAGTACCTCCAAACTCAAATTCCAGTACAATGAAGAGCTGGTCTTCCTCAAAAAAGTCAGGCCGGTCATTTGCAGACCCTTTAGTTGAGTTATAATGGTCCCAGGCTCTGAGAAGCAAGGGAGGGTAAGATCCTTGAACACAGTGCACTGAGTTCAAACCAATAAAGCCTTCCGTACGGTTGCATACCTCATCAGACAAGAGGCTCAACTCTTTGGAGATGATTATCTCTGGCAGAATTTCCTCAAAAGTTTTTTGATGGGCTCCATTGACTAAATCTTGTCCTTCAATAGCAATGATTTTTAGGGCAACAAGTGTGTTATTAGCAACTGTTTGAAACACTTCTCCAAACACTCCTTCGCCAATCTTCTGACAGCACTCCAATTTTTCTGTGGAAAGGCAATAGCTAAAGGGGATAGGACCTTCCTGATTGCATTCCCCATAAACTTTCTCAGCATCACATGCCTTTTTGTCTGTGACATGTAGTGTCTTTAAGGGGGTTAGCAAATACATGGAAGAGCAGTGCCAAGGAGACAGAGCACTATTTGTTCTGTTCATAACAGGAGGGTTTGAATATTCGGATATGAGGGACTCAGAGAGAGAACTGGCAATGGTGTGGCTGCTGCAAACTTCTGACACAGCAGTCACCATCTTCTTCTTGTGGAAACTGAAGGAAGCCCTGGCTTTGGTCCAAGAGCAGGCGTTCTGTAAATGAGTCAGGTCCTGGGTGAGGAATGAGTCTTTTTCCATCTTTTGGTTCCTCTTAAACTGGTGATAATGGAGAAGGGAGGTTTCTACTGTTTCCTGAAGTTTCCTTTTTCGCCTAGGCCCAGTTCTCTCAAACCTGTTGATTTCCCCAGGTACAATACAGCTCTTGCAACCATCTGCCTCCTCGTCCATCTGGGCAGCCCCTTGAGACCCAATCTCTTGACAGGAGTCCTGGTCTGTGGCCCTCTTCTTACCAATGCTTGATAAACCTGGCCTCTCCAACCTCTTCCCAGCCCATTCCCTTTCACAGCAAGACTCCCTCATATTCTTCCCATCTGCCCCAAACTCAGAATCTTCAGGGTTTCCAGAGTCCATAAGACTAAAGAGAGCTGACCTGAGGCTGGCATGGGCTTGGTGGGCCAGTCTGGTGAACCTGCTTCCTCCCGTTGCTGCCTCCTGGAAGCCATGGAGGGATGTTGGGGCCCGGGAGGCTGCTGGGAGGTGGAAGCCGCTCGGAACTTCGGAGGCCGCATCCAGAGAGGCGGAGGGGCCGGGGCCGGGAGAGGCCAGACTACTGAACAGGGAGGCACTGGTGCCCAGCTCGCCGCCGTCCCCGGGCTGGTTGCACGTACTGAGGTCCGGGCTGAGGCGGCCTGGGTTGCCGTTAGGGAAGGGCGGCGGTCCAAGCGGGCCGCAGGGGGTGCTGCACTTTTGCGGAGGCCGAGCTCTCAGCCTCAGGCGTCGTGGAGTCTCGATCAGACTCGGCCAGTCCTTGGAGGCTTGACCGCCAGAGCGCCTCCGCCGCTGACCTACCGGAGCGCCGAGGAAGTCAGGGTCGTCGGGATCGTCGGAAGCGATAGACCCCGAGGGGCCGCCGCTGCTAGCGTCGGTGCTACTACTGCTGCTGCTGCTGAAAAAACGCTTCCGGTCTTGCGGCGGGAACCACTGCGCGACTGCCCGGTCCGGCCGCCGCCGCGGCCTCCCGCCGCCCACAGCCCCATACGTTCGGAAGAGGCGATTCCCGAGTCGCTGACGTGACGCCGCCATGGTCGGCACCCGCCCGGAGATTCAAATGCAAACACCGCGAGATTTCCTTAAGACACACACACACACACACCCACGGGCGGGCCTGACTGCTGGGTCCTAGCGTCCGGTCGTGGGCATGCGCATCACAAAGGGTCCCGCGGGAGGTGGGAGAGGGTGGGTGACTGGCAGTTTGGCGTCTTCTTATCCGTACTGTCCTGGCTCTCGTTTCAGGCCAACACTAAGTGCAACTACAGTCTGGAGAAAGAATGTGGGAAAGACCCCGTTTGGGTGAGCGCGGCCGTCCCGAGGGCTTAGGGAGGGAGGAGGGCTTGGAGCGGGTGACGTGAGCCGCGCGGGGCTGCTGCTGCTGCTGGCGTTCACTGCTGAAAGCGAATGCAGGGTGGCCTCCAGGCTCTCCTTAGCCTCTTCTCTGGGTCAGGTCAGCCACGGTTGCGGCTTTGCTTGAGCCAAGGTGAGCGCTGAACCTGTTCGCACCCTCTATTCTGGAACTTGAACGTGTTCTGCGTACTGTTAAGTTTTCTGCCTTTTCACTCAAAAGGGGATAGTGCTAACTGTAATCAGTTTCCTTTTCAGTATGTGGACCAATGGTATTCAGTGAACTGCACCATCACTTCAAATAAAGAAAATGTAACGGTGGCTGCAGAGCTCTCCTTGAATCAATCTCAGCAGGTACTTGAGTTGGTGAATGCTTCAGATTTGATTGTTCTGCTGCTCGTGTGCATGGGCTCCCTGTCCTAGAAAAGTTAATAGCATCTCAAATGTAACGTGTCCAAAACAGGTGTCTTGATTCACCTTTTGCCCCAATCTGTTCTTTACACAATTACTTGGGGTAATATACTAGGGTAAGTGACTGTAGTTACTTAACATAGGAGATACTTGTGACTTCTTCCTTTCCTACATCCCCACATCTATTCCAGCCCCAAGCTCCATCATTCCACCTCCAAAATATGTTATAAATCCATTCACTTCTTTCCATCTCCACTGCTACTGTTGTAGTTCAGGACACCATCTCTTGCCCAGGCCGTTTCAGTAAGCTGTCTTTTCCTCCTGTCTCTGCTCTTGCCATGCCGTCTACAAATCTTTCTTCACATAACAGCTATTTTAAAGTAAACATTGTGCCATGCCTCTGAAAAGAAAAAAGTGACATTTGAATGCACCCCGAGTAAAACACATACATTTTCAATGGCCTGCAAGGCACTACATGATCTAGTCTCTGCTTCTTCAACTTTATCTCCTAGTACTCGGCTCTTTCCCACTTCGTATACTCCCGCTATTCTGTCCTTTCTGTTTCTCCAATATTATTCTGGCCACAGGATCTTTGCCTCTGCTCTCCCTTCTCCCACTGTTCTTCCCCTGTATCTTCATGTGCATGGTTTCTTATATTTAGCTCCGATGTTACCTTCTTAGAGAGGAATTTCCTGGTCACTCATTCTAAAGTGGGCATTAGGATGAAGTTTAACTTCTCACAGTGATCCAGGTAAGAATAATGATATCCGAACTGAAGGAGTAGCAATGAAGAATGGAGAAAAGGGACAGATGTGAGGAAAGAAAAAAAAAAGAATTATCAATAACTGAATTGGGGCTGGTGAGTGAGTCTGTGACATGAGGTAAAGTGTATAGGAAAAGAAATTGGAGAATGATTGTAGGTTTCTTGCTTTGGTAACTTTGTGATTGCCAAGACAGCTAACCAGACAAGGGAATACAGGAGAAGGAACACGTTTAAAAGAAAAGATACTGTTCAAAACAGTAAGTCTGTGTCTAAAATATGTTTTTATCTACCCTCCACCTTACAGTTACCAAGAGGTGTAAATGAACTGCAGATCCTTGGTGAAATCTATTTTGACAAATCTCTATATGAGGGGCTGAATGCAGAGAACCACAGAACTGAGGTAATCCCTGGCTATTTTCTGGTTTTCTGAGCAGTGTTCTGGGGAAAACTATGCCTAGCCTTAGGGTCTCTGTACAGGCAGCTCTTCCTGTTTTCAGTCTTGCTACCTCTGATTTTGACTCTACTGCCATCTGCCTCTGGAACCTTGAATTAGTCAGCTTCTGCCTCAGTGTTTCCATCTTTGAAATGGCAATTGAATAAGAGGACTAAGCCGAAATAACTAGGCTGTAACCAATAGCTATGTATACTTTGATTTGAAAAATGTATCTTTAAAATATGCTAAGTGAGAAATTATTATCTTTTGTATACATTGACAGTCTTCCTAGTGTACAGTGTCAGTGTTTATATTAACCAGTTACTCAGGAATGTGTAATTCTTTATAAATTTTAAATTAAATGTTAGGACTCTTGGGATTTCTTTTGCAAAAGTGCGACAAGTCAAACTGATGTCTGTGAACTATGGGCTAAATAATCTTGTTGACACTTAAACTAGATGTGGTTAAGTGTCAGCTGGCAGCAGCGACTAACTTGAGAGATAATCCACCTATGGGCTCGTTGGTCAGGCATGATCATTACTGGAGGGAATGTCAAGAGAGTGACACTGGATTTCTAAATATTAGATCCTCTGATTTCTTTTCTGGAGGACGAGAAAGGAACAATTCTCCAGACATGTCAGAAATAACATTTCCTTTTTATTTTTAAGTATTTCTAATACAGAAAATTATAGGAATTGCTCCATTATCCCACTGCCCAGTTTAAAAAAAAAAAAAGAAAGAACAGCAAGAAAATCCAAGCCTTATAGAAAAATATCAAATGAAAAATAACGGTTCCTCACCCCCCCATGTCCCCAATTTCTTCACAAAGAGTGTTACGATTAACAGTTTCGTATATGCACATATTTATAAATAATTTATTTCCCTCTCTTAGTGATGCATTTATTTCTGTACATAGATTCCCAATAATTATTTTCCTTCCTTTAAATTCAGCACCCTAAGCAAAGTATTAAGTTGTTTCTGACAATAAACAAATAAGGTAGCATGAACCTATGAGTATAAATAGCCATGTATCCAAGTGCATTTCATCTGCAAGTAAGGGAAGACTTCCACTAATGTACCATAAAGGCATCTGTTATTTGTCTGGTCAAGGACCTGGCTCCTTTGGATCTTGTACCCTACCATCTGTGTTGGTGCTGCCTTCCCTTGTAGCCTGCACAAAGATGCCACCTTTCCCAGTGCTGTTTCTTCATATGGCAGGATACAAAATAGGACGCAAGAGATCAGTAGATGCAAAAGGAATTTTTCCAAGTGTGTCTTCCCTTTTTAGGGAGGGAAATTTTCCTAAAAACTCCCAGCAGCTATCTCTTTACATCTTTTCAGTGAGAACTGGCTCTCATGTCAGTCATTGGCAAAGGGGAATAGCTCTGTCATGATTAGCTTAGACCAGTCATGATTTCTGAATGGAAATTAAAAGGAGAGAATGGTTGTTGGTTAGGCCACCATCAGTGTTTGACTATAAGCACGAGTATTCTGTGTCCTGTTTCTCTCTCCATCTTAACCTGGGTAGCTTTATGTCAAATTTGGAACTTTTGGGTTTAGAAGAGGAAAGGGGGAAGAGACTTTGAGAAAGAGGAGCATTTCTTCTACTGAAATCTGTCCTGTTACATCACTATGACCTTGGGACTTGTTTAATTACTTTCCTAAACCCAGATTCTCAAGTCCTTCCCCACTGCCCTCCACTTCACTCTTCCATAGAAGAAAAACCAGCTTTCTTCTTTTTCTTCCTCCCTCTCTGTTGCTTTGCTCCCTCCCTATTCGCAAAGCCCAGAACTTAACTCCCGTTAACCTCAGCTACATGTGAATTAAATAGTTACCTGGAGGGTCAACTCTAGGAAGTAACCAGCATTTATAACTTAATTGGAAGAGGCCTTAAAGGTGAATTTGTTCAGGGGTGCCTGAGTGGTTGAGTTAGTTGAGCATTCAGCTCTTGGTTTCAGCTCAGGTCATGATCTCAGGGTCAAGGGATGGAGCCCCTCATCAGTCTCTGTGCTCAGCACAGAGTCCACTAAAGATTCTCTCCCTCTTCCTCTGCCTTTCCCTGCTTGCATAAGTGCATACTTGAACACGCACAGAAATAAAAAAATATTAAAGGTAAGTTTGTACACCTTTCCAACTCACATAGAAATGATCTCCAAAGGCCTCCTGACCTTGGTGCCTAAATATGTGCATGAAAGGAGCTCAGTGTTTTGGGCAGGCAGAGAAGTCTTGGTGGCCCTCTGGCCCCACTTAAGTCCTGGGAAGCTCTGGCCATGGGAAGGCCATAACTGAGTCTCACTTGGGAAGCAGTGTCCCCTGAGCTTTCCAGCTGAGTCCTGTTAGTGAGAAGAGGACTTAGACTCCTAAAATTAAGACAGCCTTTAGACAACAATGCTGGAGTTAGCTTCTGATTGAAGAACTCTGTAAGTACATCTGACTCTTGAACAACAAGAGGGTTAGTGGTGTCAACTCCCCACATAGTCAAAAACCCATGTATAACTTTTAACTCCCCCAGAACTTTACTAATAGGATATTGTGAACCAAAAGCCTTATTATATTAAATACTCTATTCTTATAATAAAGTAAGCTAGAGAAAAGAAAATGTTAAGAAAATCATAAAAAATACATTTACAGTACTGTGTTTATCCAAGAAAATCTGCAGATAAGCAGACCTATACAGTTCAAACCCGTGTTGTCGAAGGGTCAGCTGGAGTGTACATGGGTGCCATTTTGCATTTATTATCATGTCTTTGAGGTAACATACACTTTAGTTTGGTGACGAGCAGACCAGTATCTTTGTGATATATTTCATGTGGGATTTGTGCAAGTTCAAAAGAGCTGTCAGAACAGAGTTGAAAAGGACATAGAGATTATTTGAAATCGGTCATCATTTTGAAGAGGAGCTTGGGGCTCAAGGACACAGAGTGGCATAGCTGGATGTAGAACTGATTTTCTATCTTTCAGTGTTCTCTAAAACCTAGAGATTGTAATTCACTGAGAGTTCTGTTAAACTATCAAAGAATCCTTAACAGATCTCCTGAAAGACCAAAATAATTGGAAGTATTTTGTTCCTTAGATAATTTTATTGTGCTGTTGTTGGTGTGTTTTTTCCATCCAGTGTTTGTTCTCTTTGCTTTGCATGGATTCTTTTCGTGTATCTAGTTCAGACATTCTTTCGTCAGCCATGCCAGTCTACTAATGAGCTCATCAAAGGCATTCATCATTTCTCTTACAGTGGTGTTTTTTTTTTAATCTCTAGCATATCTTTTGGTTCTTTTCTTTCCTTCTTTCTTTCTGTCTGTCTTGTTCTTTCCATCGCTGCTTAATTACCTCTCTGTTCTTTGTCTTTGTTCTTACATGTGGTCTACTTTATCCATTAGAGCCCTTACCATATTAATCATAGTTGTTTTAAATTTCAGGTCTGATAATTCAAACATCCTTTCTCTGTCTGGTTTTGATGCTTGCTTTGTGTCTTCAAATTGTGTTTTTTGTATGTTTTATAATTTTTTTCTTTTCTTTTTTTTTCTCTGATAATTTTTTCTTGATAGCTGGACATGATATACCAGGTGAAAAGAACTGCTGTAAATAGGTCTTTACTAATGTGGTGAGGTGTGGGGAGGGGAAGTCCTCTACTATTCTATGATTAGGTTTCAGTCTTTTAGAGAGCCTATGCCTCTGGGCTGTGAACTTCACAAGTATTTCTCATTTTTGTTCAACCCCCTTAGATGGTACAGGATCCCTAGAATGGGCTTGAGTTGGGTATTTCCCTTACCCCAGGTCAGTTAGGCCCTGGTAATACCTTAGCAGGTTAGGCTCTAATTAACTAGTTTCCCCTGAGGGTAGGCCAGTCAGAGTGCTCTGGCCTATTTCAAAATGGTTCCTTTTCCTCTCCCCTTGCCAGAAGCACAAAGGGATTTTTCTCCAGTATTTACTGTAGGAACGTGGCAGAGCTCCTGGAAGAAAACCTTATAGTATTGTGGGGGCTCCATTATGACTGGGTTCCCTTGGGTTTTTAACTCTGAGAGTTGTCAATATTGAGCTTCTTATAATTCATTGATTACAGATCAGGTTTTCTTACACGAGCACTGGGAAGACTCTGCTTCCTATATTTGTCTTTCTCCCTCACCGGTCTTAGAGGCAGCACTTTGCCAAGTGTCTTCCCTCTCTTAGAAACTCAAGAGTTGTTGATTTTTCGGTCTGTTCAGCTTTGTACTTGTTAGTATGGAGTGGTGCCCATCATGCACTCTACATGCAGGATCAGAAACTGGAAGTCGCATTAGATAATTTTAGATGATGCAATCAAGAAATGTTTAGCTTTTTGTTTACTTTCAGCCTTGGTCAATATACAGAATGTTGCCAAGTTCTCCTATTTCGTTCCTTAAAATAACATGTAGAATTTTTTCCTCATCTCCTTTAGCAGACTTATTGGATGATCTCCTTGTCTTGTTCCAGATCACTGTCATCTTCCTGAAAGAGGAGCGTTATCTGCCTGTCTTTGTTATCATCATTATAAGCAGTGGTTGTGGCCTTCTGGCTTTGACTCTGATTATAATCATCCTATTCCAGGTCAGTTCTACTCATGGGAAATATCAGAGTACAGAGGGATTTTTCCTAAAACAGATATGATGATCATTACCCTATTTATATCCTTTACTTTCCTTCCCCTGTTTTAATGTTCAAACTGTTTTGCTGCTTTCACGGCCCTCACTCTGTGGCCTCTGCCCCTCTCCACCCTTAAGTCTCACTTTTTCCTTTGAACACCTGGAACTAAGTAAGTTTGTGTTTCTGTGCTTGCTATCCGTACTGCTATCCCTCCACACCAATGCCTTTCCCCACTTTTCCACCTTGTTCACATTCTTCCCTTAAATCTCAGCCCAGAGATTCCTCAGTCTCTAAGCTGAGTTCTATGCTTTTCCTGTGAACAAGCTGTTTTCTGGAAACCCTTCCAAGCAGTCATCACACTGTATTGTAATTATTTTTGTTCCTACTAGATTGTAAGTTTCTTTTTTTTAAGACTTTTTTATTTTTAAGCAATCTTTACACCCAGCATGAGGCTTAAACTTACAGCCCTGAGATCGAGAGTCACTAAGCCAGCCAAGTGCTCCTAGACTGTGAGTTTCTTGATGTAGGAGGCCATACTATCCATAGTAGGCTGCATATTTTTACATAAATAAGATGCATTACAGCTCAAACTATAATACTTTGCAGAATTAGTTAAGTTAAAAAGGTTAAGGAGTTTGGGGACTTAATAGGAAGGTGGTTTTTCACTTCTGACTGGAGAATGAGCACCAGAAAAGGCTTATGGAAAGGCAGCATTTAAGATGGCTCTTGTACAGATGTAGTGAAAAGAAGGGGTACATGTATCCCAATGTTCATAGCAGCAAGGTCCACAATAGCTAAACTGTGGAAGGAGCCAAGATGTCCTTCAGCAGATGAATGGATAAAGAGGATATGGTCCATATGTACACTGGAATATTATTCAGCCATCAGGAAGGATGAATACCTATCATTTACATCAACGTGGATAGAACTGAAGGGTGTCATGCTAAGTGAAATAAGTCAGTCAGAGAAATGTAGTTATTGTATGGTTGCACTCATATGTGGAACATAGGAATAGTGCAGAGGACCATAGGGGAAGGGAGGGAAAAGTGAATGGGAAGAAATCAGAGAGGGAGACAAATGATGAGAGACTCTTGACTCCAGGAAACAAACTGAGGGTCACAGAAGGGAGGAGGTGGGGGGATGGGGTAACTGGGTCATGGGCATTAAGGAGGGGACCTGCTGTGATGAGCCATGGGTGTTATATGCCCCTAATGAATCATTGAACACTACATCAAAAACTAATGATGTACTATATGTTAGTTAACTGAATTTAAATTTAAAAAATTTTTAAAAATATAATAGTTCCTGATTTAAAAAAAAAAAACAACAGATCCTGAAGGATCAGATAATCAGGGAGAGATTCAGAGGAGGCATGAAAAGCAGAGAAGTATAGGAGCTATTTTGACAACAACTAGATAATGGTTTTCTAAAACAAGTGGGTATCTTAGGTCTGTAATGGGACTTCCCCTTGTTTGTTTTAGTGTGGCTTATTTATTTATTATTTTTTAATTTTTTAAAAATTTTTTATAAACATATAATATATTTTTATCCCCAGGGGTACAGGTCTGTGAATTGCCAGGTTTACACACTTCACAGCACTCACCATAGCACATACCCTCCCTAATGTCCATAACCCCACCCCCCTTTTCCCAACCCCCCTCCCCCCAGCAACCCTCAGTTTGTTTTGTGAGATTAAGAGTCACTTATGGTTTGTCTCCCTCCCAATCCCATCTTGTTTCATTTATTAGTGTGGCTTTTTTAAAAGAAAATACCAAAACCTGAACTTGGACAACACAAGGAAGACTCAGCTGAAATCAGAAAATCTGCTCACAGAAGACAATTAGGACCAGCTTCCTCATCTTTGGGGAGAGAACATCAACCAGTCTTCGTGTCTTTTTTTTTTTTTTTTTTTAAGGATGATCTAGAGTAGAATCTAACAAATTGTTTGAGTAATATTGTTTTTTAACCATACATTGTCCCAAAAGTGCTTGTATGTTTTGCAGAAAATAAACTTGAGAAATATCTAATATTAAATAAAATTAAACTGTTTTCTTTACAGAAGTGCCTTTAATACAGAAATATACTTTGTGATATTTTTTCCCCAAGAGAAGGTACAGCAATTTCCAACCTTATTTGCCTAAGAATTGGCATTTCTATTAATGTTTCCCAACGTGGTCTTCTACAAAGTACATCTTGGGGGACAGTGGTCAGAAGCTTTTCCTAGTCTAGCATTTTCAAGATCCTAAGATGTTGCCTATTATTTCAAATCAGGCCATGAAAAAGCACCACCTGTAACAAATGTAAAAAGTAGAAAAACAGAAGTCACCAAAACAGGAACTAGGGAGGCGAAGAGAAAACCAAGACTTTGTTCTGTTGTATGTATGAGTATATCTATTTAAATAATGCACTGTGCTAATCCTTACCCAGCTTCCTGCTTAGTGAATTGCTTAGGAGACTTTTGTTGCTCAGTAAATACTGTCATTAGGAGAGAGCACTCTTCCACAGGAGGAGATGGAACTGGCCTGGGAGTTGGGAGCACAGATTAGGGCCTTGTTACAGGCTGACTTTGTTCTTAGTATCTTATTTTATCTTTATGCCCTATGTTAAAACTTGACTCATCTCCCTACTCTTAACCCTACAGTGGAGAAATCTTTCTTTTCAAGTATCATAAAAGTTATCGCATAAAAATTAAATGGTGTATCAGTATATAATGTACAAAGTGATCCTTATCTTTAATTCAGATACTTTCATTATTTCTTTTAAATTTTATTTTTTTTTCTGAAATGTATATGTATATAAGGTATGAATTAGGGACTGGATTTTGTTTTTTCATTTTTCATTTTGTTTGTTTTCTCCCAGAAGCATAACTAACTTGCCAACTCCTTTGTTTTTCCACACTCCTATATCGCAGGGGTTAAAAGACTAAACATTTCCCAGACTCCCTTGCAGGTGGGTTTCTAGTTTAGGTTTTGGCAGTGAGAGGCACTTGCATAAGACTGGAAGGTGGAAAGATAGAGAAGTCTTTCTTTTGGCTGTGGCCTCCAGGAGTGGTGGCAGCTTCCTGCAACTCCTGTCCTCTGGGTGATACCAACTCTCCTGTTTTTATTTTCTAGCCCTTCTGACAAATTTGAAACATAACTCTCTCTATTAAATCCCTTTCTGCTTGAAATATCTAGAGTGGTTTCTGTTTTGTTGTTGACCTTGAGTCTAATTATATTATTTCCAATGAATAATAGTTGTCCCTATGTCATTTATTGAAATGGACATTAATAATGTGAAATTCTGCTGTTACTCCTTGTGAAATTCATATACATACATAGAAATTTTGGAAATTTAATTTTGTTTCACTGATCTGTTTGTTCTTGTACCAGTACCACAATTGAAGGAACATTTTCTAGCATTATGCAAATGATAAATTCAAAAGAGCACAAAGGTGTCTAAAAAAGGAAAAGTAAGTCTCCCTTTCCACCCCCAATTTCTTTCCAAATGCAACCACTGTTAATAA
Organism: Lutra lutra; assembly: GCF_902655055.1. NCBI lineage: Eukaryota > Metazoa > Chordata > Mammalia > Carnivora > Mustelidae > Lutra > Lutra lutra. Next base: position 47,744,892 of record NC_062293.1, read on the forward strand.
ATTTTTAGCTGTTCTTTTAAAAATATTCCTATGAGGGCGCCTGGGTGGCTCAGTGAGTTAAAGCCTCTGCTCAGGTCACGATCCCAGGTTTCTGGGATCAAGTCCCACATCAGTCTTTCTGCTCAACAGGGAGTCTGCTTCTTCCTCTCCCCCACCCCTCTGCTCATTCGCGAGCTCTCTCTGTCTCTCTCAAATAAATCAATGAAATCTTTTAAAAGATATTTATTTGTCAGAGAGAGAGCGCGCACAAGCAGGGGGAACGTCAGGCAGAAGGAGACGCAGGCTCCTCGATAAGCAGGCAGCCTGATGTGGAACTCCATCCCAGGACTCTGAGTCGAAGGCAAATGCTTAACTGACTGAGCCACCCAGGTGTCCCCTGAACTTTGTTTTTTAATAGCTTTTTAGTTGATTCTCTTGGATTTTCAAAGGAGAAAATCCTATCCGGAAATAATGGTGATTTGGATTCTTTTTTATATTTATACTCTTTTCACCCTTATTTCTTTGACTAGAAGTTGTAGAGCTCTGAAAAGTTAATGGGATTGCTCTGTGTACCTCCACTGCCTGCCTCACACCCTGCCCATGGCCCGACTCCCTGCTATCCTGCCTTTGGGCAGTTTCTGGGGCTTGGTTGGAAAATGCATCCACTTCTCATGGAGCCTATTATTTTACCTGTGTTAAATCACTAGGCTCTTTGGCATGATCAACTTTTCTGTTGATTTGATTCCATCTGCTTCACTTCTTTCAGGAATTCCTTCATATTTATAGTCCCTTTATTATATCATTCTCTCTTTCCAGTGCTACAGCTCTTCCTTCCTTCATATATATATATATATATATATATATATATATATATATATATATATGATTTTATTTATTTATTTGACAGAGATCACAAGCAGGCAGAGAGGCAGGCAGAGAGAGGGGGTGGGAAGCAGGCTCCCTGCTGTTTAGGCCTAATGCGGGCTCGATCCCAGGACCTTGAGATCATGACCTGAGCGGAAGGCAGAGGCTTAACCCACTGAACCACCCAGGTGCCCCCTTCTTTATATTTCTTGAGTTATTTCAGAGGATATGCCTTTGAAGGCAAAAAAAGAGGTAAGTTTGCTTCAATATTTCTCTGTTGTTGGGCTTAGAAGTTTCATCCAAATTTTCTGCATTATAGGTGACTTAGAGCCCTTGCTTTTATACTTTTTTATTACATATAAAACCCTACTCTCATTATAACAGTCAAGCCTTATACTGTGTACCTATGATCTAGTGACTGACAGCTGTGCTGATCTGATTGGAGTTAAGCCAATGCAAGTGTAGTTAAGAGACTACATAAGGAACCAGCCTGAGAAGGGAAGAGACTTATAAGGAGACATGATTAGATTTTATAGATTCATGTACTAGCTCGGGCCAAGGCCTTGTCTTTATTTTAAAAGATGCCTTTCTAGGGGCGCCTGGGTGGCTCAGTGGGTTAAAGCCTCTGCCTTCGGCTCAGGTCATGATCCCAGGGTCCTGGGATCGAGCCCCACATCGGGCTCTCTGCTCAGCGGGGAGCCTGCTTTCCCCTCTCTCTCTGCCTACTTCTCTGCCTACTTGTGCTCTCTGTCTGTCAAATAAAAAAATAAATCTTTAAAAAAAAAAAAGTTTGAAGATGCATTTAAAAAAAAAAAAAAAGATGCCTTTCTAGGGCCAGGCATTTTCCATTTCCTGTTCACCCTCCTCTGCCTGGGAATAGGAAGTGCCAAAACTTGTATTGATCTAAGAACAGTGGGTCATGACCACTGTCCTGACCAGATAAGGACCAACATGAGGTCAGCTCGACACCAGCATGGGGAAAATGCCCCTTGTGATTTCTCTGTTTTCATTTCCCCTATTACAGTCTTAATGAGTACAGATTCAAATAACCTTTTTCTCTTGTGATAACATCGGAACTTTGGATTTGGTTGTTGGAGGGATGACATCAGGCAGATGTGAAAACCTAAATCTGCCAACTGTTTAGGCCTAATTAAGTTTTGAGAAAGGGATGCTTCTTATGGCCAACCCCAGCAGCCTTACGTTATCCACAAATGGCATATGCTCTGTGTATATCTCTTCCCCTGCAAGTAGGGATATTTATTTAAGATCAGGATCTAGGTATTTTTGGGTCTCCTAGCTATAATTAGTAATGGTAAATCTTGTAATAGTGCCAGAAGTCTACCATTACTTTTTTTTTTTTTAAAGATTTTATTTTTAAGTAATCTCTATACCTAGCATGGAGCCCAAATCCACTCACTGAGATCAAGAGTTGTGTGCTCTACCACCTGAGCCAGCCAGCCCTGTCATTATTTTAAGAATGGATTTAGTAAATGGAATCAAGGGAAACATTGAATTACTTTAGGAAGAGTAGTTCTAATATCAGAGTTCAGGAAGTAGCTGGATGATTGTCTTTTTTTTTTTAAGATTTTATTTATTTATTTGACAGAGATCACAAGGAGGCAGAGAGGCAGGCAGAGAGAGAGGGGGAAGCAGGCTGCCCACTGAGCAGAGAGCCCGATGCGGGGCTCCATCCCAGGACACAGATCATGACCTGAGCCGAAGGCAGAGGCTTAACCCACTGAGCCACCCAGGTGCCCCTGGATGATTGTCTTAATAGACAATTCCCAACTTCAGTTAACTCATTTGATTAATAGAAGGATATTTGGAAAAGTACATAAATAATAAGACTGTGATAGTAAGATCAGAATAAAAATGAAAAATGAAAAATTGGGGCACCTGGGTGACACAGTCTGTTAAGCGTCAGACTCTTGGTTTCAGCTCAGGTCGTGATCTCAGGGTTTGAAGCCCCCTTCAGACTCTGCTCTCAGCAGTGAAATCTGCTGGAGATTTTCTGTCCCTCTCCCTCTGCCCCTCCTGCACATGCTTCCTCTTTCTCAAATAGATAAATCTTAAAAAAAAAAAATGAAAAATTGCCTTTGTCACACCCGGCCCCATCCAAGCCCCTCCTTAGAAGCTGGGATGAACTGGTTTAGCATACATCCCTCCAGGCTTTATTCTGTGCATTTATAAATATTCACGTATATACAAATAGTATATAATTTTGGGTTTTGTTTTCTTTTACATAAATAGAATCATATATTCTGCCATTTGTGACCATTTTCAAGGAACCAGTGTCAGAAAAAGTGCTGCTGCCAAATGTGGGTGAAGTGGATAGGGAGAGGTGACACCTTCAGATAATGTGTCTTTGGGGGAATTAATAACTTAAATTTGCATAGCTCTTTACAGCTTATAAAGAGGCCCTTTCAACTTCTTCCAAAAGTGCAATTAAAGACATTTTTGTAATTGCTATACGGTGCCAAAGAGTTTTCCAAAAGGACTGAGCTATGTTACATGGTTAGCAGCATGAACATGTTCTGGGATCTCTTTTCACTTAACTTGTTTGGTTGATGGGTGTATAATCACAGCTTTAGTTTACTTTCTTTGCTGGCAAGACCATGTATTTTCCCATGAACTAAGATGACTTCTTCCCCCACTCTCTGCTTTACTTTTTCTTTCTTGTCTAGTTAAAATGTGGCCCTGGTAGTTTCTCATTAGCTCTTCTGAACTGCACCATCTTCTGGGATAGAAGTAAAAGAAGTATTTCTCCCTCTGAACTCAGAAACCTCTGGGCGAGTAAGGGTGATTTGACACAGAATTGGAGCAATGTGACTTCCAGACTGGGGGAACTGAGTGATACAAATTTGCTGGTGGGCGTTAGGAAGCAGTAGTCCTTACTGGTGGTCTGTCCAAAAGAGAAACTCTTCCTAAGTACCACAAAGAAGCCAAGACCATGGTGCCAACCTCCAGGAGAGCCCGCTGGAGGCTCTGCTCCTCCCTCTCCCTCTATCCTTAAAAGAGGATTCTGGGGCCCAATAGCCAGTCAAAGTCCTCAGGGCAGACCTGGGAGGGAGATGATTGAAGATGTGGTCCCTGGGGATGTCTCCTGTCCAGGGCCTGGGAAAGGGGCCTGGACTCACCCTGCCTAGAGTGCTGGCAGATGTTCTCAGGCTCTTGGCCTTGGTTTCTGGGGTTTGATTAGTGTCCTACTCTGGGGTAACCTTTTTTCTCTTTAGAGCTGTGAGGTCAGAGATTAAGGTTGGAGCACTGGGGTGGGAGAAAACACCGCTGAACCACTTTGATCCTGCAAACCTTGGAGATTTCGTAGTCTCGGAAGAAGCTACCAGCCTAACTCCTGGCACTTTACACTGGGACTTGGGGGACTTTGCTCAGTGATGAAGCAAAGGGACAGAGGCTCAGGGACTTTGCCCTGTGGATCAGCTAGCTAGTGAAGGACACTAATACCTCTAAGTCAGGGGTTTCTAACTTTTTTCTGTGTCATAGACCCCTTTGGTGGTCTGGTGAAACACAGGGACCCCTTTTCAGACTTTTCCCCAACATCATACTATGAAGAGTTGAATCTAGTTTCTTCCATTAACATTTTACACTAGGCTCGCCTTATCACATATTTTCCCATCTATCCATCCATCAGCTTGTTTTTGAATATGTACAATAAAAGTTTACACATAACCAATTATATTGACATATAATACTCAGAATATTTAAAAATTCTTATGGAGATACATGTGTTTCTTCATTAAAGTGTTAAAGCATCAGGTCTAATAACTACCCTTCTTTCAAAGTAGTGATGAGCTTAAAATGTATTTTGAGATATCTGCAATAATTGTAATGTGGAAAGATAGCTGTATTCTATTGGTGCCAAGATACAGATATTGCTAATATTGCTATGGTTTGTTGCCTACATTCATAATTAAAGGAAATGTTAAATTTCAGTTAAAGAGGGACGCCTGGGTGGCTCAGTGGGTTAAGCCACTGCCTTCGGCTCAGGTCATGATCCTGGGGTCCTGGGATCGAGTCCCGCATCCGGCTCCTTGCTCGGTGGGGAGCCTGCTTCCTCCTCTCTCTCTGCCTGCCTCTCTGCCTGCTTGTGTGTACTCTCTCTCTCTGACAAATAAATAAAATCTTTAAAAAAAATTTTCAGTTAAAGAGCAGGAAAAAATATGTAACATATTTTTCATCCAACTTCACAGACCTCCTACGTTATATGTTCTGGTCCATTTAAGAAAAGCAGTGTCCTACGCTGGGCTTTGTACATGTGCAGCTAATTTTAACGATCACTCTGTTTTAGCTCTGTTTTATGGAGGAAGAAACAACCCCACAGGTCTGGTATATAGCAGAGCTGTTGGAACAGCAGCAGATCTCCAAATCTAATGACTTTTCCCAGAAAATCTTCCTGACGGACTTGGCAAGGCTACAGTGAAAGCCTTGGGTGGAATGGTGGTTTTCAGACTTCTCTGGGCACAAGAGGTACAGGTGGAGCTCAGCATTTCAGGTTCCTTGGCCTTGTCCACTAAAGGCTCTTGATGCTCTGGTCCAGCTCTGGCCCAAAAAATCTGCTTTTTTGGCAAGCACTCTAGATGATTTTCATGCAAGAGTCACCCCCTGGAGGATACTAGTTGTGAGAACAGAGCTTGTTCATCTGATTATACTTTGTCCATGGATAGGCCTTAACACAGACTTGGAATCTTGATGACGAAGAAGTTGCTTCAGGAGACAAATTTAACTTAATACTCTGGCAGAATTATCTCTGAAATCTTCTATGAATATGCACACAAAAATAAAAGCTGAGTCACTCTGTCCTCAGAGACTTCAAATATTCAGGCTAATGGCCAGAGGCAGGGTGATCAGGAATCAGTCCTTCCTTCCTTCCTTCTTGTCCCCCACCCCCTCTCTTACCACTCCACAAGGCTCCATGACCACCTACTTCATGAAGCCTGTGGTATAAAGAGTGCTAAAGTCCCTTCCTCCACTCAAAATCCTATATGACAGATATATACCCAATTGTAACTCCCTAAATTGTACAGATCCTGTCCTTCGGGAATTTAGAGAACTTGAGGGATTGATTCTGGAAGCTTTCGTGAACGAGGCAGACCCCTTGAAGCCATGGAGGACTGAGGGGAGACCAGCCGTGGGCAAAAGCATGGAGGCTGGAAAATGAAGGATGCGATAAAGCATGCGAGCCAATTCGGCTGAAGCAGAGTGTGTCTAATGGAGCATGTGAGGCTGGAGAGCAGGTGCGGATGGTAATTGCAATAAAGAATAACTTAAGGAAGAGTTGTGTATAAGGAACTGTGGGAAGACACAACTACTCACAGTATGATTTTTATGCAAGGATTTCCTGCTCATTCTCATTTCACTACTACTTTAGTTCTGTGAATTTGAGAGTGGAGCAGAGTGGCGCGGATGGATATGAGGAATTTCTTGAAGGTCTGTGGGAGAAAGCACTGTAGGGAGCAGGAGGAAGAACAAGATGAGCTTGCTCTAAGACATACCGTGTTAGAGTTGGTTGACTTGAGTTGAATCTTTATCCTTTTTGGTGCTCAGTGGACCAACATTTGAGTCTACTCTTTTTTTTTTTTTTTTAAGATTTTATTTATTTGACAGAGAGAGATCACAAGTAGGCAGAGAGGCAGGCAGAGAGAGAGGGGAGGAAGCAGGCTCCCTGTGGAGCAGAGAGCCCAACACGGGGCTTGATCCCAGGACCCTGGGATCATGACCTGAGTCGAAGGCAGAGGCTTTAACCCACTGAGCCACCCAGGCGCCCCGAGTCTACTCTTTTTTTTTTTTTTTCAGCGTAACAGTATTCACTGTTTTTGCACCACACCCAGTGCTCCATGCAATCCGTGCCCTCTCCAATACCCACCACCTGGTTCCCCCAACCTCCCACCCCCCACCCCTTCAAAACCCTCAGATTGTTTTTCAGAGTCCATAGTCTCTCATGGTTCATTCACCTGCCCTTCCAATTTCCCTCAACTCCCTTCTCCTCTTCATCTCCCCTTGTCCTCCATGTTATTTGTTATGCTCCACAAATAAGTGAAACCATATGATACTTGACTCTCTCTGCTTGACTTATTTCACTCAGCATAATCTCTTCCAGTCCCGTTCATGTTGCTACAAAAGTTGGGTATTCATCCTTTCTGATGGAGGCATAATACTCCATAGTGTGTATGGACCACATCTTCCTTATCCATTTATCCGTTGAAGGGCTTCTTGGTTCTTTCCAGTTTGGTGACCGTGGCCATTGCTGATATAAACATTGGGGTACAGATGGCCCTTCTTTTCACTACATCTGTATCTTTGGGGTAAATACCCAGTAGTGCAATTGCAGGGTCATAGGGAAGCTCTATTTTTAATTTCTTGAGGAATCTCCACACTGTTTTCCAAAGTGGCTGCACCAACTTGCATTCTCACCAACAGTGTAAGAGGGTTCCCGAGTCTACTCTTTTTTTTTTAAATATTTTATTTATTTATTTGACAGAGAGATCACAAGTAGACAGAGAGGCAGGCAGAGAGAGAGAGAGGGAAGCAGACTCCCTGCCGAGCAGAGAGCCCGATGCGGGACTCAATCCCAGGACCCCGAGATCATGACCTGAGCCGAAGGCAGCGGCCCAACCCACTGAGCCACCCAGGCGTCCCCGAGTCTACTCTTTTAAGCACTTGATATCTGCACAGAGTTTTTCCCCAGGTTGCATTTTGAGAACTAAGTAATGAATAACAACGCATCAATTAAGATGGGTCATGGGAGCCACTGATGGACTCAGAAATGCTTCCCACAGAGAGGATCTTTCTTTTCCTGTTGACCGTATTGAAATGACATTAATAATGCATCTGCTACTTCTTAAATGGACCAGTAATGTCTATTAACGGAATATGTTTTTCATAGCAGGATTATCAGAACAAGAGAAAAAATCAAAGGAGAAATTTGTGGGACCTTTTCTTTTTTAAAAGATTTATTTATTTATTTTATTTGACAGAGATCACAAGTAGGCAGAGAGGCAGGCGGGGGTGGTGGGAGGGGGGAAGCAGACTTGCTGCTGAGCAGAGAGCCCAATGCAGGGCTTGATCCAAGGACTCTGGGATCATGACCTGAGCTGAAGGCAGAGGCTTTAACCCACTGAGCCACCCAGGCACCCCATGCTTTGTGGGACCTTATGTAAAACCCTTTCCACACCATGCCTTTCCCACTCTTGTCCCTTCTGTGCCATCCAGGATGCTTGGGACTCTGAAGAAAGGCCAGGTCTGCAGATGGTCCTCAAAGGCCTTTCTTACATTGCTGTGACCTCCTTTTGTGCCCCAGCATAGACTCAAATCTTCTACCTCTAGGCCCTGCATGAACCCTCCTCTCCTTGGGGGTGGGAAGCAGAAACACATTCACTATGTGTAAGTAATATCTGAACCTGCAAGAACCATATTATTTTATGGAATTTGTGAGGTTTTAAATTTCTCCTTGTCTTCCTTTAATTGGCGGGGGGGACATTTTCTGGGTTTGTTAGTCTCCTCAGACTAAAGGAAAAGCTCTAATACTGGGAGAAGCCCTTACTAGGGCTGGAGAGAAAAGGAGGAAACCATGTGTCTTTGGAGGCCGCAGGGTGAACAAGTGATAACCTCCAGGCCTCTGATGGAAACACAGTAGTGCCACCCACCTGCAGCCAGCCCATGATTTCCCTCCTAGAAACTCCTTCTCATCTCCTACAGAATGGGTTTTTCTTGATTAAAGGGGTGATTTCGTTGCAATTCTCCTGCTTCTAAGGCTCACTCTATTGTACCATACTTCCTCCTTTATAATCTCTAAAATTCATAGGAGAAGGAAGAGAGAATGGTATGGGGAAAAGGTTGGAATCAGAGTCAGGAGGGCCTGCTTTCCACTAAGTAAAGCACTAACACATTTCTTTGGGGGGACATGTGGAGGCTCTGCCTGTTTCAATTTTAACACCTGAGAATCTGCTATTTTTTTTTAAAGATTTACTTATTTATTCTAGAGAGAGAACATAAGTTGGGTGGGGGGTAGGAACAGAGGGAGAGGGAGAGAATCCTCAAGACTTCCCACTGAGCACAGAGCTTGACACAGGGCTCGATTCCAGGACCTAGAGATCATGACCTGAGTCAAAATCAAGTCGGATACTCATCCAACTGAGCCACCCAGGCACCCTGAGGATCCACCATATTTTTAACTAGAGATTATCCCAGGACACAGAGCAGACCAAGATGGCCACAGCAATGGGTTCAAACCACACAGAACAATAGGTTTAAAATGTTGGCAGGTAGGGGCGCCTGGGTGGCTCAGTGGGTTAAGCCGCTGCCTTCGGCTCAGGTCATGATCTCAGAGTCCTGGGATCGAGCCCCGCATCAGGCTCTCCGCTCAGCAGGGAGCCTGCTTCCTCCTCTCTCTCTGCCTGCCTCTCTGCCTGCTTGTGTTCTCTCTGTCAAATAAATAAAATCTTTAAAAAAAAAAATGTTGGCAGGTCTTAGGAGTAAGTGAGATGAAAGAAAAAGGAAAAAGGCCCTTTAGAAATTCATTTTATAATTCCCCATCCACTTTATTGCTGGTACCTTAGGTCACTGAGCTAGACAAAGTCTTGTGAACAAGATGAGAATAGATAAATTCACTCACTGCCAAGCCTTCTTTCAAGTGGACAGCACTCATAATGAAGCATCATGTAGACACCTTTGGGAGAGGAGAGGGAAGGGATGTGTGGTGAGGCAGGGAGGGGTTTTGGCTACTCTGAAGACAGGCCATTCATCCCTGACCCCTGACAGGAAGTGAAGTTTCAAGGCACTCAGTCATTTCTTGCCATGCCAGAGTGCTCTCTCCCCCAGCAGCAGTGGGAGCTCCCAAAGATGGTGCCCATTCTCTTGAATGACCCCTCACTCTGATATGGCATCATGAGAGAGTCTGTTGTCCTTTGAGGAGCCCTCTATGACTGGGCCTCATCAGTGACCTCCCTCCACAGTAGCAGGGCAAATGTGTGAGCTCCACACTGTCATCCAGAGAAGCCACGGGTTCTAGAGGACTGAGCCTTGAGTGGGTGGCTGGGAGACCCAAGACTGACTATAGCTTCTCAGGTGACCTAGGACCTTGTTCCATCAAATGCATAATAGGATTGAGAGTTACTTCTCCGGCTGGGTTCACAGAGTGAGTCACATGAGTTAATGTGGAAACTGTAAAGCACTGTGCTTATTGTGACAGTGGACATCATTGCTTGGGCTGTAGAGCCAGATCACCTGGATTCAAATTCTGGCTCAGATGCTTACTAGGAGACACTCCTAGCCTCTTAGGGAAATGTAAACATAATGATTGTACCAACCACGTAGGCGTTACGGTTGTGATGATTAAGTGAGCCAACAAACATAATGCATCCAGAAGAAGGCTTCTGGGGTTAGGTAGAAACTGGAGAACCTGTCACTCAAAAGCAACAGGCAGGGTGCCTGGGTGGCTCAGTGGGTTAAAGCCTCTGCCTTTGGCTCAGGTCATGATCCCAGGGTCCTGGGATCGAGCCCTGCATCGGGCTCTCTGCTCTCTGGGGAGTCTGCTTCCTCCTCTCTCTCTGCCTGCTTCTCTGCCTACTTGTGATCTCTGTCAAATAAATAAATAAAATTAAATTAAATTTAAAAAGTAACAGGCAATTTTCTTTCAAGTGGAGAATACATCTTAGTTTTGGAAACATCCCTGACTTAGAATTTTATAAGGGAAATGTAAAAAGCATAGGCCCCTTCTCCCACTTCAGGTGTATTGAGTGTCAAGCTGAACTTGTGGGGGTGGTGAGCTGTCCTCCCACGTGGAGGATTGCAGACACTTGGGTTTGCAGCTTTCCAGAAGCATTTCACACAGTGTTTTGACCATGACCCCAGGAAGAAATACATTCCACGTCATATGCACACACTCATACTCCAAACAACAGTTTCATGAAACTGTGCCTACACTTGCTTCCTTAATAAGCACACTGATACCTCTCTCTCTCTCTCTCTTTCTCTTTCTCTTTCTCTTTCTCTTTCTCTTTCTCTTTCTCTCTTCCTCTTTTGAGCAGGGGATATGCTGTTTGTAACCCAGTAAATGGGTATCATGACCCACTGATGGGTCTGGACCTAGTAGTCTGAGAAGCTGTGCTATGAGGGAACCCACAGGAGGGGTCTGGCCTGACCCCAAAAGTGGCCCTTTCCCTTCCAGTTCTACCGCATGTGGTCCCTAAAGCTTTATGACAGTTCTATCAGAAACTGCAGCCTGGTCTTCGCTGAGTCATGGGGTGTTCAGGAAGGGCTGCCCATACTGCAAATTAGAGCAGAGCCCCTTCTCTAAAGCCAGAGCGGCAGTCAGGACGAGCCACATATAGAGGACGGGGGGCTTTCCAGTTCAGCCTTAGCAGCAGCACACAGGGAGGGGCTGAGCAAGCAAGAACAGGGGAGTGTGCCCTGGACTGGGGCTAGCTGTAAGCTCTGCCCAATGACCTGGGTCCTCAGTTACCCAACCTGAGAAATGAAGGCCTGTGTCTCTGGGGATCTCACAGCAGAATAAATAGTCCAGGCCACAAAGCCTGGAAATCACTTTGGGGAGTGGAGAGACCCATTGTGGCACCATCTTATATGCGGCTTATGCAAGGATAAGGGGCCCTGTCGAATGGTGTTTTTCAGCCTCAAGCTCTTTTTAAGCCAGATCTTGAGACCCTGAAAGGCTAATTTCCTCGTGGGCTCAGGTGGATAGAATCTTCACAGGTGTGATGTCACTCCATTGAGGCTGCCTCTCCCCTGAGTACTGGAGAGCCATGTGAAAGGAGCGCTGAGAAAGAGGCTGGTAGGAGAGTGAGGAAGTAAGGTCTAGTGACAATTCCCAAACCTTCCCCCCAGGATGATATCAGCTTCTAAAATCCCCACTCATGACTGGGACAGGACAGCAGCTCCAAATCCCTCCCTGTTTAAAAAATCGGAGCTGAGGGGCGCCTGGGTGGCTCAGTGGGTTAAAGCCTCTGCCTTCGGCTCGGGTCATGGTCCCGGGGTCCTGGGATCGAGCCCCGCGTCAGGCTCTCTGCTCAGCGGGGAGTCTGCTTCCTCCTCTCTCTCTCTGCCTGCCTCTCTGCCTATTGTGATCTCTGTCTGTCAGATAAATAAATAAAAATCTTTAAGAAAAATCGGAGCTGAGTTTGTTCACACACTTGACAAATATGTATTGAGTTAATATATGGCAGATACAGCAGTGGACATCAGACACAGATGTCCAAAGGCAAGGTCCCCATGCTCCAAGAGCTTATGGTCTTAGTGGGGGACACGGTCAATAAGTAAACAAGATCCTAGGCAAGAATGACAAGTGTTTTCAGGGAATAAGAAGGGTAAATGGGGTAGAAAGTGACTGGGGTAGGGGCCACTTTTGGTGGGATGGTAATAAGAATACATCTTTTGAGGAAATGGTGTTTGAATTTGATGAAAAGGTTTAAAGATCTCTGCTTCCCAAACGACGGTTTGAGAGCAAAATACAGATCCCCAGGCCCCATCCTAGACTTAGGGGATGAAAATATCAGAGGCAGGGCACAGGGATTTGCATTTTGCCTCCAAATGATTCCCATGCACACTAAAACTGGACACCCACTGCCCTGTAGCCTTTACTTTTAGAGAGAGTCACCTTGGTGAACTTTTAGGACCCTTCCAAGCCCTGGAGACTTGGTTCAGGGAAGGGAAGGTGTGTGAAGGGCCAGCACAGAGAGGAGCAGGACTGCTTCCGGTCAGATGGCAGGATGCAGAAACACACAGGACCTGCCTTTCTGTGGCTGTCACAAATTCTAAAACTGATCTAAAACTTCATCCCAGTGCCCATTCCCTCTTAATTTCACCTGTTGTGAGGAGAGGTGTGGTTTTAGCACCCTAGATTAGGCCCATCTCTTGCTCTGGGAACGTTTCAGACGGTTGGTTTGAACTCTTTCCAAGCATACTTTGTGATTCTGCCTGCATCTTGGCACCCCCAGCCCATCTGTCTGTCCTAGGTACCCTATGAGTTCTTCATGCTGTGGATGCTGGGACCTGCTTGGCAACTGACTCCCTGGGAGCGTCTGGTTTTAAGTAACAGCAGCTGCTCCCGGAGCAACACCCACTTTATCACAGAGGACACAGGAGCCATGGGTCAGGCAAGTCTTCAGACTCCCTCAGCCTGTGTGGTGAGAATCAGGGTGCCCCCCCCCCCCCCCCCCCCCCCCCGAGCAGGAAAAATCAAACCCAGGGTGCCTGCCTGCAAATGCTCTTTACCTCCTTCACTTCCTGCGCCTTAGGTCCCTCTTCCCCTGGCCTCAGTTTCCCCATCTATTCAATCTATCCAACACCCACCCCAGGATTGCTTTGGGAGGAGAAAAAGTGGGGTTGCTGGAGAAGCAGCACCTCCTACTCTCCTCTCCTCGCCCCTGCTCCTCCAGCGCCGGTTTCTGCTTTCCGGCTGGGGGGCCTCACGGGCGGCCCTGCGCCTCAAGAATGCCCTCGTAGGCGTGTGTCATCGTCACGGGAGGAGGAAGAGGGAGAGGCGGCTGCAAGGTCGCCACCCTCCACCCCCGGCCCCCGACCCCCCAGCGGCGTCTTCCGCAGCGTCGCCAGCAGCGGCCCGCGCCCCCGCGCGCTCCCCGCCTTGCCCGCCTCCGGCCCCGCGCGCCCGCCCCGGCGACCCTGCCGCTTGGAGCCGCGCCCCCGGGAGCCGCAGTGCCCAGCCGCCCGGGGCCGGCGCGGATCAGGCGGCGAGAGGCGGCTCCCATGCGGCACCCGCGTGGAGGCGCGGGCGGCGGGCGCAGGTGACAAGGCGCCATGGGGCAGGCGGGCTGCAAGGGGCTTTCCCAGTCGCTGTTCGACTACAAGACCGAGAAGTATGTCATCGCCAAGAACAAGAAGGTGGGCCTGCTCTACCGGCTGCTGCAGGTCTCCATCCTGACCTACCTGGTGGTGTGAGTTCTCCGGGGGCTTTCAGGGAGGCTCTGGGCCCGGGACATGGATGCGCGGTCCCTGTGCTTGGGAAGGGGCTCTTGGGGGTAAGAGGGGCAGGGGAACAGGGAGCCCACTGTTTACCCCACCGGCTCTGGAGGTGATGAGATGCGGGCAGGGACTTCAGCATTCCTTCATTTATGAGGCTCTCGGTGGGCTGCTCCTTCTGGCTGGAACTCTGGGTGTTGGGGGAGGGGGGCAAAGATGCAGGGGGCTGCGCTCCAGCTGTTGCCCTGAGAGCCTCCCTGGTGCGTTGGCCTGGTGCAGGCCCAGGGCACCGGGTGGGTTATTTATAATCACTGAGCTCATGTGCCAAGCTCCTGGCTGGGGCAACTCAGCAGCCTGGCATGTCCCGGCACTCGCTTCTGTCAACTCACCCCATCCCTGGCTGGCCTTTCTCGTGTCCGGCTAGGAGTCCTGCCCAGAGGCCCACTACCCCGCAACCGGCTGGATGGGCTGTCTCCCCTTTACCCCTCTCACCATGAGGGGAGGGGGCAACTCCTGGGAGTTGCTCAGCCAGGCACTGTTCTGAGTCCTTCCCCCAGAAGGGAGGGAACAGGTGGAGCAAGGAAATGGCACCTCTTTTACTGCCTTAGTGAATGCGGTTGAGTCCCTCCTATTTCCTGACTGGGGGAGGAGCAGATGGTGCTTCTGAGAGGGCCACCCTGACCTCACAAGGAGGCCAAGTGCCCATGGAGCTTCCTCCCTAAGGCACCTGAATGTCTTCCACCTGAGGGCCTTTGTACATGCCGGTCCACAGCCAGGCACACCTTTACTCCTCTACTTGGCTAAAGCCCACTTGTCCTTCAGACCCAGGTTCTTGAATCACTCCCCTGATATATTCCATAGGGATTGTTTGCTTGTCTGACTCCCATCCAGTTTGGGGATGCCATGAAGGCAGGCATAGCCTGGCATCATCTAACCACTTAGAAAGTAGGTGTGAAATGAATGAATGAATGCGTGTTGTTCCTTGGGCATTTGCTGAATGTTTCTGTCCAGGCTGGGTCCAGTGTGTCCCTACTAAAATGGCTAGTTGGCTCGTTGTCACAGCCCTTTCAGGTTTCCCCGGAGGACAGGAGAGTCTAGGGCCTAGGATGTAGCAGGTCTGCCCCAGAGATGAAGAGGGTGAGCACATCCTGGTTGGCACCAAAGAACCCTTACTGGCACTCTGAGAGGTGCAGAACAAACCCCGCCCCCCCCCACTTGCCACTCCTGCATGACCTCAGGCAGGCTGCTTCCTGCCCTTCCCTGGCCTCCGGGTTTTCCCAACTTTTTCTAAAGGATTAACCTGGACAATCTCTAACCTTAACAGTAAATGTCAACACTAGGTTGGTTAGATCCCATTTTGAGTTCTTCCATGGCCCAGCTCTCACTGTGCTAAGCAATTTATATGTGCCGTTTAATTAAC
Organism: Lutra lutra; assembly: GCF_902655055.1. NCBI lineage: Eukaryota > Metazoa > Chordata > Mammalia > Carnivora > Mustelidae > Lutra > Lutra lutra. The sequence goes on from NC_062293.1 coordinate 47,760,103, forward strand.
CAAAAAAAAAAAAATTTTTTTTTTTTTTTTTTTTTGTATTTTGACATTTTAGACTTCCAGAAAAGTTACAGGAGTAGTACAAACTTTAAAAAAAATCCTTCACCTAGATTCCTCAGATGTTAACATTTTACTACATTTGTGTTGTCCTTTCCCCTTTTTTTTCTCCACATACACATGTTGTGTGTGTATATATGCAGTTTTTGCTGTTGAAGATTAAGTTGCAGGGGTGTCCATGTGGCTCAGCTGGTCGAGTGTCTGGCTCCTGATTTGGACTCCAGTCGTGGTCAGCGGGTGTAAGATGGGATCATCGGGGAATCTGCTTCTCTCTCTCTCTCTGCCCCCACTTGCATGCTCTCTCTCTAATAAATAAGTGAATGAATAACTCTTTTTTAAAAAAGAGTAGGTTGTAGACATTATGCCTGCCCCTTTACTACTAAAGACTTAAGTGCATATTTGTTTTTTGGTTTTTTTTTTTTTTAAAGATTTTGTTTGTTTATTTGACACGTAGGCAGAGAGGCAGGCAGAGAGAAGAGGGGAAGCAGGCTCCCTGCTGGGCTCAATCCCAGGACCCTGAGATCATGACCTGAGCTGAGGCAGAGGCTTAACCCGACTGAGCCACCCAGGTGTCCCTTGAATTCGTATTTCTTAAAACCAAGGAATTCTCTTACTTAACCAAGTACACCTATGAAATCATTAACACTGAAACAATATTATTTTCTAATCTATGGATCTCTTGTAAATTGCTCTTATAATTATCTGTAATAGCAAAAAAAAAAATTCTGAAAGCTTGCCTTGCATCTGTTTATTTTGTCTTCTTAGTCTCCTTTAATCTGGAATTATACCTGAGACTGTCTTGTATATCATCACATTGATGTTTTTTGAAAAGTAGAGGATTTTTATTTTATTACAACTTTTTAGTTGAAGTAAAATTCACCTAACATGTAATTCACGATTTTAACTATTTAAAATTATACGATTCAGTGGTTTTTAGTACATGTGCAATGTTGTACAACTGTCAACCACTGTCTTATTTCAGAACATTTCCAACACCCCAAAAAGGAACCCACATCTATTAGCAGCCAGTTGGAATTTCCCCTTACCCCCAGCACTTGGCAACCACCAATGTACTTTCTGTCTCTATAGATTTACCTCTTCTGGACATTTTATATAAATCAAATCATACGACATGTGGTCTTTTTTTGGTGTGGCTTCTTCACTTAACATAGTGTTTTCCATGTTTATCCATGTGACAGCATGAATCAGTACTTCATTCCATTTATAGCTAAAAAATACCCACATTTTGTTTGGACTGTTTCTACTTTTTGACTCTCATGAATAACATTATGAAGGACATTCATGTGCAAGTTTGGGTGTGGATATATGTTTTCAGTTCTCTTGGATATATATTTTTGTCAGTAAGTTGCTGGGTCAACTACCAAGCTGTTTTCCACAGCAGCTGCACCAGCTATCAGCGAGTCCCAATTTCTCTGCATCCTCACCAACACTTGTTATTTTCCTTTTTTTTTTTTTTTAAATTTACAGCTATCTTATTTGGTGTAAAGTAGTATCTCATTGTGGTTCTGATTTTCATTTTCTTGATGACTAACGATGTTGAGCATCTTATCATGGGCTTATTGGCTGTCTCTATAACTTCTTTGAAGAAATGTCTACTCAAATCCTTGGCCCATTTTTAAATTGGGTTGTTTGTCTTTTTCATGGCTGAGTTGTAAGAGTTCTTTATATATTCTAGTTACTAGATCTTGACTCTATGATTTGCAAATATTTTCTCCCATTCTGTGTGTTATCTTTTCACTTTCTTGATAGTGTCCTTTGATGTACAAAAGTTTTAAATTTGGATGAAGTTCCACTTATCTATTTTTTCCTTTATTGTGTGTGTTTTGGTTGTCAAAGAATGTAGGATTTGTACTCTCATTTTGTAGAATGCCCCTTAGTTTGGATTTGTCAGTCTCTCCGTGAATAGTTTCAGGTTATGTATCATCTTCTTTAACTGTCTTCACACCCCTGGAGGGAGGCACTGTTACCCTGTGTTGACTCCCAGAATTCACTGGCTCTCCTGAGGTCACATCACCACGGCACAGGTGAGCAGGTTTTAGCCCAGCCTTCACCATCTTCAGGGCCTCAGCCCCTGAGAGCAGCCATTTTCTCCCTTTTCTGGGATTGCTGGCCACCTCTGCTGCTTGCAGAACCAGGTTCAAGGCAGCAGGGGAAATGTGACCCCTGCCCAGGAGCTGGTGGGAAAGGTGAAGCCCCTGTGGAAAATTCCGAGGACAGCAATGAGGCTGATGCCCACCTGTCGACCCTTTCCCTACAGTTGGGTGTTCCTGGTGAAGAAGGGTTACCAAGACACCGACACCTCCCTGCAGAGCAGCATTATCACCAAAGTCAAGGGTGTGACCTTCACCAACACATCTGAGCTTGGGGAGCGGCTTTGGGATGTTGCCGACTATGTCATCCCACCCCAGGTCTGAGTCCCATGCAGCACTGGGGCCTGGGCTGGCAGGGCCTGGCTCAGGGTGGGACACATAGGAAGGTGCTCAGCTACCTAGGGACTCCCTTGGCCCAGGACAGCTGCCAGGGTTTGGACAGTGACCCTGCCCAGCAACTTCCTCCCTGACTGTGTCTATGGGACCACTCCCTTCCCAATAAACCCTGAGCCTGTAGAAACCAAATAGGGCCCCAAGAACGCTCAGGTCAGTGTGAGTCAAGTGGCCTGGCAACAGAGAACCGCTTCCTTGTATTAGCCACTGACTGCCCTTGGGAATGGCTCCCTGGCCTTTTCCCAATCGGCCTGGGCCAGGGCCTTGGCCACCCTGCCTGGGCCTCTTCTCCCAGATCTGGGCTTGGATCCCAGGGACTGAGCTCAGAATAGGAATTCATGCAGGGGGCAGTTTGGGATTGTGGCCCTGAAAGGGACCTATCCAAGGATGTCTACTCAGAGACTTCAAAGTCAGTGGGCAAAATCTGCTGATTTTGTGGCCCCATTGTCCTCAACACCTATGCAGACACCCAACCCCTGCCAGGAAGCCTGGGAACGAGGGTCCCCAAGAGGGAAGGAGGATGTCCCTCAACTCCTCTTTGGTTCCTCAGGGAGAGAACGTCTTCTTCGTAGTCACCAACTTGATTGTGACCCCCAACCAGCGGCAGGAAACCTGTGCTGAGGTTTGATGGGGTGCAGAAAGCTGGGGAGGGGGTAGGAGAGCTTCCAGCAGTGGTTGGGGTCCACCCATCTCCCGAAGCAGGGGTTTCTATCTCCTCTAAGTGCCCCAGGGGATACGTGTGCCAGAGCATGTACCTGCATCGCTTTGGGGGAGAAGCAGGTTCTCAAAGGGTGTCTAGCCCCACTCAGGGGAGGAACACCTGTCCTAATTCCTGGGGTGGGACCTGGTTCTGAACTGGGGCCCCTGCGGGGAAATCCCCCCACCCAGGTGTCCTTTCTTTCTGGCAGAGTGAAAGCATTCCGGACGCCTGGTGCTACACTGACAGTGACTGTCCTTCTGGGGACCCTGTTGTGGCTGGAAATGGTGAGGCCTGGAATAGCTAGGAGCAAAGTGGGGAGGGGAGCCAGGAGGCTTCGAGCATTGTCTCAGTCCCAATCCTGCAGGAGTGAAGACTGGACGCTGCCTTCGGGTGGGGAACATGCAAAGGGGCACCTGTGAGATCTTCGCCTGGTGCCCAGTGGAGACGAAGTCCAGGCCAGTGTGAGTGGCTCTAGCCTCGGGACCCTGAAGAGCATCTGGGCAGAGACTGGTTCTCAGCCTGATGGTGGAGACACGTCTACTCTGGATCCCCTTTCCGAGGAAACCCGACAAAGCCCCAGGACCACCCCAACATGATCAAATTAATGGTCCTTGGCAAAGGCTCCAGGGGATCCAGGGGGCAGGCAGGTCTCGGCCCTGTCACAGGCCTGGGGGATGTACAAAGGGAACAGGGGCAGGCCCTCCTGGACAGGCTGTCCTGGCTTGGTTTTCAGGAAGCCACTCCTGGGCAAGGCTGAAGACTTCACCGTTTATATAAAGAACTTCATCCGTTTCCCCAAATTCAACTTCTCCAAGTACGTGGGACTTGGTTACTGGGGATCTGGGGCCTGCCTCCTTGTCACTGTGCATGGGGCTGTGTGCCTGGTGTATGGGTTTATGTGACATCCGTGTGTGCGCGAACCACTGGGTGAGGCTGGAGCACCCCTTCCTCTTGTTGTGGGAATGGGGTTCTGTCCTTGAATGCAGTAGGTTTTGGGGGGGACTACTAAGGGGATAGTAGTCAGGACTTGAGGCTAAAGTCAGGGACTCAGCCTGGGCCAGGGAAAGGCCCAGTGATGTCTGGGTCAAGCTGTCTCTGGCCTGGGAATGGCCCGTTTCAGCCTCATGTCACTATACGTTCATGGCCTCCAGGACCAACGTGCTGGACACCAAAGACAGAGCCTTCCTGAAGTCCTGTCAGTTTGGCCCCAAGAACCCCTACTGCCCCATCTTCCGCCTGGGATCTGTGGTCAGCTGGACGGGGAGCAACTTCCAGGAGATAGCCCTGCAGGTAGGTGCTGTGCACCGAGGGAGCCGTGCCTGGGGGCCCCGGGGGCCCAAGAGCTCTGGGTCTGGGCTCTGTCACAAAGAGGGAGACTCCTGGAGTGGGATGGACAAAGTCCATCAGAATTAGTCTTCAGACTAATTCTTCAGAAGACTAAGTCTTCAGAATTGTCTTCAGAATTAGTATGACACACAGCCTGTCAGAACTCAGGCACTCAGTGGCAGGCACACTGAGCCCCTGCTGTTTGGTTCTCAGTCCTTGGGGCATCCGTGGAAACTGAGCCAGAAGAAGCCCCACTGGCACATCCTCGCTCTTGGATGAGGTGCCCATCCCATTGTAGGTGCTCACTCATGGAAGCATGGAACAGGAGAGTTCTGGGGTTGGGCGCTCTAGGCAGTGTGCTTTTCTCGGCCACTCCAAAAGTGGGGCTAGGACCCTGGAACTTCCACCTTTTTCCTGGAAGGACGCTCCAGTGGGCCTGACCCTTGGCCTGAGTACTTTCCCGGTCTTGTCCAGCTCCCTGTGAGGAGCTGGTCTGTGTCTTCTTCCATAAAGTTCTGTGCACTGATTCCTGTCTCTTCTTTGTCAGGGTGGTGTGATAGGAATTCAGATTGAATGGGACTGTGATCTTGATAAAGCTCCTTCTGAGTGCAACCCTCACTATTCTTTTAGCCGTCTGGACAACAAATTCTCGGAAAACTCAATCTCCTCTGGGTACAACTTCAGGTAAGTGGGGCAGAGTTGTTGTCTTGTTATGCTGATCACATTTTGTCCTCTCCTGGGTGTCAGCACTCTGACATTCCTTACTGGGCATGGGTATTAGAGTGGGAAGTAGAGGGAGAAAGAGCTGAGGAGAGATGAGGGATGGCAGGCAGGGGCATCACTGGGAGAGGAGAGAAGTTTCTGTCCCCCTCTGGGCTCACTGGGAAGCTGAGGCTTGGCTTCTTAGCTGGGTCACCTTCCTCAGTGCTTTGGTGGCCCTGGGTTGGCCCAGCATGTCATGGGAAAGCCCTAGCCTCTTAGAGAATGTCTGTAAGGATTTTAAGTATCTGGATGAATCTTTACCACAGTTTTAGCATGAGGATCCATAACCTCCCCCATGGCTGCCAAGAGCAGGGGCTTGGGGGTTCTTATAAATCTCCAAGGCAGCCAAGTGCACTTTGCCAAGCTGGGAAGGTCTCCACTAGGTTTGCCAAATATTACCGAGATGGAGCTGGAGTGGAGTTCCGCACGCTGATGAAAGCCTATGGGATCCGCTTTGATGTGATGGTGAATGGCAAGGTGTGTGCGGTGATCTCCCATCCTGAGGCTGGGCAGGTCTGGGGTGGGGCATGCTGGAGTCCCTAGGGAGCCTACTGTCTGCCCTCCCCGCCCCCGCCCCATGTTCAGTCTGCTTTGTTTCTCTGTGCTCCAGGCAGGGAAGTTCAGCATCATCCCCACCATCATCAACATTGGCTCCGGGGTGGCGCTCATGGGTGCTGTGAGTACTCCCCCTCTTCACCTGAACCCTCTGAGCACTGGCCGGGGAGGGGGAAGCTGCTCGAGACGTGCCGTGCTGATGCTTCAGAAGAATGAGAGCAGGCAACGTAGGTGGGATGCAGGTCAGACTTTCTGGGACCTGACACCTGCCAGGAGCTCCCAAGTGGCAGTGACTGCCAGAGTTTCTACTTCCAGAGCCAGAGAAGCACCTGCCTGTGGCTCAAGCTCAGGGCTGGGCTGGGCTCCTCTGGGATCCTGGGTCAGTCCCTGAATTTCCAAAACCTCATCTCCACTGCTGCTAAAAAGAGGCAGGACCCAGCTATATACAGGGCTTCTCAGCTGTGGCCCTGCTGACATTTTGGGCCAGATAATTCTTTTTTGTGGAGGCCCCTCTGTGCACTGGAGGATGGTTAACAACATTGCACTAGATACCTCTACTCACTAGATGCCAGCAGTGCTTTCTTCCCCAGTTGGGACAACCAAAAACGTCTCCAGAAATTGCTTGTCTCTTGGGGAGCAAAATCCCTCCCGTTGAACATCACAGGGCTGAAAGGGGAGCAGCAGGGAAGTCAGGCTGTAGTCCTTCCTCAGATCCTTTCCTTCAGCTAGGCCCAGAGGGGCTCACGGGAGAGGAAGCAGTGGCTGGGGAGTAGGCAAAGGTTTCCTCTGAATCTCTTGTCATGCCCCCATGTTCTTCTGGAAGTTTTTTTTAAAAGACATGGAGCTGTCCGTGAGTGGCTCATGCCCATCCCAGCTCCAAGCCCCTTGCCAGCGTTTCTGGCAGCCTCGTCCTGTCTGCCCTCTCTGCCTTGTTAGAGGCTTCCGGCAGGACCATGGATGGACTTTTTATTAAGACCAGGGAACTGTGTAACGGTATCAATGAGTAACAGGCTTCAACGAGGCCATTCTCCTGAGATGTGGTTGATGAAAGTGACCCCCAAATGATTCCTCTTTACTGCAAAGAGCCACTGTCTTGCATGTTTGCTTATATGACTTTCTTAAGCCAGGCCACTGTCAGTGATTACTTCCCTATGTTGTGAGTAAGTCAGAACACAAGGGCATGGGGTATGCACCTGTGAAATAAAGGTAACAGGGAAAGGGGGGCGCCTGGGTGGCTCAGTGGGTTAAAGCCTCTGCCTTCAGCTCAGGTCATGATCCCAGGGTTCTGGGATCGAGCCCTGCATCAGGTTCTCTGCTCAGTGGGGAGCCTGCTTCCTTCCCTCTCTGCCTGCCTCTCTGCCTACTTGTGATCTCTGTGAAATAAATAAATAAAATCTTAAAAAAAAAAAAAAGGTAACAGGGAAAGGGGTATAGATGCCAGGTCAGGTGGAAGAGTGTTCTCTGTGGAACAACTGATAACATTTTGGACATCTCGGTGGGGCAGGGTTGGGGGAGAGTCATGCAGTACCCAGAGTCAGAGGCCCGGGTTCACCTGTGAGTCCATCTCTCAGCCCCCAATCCCCCTCACCCTCTCCTCAGCCCTGCAGGACACATCCCTTCCCCTGAGGGCTGTTGGGGGAGTGGCCCTCTGTGGCATTTACACCATGCACTCTGCTCGAGGCCCCTGTGAACAGTGTTGGTGGGTTCCAGCTGGATTAGCTCTGTCCTCTTCCATCTTTCCTTGACCACCCCTGTTGGCCCGTTCTTCAAATCCCCTCTGACCCATCTCTCACAGTGAGAGATGGGTACCAAAGGGACCAACCTAAATTTCTAAAATGCCACAATTCCGACTGCTTTGAGCCCCTGTTCAAGGCTCTTCATTGTCTTCCCCTAAGGGATTAGGACCAAAGTTTCAAAGGCATTGTAAGAAAATTTACCAGCTCTTCCCCATCCCACCTCTCCAGAAGTGTCTCTCACTTTTGCAACATGGGCCCTGTGGAATTTCCTTTGCTACCTGTGCAGTGCCCTTCCTGGGTGGGCTTTTTTTTCTTTTTCCTTTTTTCTTTTTCTCTTTTCCTTCTTTCTTTCTTTTTTTCTCTCTTTTTTTTTTTTTTTTTTGCCTTGTATAAACTCCATTCAACCCTCAAGATTCAGCCCAGAAAACCGTCCCCAGGCTGAGTAAAGTTCTGTCTTCTGCTTCCTTGCTCCGGTCCTTATCATAGGTTATGTCACTGTGATCATTTACATACTTGTCTCCTGCACCCAAGGGACGGTCCCCACAGGGTCCCATTGTCTTAATCCTCCTGCATTCCAGCGCAGCACCAGTCTCGTGGTGACTGCCCAGCAGACGTTCACTGAAGACATGATTGAATGGGGTCAGGGCAGTGCAGGGGGTGCTTGGCCTGATAGAGCAGGCCTTCGCTCTACCATGGACCGGCTTTGTGGCCTTTGACAAAGGTGCCTCTTGCTGAGCCCTGTTTCCTCATCTGTTAAATGGGGACAATGATGTCCCTTAGGGGTTGGTGCAAGATCAGATGGGATGTACTATGTGTCATGTGTCAGGGCACTTTCTGGAAGTCTGGGATTCTGAGTCAGGAACCTCAACTCTTCTGCTGCAGGGAGCTTTCTTCTGTGACCTGGTACTTATCTACTTCATCAAGAAGAGCCATTTTTACCGAGACAAGAAGTACGAGGAAGTGAGGTCAGTGACGCTTCCTCCCCAGCAGTGTCAGGGGACCCTTGTGGAGCCCCTTGATCAGCCTCCCCCTCCCCAGCCTAGAGACTTTACAGTGGTTGGATGGTGGCACTTGGGGTGTGGAGGGAGGCAGGGCTGAACTGCTGGGAGGGAGCTCCCCTGGAAGGGCCGTAGAAGGTGGGATGTTTTGAGAACGCGCTTTCCAGAACCTGGTGCTGCCTGTGAGCAGCTGGCTGGAGACAAACAGGCCACGCGCAGGTGATCTGCCACTGTCTACCATGTGGTTTCAGACAAGTCCCAGCCTTTCTTGGGCCTCAGGTTCTCTCTCTGTGAGCCTTGTAGCACTTAAATTTTCGTATTCTTGGACATGGTTGTCCGGTGGGCAGGGATTAAGGGAAGCTGGAGTGGTAAGGGAAGAAAAAGATGGATTTCCTGTTTTGTACTGTGGAGGTCTATTTCCGGGCTCTTTGGGGCCCCGAGCTTGGTGGTGTGTATTCATAGCTGCAGAACATAGTGTAAGTGGGAAATTCTGATGTCTGTGGGAAGATTGGAAGGAGAAAGGGACTCTGGCCCGGCTATTTTGGAGGAGTTGGGATCAAAAGGGGAATTGCAGATGGTGGGCTCCAGATAGGCACCTGGGCACCCCCTGTACCCCACCACAACGTGTCATTCCCCGGACTGAACCAGCCCTGAGTCAGGCTGAGCCCTTGGCCCTGACCCTGACAGAACTCTTATAGCTCTGCCACCACCCACCCCCACCCCACTGCTGTGAGCTGCTGGAGGAAGAGGGGTGCCTCCCAACCCCCGCTGGGCTGTGCAGGCCAGGTTTAACTGGATCTTGTCCCGCCCAGAATCCTACGGGTCCCCCCAGGGCTTGCAGAGTCCTCACAGCAGGGCAGGACCCCAGAGGCAGAGGAGGCCGAGCAGCCTGAGGTGCACCACGGAGGCGGCAGCCAGAAGGGGAATGGCTGCCCATGCCAGCAGCTCCTTGAGCCCGTCAGGTGAGGGGCTGCAGGGCAGAGGCCCCGAGAATGAGCTTTGCAGAGATGGCTGGGCCCTCTCCTCTGCATCCTGCTCCCAGGAGAGCCCATCCACGCTGGACTTTGTGGGGAGGTGGTGCTTTAGCTCCTCCATTTTGCCCGTTATTTCCTCCATGCCCTTAAGTCCCCACAGAGCAGCCTGCTTGCTGTGCTCTCCCAGCATTAGGATCATAGCAGTACCACCGTCTACTCGGCTCACTCTGCCTGCCACTTCTCTGAGCTCTTCGTATGTATGAACTCGTTTCAGCAACGTAGGGAGGTGGACACCAATAGTCCCTATTCTTCTAATGAGGAAATGGAAGCAAGAAAGGTTTAAGTAACTTGCTCGTCACACAGCTGATAAATGGCAGAGCTGGGATTTGAAACGGCCAGTACATCTCTAGAATCCAGTTCTTCTCCATCAGGTTTTTCTGCCTTATCAAGCCCTCCATTCCCCTGCTCCTCATCAGATGCCTTCCTTGCCTGTCGCTGTGGGAGGCTCTGGGTGCCCCCCACGTACCAGCATGGTGGCTGCTGCTCATTGCCGGTACAGCTCCAGAGACGCTGAGCATCTGCGCGTGTCTGGGTGGTGGCCAGGGACTCGCTCTGTCTGCTGGGCTGCCAGTGAGAGGCTGCTGCGGGTGGGGTCTGCCTTTAGGGTGGCCGTCCCCATTCACAGGGTCCCCAATTGTCCTCTGTGTGCCCCCTCACCCATCTACACACAGGTCTGGCCACCTGGGGAACGGAAAGGTCGATGCGGAGCAGCTACAGAACCTGCAGACAGCGGAGGCCTAGTCAGAGGTATCCGCTGAGAGCAGATTTGCTGAAGATGTTGGGGCCAAGGCACCTGCAGCCCTGAACTGAAAATTGTCTTTGTGTCTGCATGGGACAGGTGCTTCCAGGCACTGCCATCTCTTCTGCTCTTTGGGATCTTGCTGTGGAGCTTTTTGTTCTGTGTATTGGGTGTGTGGCAGGGGTGAGGCAGCCTCTTAGTGGCCAGAGTGGCTCAGATCTACAAAAGGAGGCCTGGAAGAAGCAAGTGGGGGAAGGTCAGTGGCCTGGGTGGTACTAGAGTTCTTTATTTTTCTGAAATGAAAAATGTTCATGCATTCATTCATGCATTCATATGATACATATTATTTGCTATGGGCTGTGCCCTATCCAAGAGATGCTTAAATGAGATGCTGACCTGGCCCTCAAGGAGGGGAGCACACATGTAATTCCCTCCAGAGCCAGCAGACCTCACACCTAGCTTCAGCCACCCTGGCCTTCCTCCAGCCTCTGGTTGAGACTTTCACAGATCCCTGTTGAGAATGGTGGCTCCTTGGAGAAAGACTCTGGCTAACATCCAAGGGGACATTTGGCCTTGCCCTCAGGGAAAAAATTTAAAGGTGGCCAAGGAGGCAACCAGGAAAGGACTGGATGTGTGTAAGGAGGCAACTGGCCCCTGAGGGGAGAGGCAGCCTCTGAGGGCTTTCAGCTAAGGTGGGGAAGCAGAGGCAGGGAGGCCTCTGCTCCAGTCTACCCACCCAGTCTCTGGAAGCTTTGGGCATAGTGTCTCACCTAAATAGGAAAGTGTCTGTCTGTATCTTGCAGTTCTGTGCAGCTGGGTGTCCCGACCTAGCCTCCCTCCCTTTCTCCTCCAAGGCTGGGTCTGAAGGGGTAAGGAGATACAATAGGTGGAGCTCACTTGGCCCGGAAGCAACTGTTAATAAGGCGGCCCTAACCCTCACCCCAGCTCCATCCCGCCTCCACCCTGCAGACCCAAACTGCTTCACCCCTAGTGGCTGTAGAGCCTCACTACTTCAAGTGTGGCCTGTAGACCAGCAGCATCAGCCTCAGAACCTGTGTTTCAGCAAGATTCCTAGGTGATTCGTGTGAACATTATTGGTTGAGAGCCCTGGTTAAAGAGATATGCCAAGACTGGGTCCAAGGGAGGAAAAGGCTGGCTTTGACAGGTGCTGCCTATTTCTAGGCCAGACTTATACACGTTGTACTTGGAGAGCAATAGGATTCCACCCCACCCCAGGAAAGTGGCAAGCTCCGTATATTTCAATTAAAATATTTTGACTAGATAATACTTACATGATTCAAAAACTAAAAGGTACAAAAGATTATAGAGAATGAAAAGCTTCCCTCCCACGAGGCAACCTGTGTTACCCATTTCAAGAGGCTCTCCTGTTTTGCGGAGCATCTACGCAGTGGTTCCTTGTGCCCTTACACAGGAAATGAACTTTGCCTGATGCTTGCAACATCAGACCAAGTCTCCTCTGTCAGAAAGGGACTCGATGGAGGACACCTTAAGTACTGGGCTGGGGAGTCTGCTAGCTCATTTCTCCCTCTTCGAGTGTCTGAGGAGTCCCTGTGTAAACCCCAAGGAAGAGACTCAGAACTCATCGCTCACTGTTGTCTGATGGCTCAGGAACAAAGGCCTATGGTGCTGCCTCTGGCCTGGCAAGCTCCAGGGCTTTGTTTGCACAGTTACCCGGATGGACGCTAGGCAGTGTCCTCTTTGTAAGTGCTCTCTCTGGGCATCCCTCAAGTCACCAGGGTTTGGTTTTTCCCTGCACACAGAGGAGGACAGAAGCATCCTTCCGCTGGGGGCCTTTGGAGAAGGTCAGAGGGAACTGCAAGAAGGCCGTGCCCCTGGGGCAAAGAAGCATGATCCCCCAAACAGCTCCATGCTCTACAAGGAGCAAGCAGCTCCCTCGTTCTGGGCTGGTAACCTGTCAACAAGCCCACTTGCTCTCTGAATCAAAAGTGAATAATCCGGGTGATCCACTATGGTGTTCACTTCCTAAGGCAAACCCTAGGATTTGATAACCTAGCATGTTACTTTTACGTTTGGGAGGAAGTAAAAAAGGCAGGCATCATGGCTGCTTAGGAGTTAGTCGGTTTCTTTGAACCTGTTTTTAGAATTGCTTTGGAGCAGCCACATAACTTGGGGAAAGTTGTACTATTTGTCTTACATGGAAGGAAGTGGCTCCCTACAGTATTCATTCAATTAGTAAATATTTATTGGGTACCTGTTGACAGGTGTGGGACGAAATCTGAAAACACAGTTGTGAGAAACACTAAAACCGTCCCTGAGCAAGTGCTTACAGTCTGGGAGGAAGTGAGCCTTAATCCGTGGTCACACCTATGATCACAAACTGAATTTTCAGTAAGGGATAGCCAGAGGTTTCCCCAAGGATTGTACATATAAGCTGAAATATGAAAGCAGTCTAACTAGGTGATGGGGAAGCATTCCAGATAAGGGAACCACACGTGTATAAACACCTCAACATGAAAAGGAGTAACTGAGGAACTGGATGGAGACAGTGTGACTGAATCTGGTTTTATGAGGCTATCTTAACGTTTTCTGACTGATTTTAAGGGTTGCCCCATTAAACTTCACTGTCACAGAGGACTTAGCTTCCAGTCCAGCCAAGCTTTCCAGGAGACCTCCCCTACACTTCATGGGTTGTGTGCTCAGAAAAGCCAGTGACCCCATTCCAGCTTCTGGATGGTGTTGCACACTGCGTTTCCTTGCTTTTGCACAGCAACCCCCCCCCCTTTTTTGTGTAATCTTGGTACATGAGTGGGAAGCTCATGAATCTTACAGAAACTGGCTTTGAAATGGGAAGTTAAGTGGAACCTAAGCCCCATTGGGAAAGCCCCTTTCCTTCAGGGGACCAGTTGCCTATCAGGAAGATGAGCATGCCAGCCTCTCCAGAGCTCCCTTCCATGCTGACATTATAGGCTCACCTGAACCATCTATGCCTACCTTCAGGCCCTGGCCTAAAGCCATCAACCTGGTATTTTCCTAATGATTAATGTCATGCCTTGGGAGTGCCATCCTGCTGGCCAATGGGATTTGTAAATTGGGTGCTACTATCAAGGGGACCAGCCATTAGAGTGTAATGTCCTCTACTCCTGATACAGGGGTCACTAGGACTCACCAGTCATGGCTGCCTTTTTGCCCCCACCGTCCCATCAGTTCTTCCTTTCTCAGAGCTGTAAAGGGGAACGTGACTTCCTCCAGGAATCTGAGAACCCCAGCTAAAGACTACGGTGTCCTGCAGAATCCCTAGATCATCCCACTTGGAATGGCATCTTGCATGTCTGAAAAAGAGTTCTACTTGATTGTGATCCACCCTCCCCCACCCAAGTAATGCAACTTTCCTCAGAGCACTCTCCAGTGGACCCTAGAGTACTGTCTGTTGAAAAGGCGCACCTTTCTTCCGGCTGTTTGTTTTCCCATAGGCAGTGCACAGAATTAAAGGAGGAAAGATGGCAACCATTGTCTGGGACCTGCCCGGTAAATGTATTCTGGTATTTTTACCTGGTTATAAAACAATAAAAGGTTTTAACTTTAAATGTATCTTGATTTTTTTTCCCCTTTCATATCTTTTTGGTCACTCTGTGTTTTAGAAGAAAATTTAAGGAGAAAGTGACACCAAGAGGCAGACACAGGAACAATCAATGAGCAACAGATTATGTTCCCTATTACTTGCAAAGAAATTCAAATGGAAGGAAGAAAACTCTTTCAGTGAGCAAACATTAAAAGGCTAGGAAGGTACCATAAAACTGGCACTTTTTCATTCAATGAGTGTAATCTGGTAAAACTCTGGAAAGCATTTGGAATCAAGTTTTTAATCTTGTTTTAGGAGTTTATTAAGTTACTCAAAATGATATAAAGACATTCTCTGCAACATTTTTTTTATAATAGTGAACATTTCAAACAACTTTACTGCCTAGTGATAGAGAAATGGTTAAATCAGTTTATTCCACACTGCCCCCTGCCCCCCACCGCCCCAACCTCCCAATCCAGTAGGACTGCCTCTTTACTCCACATCAGAAATGAACTTTCCCTTTCCATGCAGAGAAAAGCCCTGAGAGGACAGGGAGGTTGAGAAGGGTGAGTATGTGTGTGAGTCTCTTCAGTGGTGTTCTGAGATAGGGTTCAGAGGTCATTGGGTGAGGCAGGCAAAGCTGTGGCCTCATCTGTCTTTCCTTCGTGTGCAAGGATGTGGTCCAGAACCCCAAAGGATTCATGAGGCCTGGGTCCCAGATCAATCTCTGTTATTGGTCATGGGCCACATAACTGTCTATAAAAGAGGACTTGGATTCAAGTCCAGATCCTCTTCTGATCTGATTCTTTTGAAAAAATCCAAATGTGATCACATCATTTCTGGCTAAAACTTCCAAAGGCTTCCTCCAATTGCTCTAAGGATCAAGGCCCAAATCTCCACTGTAGCCTTCCATGATCTGGTCCAAGTCCTGGTCCTGGCTTCTTAACTCTCCAGATACAGGCCAAACTCCTTCCTGCCCAGTGGTCCTCACACATGTGCTTTCTTGTGAAAGTAGCCCCTTCTTCATACTTATTATTCAACTTTGAGGTCTCAAATGTAATTTCCTCAAAGAAGAGTTTTTTTTAAGATTTATATATTTTGAGAGAGAGACAGACAGCATGAGCACATGTGCTAGGGAGGGGAGCAGGGAGAGGAGAGAAGCAGACCCCCTGTTGAGCTCCTAGCCTGAATGTCCATCCAGCGACCCGAGATCATGACCTGAGCCAAATCAAGAGTCAGACACTTAACCGACTGAGCCACCCAGGCACCCTCAAAGACTTTATTGATCCCCACTCCCCAACCTGGGCTCAGTTTGGGGCGATGTTCTGTCTTCCCAGCTTACCATAATTTAAATATTTGTGAAATTAGGTAACACTTGTCTTCCCAGTTAGACTACAAATTCCACAAGCAACATGTTCACTACTGTAACTGTAATGCAATATGTATTTCTCAAATGTCTGTACTTTATTCTAGGATACGCCCGACAAGAAGAGATCATGGGTTAGCATATAGACAGAAGCATTACACTACAGTCTAAACAAGCCCAAAGTCTAGCTTAAATGTCTTCTACTTAATCTCCATTAGACATATTCTAGAAAAGAGCTTGACCATATTTAAAATGGAAATAACAGTTAACTGTAACTAGATGAAATGGAACTGTAATTCATAGCTGAAAGCAGCAGTTACTGAGGACAGCTTGGATATGAAAAGGTACACTCAGCAAGGACAGCAAGAGCAATGAAAAGACCTGTATTTCAAACTTGGCTCTCTTTCTAGCTGTGCCTCTTATGGCAGAGGTATAGTTAACCTGAGCCTCAGATTCATCAATGAGGGATAATAATTATATCTACCCCATAGGATATTGCTAGAATTAAATGAGATAATGGGAGTAAAAGGTACAAGGCACAATGCTTGGCATATAAGAAACGCTTAATATTAACTGTTACTAGTTCTTGGGATGTTAACAGAAACTTCTCTTTCCTTGGTCCATAGTGGCCCTCTCTGGATGTCCTATGTGTAAATGCAAGGAAATTACAGAAGGCTAAGACCCAGCCCAACCTCTCTAGGAGTCAAAACTCAGCCTTCTGCACCTACGGCAGACATGGGGTATGAGTTAAGGGAGGAAAATACTCCACGGAGTGTCTCACGCTTCATTTAATCTGAAGAATATTACAGGCTCTTCGTCTTCAGATATAAATTATAACGTTACAGAACAAGCAGCGAATTCAACAACTTAAAAACTAAGTTTACACGGTGTTAATTTCTGGCAAGAGTCCTCCCAATCTGTTGTTTTTTTTTTTAAAAAGTCATCCCTTCCTCCATTCAGTAGACGTGCACCATGCCATAGAGGAACGTCCAGAACAGGACGTAGGTGAAGAGGCCTCCGATGAGACCTCCTGTAAAGAGGGGTCTTCGTGATTTAAAGTATTTGTTCCACCTCCTTCCTGCTTTGAGAATTAAGAGCAGGGAGAGCAGGATGGAGGCAAGCAAGTAGAAGATGAAGCCGTAGAGGCCGGTGAGGCCGAGGATGCCGGCTGTGGCCCCCGACAGCGCTGACACTGAGGTCCGGCAGTAATCCAGGACGGCGGCGTTGCCTCGCACAGCTGCCTCGCTGATGAACGGCGGCCCTTCTCGCTTGGCCACCACAGCTGCCATCGCATTCGCCAGGGCTCAGCCTGTTTTTTCGCGGAGCTGCGGAGGAAACCAAGTTACAAGTGACCCCCAGAGCCTGGCGAGTTACGTTCACGGCGCCCCTCCCCCCGGGACTGCCAAGACCTCACACGACTCCTGGATCTCGGGCCTTCAAAAGACCCAGAGATTTGAGGGCTCGGGCCGGCCCACCCAGGCTCACCCAGTGACCTGCAACACGACGGCGGACACAGACACTTGGCGTTCCTTCAGACGGCCAGCGGCAGAGAGTCGCTCAGCGCCATCTTGCGCGGGAGGTTGCTGGGAGGATCCACGCTGCGCATGCGCCAAAGCCTCGCTCTCGCCCCCTGACGCGTACGCCGCGGGCGCCCACCCCTCCCCGGCCTTTCTACGCTCCCTCCACTCCCCGCCTTTCTACGCACGCACTGGGACTTCCGAAAGCCGAACAGCGCTCCGACCGGTGACTGGCTGGGGCTTTGTTAACTATTCATGAAGGGGCGGCCCGAATCGGGGTGCCTTTGTTAACCAGGGAGGGCGCGGCTGCTGGGATTTTCGCTGCGGGCTTCACTGAGTTGGGCTTGGTCTCCAGATTGGGGTCGAGATGTCCTACGTCCCGGGCCAGCCGGTCACCGCCGTGGTGGTGAGTGCGCTCGCGGGCTTCTCTTGGTCTTGGCTTGCTCCCACTTTCCAGATAGGAAAACTGACACCCCAAACAGGTTGACAAAGCGTTGAACGCAGAGCTGTTGCAAACCTGCGGCCAGGGTTCCGGTCCCGGCTCTGTCCCAGCGGGACCGCGGTCTTCCCCAGCCAGGCAACAGAAATGGCTGGGACCCAAGCGCCCCGGAACATCCGGAATCGCGATCAGATCCCGCGCACTACCGCCACCTTGTTGGACTCCATCCAGCCCGCAGGGGCGGGAAGGACTGAGGAAAAAGTCCCCAGCTGTAGGAGTATCGGGAGAGCGCCCCCTTCCCGGCCCAAGTCCCCAGCTGGGTAGCTGCGGGGGGCGGGCGCCAGCCGCGACATCCGTGAGTCGAAGCCTTTGGAATGAGGAAACGCTTCCTCCCCTGCAGGAGACGCCGCCGCCGCCGCCACCCAGAGGGAGATTTGTGGGGTGGAGGTGGCCGGGGCCTGACTAGCAGTCCCTTATCCCTCCTGTCCAGCCTTGCTTGCTTGGACCCCGCGCCGCCCGCTCCAGAGTGGAGGCGCACGCAACTGGCTCGCTCCTGCTCCAAACTTTCCCTGCCTCCCCAGCCCCTGGGACAATGTCCAGGTTCCCCGCCTGGCACTGAGGAGACCAGACCCTTTGGGGGCTAGCTCAGGCCCCTGGCTCTCCCCACTGGCTTGTCTCGGGTGCCAAATGCTATTAGAAAAGGTAAGGGGAAGAAGAGACCGGGACATTAGATTCAGACACCAGTGCCAAAGCTGAATGGGGCCGGGAGGCAAACTCCGAGGCGGAGGTGGGGAAACTGAGTTCCGGAAAGAGGTCTGTTCACGTTCAGCCCTAAAGGAAGCCCTCAGGAAGAACCCAGATCTCTCTGAGAAGAGATGCCTGCTGGGTAGGCACTGTGTCAGATGGAAGTCCCAGTCCTGAAGCCACGGGACAGACTCCAGTATCTCAGATGGGTGTGCAGGGTAGTCAGGCGGTGACAGGGTGTGAAGCTACTGATTAAAGTGTCCTGTGAGGTTGACCTTAGAGAACCAGCTCTAAGCTCTAGCCTTAGCTAGTAAGAAACATTTCTGCACCTGCAGACAGCTGTCCTACGCTTCACCCTGACTGCACCAACCTTGCTTTTCTAGACCCCTAGCTGCCTCAAAGAGGGCCAGGTTTGCTTCTTAGATTGGGGGTGGGGGGTGGAGAGATGGGGCGTGGGAAAGGCAGTGTAGGGGAAGCACAAGAAAGGGGCAGTTACCTGCCTGGTAATCACCTAGTAAGTCTGGGAGAGGGCCTTGTCTTCCAGCCTAAGGGCCTGTACTCCCCTCTAATTTTGAGGGTGGGGCAAAGGTGTGCAAAGGTGTGTGTTGGAGGAGGTGGAGCAGGCCTGGAGGAGTTCACACTTGGACACAAGGACCTAAGTCTAGTGGGCTTCTGGAGTCACACTTCCTGCTGCCCCTCTCTCCTGTCCTGGCAGGTCCTTTGGCCTTCCTCAGAACTCTAAGACCATGCCCTCCCAATTCTTGTTAACACTAGGAATATGTCTGAAAGTGGTGGGTGGGGTCTTCTCCCTCTGCTGTTTTGGATTGGGATGGGGTAGGGGTGGCCTCCTCCCTAGTCTCTGCCTTATCCCATGTGATAAAAGGGGATACCCACATTTTGAGAATGTTAAAACCATTTTGGCTTCTCTGAACTGTGGCTTCATAGGTCCATTTGCCTTCTGGACACTTGCTTGGGTAGCTCCTGGCACTCCAAAATGCTTCTCCTTGTGTCCCCAGCTGAGAGTTGTGTTCAGCCAGGCCACTTGGCTGGGTGCTCCCCTTGACTCCTCTCTACCACAAGCAGTCCTCAGGTCTGTTGATCTCACTTTCCAAGTAGTCATGTCCCATGTCCTCCACATCCCAAGGCTGGAAGATATCCATTTCCTCCTGAGTGCCCAACTGGTTGGTCGTTCTAGCATCAAACCTGACCATGACCAACCTTATCCCTGGACTCCTGAGAGCCCTAGTAGGCCCAGAATCAAAGTTAGGTGTCCAAACTCCTGTCATTCCTTTCAAGGTCTGGTTGATCCAGATCAAGTCACTTCGGGTTTTTTTTTTTTCTTCCTGTTAAAACTCAACTTTTGGGGTGGGGTGATCTGGTCTAGTCCCTAGACTCTGGTGATTGGAGGGCTCCTGCTGAGGGCTTTGAAAGGAGCCTAGCATTTTGGGGACCACAGCCGCAGAGTATGGTGGGAGAGCTCTAGAACCTTTTCTGCCTCCTACATGCACAAGAGCAGGGTCTGGGCTTACAGAGAAACCCCCTCCCTCTTGCGCGTGTACTCCACAGCCTTTCTAATCCGGCCTCAGCCTCACCTCACCTCCCAGTTCTAGTCCTGTAGGGTACACTCATCTCATGGACATGTATCCATAGCACCTTCAAGCCTCTGCCCTTGTCCCTTGGCCAGGACCGCACTTCCTCTTCTTTCTGTGCAAGTTTGAACTTCTCTGCTTTTCTGGAGCATCTTTAGTCTTGTCCTTGACAGGGTTGGCTCAGCAATGAGCTGCCTCAACAAGGAGTACCTGCAGTTTTTTTTTTTTTTTTTTTTTTTTTTTTTTCAGGGCCTGACCCCTTCTGCCCTGTGTGGTCCCTCCCCTGGGACACAGGCCCCCATCTATAGCAGCCACAGCCTCCTGGCTCTTGGACCAGGAGCTTACAGTACATGTTGACTAAAGCTGGTGCCTGAGACTAACAGGAAGGTCACAGAGGCTAGGACAGAAGGTTACGTAGGTCAGTTGTTGTGGCTGAGTTCTGAGTCTCAACCTTACCCCGCCCCAGTCTCCCAGTTTGGTGACCAGCTGGAATTCTGCAGAGGGCCTTGGGCTCTACCCTCTTGGCCTGGCTCTGGGCTGGGCCAGCAGCCTGAGGCTGCTGCTGGACATAGACCAGATTCATTGTCCAAATACCCACCTGCCTCCACCCCGTTTTTTCCTTTGCCAGCAAAGAGTTGAAATTCATAAGCTGCGTCAAGGTGAGAACTTAATACTGGGCTTCAGCATTGGAGGTGGAATTGACCAGGATCCCTCCCAGAATCCGTTCTCAGAAGACAAGACAGACAAGGTGAGGGGGACCAGGGTCCACTGGGGACAAAGACCTGAGATGGTGGGTCTCTGCTTCCTGGGCCTTCATGGAAGGAGCAGAGCTCTGTCTTTCAAACGGTCCTAAGAAGGTTTAAGAAATGATAAGTAGGGATGGGGGTGGGAAATAGACTTCCCAGCCCAGGAGGAACAGGAAGAGGCCAGCAGCAGGGGCCAGAGCATGGTGGGGCAGCCCTGTCTTGGCACAGCCTGTGTTGGGGGCAGACTTGGTGCTGAATCAGTTGGATGGCTGGGAATTTGCCATGCTGGGCTTTGCTCTCTGGATAATGGGCCAGTCCAATGACACTGGGGCTGGACCAGGGCTGCTTTTTTCCAGGGCATTTACGTCACACGAGTATCTGAAGGAGGCCCTGCTGAAATTGCTGGGCTGCAGATTGGAGACAAGATTATGCAGGTAACACATGTCCCAGAGGAGGAAACCAAGGCTTGGGCCAGAGGCTCTGGGGTACCAGAAGCACTAGGAGTCAGGGGCTACCTTTGCCTCCTGGGGAACCTGGGAAGCTCACTGAAGCACTTTGGAGCACATGCTGGAGTTGCCCCCAGAAGGGAGCGGTCTCTCTCTTCTGTGTGCCTCCATTGTGGCGCTTGGGATCCCCCAGCCCAGAGACATGAGCTTGGGAGACTGTTTGGGTGGGCCAGGACCCCAAAGCCCATCCTGCATCCAGATCCCAGAGGGCAGAGAGCTGAGGTAGGCTGTCTTTTCTCCTTGGGCCAGGTGAATGGCTGGGACATGACCATGGTCACGCATGACCAAGCCCGGAAGCGGCTCACCAAGCGCTCGGAGGAGGTGGTGCGCCTGCTGGTGACACGGCAGTCGCTGCAGAAGGCAGTGCAGCAGTCCATGCTGTCCTAGCAGCCCGCCATGGTCCTGGACTTGGGCCTGCCTGCCTACAGTGACACATGTCCACGCTCTGTCAGCACCTCATCCTGGCTTCTGCTAAGTACTGGCCCCTGGCTTGGAAGGGCCAGAGCTGGTCCCAGAGGCCTGTCCCTGGGACCTGACCCAGCCTTCCTTCCCCACCTCCCACCACTGGCCCCAGGCTCTGGGACCAGCTCTCATCCTCAGAACTATCAGTCTATTGGCCTCCCCAGACCCTGGGGCTGTCTGGCCTTAGCAGTGCCCAGATGGGCAGGAGGCTGGGGAATGCTGGGTGGGGCCAGCCTTTCCCACACTGAGCCCTGACTCCAGGGCTTGGCCTTGCCCCCACGTCTCAGCTCTGCAGTGACTATACCCCATGTTTTTTTCCTGCTTTCCCCAGCAGGGACTTGACACACAGCCAGAGACACTACAGAAGTTCGTCTGAACGGAAGCCAGGCAGGCTCACAGTTTACCCCATGGCCTCCCCAGGGTTCACCTGCTTACAAGATTTAGATGAAGTCCAAGGCTGACATTTCAGGGCAGTTCTCAGGATTGCCAGTTCCTTCTATACCTGTGGGTTTAACTTTATATTTTTTTAATCACAACTTTGATACAGAAGCATTTTTACCTTACTATTTGGAGATGCCAATTCTACTTTTGAATTTAGCTTACTAAATCACATATGGGAACAACAGCGTTGCTTTGGTTCCTGTGGAAATGGGGTAGTATGAAATTGCCCCATGCCTGACATCTTGGGCCCAAATAAACAGTGCTGGAATTTACAAGGGGTTTTTGCTGAGGCATGGGGTAGGGACGTCTAGGGGTGGATGGCAGCTACTCCAAGTAGTCCAGTACTCCAAGCTTTGGTGGTAGGGCTGACCAGCCTGGCCCCCAACCACTTCTGAGATGAAGCCCAGCTGATGCCAGGCCTGCCTGTTGCTGTGTGGCCAGGGCCACATCTGTAGGAACATCTGGGAGCCGCTGCACTGGAAGTGGGGTGGAGAACTCTTCACCTCCCCTAGCTTGTTCCCCACTTGGGGCACTAAGGGGTTCATGGGAAAAAATACCTGTCCTCTACAACTCTTGAGAGCATACAGTTTATCAGAGACAGGAGTGCAGCTCCACATTTCCAGAGGCTGTGATCAGATGAGATGTGGGTAAGTTGGGAGATTACCAGGGCCTCTGCCTGGCCCAGTACAAATGCCACCCCCCACCCCCGCCGGCACTGAGAGTGCCCTTAACCCATCCAACCCATGCTCACAACCCCAGCTTGAGCAACATGCCCTGTACAGACGTGGTACCCACACGACCTACCTGGCCCTGAGCAGGCAGGCATCTTGCACTACGAGAGGCTTCTCCGATGAAGTGCCCCATCAGCATGCAGCCAGCTCGCCATCACTGTGTAACCCCTGCGTTTCCTTACCCGAATTCTCCCCAAGTCCTAAGGATTGGTTCTTAAGCCAACATACCTGCCTCCCACATCTGGTAAATGCTCAGTGTTCAGAAAGGAAACAAATCAGGTTTTAATTAAGGATACAGGCACCTCACATTAATCTTGCAGTAGAAAGTCTGAGAGTGAACTGACAAGGCACATCCTGGGACCCTCCCCTCCTGCCACAGGAAGGATAGCTGCCTGGGAGAAGAGGGAAGGAGGTTTGGAATAAGGGCTGGGCCCATGAGTTGTGTGTGAAGTGGTGTCAAGTCCTTAAGGGAGGCTCCTGAGTAGCCAAAAATTTGGTGAGTCTCAGGTAGGTGTCTGGGGTAAGTGAAGGAAGGGTCCAGCCCCTCCCCTACATGGGAACTACTCTCACCATTTGGCAGGTCTTACTGGCCTCTAAGGCACAGACTGGTATGTGTGTGCATGCACAGACGTGTCCTATACTCAGACACAAGATAAGGAGCAATTAAGGGGTTTACATAGGGTCCCTGACTCTGGGGAAGTAGAGGTAGGCAGAAGGTGAAGAAATTTAGCCACTCAGTTCAAAACATCCCTCCAAAAAATCCAAAAGGGGGTAGTATGGTAAAGATCCAGAAGGTCTGGGCATAAGCCTAGCTCAGAACCAATCTGTTGGGCACCTCAAGGCTCCGAAATCCAGTTTCTTTACCAGACACTAATCTGGCCGCCTGTGATATGGTTGTGCGTGTTGAATTATGTAGCATGAGTGTCAGGAAGGTGGATGCTCAGAGCATGTGGCCTTCAGAGAAGGGACCCCCCCCCCAACCAAGGCCTAATCCCAAAAGTCCTGTCCCCTCTGCCACCGCCACCAGCACCTCTGAGTCCATTGGCCACACCACCTGGCTGCTTGGGTCTCTGGGAACACACCAGTGGCAACAAAGCACCCTTGGCTCACAACTGCGGGATCAGTCCTTCAAGCTGCTCCCAGAAACTGGTCACTTAGGTCAAGGCCTTCGGCTCCAAGCTCAGCACCCAATCCTGCCTGGGACGGCTGTCAGAACCCATGTGTGCTGCCTGAAGCCTTAAAGAAAATAGAGACGGCGGCATCAAGACGCAGGAGGGCCAGATACCCGGCTGGCAAGGCCTGGGAGGGGCCATCAGTGGTGTGGTTTTCCATCTCAAAGCAGAGTCAGCCATCTGTCTCAGAGGGAGGCTCCTCCCAGCCTGGCCTGGGACAGTTCTGGCTGAGGGCAGGCTGGTTTGTGTGTCAGGTGTTTGACCTTGAGGAAGAGAGCACTTGCAACACTGTCAGCACACTGAGCCAGCCCTGCGCTCCAGGCTCTGCCCCAACCTTCCTGGTGGGCACAGGACCCGGGGCCATTTATGCTGGGGTCCCTGGGTGCTAGTTCAGTTGGTCATACCCTGGTTTATTTCTGTATAAGCAGAAGTGCTGAATGAAGAAGATCACATCGAAGAAGATGGAGAAGATGCCAAGTCCAAACTTGGTTGGGTCTCCGAAGATCAGTGTCCACTGGTCTGTTAACAGCCACAGGGGACAGAGTTTGGTTTTAAGTTGGCAGCTCCCGAAGCAGCTGGAGGATGTGGGGGCTGCGGGGTGATGGCAGGGGGCGGGGAGGAAGGTGTCCTCATCTGCCCAGGAAACCACAAATCCTCCCACTGTAAAGCCCCTTAGGTGAGTCTCACCCTTGAGTGCTGGGATTGGATCAGATTCCTAGGCTGAAGGGCTGGGGGTGTATGGGGTGGAGAGGTATCCCAGGAAGCCTGGCCCCCACCCTGTGCCTTCAGCCCACCAGATGGGAAGGCAGTCTGCTGGCTGACTCACCATTGTTGTAGGACTGGAGGAACATCTGGAGGAGGCTGAAGCTGCCCCCAGTGAAGTCCAGAAGCACGTTACCAATGCTCCAGCCCTCGGTGCTTTTGTAGTAAAAGTTCATGTAGGCCTGGGTCAGACAGAGGACAGCAGTGAGGGGGCTGGGTGGCCGCCTCTTAGACCTTGTGACCACCACTCCAAACAAGAACAGCTCTAATTCCTCCCACTCATGTGCTCAGGCCTCAGCATCAAGGAACACAGTGACCTTTGGGCTCTGACAAGTCCGCCAGCGGACAGAACAGTATGGGCGGGTCCCTGTGTCTCATGTTGACACATAGCAAACAGCTCTCCTCCTCTCACCCCTGCACCTCACAACTGCAAAGGAGGGGGAGATGTTGCTTCTCCATCTTTATCCTTCCCTCTTCTGGGATGAGACCCTATCCTGGTTTTCTGGCAATTGATTTTTCTTCTCATTTCCAGTGAAGGTGAAACCCAGCCTGGATTTCATGTTGTGCTTATGAATATGCTGCCTGGTCTGGGATCTTGGCTCCACCACTGGAGGGAGGTTATCTTGGGAGTGTTATCTTGGGAAGTTCTAACCTCAGTTTTTTCCCATCTGTAGTGTGGACTTGACTACCACCTCAGCTCTGGCTGGGCTCTGGAGACTGCATCTCAGGCTTCCTAGGTCTAGTTGGGGAGGTCCACTTGTACATCCCCCCACTTTCTACTGTCACTGCCCCACATCCTTCCTCCAATGCCAGAACCCTCTGGACTTCTCTGACTGGGGCAACTTCCCTGTCACCCAAGAGGAAAGGTGTGGCCTCCGTAGTGGGTCTTCTCCCAGGTCTTCTCTACCTATTAAGTCCCCTTCTTCATCCTCTTCCACCCTCTTTCATGCTTGTGGCCACCTCTCCAGTCTTGGGACAATTCCAGACATCTCCAAATGGGGCTCCTGCCTCCTGAGTTGACCAGGCCCAAGCCTTCCCACACTCAGGGACTGTGGCCCTACTTCCCTCAAGACTTCCCCGCCAACCCCAACCATTCTGAAGCCTTCTTCCCTAGCCCCCTAAGGCCTGACCCTACCTTTTTTATATTTTAGAATACATTTTTTCTGGCCCTACCTTTTTAGCTTCAACAGTGCTTCTTGCTGCCTCCCGTACTTCTCTGCCTATGCTGCTGTGCAGGTTGCCCCTGGCCTAGAATCCCCCTTCTCTCTTGCCCACAAAATTAAGTCCTGCTCATCCTTAAGAGCCTGGATCTGTTTCCATGCCCTCCAAGAGACATGCCTTGGCTCTTGGAGGGTGTGGATGGATGCTCTCTTTCCTGAACCCATGAAATACAAGGTTCTCTGCACTGGGGAAACTGAGAAGGAGGCTCCTCCATGGGTAATGGGGTGAGTTATGGGAGGCCCTAGATTCAGCGGTGGAGCCCGCCACTGGCAGCTACTTCACACCTCCCCCTGTCCTGGGCCATTTGGGCTAAGGGGGAAGTCATGTTGGACTCTTAGATCTCCGAATCTGAATAGGGCCCAGTACTTGAGGGATCATGCTGAGGGTCCCTAAGGTGTATCCTGGATGGGACCTCTGAGCAAAACCTCTCGATGGGATGCTGGGCTGCCTCCTCTCACTGGCTCTTTCCCAAGTCTCCTGCCGCTGCTTTGTCAGGGTTATCAGTTGTAGCAATGGTGGGCAAGGGTGGTTGGGGTGGGGGAAGAACTGATGTCCTTAGGAAAGACTGGGATGGAGAGACAAGTGACCTGCACAACCTGACTCTCAGAGTTGTGCAGGAGTACAGAGAAGTCTCTACTGACCCTCAGGCGACTGCTGGCCCCAGGGAAGGGAGCAGTGCTTACGGCCGGATTTCTGCTAGGCCCCGCTCTGGCTGGGCTCAGGACTTCCACTGCAACTTTCCATTCACATCTCCACACCCCAGCTACAAGCTGCCCCATGGGAGCAGAACCTGCACCCTGTCATGCCTCCCACGCTAATGGCCACATGAAGAGTAAGGAAGGCCCTGGAGGCACCTGCGGAAAATACTTGACCAGCGTCACTGCGAGCTTGATGTAGGAGAAGCAGAAGAGAAACTGCAGCCATGTGATTACCCCAACTGCAGCCAAAATCATGGTGACGAGCACGAAGACCCATGAGAGCACCAGGAAGCTGATGGTAGGCCAGGACACATGCTGGTTGCCTTGCTGAGGATGACAGAGAGAAGCAAAGGGAGTAGATAGTAGGGGCTGGGGTGGGGGCATAGAGAGCCCAGTACCAGTCACACCCTTGTCACTCTCAGGGTCTATTTCAGTTCTTTTTAGATTTTCCAGAGCTCATTTTCTTCTTGTTCCCACACTGCAAAGCTGGGTGCCTCTCAGAGGCCACCAGGAGCTGGAAATGTGGCCTGCAACACAAGAGAGGCCTGTGCCTCATTCCATGATCCAGGTGGAGCCTGATCACCTCTGGAACCCATCCCTCACCCTAACTTGCCCCAAAGCAGGCCTTCACCCAGCTTCACAGCAAAGGGTAAGAAAACCTAGAAAGTTCGTGAAGGCAAGAGCCAAGCAGTCCCTGGCTGACCCTGCATGTGCAGAAGGAGCTCCCTGAAGGAAGCAGTGTATCCACAGGCAAGTGAGACAAAACGTACCTATTGGTCTGAAAATTGCCCTAATGGTGCCTTTCCCTGCTGAGACACCTTCCAGCAATACAGCCCTCCAGCAATATGGCTGAGGCCAAAGTTTCTTCAGCATGGCAAGCAGACCCCTCAGGAGCCTGTTCCCCTCTCTGGGACCCCGAGCCCCAGCCATACCCATTTGCTCATAGTGGCTCTCACTGCCCCTTGGCCTTCACAATTGCACCCTCCAGCTGGGGCTGCCCCACCCTGGCCTCTTCCTCATCACCCTGGCAACATCACTTACACTATGGACCACAACTCCACCCCACTTCCATGCTGCCCTCCTTCCCTGCTCCTCCCTGGCCCTGGCAGGGCCTCCAGGAGCCACCTGTGTCCTCCCCTCCTGCTCAGCTCTCAATCTGATAGGTCATGACCGCCTCTCTGTGTCCCTCACCCCAGACCTGGGGTCCTGAGGGCTCGGGTTCATGGGTGTCCCCCGTACCCAGCACAGGGCCAGCTCTATTATCTCCATCTCAGTGAGTAGACGCTGAGTTTCTATGTCTTCCGTAAAACGGGAGGAGTGGGGAGCAGGTGGTAGGGGGTGTTGTTGCCTAGGCAGCCCGAGGTGGGGTGGGCACCGAATTCATCTCTCACCTCATAGAGGAAACACTGCACCATGACAACCAGGGTCAGGGCGACTGCGTGCAGACTGAAGAAGACATCGTTACTGTCCACAGGGTTCACTCCATTGGGATATTTGAGGAAAAACTGCTCCTGGTTGAGGGGTTGGGAGAAGCTTGGGGGTGAGGTGCAGCCCAGCTACCCACCAGGTTGGGCCGGGCTGCAGTGGGCAGGCAGTGCCATACCTTAATGGAGGGTACCCAGAGGAGACCAATGTTGAACACGCTGTAGGCCACGAAGCCTGTCAGGTTCAGGGCCACGAAGTCAAAGCTTAGACCAACGACACTGTGGCATGGGAGCAATGAAGAGAAATCAGGGCAAAGGGTGAGACTGGAGGGAAGAGAGGGGACAGAGCTTCCAGCACAAGGGGAGGAGGGCCCAGGTCTCCCAAGGACAGCACCGCCCTCAGATCCCTCTGCAAACCCCAGTCAATGCCACCCAATCTTGCCCTCTTGGGAAACAGTTTCCTTCCTCCCTCCCGCCCTCCCTCGTCTCCTGCCTCTTCAAGTCCTGGCCCCACAGGGGAAGTCTTGGAGGCCTCCTCCAGAGAGGAAGCATCTTCTTTCCTGGCTCCCAGCTCAGCAGCCCCCTACAAGGCCCATTTGGTAGAGGTGACTCAAAAGAGCTTGGGTCCTTGCTGTGCAGAGACACAACTCTAGGCCCACTGGGTCTTTAAAGTCAGGGTGGGGCGGCTTCACCTCCAAGGCTGAAGGACCCAGCCTGGCCCTGCTGCAAGACCTGACACTAATTCCTCCAGGGCTGGGTGGACCAAGAACAGAGCAGATGTGGTGGACTCCCCCCAACCCTGCCCATTCTCCCCTTCCTGAAAAGCCCCATTTTGTTGCTTTCACACAGAGGAGCTGAACTGGGCCACAGAACAAATGCCGAGAGCTTCAAGTCCTGCCACAGGCTCTTAGAGCTTTCACACTGGACACTTTCTAGAAAGGGCAAGAAGAGAGAAGAGCAGAGGAGGAAAGTCTGAGCCCATGCTGCCTACAGCCTCTCTGGAATGCCTCCCATCTTACCAGCCTCTAGTGACTTCACATCAAGTTTAGCAGGTTACCTTTTCCGCCTCCAGTTGGTGATCACCTGCGGGTAGAAGGAGATGGACCAGGCCACAAAGTAAATCCAGCCAATCACTTGGTTTATGGTGCTAACGACATCACTGTGGATGACCAGGAAGCGGATCCTCGGGCTATAAAGAGTTTGGGGTCTGAGATGAGCTGAGGCTGGGCTTGAAGGAAACACCCCTGTTCTTAACACTGCCAGCCTCCTGTCTCATTGCTTAAGGCCCACTTGGGCTGAGGTCAGCCTACCCAGTCTGGTTGGAATGATTTCCGTGCAGATAAACAGTAACTTGTCCAACATTTTGAGATGTCACTTGAAAAGAGGCATCTGTCACTCCAGGAGGCACCACAACCTGTTAAGAAACCTGAATTCAATCTGGTGCTACAGTTATTAGGACTTCAATGTCCAGCTCCAGGCTACACTCTAGGAATGATGAGACAGACCACACACGGTGCCTGCCTTCTAAGAGCTTACCAGTAAGAGGGAGAAACACTGGATCAACTACCTGCATGCTCCCCGCGCCAATACCTATGTGTTAGAGGATCCTCAGGCCCTCCCCTGCCCCAACTACCAGGGAAGGTGGGATAGCTCTTCTCCTCTTCCTAACTATGAGATCTCAGGCAAGTTATTCAAGCTCTGACCTCAGTTTGCTCCACCTGTACATGGGGATGAAGTGTCTACCTTACAAGGCTGCTATGAATGGCGTAATGTCCATAAATACTATGACTGCTATTACTTCTACTTCTTTTATAATGGAAGGCTCCTCAATGCCCACAAATGATGTCTGCCCCATGCCCAGTGTAGCTGACAAGTGACAAAACAGAAGAGGTGCACAGAGTAGACACCTTCAGGGAGAGAGAATGTTTTCCCCTCCTTTCTGACCAATACTTATCAAAAGCTCTCCTCTGAGAAACAGTACTTGGAGGCCTGCTTGCCATATCTGATCTCCCAGTCCCCACCACCAACCCTCGACATTCTCAAATCTCTCAAGTGTGGCAGGGAGCAGAACGATATACCTTCCCTGAATCTTTTCCCCCACTTTGTTCCCTGGATATTCCTCTGGGCCCCAACCTCCACCCATACCACAGGCACTGTGAAGATGCAGCCATTAGAATTCAGGGGCTTCTTTATGAGGATCCCGGAAGATTTTTTTTTTTTTAAAGATTTTATTTATTTATTTGACAGATAGAGATCACAAGTAGGCAGAGAGGCGGAAGCAGGCTCCCTGCCAAGCAGAGAGCCCGATGCGGGGCTTGATCCCAGGACTCTGGGATCATGACCTGAGCCGAAGGCAGGGGCTTTAACCCACTGAGCCACCCAGGCGCCCCCCTGGAAGATGTTTTTAGCACTGGAAATCAGGGGGCTTTGGCAGAACAAGTGAAATGGTATAAGTGGCTGCCACAAAGCCCAGAGTCCGATTCGTGGCCTGCCTCGTGCAAGCTACATCCTCATGCCATGTAGTACTCCTGGCTACTTTTTCTTATTTTTAACAAATTTTTTTGGTAATGCTGTTTGTATATTTGTTAAGTGGCCTCTAAGTCCCTTTAGGAACTAGGCAGGAAGAAGACCAGTCAACTGGAAATCAACGGATACAAGGCAGAAGGAAATAGTAACTATCACTATCTTTTTTTTTAATTATTAAGCTTTATTTTTAATTAATTCTTTTAGAGAGAGTGAGAGAGAGCATGTGCGTGCCAAGTGGGGAGGGGCAGAAGAAGGAGAGAAAGAATCTTAAGCAGGCTCCACACTCGGCATGGAGCTTGACACGGGGCTTGATCTTAAGACCTTGAGATCATGACCTGAGCTGAAATCAAGAGTCAGGCACTTAGCCGACTAAGCCACCCAGGCACCCCAAGAAACTTTATTTTAAGAACAATTTTAGGTCTACAGCAAAATTTATCACTATTTTTTACTGAGTGCTTTCTTTCTACATGCCAGATAAAATTCTAGAAATTTTATACTTGCTTTTACTCCTCACAACCCTGTCAAGTAGACATGACTAATGTTACAATTATGTCTACAAATGAGGACTTGATGCGGTATTGGGTGGAGTACCTTATCTGAGATTCCTAGACTGCCTGACCCCCAAATTCTATCTAGTGGTTTCCAAAGGCACAGGGAGTAGAGAGGAGTGCTTAGAGCTGGATTGGGGGGGGGCGTACAGGTTGGCCAAATAAAGGGCATCACAAAAAGTGGGTTGGCACCCGTACAGATCATTCTATAACTGGATTTGACTCCCACTATATAATTTTTAAAAAAATTATAGTTGACATACAATGTTATCCACCATTAAAGTTACATAAAAGTGAATCCTAACATATGTGCAGAAAAGTTACATCACAGCTTGATGAAGTAACAACCACAAACCAAGATCAAACACGCAGGTCAAGAAATGGAACACTTCCAGCACTCCAGAAGCCCTGTTCTACTCCTTTCCAGACTCACCTGATCTGCAGGGGAAACTGCTGTGCTGACCAACACTACGGATTGGTCTTGACTGTGTGTGCACTTTAGACACAAGGAAGCACACAATGTGGGCTTCTCTGAGCCAGGCTTTCCTTGCTTAAGATTACGTTTGATTTTTACTGGCCCTAAACTAGGTGATTGCATCATTCCTCAGACTCTAAATTTTTTAGAGTAGATCAAACCAGACCTCAGCTGGGTGCTACAATCTGCTGTGAGAACCAATGGCTTTTCTTACCCTACGGCAGGCTTCGTGCCCCACGGCAGGGGAAAGTTGAGAGAAATGGCTCTAATGAGGTGTGCTGTTCACTAGAGGGTGAGACAGAATTGCCCTCCCACACAAGTCCCTTCTGGGTTGACGCCCTTTATTTGACCACATGCTTCAGTACTGTTTTCATGCTAGGGGCCTCAGAGCCAACCTGTAGCCCATCTCTGCAACCACACAGGGCCTCATGACGAGCTACGTAGTTATCCCTGCATCTACCTTGTCAATTTTTTTTTTTTAAACTCTTGTTTTTTCTCTACAGTGCTGCCTTCCCTACTGATATTTTTAATCTAGTCAGTTAGTAATTGGCTCAAATGTTGGTAAGGTAGGAGCAATGTGTATATTAACAGATGAATGCATAAGGGCTATGAGTAGTTATCGTTAGCATTTGGCTTCAGTTTTTGGAAATAACTTTCAACCAGTAGAACCTCAGAAGAGGCAAACTTCAGTGTGGGCCTAAATCATCTGGAGATCTTGCTCATATGCAAGTTTTGAATTAGCAGGTTTGGGATGGGGCCCACAATTCTGAATTTCTCATAGGTTTTCAAGCAGGGACAGTACTGCTCATCTGCCAATGCCCTCTAAGCAGCCAAGTTTTAGAAAGCCATCTTATTAAGAATTTCTTCTACATTCCCATTTTTGCCTTAAATTTCTTGCTACCACCCTCCTCATTCCAACTATGTGGCATAAAATGCCCATCCTCAAAGACAAACAAAGCCCAAATCAGAGATTTTTAGAATTATGGAACGGGAGCAGCCCATGGCATAAAAACAAGGTGGCCTATTTTGAAAAGCACTTACTTAAAAACTATTTTGTTACCCAGCAGTTAAAATTCATTACTTACTTCATCGGGGAGCTCAAGGATAGTAACATTTTTTGAACGAAATGTGATTTGAAAAGTGATCACCAAGGTTGCATTTAATGGATGCCTGTGGAGGATAAAAGTCTGATTACTGCTGAGAAGTTGGACACTGTGAGATCTCAACCAATCCTCTGAACTTCACATCGGGCGTGTCACTGCTCAAGCAATTAAGGATTTTGGGTCTGTCACTTCTCAAGCAATTACAGTTAAGTGCTCTGTGCTAGGCCCTGAGTGGTTGTGGTGGGGTCCTTGCTCCTAGGAGCTTTCCATCGTTATCGGGAGACAAAAGGCCCACAGGGGCCAGATGAGAGCATGAGAAGGTGGGGAACGGGTTGTGACTGCCAAATGAAGTGTCCAGAGGCCAACAGGACCATGCCATCTGTTCTGATAGAGAAGGCTTTCAAGGGCTTGGGTCTGAGCAGAGACCAGTGTGTCCCCAGAAAGCCAGGAGACATGTACGATGGGAGTAGCTGGTGGTGTCCTCAAGTGTGAATGTACAGACCTGGGGTTCATTTGGAAGGCTACGGAAAGCCACCTGAGGATTCTGGAGAGGGGTGATGTGGTGAGGGGATGGCTTGTCAGATTTATAAGGTGTCCATATAATGGGGTGGCAGGAGCTGAGACAGAATCCAAGTTCCTATTAAAGCTTTGGCTGGAGATCAGACTTCCCAGGAGAGGTGAAAAAAGGGGAGAAGGGTAAAGAGATAAGGACAGGATTCTAGATCTCGGGGAATCCTCACGGCTGGGAGGCAAGAGTAGGGAGAAGCAGTGAAGGACAGGGAGGAGGCATGTTCTCTAGCAGTCTATACTAGGTTGGTACCTCACAACTGAACCAGCAGATGTTAGCCAGTAAGACTCTCAGACAAGACCAAGTGGGAGTGTTGCCATGAATGGGGTCCACCCAAAAAGGTCACTTCTGCTTTTGGAAGGGATCTTAGAACAGCTTAGCTCCTTGACCCTTGACCTTCAGGGCTCTCAGCAAATACTTAGAGCCTTGGAAGGGACTACTCTGAAGCATCAAATGCTGATCACTCAAGGTCACCTCAGCCAAGGAAAAGGTTCCTGAAACAAGGATTCATTGGCTGGGAGTGGAGACTCTAGGACATGAGTCTGCAGATCACCTGCTATCATGCTATCACCTTCCTCTGGCTTTTTTTTTTTTTAAAGCTTATTTTATTTTCTCAGGACAGAAGGGACTTGATGACCTCATACAGAATATCCACTGGCCCTTGGGTTCCCTGGCTTGTCTTAAAGTGAAGGGGCAAAGGTATCACACTTGAAATATGAACAGAGCCAGGGGTCAGCCTTGACCTGGCCATGGGGTGAATAAACTGGCTGATGACAAGAGTTGGGCCCAGGGACTTACTGAAGGGTGATGCTGATGTTGGCTGAGCTTCCATTTTCCAGCTTCACAGTGGGAGGGACGGTGAGGTCGACTGTCGACTCTAGAAGGACCCAAACCAATGACAAATCATTAAGTCAGAGAACTTAGGCTCACAAGGAAGAACTGGGATAAGGATCCCCAATATCTGAACTCATGAGCTCTGACTTGGGACAACCCCCATCTTCTAGAAGACATGGAGGTCCTGAGAGGATGGGTGCTGGGCCTGGAAACCTGAGCCTTCATTATGCTCTTTCTCCTTCTGCTGCCAGAGAGAGGTAGACATAGGCCCAAGCAGGAAACACTGTAGCTTCTTCTTCCCCACACTGAAAGGGTCTGAGGCTGAGTGACCCAGAGTTTTAGAATACTGGAGCCCAAAAATTGTCACACAGGAATTCAAGCATCAATCTGGGACTGAAAAATGTAGACTTGAACCCCCTCTTCAGATGGGAAAGCACTGGGGTCTCTTCTGTTCATGGAGCTAAAATGGCCCTATAGAACTGGTCCAGCCTTTTCTGTACTCTCAGAGATACACAGGGCCCAGCTACCTTGTTTCCAAAGAACCCCTTTGGACTCTGTACTAACTTAGCCTAAGCCATTCACTGATCCCCTTCCTGAGGCTGACTATACTGGGGAGTGGGGGGAAAATGGTGACTACCACAGTCTCACTATCAGTGATTTCTTTTTGGCACTAAGGTGTTAATGCAGGATAAGGTAGACAAATAGGCCTTGGGAGTGAGGGAGGAAACAGGTTTGGGAGGCCAAATACCCCAGAGCAAATTGGCCATAGAACCCGAGTGAGTTAGCCTCTCCCTGACCTCTTCCTGTGTTCTTTGGGCAGCCCACACTCCCACCTCACCTTACTCCCAGGTGTACTCAAAGCCCCAGTCACCTGTCCACCTCACCTCCCTAAGGGCCTTCAGGGTTACACAAGGAATAAGGAGTGGTCATGAAGCTAGACTGGGCAGGAAGGGAGCCCACGGGAAAGGAGCTCAACTTGATTAAGACACTCCTTGTAGGGGGAACGGCTATAGGCAGGGCCCAGGTTTCTCTCCTCCCAGTTCTCTTCAGACAGAAGATCAAGAACTGAGATCAGAAGTTTTAGGTGTTCAGGTTGGAAGGGAACTTAAAAGTTCCAGATAAAACCTCCACGGTCTGATCCCCCTTTTCATTATTCCTACCTGGCAGTTGCTCTTCCTCTGCCTGAACATTTCTAAGAACAGTAACCTCATCTCCTGCCAAGGAATCGGCCAGCCTGGAACTTTGTCCTTCTGGGCCTGGCTCTGCTACCTGGGGCCTTGGAAGGCCACCTTCCCCACGACAACCCTGCACCATGAATGTGGACAGACGCAGGCTCTGTCATGTGCACTTGCAAGCCTCCAACAGGGAGAATCCCACAGTCTGAGGTCTCTAGTCTCGGCAGTCTCCTCACATCTGCCTGGCTTGGTCCCACTGAGTGGGTATGTTCCCATGCTGGTCCTGGCAGAGGCCAAGGACCTCTCAGAGCTGAGTGGGACGACCCCTCCCTCATGTGTAGCCTCAGGACCTGGAGGCAACTTTGGCAACTCTGTCCCTTCTTTTTCACACTCTTGATAGCAACGTGAGGCTTTGTTCTGGGCTTGTACAGCTGGGAGGTGGTAGGACTTAAGGTCCCTATTGTTATTTTCTATCTAGAGTTGAGGACCACACCAGATAAGCAAAACCATTGACGAGACAGTACCCAGGACAGACAGTGATGCCAGGCAGCCCCCACATCTCTGGGGTAACCTATAACCTCGGGCCCAAAGGTTCTACTGGGCTGTGGTCATGGCAAGCTAGAGATCCATGTGGCCTTTGCTCTTCCATATTCTTAGCACTTTACAAGAAGAGGCTGTGAGCTCCTGAGAACCAGATCATGGACTCTTTGCTTTCCCCTCACTGAGAGTCCCTGGAGACAGCGGCACTTAGCAGCTGAGAGACTGGGCTCTGAAGTCACACGGTCCATCTGCCTTTGTCACTCCCCTGCTTCCTTCCTTCCTTGTTTATAACCTCTATGTGGGCCTCTTTCTTCACCTATAAGGTGGAGGGAATGGCACTACGTACTTCACATGGCGCTGTGAAGATACAGTGTGATAGTGTTTGTGACACATTTCCTATGTGGCCTGAGTGCTGGCAACTGTTCTCATCAGGTAAACACAGCAGGACATTTTCAAGCTCAAGATGGCAGGCAGTTAAGAAACAGGCATCCTTTCCAGGGAAAGTGCATTCTAAAGTTTGCCCTGGGGCAAGAGGCTCTGAAAACCATAAGAATTACCAAACAAGTCTTCATGAAACCACCCAAAGTTTCCCCTGAGGCAGGGTATTTTTAAAATTTTTTCTGAAGGAATACTTATTGGCACCTCGCACTGTGCTTCCCATCCCACCCACTCTGCCACACTGCTAACCCATTCTCTAATTACTGTAACAGTGAGAGGTGGGTATTATCATTCCCACTTTGGATATAAGGAAACAGAATCCCCAGAGGGAAAGTGTCTTGCCCACACAGCTCAGAAATGGAGGAGGCAGGATTCAAACCCAGGCCTGTTGGGCCTGAGGCCGAGCTTCTCGCCACTAGGTGGCAGTGCCTCAAGATTCCACCCAGAGAAGGCAAGAGACTTCTCTACAGTCCTTGATGACCAATCCCCAGAGTAAAGAGAAAACAAGCAGAATGAGATTAGAACCCCAATTCTAGTCACTTGATTTTATGGTGTTTACATCATTCTTTTTCAATGACATTCAGGAAGGATGCAAAGAAATAAAACGGAGCAAGGATCCTGTGCAGGTCCCACCTTTGGGGATGACTTTTATCCTCTCCTGGGCCAAAGTTTCCCCTCTGTATAACTCAGGTGGTGGTGGCCAGATGCGCTCTTCCTTCCTGGGCTTTATCTAAAGCCTGACAGTGCATGTGTGACACACACCTGGGCCTCAGGCCCAGAGAATATGAAACAGCAGGTCTGGAGTGGGGCTCTGGAATTCATGTTGAGAAACACCAGGCTTCATGGTACCACCTTTCCTTTCTTGGAAATTGTTTATCCACAAGGTGTGACTGCAAAGTCACATGACTGATTATTTAACAAATCTGGAAGAGCCGTCCAGAGGCCACATGACTGTTACGGTACCGCCACTGTGCACGGCTCTCAGGAAGCTTCTGCAGGATTTGTATTGTGTGTACAAGGGTCACTTGAAATCTTTAGTCAGAGATTTTAAAATATATTTGATTTTTTAAAAAAAGATTTTATTCATTCGATAGAGAGAGAGAGGGCCCAAGCAGAGGGAGTGGAGAGGGAGAAGGAGGCTTCCTCTAAGTAGGGAGCGTGACCTGGGGCTTGATCCCGGGACCCTGGGATCAGGGCCTGAGCCGAAGGCAGCCACTTAACCGACTGAGTCACCCAGGCACTCAGATATATTTGATTTTTGACAATAGCTAAGCTGATGATCAAAATAACTGGCCTGCCATCCTAGGAGTGTAAATACTTTCCATCCTTTTCATGGAAGAAATTTCAGCAATGTTTGGGCAGTGGGAGAACTGACAGAATGATATAAGCCTCTAATCTAAGGGCCCTGCTGCTCACAAACCTCATAAGGATGCCCAAACCCCAAGGTATTTTTTGACACCCAGCCTGTGTTACGTGAGGCCCTTGCTGCACTTGGGCTGCTGCACCCTGTTCTCTCTAAGAGAAGGTTTTTCATCTTACAAGGAGATGCTGGGAAGACTCCTCACATATCTGAGCCTGACAGAAGAACCAGGTGCAACAAGTTGATGACTTCGCTTGCTTCTGCAGCATCTCCTAGGACCTAGAATTCCTTCTGTGAGGTCCACAGACCACAGAGTTGTTGGAGCACATCAGTTTGACTTTGGTGGTACAGGAAAGGTAACAGGGACCTCATGGAAGAAGGCCAATTATT
This sequence comes from Lutra lutra, assembly GCF_902655055.1. Lineage (NCBI taxonomy): Eukaryota > Metazoa > Chordata > Mammalia > Carnivora > Mustelidae > Lutra > Lutra lutra. The sequence goes on from NC_062293.1 coordinate 47,797,827, forward strand.
TGCAGAATCATCTGGATCCTTGTGAAAGTCCTGAACCCCATACCTGCATCTGCTCCAGCACCCAGTGGTCATTTGGCCAAGGAGCCGGCAGACACATGCACGCCAGACAATCCTAAGCCCTTGGCTATGAACAGGTCTGGCTACTTACTCTGTTGCACCATCTCCCTCTTTACGAAGCTGATGACCCATTTCTAAACTCACCACACTTCTCTATGAGCTTCAGGGGAAGAAGGATAAAAATAATCAGCCAACTCCTTATCATGTTCCTCAATTTCAAAGAACTAGGAAGAAAAACAAAGAGCAAGAGTTCAGGTTAAGTTTGGAGCAACTCAGGAACAAATGGACAATATGCCAGCTGGAATCAAGGCACATAAAGGACGTTTACCTCACTCTTGTGACCTCATCATGCACTTTGCATCACCAGCTCAGAGGTGACTGGGGGGAGGGGGGTATGGAACACAGCTTTCTTTGACATGTGGAGCTATGGGCTCAGAAAGGCTAAGTGTGTTGTGTAAGGTTCCACTCTGAGGAAGCAGACAACTACTGATTTTTTCCCTCTTCACCTGCTTCTTGTAACTAGTTAACAAAAAGAAAGAATGCAGTTTCATTGCCTGGGTTTTTTTTTTAATGTTTGTTTGTTTTCAAAAAGTTATCCAAACTGTGGTCAGATATTTGACTTGGTGAACCTACGAACCCTAAGGAAAGTAATTGCATTCCTGTCCTGGGACAAAAGCATAACGGGCTAATGCCACCCGAGGACACCAGGTTAAGACTTTTTCATTTAACAAATGTCACCTCGCCAGGACTGGCAGGGATCACACATGATAGGAACCCAGTGAGTGATGAGTCCCAGATTAGCCCAGGGGAAACTCATTGGTTAAGTGAGGGAGATGTACTACATAACACCTATAGCCCAGTGTACAGCAGATGAACTGCAGGTCAAGATGGGGCAAGTCAGCATGGATATCTCTAACTTGTCTGTACCTGCTGCCTTAGCATGCACAGCCTAGACCCTCCCACCTGACAGCCTCTGGGGATTCCCGCAGGCACAGCTAGGAGAGGGCTGTGTGGAAACACCTCTCTGGTTTCAGTTTTCCCAAAAGGCCTCAAGGCACCTCTTGATACAGCCCTCCCTTCAAACACGTCTTCCCGAGGGCTCCAGCCTGCCTGATCTCTGCCTGTCCCTGTCTCCTCCAGGGGCCTATCTTGTCTGAGCAGCTCCCTTTGATCTGTTAGGTCTTTATCTCAGGAGCTTTCACACCTGCTGGCACAGACCTCTGTCTCTGGCCTCCTCTGGAGTCCTTCCCTTTGATGCTATATCTCTATGCTCTCTACCACCACTTTCTGTACCCTGACCTGCAGGGAATTGCTCTCCTGTGTCTGTGGAATGACCACAGGTCTCCCATTCACTCTTGACACTCTCTGCTCCTCATACCCCCCTGTGTCCCTGTGTCCATAAGTTCAGGATTCAGAATGTCCCTTAGGGACATAAAGTCTGGGTTTTCCTCCGGAAATCAGATATGAATCAAGCCTAACCAGCTCCTCTCTCATCCTGCAGGAGTGGAATGTGGACTGAGAAACTCCAATGTTTGGTCAGCAAAAGTCCCCCAGCCCCAGGGGCTGAAATACCTTGGAGGAAAGACACCAGGACAGACATTGAGAGGTATGTTGATTAAAATGTCAGAAAAAGGTCAGAGTGATATGTATACACTAAAACTATGTCTTGCGAATGCTACAAGGTAGAAATGGGAGAATTTCATGACCATGGGCTCTGTCAGCATGGCCCTCTTCCTGTGCAAGTTCTATCTTCCAGGTTTTACTCAGATACCATTTTAAGAAGTCTCCCATTCTCAAACCACAAGTCCCAGGAGCAACCTGGGGTCAGGGGTTTCCAGCTGCTGTCAAGTATCTGACTTAATCATGACAACTGTTTTACAACCTGCAAATCCTTGAGTCTCCTTCTCTTGTGAAACACAGAAAGTGGCAAGAATGTGTGCCCTGCAGACAGACTGCATAGGTTTGAATCTGGGCTCCCCAAATGTTAATTGGGGGTGCTACTTAACCTCCTCAATCTTCAATTTCCTAATGTGAAAACAAGGGCAGTGAGACTACATCATGGGACTTAAATGAGATGAAATGCAAAACATGGCTTGTGGTTCTCCAAAGGGGGACAGTATATAAACTGATTAAATCAATGTTATTAAAATTTCATGATGGTGGGAAGGAGTTCATTAGAAAAAAAAGGTTGAGAAACAATGTTGTAAAATGATCATTACTGTTGCCTCGGGCACCTAGCAAGCTCTCATAAAGCACAGGTGATTATTTTTCTCAATTCTTTGAAAAGGGTAGGGCCCAGGCAGTTGTCCTACCTTCCCCAAGTCTGAAAGCCCCGGAATGCAGGGCGGAGTCTCATTCTACCCAGTCCCCCAGAACGCAGACCGGCGCTCAGCACACCAACGCGGGTTCGTGGAATGGGTTTTCCAGCATCTTCTCCCTCCAAAGTAATCTGCAAACTCTGCGACCCATATTCAGGTAGCAACTAACCCAAAGGCGGGGAGGGGGCTTCGGACTTGCACTAGGGTAGAGCACCCACACCACCGCGGCAGCCCCGTGTCCCTTGCCTCCGCTCACCACCACGCGGGCCTTTCAATCTGGAGGCTGTCTGGTGTCTCGAGGCCGGGATTCCTGGTAGGTGATGGAACCCTGGCGCGGCTGGAGGGGGATTAGACGTACCGCAAGATCCTCAACCGACTTACAGTGCCAGTCTTTAACCCTCTGGGGTTCCGCCGGGTAAATGGAGGGAGGCTGTTGGGGCCGCGCCGACTCTCACCTGAGATCCTCTAGGATCAGGGAACCGACCACACCGGACGCTGGATCCGTTTCGTACTGTACCCGCTTTCCCCGGCAGCCTGACTTTGGGTGGGGGCGGGGCAGAAGTCACCTGACTCCAGCCACCTGATTCTCGGCGATGCACTCTGGGAACTGTAGTTTAGTCTTAGCTCGACAATTGGGCAGGATTGGGGCTCAGCAGAGGGGCCTAGGCGCCTTGGCAGGGATGGGGGCTCAGGTGTGTGGGAGGCTTAAACCACTTTTGGGGACACAGAGGCTCTCGGAGCCCCGAGTGCCTGTCGGCGAACCCTGCGCCACTACGATGAGCGAGGCCGGGGAGGGAAGCCACTGTCCTAGAACGGCTGTCATGGGGAACAGGGCCCTCTAGATCCTGCCTTCCGCCGCCTCTCCGCCTATTGCCAGGGCTCGCCGCGAGGGTAGGCGGGGCTTCGCCTTCTTAGACCAATGGGAAGGTGAGGAGCCTCAATGTTGGGTGTGGCTGTAGGCTTGGCCCCGCCTCGGCGCCTAGAACCCGTGTGGAGCGCGCAGGAGGGGGCGCCAGTATCCCATACGTCAGCTGCGCGACTCTCTGAGGCAATGGCTACGCGGGTGGTCACTCTGGGTATCGACCTGGGTACTACGTCTGTGAAGGCGGCCTTGGTGGAGGCCGTGCCCTGCGACCCGTCCGGGTTTGTGGTACTGGCGAGCTGTGCCCGGGCTACGCGAGCTGAGGCGGCGGCCCAGAGTGCGGCGGCAGGGCACCAGGTGAGGCAGCGTCCTGGAGCTGCGCCGCCTCGGGGAGCCACTCTCTCGCTCTTCGAAGGAGGCCTCCTCGACACCCCTCTTCAAAGAAGTCTCCCTGATTTCTCCAGCCTGTCTGACCTCTTCCTGCCTGCTGCAGCTGCCTGTGATCCGTTACTCTTCCTCCCAGGAGCTTTTCCCACCTGCTGACACCGTCTGGCTCTCTGGCCTCTGGGAGTATTGCTCATGGTGCTCTATCCCGGTGCTCTCTGCCCTCCACTTTCTGTACTTTGATCTGGGGAAATCGCTCTCCCCGTGTAACCTCAGGCCTCTCTCTTGTTCTTGACCTCTCTGCACCTCACACCTGCCGGCATCCGGTATCTTCAAGTTCAGGATTCAGTTTGTTCCCCAGGGCAGAATATAGGGTTTCCTCAGGAACTAAGATTGTAGAATCATAGGGCATAAGTGGCTCTTCTCATTCCGCAGGGGTGGAATGTGGACTGGGGAATTGAAACACTTGGTCAGCAAAAGACACCAGGACCCAAAGGCTGAGACACGTTGGAGGAAGGACTGTGCAGACACAGACAGGAGAGATAAGCTGATTTAAATGTCAGGAAAAGATCGGATGGATCATTATATATTAAAACTAGTGTTTTGTGAAAGCTACGGGGTAGAAATGGAGAATTTCACCAGAGTGGGATCTGTTTGGAGATGTGGGTTCAGAAAGATCATCAGTTCTTAGAGCTGGATTCCATTAATTCCCTGAAAAAGGTTCAGTTAATTGACAATAGAAATTAATATCCAGGAACTTTCTGTGAAACCTTAGGACTTTTTTTTTTTCTTTCTGGATCTTTGCTGTTCTCCCAAGTTGAAATAGGTGGCCTCTAAGGCCCTTTCCAGCCACGAACAAGCCTCATTCCCTAGAGCTTGTTTTTCACAATCTTTTGGCACTTATCTAAGTTCTTTAGGGTTCAGAGTCCATCTTGCTCAGAAACATTTCAGAGGATAGAGAGTTCAGGAGCACTTTGCATATTCATAGACTCAAAATTACTTTGGTTGGGGCATCAGGGTATTTTAGAATGCTTATTTCACTACATGGACTATGAAATAGAGCCATCTTCAGCTCTTACCCTGTGGGGGTGAGCAGCAGAGTTGGGATTACAGGGAGTGGAGTTAGGCACTGCCCTTTTCTCTTGAAATAGATCCAGTCTTTTTTTTTTTTTTTTTTTCCTTTTTCCCAAGTAGGCTTCCCACCCAGCATGGGAAAGCTGGACTCACAACCCTGAGATCAAGACCTGGTCTGAGATCAAGAATTGGACGCTTAACCAACTGAGCCACCCAGGGGCCCTGAAATAGGGTCACTTATTGAAAACTGCTTTCTAGGCTTCCCACAGCATGCAGCAGGCTGTTCTGTGTTTACAGGCACACAGTGTGCCACACCTGCCTAATGACAGATTTAGGAGAGGCCAGGAATAGCCCCCTTGCATCCTCCACGTCTGTTTTATGCTCTGGGACAAACAGTATTGCTGTAATTTCATCTATAGCAGAATTTCTCAACCTTGGCACTGTTGATACTTTGGATTAGATGATTCTTTGTTGTGGGGAGCTGTCCTGTGCATTGTAGGATATTCAGCAGTATCCCTGACCTTACGTACTGCATGCCAGTAGATCCTTCTAATCAGTTGTGACACCCCAAAATGTCCCCATCCTGTCAAATGTACCTCGGGGACAAACGTTACCCCTGAGGTGAGGACCACTGAGCTACAGAAATGCCTGATGATTCTGTCCTTTCCTTATGTCCGTACTTTTTACTCTTAGGAAGTATTGTATACACCAGGGTCAAGCTTGGCAGCTTTTAAGTATTTGTGACTTTAAAATACCAGGATGTTTGCGGGAATGTCTGTCACCCTTTCTGAGTTATTACTTTCCCCTTTCTGGGCCTCAGTTTCCTCATTTGTAAAGAGGGGTTGGTGGGTAGGAGGGTTGAATGAGTTTCTGCATTCTTCCTCAGATCTAAAGTTTTCGGATTTGATTTGGTTGTAGAGCGATGGATATTTTGAACCAAGGAAAGGGGGCAGCACCAATCCTGTTACATTGTGGGTATGCCCATTGTCAAAGAGCTACTCCCTGATCACCCTCACCATTGAAACTCGAACTAATTGCTGAACACTGACTACCCCCTTGTCTTCACTGCCGCCTGGCCCATTTCCCTCCTCCACTATCCCCACCCACACGACTCACCCACCCTGGGCCCATTTTAAACAGTGGCTCCTCTGTCTTGGGTTGATACACCTTCCAAGGTCCTGTGGGAACTCTTTAGCACTATTCAAAAGAAATTCTAACCACAAATGTGATGCACACTTGTAATTTTCAGTTTTCTAGTATTAAAAGTAAAAAGTAACATTTGAAATTAATTTTATTTATTTATTTATTTTTTAAAGATTTTATTTATTTATTTCACACAGAGAGATCACAAATAGGCAGAGAGGCAGGCAGAGAGAGAGAGAGAGAGAGAGAGAGGAGGAAGCAGGTTCTCCGCTGAGCAGAGAGTCCGATGCGGGACTCGATCCCAGGACCCTGAGATCATGACCTGAGCCGAAGGCAGCGGCTTAACCCACTGAGCCACCCAGGCACCCTGAAATTAATTTTAATTGCATATTTAATTTAGTCCAATGTATCCAATGTACTATCGTTTCAATATATAATAATATAAAATTATTAATAAGATAAATTGTGTGTTTTTTCATATTAAATCTGAAGGCTGGTATGTATTTTTATACTCCCAACACATCTCAGTTCAGGTGCACAGCCATGCATCTCCTCTCTGTTGGTGTCTTGCTGCCTAGTCAGTTCTGCCATAGAGTCTTGTTAGAATCTGGAGCTGCAGCCTCAGGGAAATGATTTGTGCTCTCTTCGCACTCCTTCCCCCATCCCACCCAACCTCACCTTCCTTTTCTTCTGCTCCTTTGTTCAGGCTTGTGTGGAGTCTTAGAACTGCCCTTGCCCAAGGCCAGCAGGCTAACGGGGCAAGTGAGGGGTTTGTCTTGAGGAGAAGGCTGCCTTCTGCCCCGGGCAGGGTATCTTGGGGCTTGAGGGCTTAGTCTTTAGATACTTTTCCAAGACTGTGAGCGTTTTAGTTCTCCAGAGACCAGACATTTATTAAGAGCTTAGCCACATTTCTCTTCTGAGTTTTCCATGGGTCCTTCTAGTTATTAAGTATAAATTTATTTTGTGCCTTGAGATAATTTTTGTGTGCCAGAACATTTTACTTTGGTTGAAATAAAAATAAGTATTCAACTTATTAAATTCAGAACCCTAGTTCTTAAGCTTTTAAATTTAGCTCATAAAGCTGGTTCCATTTGTAAGTCTAAGATGTAACTATCAATTTTGAGGACCTTTGAATAATACTTAATGCCATCTCAGTTAAGTACCTTAGTTATACATTTTATATAAATATATAATATAAAATATAACATTACACAATATTCTATTTAAGTATATAAGGTTCTCTAGTTGCCTGACCCAAAGCTTTTCAGAATACCTAAGTAATTCTTATAAATCTAATACATTAAATGGATAACGATGTAAACTTTAAATGTTTTATATGTTTAAAATCCTTTTATAAGTATATAGTAGTGAGATTTGACCTTACAATTGCAAATCTACATCAGTTACTAAAGTACAAAAGTAACCTAGGCCAAATTTTCTTAAGCATATAAATTCATCTAAAATACCAAATACTCTTAAGTTTCCTTAAGCACAAATGTTAATCAGATAGGCATGACTCTTTTAAACATGCATGTTTAATTCTTGATCATGGGACCCCTGGGTGGCTCAGGTGGCTAAGTGTTCAACTCTTGATCTCAGCTCAGGTCTTGATCTCAAGGTCATGAATTCAAGTCCCATACTGGGCTCTGGAGTCTACTTGAAATCTACTTAATCATTGAGAAAACAATTACGTCATCTGGGTTGCTTTTCCAAGTGCATATTTTGTGGTGGCCTCCTTAGCTTTTTGAAACTTCTTACTGAATGGAGACATCTCCTGGGATTGGATGGGATCTTGGAGTCTGATTTCTAGTCTTTAACAGGGACTTCATAATTTAAAAGAAGAGATGGTCATGGAACCTCCCTAAATTTTTTTGGTGTGAGTCACCTACTTTTAAAGTTATATTAGTCTGTACCTCCCACCCATTTGGATACACTGCTTAATTGGTTTTGGCATTTTGTTATTTCTAAGATACATAAATGTGCTTTTGCTTCTGACTCCAGAGACCTTTAACCTTTTTCGAATCCTGCATTCTATTCACATATTTGTCACAAAGACCATTTGCTTCATAGATATTAGTATGCTGTTTGTTTACAGCTTCTTATTTCTCATGACTTTGGTTATCAAGGTTATTCTGCCTTGAGAAGTTCTTAAGGAGGCAGCAGATCAGAAAAAAGGCAAATCAGGAAAGGATGGTCCTGACGTTCTTGAATGTCATTTCCACCCCCCACCCCCCAAATCTCTCTATACTACCAGTCTCTCTCTGGGTAGCTTATACCATTGCCTAATTAACCTTCTGATGATGATACTGTCCTATTCAGAAAGCCCAAGGGGAGGGCTTTAGGAGGAGCCTCTCACCCTGGGTCTTGAGGTCCCCCACTGGGCTCAGCCTCACCTCTTTTATAGCTTCATCTCCCACCAGCCCCTCATATGGACCATCTCCCTGGGGCTCTGCCCAGGTATTCTTGGGGTTATTTCCTTGCCTGCCTTGCCTAGTGGGTGTTTTGTTTCCAAGTCTAAGGCCTGGCTCTAAAGGCACTCAAGAAATGTTTGCCATGTGGATGAACTAAAGTCCACATGGAAGAAACTGCTAGAGCTTATCCTAAAGTGCTTAAGTCCATTAGGCCTTTCCTGACTACAACTTTCCTCCAGGTTCTTCCCGGCTATATTCCATCCTTCCCTTATCCCGAACCTCTGTGTCCCTTGTGATAGACCCTTAACTTCTACTTACATTATGGTCTTTCTTGTGTTTTCCTATCCTTCTTGTGAGCTGTCCACTCTTCTAGGGCAGAGACAATGCTTTCCTCAGCTCAGACTCCCCTACAGTGGAGGGCAGAGCCTTGGCCGTTTCTGAATCTAATTCGCAGCAGTGCCTCACCTGTGCGGGGAGGGACTGGAGTCTTGCCCACCACATTCCTGCTCCAGGCCCTGCTGAAGGTGGTGGAGAACCCTCAGTCCCACATGTCCTCCCTGAGGCCAGTGAGCAGTCCTGGAAGTGACCCCAGTGGAATTAGCTCAGCAGATAGTACCCAGGAAGTTCCTTGAGGCCTCTGCCCTCTTCCCCCTGTCGTGTGCCCCTGCCCAATGTGTCCTGTTCTGTTTCCAGGGGCAGGAGCAGGATGTGAGCAGAATCATCCAAGCCCTAAATGAGTGCCTTGCTGCCCTTCCTCGGCAGCTGCTCCAGGAAGTTTGTGGCATTGGAGTGTCGGGACAAATGCATGGAGTCATGTTTTGGAAAACAGGCCAAGGTATGCTGCGCTCTGGGGGTGATCATGTACTCCTAGCAATCACTGTGGGATAGCAGAGTGCTGCGGAGGGCTCTCCTCTGAAGTAACAGGTCACCGTGTAGTGTGAACAAAATGGCCTATGCTGCCTCTTGCATTTTGTGTGCACCCTTTCTTGTATAAATGCGTAATGAGTAAGCGAACTCTCCACTCACACTCTGTCCATAAACAGGGCGAGGGAAGAGTGAGTTCTCTCTGATTCTCTGTAGGATTCAGTGGAGTGGATTTTCCACAGCTTTCTCTTTATTTCTGTCAGTGTCTCAGAGCATCAGCGCAGACAACTAAAGATTAGTGTAGTTGTGGGAGATGCCAAGACACAGGGGACACTTGAATTTGGGCATAATTTTTGTTGTTTGCCATAATCACAGAAGTTTGTGATTTTTAAATTTCAGGGCATCCTTTTTATCGGCTCAGGTGCTGAGTATGTAGTTGGTCCTCTTCTAACAGGTCTCCCATAGTGCAGAGGTCAGTAACCTGTGCTGTTTGACCTCCAGGAGGAGACTTATTAAGCTAGCAAAATAAAAATGCTTGCATGCTTGGTAAGGGTGTTACCTATATGATCTCATTGAACTTTCCCAACATCTTTGTGAGGTAGGTTACATAAATGGCCCCATTGTGCAGATGAAAAGTGGAGGTTCAGAGAGGTTCATATGCTCAGGGTCATATGGCAGCAAGTGGTGACTCCAGCTTTTGAACCCAGGTTGGTCTGACTTTAGACACTGAGCTCTTAAAGGCCTCAAGAAGGACCAGAGTTACAGGAGGGTGCAGTAACTCAGTGAAGAGAGGAACTTCCCAAAAGAATGTCCAACTTCCTTGGATGTTATGCATTCCTGTTATAGCTAGCACTAAAAAGCCTTTTTTAACTATAAAAAATTTTATATAGACATAAAAGTAGGGAGAATATTATTATGAACAGACACATACCCATCACCCAGCTTCAAAGCTGCCAGCATTTTACTGCAGGTGTTTTAAGTACAGGATGGGTGGCTACTTTGGGGGCTGTAGTAAAGGGGATTTGAACATTGGTTCACCCCTTTTTGCCTGGAGAGTTAGTGATTCCAGTTCTCCTGGGCCAAGTGAGTGGTGACCTGCCTCTCAGCAATGTGACAGGTGTCTAGTGATGCATCCTTTGATCAGTCTCCAGGAGGGCCTGGGTGACTGTAGAAGCCAGTGCAGTATCTCTTGCTCCTTTCCTCCTCCTTATCTGCTTGTTGTCAGACTGTTTGGGACCACAGGAGCTGCTTGGCTCTAATCAGTAGTTGGAGGAGAAAGCGGATTAGGGTGTTAGGGCTGGCCTCTCGTTGGGAATCTAGGTTGTAAAAGCTTTTTAAACTCCTTAATTTTGCATTAATGAGGATAAATGTCCTTTTAATACTAAAACCCTTCCCAAAAAGGACAACAGAGATCTAAAGATTGTGGTCTGGTCATACACCTCCCTTTCTGCCCGTTTCCTGGACTCTGTAACAACCACACAAACCATTGCCCGCATTGTTGGAGAGAGCTGCTTAATATTTCATTGAGACAACCCACATGCCTTCTTGTTTTGTTTTCTGCTTCTGGGAAGGAGGGAAGCCACTCTTTGACAATGGTAATACTTGCTTAGCAGAGTTGAGTGAATCATACTTGGGAGCAAGTCACTGTGTTTTAACGGTGGCCATAGATGAGTTTGGCTTCAGTACCTACGATATATAAGGCTCCATGCTAGACCTCATTGGAGACATAGAAACGAGCAGACAAAGCCCTCACCCTCTAGGGCACAGTCAAGGCCGTCAACACAGACAGGCACCAGTTTGCTGAGCAGAGAGCTAATTGCTTTCACGAGGGCACAGGCCAGCCAGCGGGCGGAGAGGAAAGGCAGTGAGAGTGTCTTCTGAGAGGCCTGTGGTTATTATGCCTATAGACTCCATTTCCAGGCTCAGTAATAGCAGGAGAGAAATGGGGATCATAAAACCAAGCTAAAAGGCAAGCAGCCGACTAGGAGAAAACGTTTGCTAGTGTGAATATGGGTGCATACTAAAAAACCGAGAACAAAGAAAGGACAAATGGCTCTGTGGAAAATGGGCAGAGGATACTGAGAAGGGCAGTTCCTAGAAGAGGAAATACAAGCGGCTAATAAGCATATGAAGAGCTGCTCAATGTCATTAGTAATTAGGGTAGCACAGATGAAAACAACAAGAGAAGTTACTTTCCACCCACTGGATTATAAGAAATCAAAGTCTGAAAATGCCAAGAGTTGGCAAATGGGGTGGAAAATTGGTTCTTTTAAATATGACTGGTGGTAGTGTAAATTAGCACAGCCATTTGGAGGGCGGTTTGGTGGGACCTGTTAAAAATAAGGGAACTGCTATGACTCAGCAGCTCTGCTACTTGGAATCTGCTCAGGAAAATCACTTTCATATGGATGTGCATAAGGATGGTTGTTCATGGTCGTTCTTTGCCCCCTTGTCACGCTAGTGGAAACTGGCATGGAGGAATAAATGTTGGCCTGCCCATGCTGCAGAAGGACATGTAGTAGTTAGCAATAAGGAGGTACATTCACGTATCCTGACATGGAAGGAAGTCCAGAACATTTGTTGGATGATAAAAACAACGGCTAGAAAAAGAAATACAGTGTAGTGCTATTTGTTTTTAAAAAATAGAAAAAACCAAAAGGAAGTCAGTGAAAGCAAACCAAATATGTTGTATCAGTGTAAACATTTTATTTGGATGGTTACCCACAAGGGCTAACAAGGACAGGAAGGGGACTGGGACCCAAGCCTTTGGCTTTATGTGTAATATCTGAACATCTTATACTGAAAATCCTGGTTCTACCACTTAGTATCTATGTGACCTTTGACAATTTTTTTTTAACTTTTCCGTGCTTCATTTTTCTTGTATAAAGGGGACAATTATCATACCTATGTGATAAGGCTACTATGTAGATTCAATGAATCAATATTTTTGAAGTGCTTTGAACAATACCTGTACATGGTAAGAGCTCCACGTTTGTTTTATAATACAAAGAAAATAAACAATAGTCCAAATTTGTTTTTGAAAAAGGACCAGAGTTTTGGAAGCAGATAAAGGTGTTGAAAAAAAGCTGCAGAGATTCAACTTTAGAGCTGGGATAAGAATGCAGCTCGAAGTTTAAGTACAGATGTAGTATACAGTTGTGAGGGTACACTGCTTTGAGGAGCCCTTCACCCCATGTGAAACTGAGTGTGGTTTAGATGCATGGCTCTTTTGGCTACTGGCCGGGGATACCAAGCAGAGACTGACAAGATCCTCTAGATCCTTTGCTCTGACCCATCTACCTGCAGTATGTGTCCCTAGACATTCTTCTGGATCACTTCCTTACTCCATTCACATTGCTCCTCACATGTCACCTTAGAGAGGACTTCCCTGATCACCCTCCAAATATCTATCACTGCTGTATATTTCTTGACAGCAATTAAAAGTATCTGGTACTACATATTTGCTTGTTTATATTCTATATCCCTAGCATATAAGCTTTCTGAAGGTAGTGACTTTTCCTTGTTCGTTGCTATATTCTCAGGGACTAGAACCAGTGCCTAATACATATTAGATATTTAATATACATGTCATTCAATCATTCATGTATGAGTGAATGAATGAATGGATGTTTCGTGGCCTGGAACTCAGCGGGAGGGACAGTTAAGTCTCTTTCTTTGATTCTTTTTTTTTTTTTTTAAAGATTTCATTTATTTATTTGACAGAGAGAGATCACAAGTAGATGGAGAGGCAGGCAGAGAGAGAGAGAGGGAAGCAGGATCTCTGCCGAGCAGAGAACCCGATGCAGGACTCGATCCCAGGACCCTGAGATCATGACCTGAGCGGAAGGCAGCGGCTTAACCCACTGAGCCACCCAGGCGCCCTCTTTCTTTGATTCTTAATGAACATACTTATAAGAAAATGTAATGGTTTTGGCTCCCAAATCTGGGGCATGAAATCAGTTATGGTCATGAAACAGTCGCATGTGGGGCTTTGCCCTGGTTTGCTTCATGGCAGGCATTGGTCTCACCTGAAAGCCATCTCATGTCATGTGGAGCCAGATTCTCATGTCCGTCCATTGGATTTGTAGTATTCTTGCTGCTGATAATTTTTCTCAACTGGCACTTAATATTAACATTCTTTTCCCATTCTGCTGTGATGGTTGTATTAATATTGTATGGAAGTGTGAGAAATCTCCCTTGTATGAGGATAGGAGAGAACGAAAGATATGTAGGGGTGTGTGTATTCTCTTTGTATAAGGCTGTTGGAAGTCTTAGACCTTGGACAGAGTTTAGAAGGTAATGGTTCATTTTCATCATTATCATCACTAACATGAATTGAGTACTCACCATGTCAGGTACTGTTCTAAATGTGTACATGTATTAATTCATTTAATACATACAACCCTATATATATAGCACAGACAATACACCCTAACCCTAACTCTAACCTTTCCCTTGCTACTAGTTTGACAGTAAAGTCAACATGTGGCAGGAAGAGCTATCAGGACCTAAGAAATAGTTATAAGTTTCCTCCACCTCTGGACTTCGAGATACAGTTGCCACCAAGATGCTGAACTAGCTTGACTGCTGGCTCTCTCCCCCAAGATTGGTTTCAGAAGAATAAGAGAAAAACACCAAAGAAAGGGGAGAACACTGTAAGAGAACCTAAGGTGATGGGGCTACTTTGAGTTGGCGCATGTGGGTTGATGGTTTGGATCTGGGGCAAGAGGCAACCAGCCTTGCCTGTGGGAAGATAAATCAAGAGGAGAACTGCTGGTTCCCCTGGACTGTCATGGCTTTAGGACAAGCAGTACCTGTCCCCACATCCATAGTAATTCAGGTGTCCTTGAATAAAATCAAGGCAGTGGAGAAAAGCGGGAGTCTTTCCCTAAATCACAGGGCTGGTGACCTATTATCTAAGGATCTTCAAAACATTGTTTCATCCTGGGGGCAGATTGGAAGCCCTGACCTGAGGAGATGTTTTTCAGGGTGGGATGGGTTCGCTGTGGATTCACCTCAGGTCTCATCCGTCCTCCCCAGACCTTTAGAGTGGACAGTCTAAGAATTTAAAATTAGCCTGACATACATACTAAAATATGTGAAAGGTGAATATTAGCAAAAAAACAATAAGAAGAAAACATAAAAAGAACCAAGCAGAAATATTAGACATAAAAAAATATAATGGTTGAAGTAAAGCGTGTAATAGATGGGATTAATAGCAGAATGGATAGAACTTCAGAACAAATTAGAGAGTGAAAGATGCAAATTTAGGAAGGAAGAAGAAAAGGACAAAGAAGTAGAAAATATTAAAAAAAGATATTGAAAATACAAATAGAAGCACTAGCATCTGAATACTAGTAGATATAGAAAAGGAAAAATAAAAGTGGTAGAGGAGGAAGTATGTGGAGAATTAATGGAGAAAATTTACCATAATTGACAAAATAAGATGTGACAGTCTGGACCAAAGGGGCCCATGGAATGTCAATGGAGGGAGAGAAGGAAAACCTTACAGCTGGATATATTAGAGCAAACTTTTAAGGATTTCAAAGATAAAGAAAACTCCAAAAGCTTACAGAGTGAAAGATCAAATCCTAAATAAAAGAATAGAAGCAGAATGACTAGATAGTTTTCAATAGCAACATTCTATGTAAAAATGCAATGGAATCACATTTGGGTTTTCTATTGTTGCATAACAAACTACCTTCAAAACTCAATGACTTAAAACAGCAACCATTTTACCATACCTTGTATGAACTACTTCTGTGTATCAGATTGAGCTGCTCTATGTGGGGCTGACAGAGGTTGCTTGGGAGTATTCATCTAGTGGACAGACTTGTCTGGAGGGTTCAAGGGTGGTTCTGGTCAATGCCTGATGTTTTGGTGGGGAAAGCTAGACCCAGCTGACGATGGCCTGCTAGATGCCTCCATGTGTCTTCTCCACCTAGTTTCTTCAGCATGGTGGCCTCAGGGTAGTGGGACTTCTTACATGGTGGCTGGCTTCCTCCAGAGTGAGTGCTGCAGGAATCTCTGGTGGGAGCTGCAAATCTTCTTATGACCTAACCTTGGCAGTCCTAGGATGTCACTGCCCCCACATTCTCTTGCTCTCACAAATCATCAAAGGCAGCCTAGATTTAAGGAGAGAGGATTTGAACTCTACCCCTTAATGGGAGTAGTAGCAAGGAATTTGTGGCAATCTATCACAAGTCTACAAAGTATTTTTAAGTATTGAAGAAAGGGAACTTAGAACCTAGAATGTTACAACTGTCCTTCAAATATGAGGGTATGAAAAAATATTCTGAGCCATATAGGCCTCTAGATGCTTTGCCACAGAATGAACTTCGCTGGAACTAATTTGGGATCAAATATTTAAATAAGAGCAGAGGGGAAAAAAAATCCAGATTTCAAGAGATAAATGAGATAAATTAAGTAAAGATGGCCAGATTCCTGAGTAAAGTTTGATGTCTAAAAATCAATTAGCTAAGACCAAAGGAAAAGAGAAAATATATCCATCATCATCCAGAATCAAGTCTAGATAATATTATCATGATAAGGGTTGGAAGGACAGAAACTAGGGGACTTGAGAGTGTGCCAAATTTGTTTTCTTACAGGGAGAGGGAGGAGTTATGCCATCAGCTTTAAAAAATGAATTAAGGGGAACATAGAGGAAGTGTGGGATAAATGGAGGGAGTAGGTGACTTGGTGAGGGTCATGCAGCTGTTGGTGGTGGACCCCGGTGTTAAACCCAGGTGCTCTGATAGCAGAACCTATGTGCATATGTGAAGCATTATCATGCTGTGATCTCACTAGCAGAGTGGTCTCGAGGACATGATGCTGCCAGTCAGTTGTTCTTTTCTCTGTTTTTGGTAATTTCCTTTGTTCCAGGCTGTGAATGGACAGAGGGAGGGCCCTCTCCTGTGTTTGAGCCCAGAGCTGTGAGCCCCCTGGTCACATGGCAGGACGGCCGGTGTAGCAGTGGGTTCCTGGCTTCTTTGCCCCAACCAGAGTCCCATCTCCGTGTGGCCTCGGGGTTTGGCTGTGCAACCATCTTCTGGCTTTTGAAGAACAGGTATGGACAACTGATTTTTGAATCGGGTGCTGGATTTCCAGGGACACGAGAATGGCCAGGAGTCTGTATCTCCAGCCGGTTGGTATCGTTCCACCTGCTGGAGCATCCCTCAGTGAGGCGGCCTGGCACAGGGGTGGTCACAAGACCTAGACTTTGTCTAGAACTGCTTCATTTCTCAGAGGGCTCTTGTTGGTTATCTGATTCTAAACCAGAGTGGGGAAGAAAAAGGCAGAGAGGGCAAGGGACTTGCCAAGGGTTGCGTGGTAAGTTCATGGTGGGGTCAGGGCTGCTGAGGTGCTGCTTTCTCAAGCATGGCATATTCTCCCTTGAAACCACTCCCTGAAGGCCAATTCCAGCCAGCTTTGCCTTGAGTGGCTGGGAAGGCCTCCCCCTGGGAGGTTCGGCCATCAGGGAGCCACAGCATGTGGGATGCCTGCTGCCACCCAGCTATGCCATGTCTAGTCCACTGCCTGCAGCTAGGTGTAGCACATGCTTTCAAGTTGCTATTAGACCACGTTGAACTGTTTTTGGTATGAAAACTAGCCCAGAGTTCCTGAAGTCCTACGATGCTGCTGGCACCATCCATGACTATGTGGTTGCCATGCTGTGTGGCTTGCCAAGATCCCTGATGTGTGACCAGAATGCTGCTAGCTGGGGCTATTTCAACACTCAGAGCCAAAGCTGGAACTTGGAGATGTGAGTATATCTTTGCAATCTGGCTCCAGGGTAAAGGCCAGAATCTCGAATGCAAGCGATTTAGTGGGGCTTTCCCATTTGGGAACAATAGTGGAGGATTCCAAGAACCCAGGAATCAGGTTCCAAAGACCCTCAGCCTGTTCCAGTCACCAGGCAAGGGTGGGCCAGGCTGTGAGTGAACCCTTGGAGGGGGGTACCCCATACACATGCTGTCCTGCTCCCCCACAGTTGTCCAGACCTAGGTTGGGCTCCCCTGTTCTCTGTGACTCGGACCTAGCCTGTGGATTTCAAAGAACAACTGTCAGTGTAACAAATTCTTAAATAAGGTTAAGAAATGAAAGTAGTAGTCTTGAGGGATGTCTTTCAAAAGTTCATTTTAAGGAATCATTTGCCTTTTCAGATCCAGAAATCCAGTGCCTTCTAAGTTCACTTCCTTCAGGCTCTAAATTCTGAGCTCTGTAAAAAAACAAAAAGCACCTGGTAGTTCAGGTAAAGGACTTTCTAGCATGTTCTGTAAAATTGATAGCCCCATGTTTACTAACCCCGAGTGATGAATGCAGTTGGTGTTTAGGAGACTGATGGGGTTTGACTTTGGTATGGCCTGTGCTGACTATGACTGTGTGCTGAAATGCTGTCTCCCTTTGCAGAGTGTTTGTGTTCCGTTCAAACACAGAAGGCTGGATGGCGATGATATCTGACTCTTATCTAACTCTTCCTGATCACCCCTGCTTAAACTGGTTGTTTTCTCCCCTGGACGGCCAATCCCCAGACTTTTGAAGGCCAATCCCCAGTGTTCTCTTTTTAAAAAATGCAAGTCTATTTTTCATGGTTTAAAAAAAGCCAAAAAGGCCCTCTGTGAAAACACTGGATTCTACCCTCCCTTCTTATGTGTGTATCCTGTAGTGTTTTCCTTCATTGAGTTTCCTGGAAACAACAAAGACCAAAAATCCAGCTCCGGGTGAATACACTGTCCATTTTTGGATTGCAGATTGAGGGCCTCAGGCTTTCCTGTCCACCTTCTCCCAGACATCGTGGAGGCTGGCAGTGTGGCAGGCAGAACTTCCCGTGCCTGGTTTGAAATCCCAAAGGGGACACAGGTGGGCGTGGCCTTGGGTGATTTACAGGCCTCCGTCTATTCCTGTATGGCCAAAAGGACAGATGCAGGTAAGTCTTTCTTCTATTGGCTCTTCAGACTTCTTCTAGTACCTCCTAAGCTCCAGCTCTGTGTGAGGACCCAAGGGGCGCACATAACCAGCAGCCTTGGCATCCTGTCTATAGTTCTGCTGTAAACGTGAAAAACAGCCTCCTTCCTATAGGTGAAGCCCCTCCTCTAGGAGCTTACAATCCAGCCGGCCAAGTTCTGTCCCTGACCACAGTCTGTGCTTTTCCTCTTTAGGGCCAGGTAAGGGAATTGACTCTCTCTAGTTGGCTGATTTCTGTATAACTCCATGACCAAAAAATAGATTAGTAGGTTTTCGGGTTTTGTGTTATTATGTGTTTGTCAGTGGAAGTTCCATCCGATCTGATTAGGAGTGCTGTCTTTCTGTATTCAATGTAAAAGAGTCACAGTAAGGTGGAGGCCTCAGTCTAGGGCAGGGCTTGGTAAACTTTTTTTTGTAAAGGGACAGAAAGTAAATATTTTAGACTTTACAGGCCATATAGTTTCTGTCCTAACAACTCAGCTCTGCTGAAGCACAGAAGCAGCCATAGCCAATACATAAATGAATAGGGGTATAGCTGTGTTTCAGTAAAACTTCATTTATAGACACTAAAAATGTGAATTTCATGGAATTTTCATGTGTCATGGAATTTTCTTCTCCTTTTGACTTCTCAACCATTTAAAAGTGTAGGAACATGCTACTGGATAGTAAAATGCTGCAGCCCCTTTGGAAAATAGTCTGGCAGTTCCTCAAAAGTGAAATAGGGAGTTATCACGCAGTTCTACTCCCAGGTACACACCCAAGAGATCTGGAAACACATGCCCACATAAACACTTCAAACAGATGTTCTTAGCAGCATTATTCATGATAAGTCATAATTCCAAAAAGTAGAACCAATCCAAATGCCCACCAAATGATAAATGGGTTTTAAAAATGCGACATATCCACATAGCTTAAATGCCACACATGGGAGTGAAAGAGAGGAATGAAAGAAGCCAGTTCCAAACGGCCACATGCTGTCTGGTTCCATTCCTAAGAAAAGTCCAGAACAGGCAAATCTGTAGAGACAGAAGCAGATGAATGGTTGCCAGGGGCTGGGTGGAGCCCTGAGTGCTAACAGATGCAAGGTTTCTTTTTGGAGTGATGAAAATGTTCTAAAATTAGATTGTGGTGATGGCTGTACAACTGTGAATATACTAAAAACCAGTGAATTATACCCTTTAAAAGGTTGCTGTTTATGGTGAATTAATCTCAATAAATCTATTATTTCAAACAAAATGTAAATGCTGGTCTTAGCTCCTAGACTACACAAAAACACATGGTGGGGTGGATATGGCCTGTGGGCTATTGTTTGTACCTCCCTGGACAAGGGGAGAATTGGGGCCTGCCTGCCCAAAAAGGGTGGTTGCAGGATGGGGGTTTCATCTGATCTTCATGGCAGGCTGGCTGAGCGAGTCCACTCTGGGAGTCCCTTCCTTGTTATCAAGGGGAATGGAGAATTCATTCATCTTACCTGAATTCTCTTTGTTATCACATCTTTTTTCTTACATCAGTTAGAACTATTACAATTCAACCCTGAGTTTAAAAATTCTGGCCAGCTTTGTGCTATATGCAGTTTGTTCCTATTTCATGACAGTCTTAAGAGATAACATTTCAAGGACTGTTTTTATGTTGTTTTTTTGTTTTGTTTTGTTTTGTTTATAAACATATATTTTTATCCCCAGGGGTACAGGTCTGCGAATCGCCAGGTCTACACACCTCACAGCACTCAACACAGCACACACCCTCCTGTTTTTATGTTGTTTTAAGTAGTAATTCCTCTTAATGCAAAATTATCTGAAAGAGAAAAGTGAAATTCTGCCAATTTTGTTTGCACATATTTTATGGAAAAAAGTGTTCTAAAGTCAAAAGTCGTTCAAAACCTTTTCTCCCAAATTTTCAACTAAAATCAGTTCTTCAGGAAAATGTGCTAAATTTATTCTGTGACACTTAATTTTCCCAATACACCATCTCAGAGTGTAAATGTCAGGGAGCTCACATGGACTTTGGAGTCCAGCCTACTGGCCTGGGTGAGAATTTAGCCCCTCTTCTCCTTCCGGTGTCGCCTTGGACAGGTTGCTTTTCTTCCTGAGCCCTTGTCACCATCCAAAGTGAGGGCAATGATATGTTTCTCATGGGGCAGTTGTGACACACTGGAATGGTGCCTCTAAAGAGCCTGGCTCTTTCTACACTGGTGGTTTTCTAATCAAAGGCTATTCCCTTGACAGTGGACTGTCTTGTGCCTGGATGTAAATGTGCTTTCTCTGCAGTAAGTGAAGGGCTAGTCAGATGGGAAGAAAGTAGGTATTAGGTTCCCTCTTCACAGAGCTGGTTGTAGTCTCTGGTTCCAGATTGGGGCTGCTGGCTGTGCTTACTTGTTCTGTGTCCATGGTCAAAGTTGGTTGGCTCCATCCTTGACACCTCCACTTGAAGGGACAGGTGGAGGACATGTTGCTTCTGGTAAAGAGTCATGGTGAAAGGCTTGATATGGCAGAAAGTAAAGGTTATTGGCTTTCTAAGATTGTTTTCAGTCTTCTTGCTTCCAACCTCCCAGTAGGTAGGAAGGTTACACGCTGACTTCAGTTATTTCAGATCCCAACAGACTGAGAAGAACAGGCTTTTTGGCCAGATCTTGTGAGACATGGAAGAAAAGAGATTTCTAGAATCATCCACAGGCCTTGGCCTCAATCCAGAGGAGGAAATCATCCCTTCTGTGCTGAGTCTGGGAGCTTTTCCCCTGCTGGTGGAGGGAGGTTAAGAAAAACACCATGTGATATAAGGAAGAGGTGGCACTTGCTGCAAAATGAATGAAACCTCCACAGAGAGTCAAATACTTGGACTGAGTGAGGTCTTACTCTCTGTACGTCATTGTGTGTTGTTGTGTAACAAATCACCCCAGTGCTTAATAGCCTCCAGCAGCAAACATTTATTATCTCTCATAGTTTCTGAGAGTCAGGAGTCTGGATGTGTCTGGATGGTCTGGTTTAAGGTCTCTCATGGAATTGCAATCGAGGTGTTGCTTAGCTGGGTCTGCAGTCATCCATAGGATTGGCCAGGCCTGGTGGATCTACTTCTCAGCTCATTTACGTAGCTTTTGGCAGGAAGCCTCGGTTTTTTGCCACATGGACCTCTCCACAGGGCTGCTTATGACATGGTGCCTGCCTTTCCCCAGAGCAAGTGATCCAAGACAGAAGCTGCAGTGCCTTTTTATGACCCTATATGACCCTTTTTATGACACAGGACCCCTTCTGCTTTATTTTCTCAATTAGAAGCCAGTCCCCCAAGTCCCACCCACACTCACAGGGCAGGGGAAATTAGGCTCTACCTTCCAAAAAGGAGAAGTCTCAAAGAATTTGAAGACATATTTTTTTTTTCAGTCTTTTACAACATTTTATTAAGAAGTACAAAATTTTTTTTTTAATTTTTATTTTTTCAGCATAACAATATTCATTATTTTTGCACCACACCCAGTGCTCTATGCAATCCGTGCCCTCTACAATACCCACCACCTGGTGCCCCCAACCTCCCACCCCCCACCCCTTCAAAATTCTCAGATCGTTTTTCAGAGTCCATAGTCTCTCATGGTTCACCTCCCCTTCCAATTTCCCTCAACTCCCTTCTCCTCTCCATCTCCCCTTGTCCTCCATGCTATTTGTTATGCTCCACAAATAAGTGAAACCATATGATAATTGACTCTCTCTGCTTGACTTATTTCACTCAGCATAATTTGAAGACATATTTTTTTAAACCAGAATACTCTCCCCTTGCCCTGTTGTGACCTGTGCCCTCTGAGTCAGCCAACAGGCCTAACTTCTGCTTTCCTTGGACCCCAGTTCTCAACATCAGCACCTCAGTTCAGTTGGCAACCTCCATGCCGTCAGGATTCCAGCCAGCGCAGACTCCAGACCCTGCGACTCCAGTCACCTACTTTCCGTACTTTGACAGGACCTACCTGGCGGTGGCAGCATCACTCAATGGGGGCAACGTGCTGGCCACATTTGTCCACATGCTGGTACAGTGGATGACGGATCTAGGTAAGGTGTTGCCCACACAGTGATGTGTTCCCTGCTTGTCCTTGCGATGTGGCAGTATCTTGGTGCTGCTTGTGTTATTTAAGCTTCTAGATTCATGTGTCAGATCCTGCCCAGCTCCAGCACATTCCTTCCTTCTTTGGGGATCTGGGCCTGCAGCCTTTTTTCTTCTCATCTTCTGAGCTGCTGTCACCTATTTTTTTCTGAGGGAGCACTTTCTCCTCTAATACTGACTAGTCCCCTGGCTTTCCTGTGCCCCCTGGTTACTTTGTTAGTAGGTCACTCTCCCTTTCTGATGACTACAGACAGCTGAAAATAAAATGATCAAACATGGATGAGTGAAGAGTGTCTTGGTATTTTACATTATTATAAAATCCTTATAGCACTCATTCCTGGCAAGTGGTTCCTGGCTCCCTTTCTTGGAAGGGATCCCTGAGAACTCTGATACCCTCCTGCTTTCATCAGGGTAGAATAGATTGGGCCTTTCTCTGCTCTTCATTTGCAGAGAAACATGTAACCTCCTTCCAGGAGAGGTTCCCTTTCCAAGCACTTGAGGTAGAGATGAAATTTCTGGTCAGCCATGCAGGAATAGGGAAATCACTAGTCCACCTGTTGGAGCTCTGAATCACGTCACTCTGGGAAGCTTTCAGCATAGTAACAAGGTGAGACACAGGTAGTAGGGAGCACATGGGAAGGTCATACTGCTTGTGCAGACAGGTGTTGCTGACATGTCCTTTCCGGCTGGCTAGGGATGTCAGGATTTCAGGGGAATTCTGCCCCCTTGGCTGAGATCCCCTCAGGAATGTGTCATTAAAAGAACAGAACTCTGATTTTATTTTGCCTGTGTCAGAAAAGGTTTTCAAGATGCAGAACCAGTTATCAGAATCTTTAGGCAAGCCCTATATTTAGATACTGGTTTAACTGGTTGGCTCTATGAATTGTTGACTGAGTTGACCAGTATTTTCTTTACACAGAAGTGACTTGTTATTTTTACCCCTGAAAGAGACGGTAATATTTAATTTCTCTGTAAGAACCTTTGAAAATGAAAAGTCTTTTGCATTGTCATTGTTCTTATTTTGGTGAAACTGAGGACTTTGAAGGCTAGTATTGGATGTAACTTAACCTTTTAAGAAATTTCTACAATTACGTCATTTGATTAAAAAATATATAGATGCAGGGGTACCTGGGTGGCTCACTTAATTAAGTGTCTGACTCTTGATTTGGGCTCAGGTCATGATCTTGGGGTCCCAGGATCAAGCCCCACATAGGACTCTGCACTCCACATGGAGTCTGTTTGAGGATTCTCTCTCTTCCTCTGCCCCTGCCCCTGCTCATGTGCACTCTCTCCCTCTCTCTAAAATAAATAAATAGGGGTGCCTGGGTGGCTCAGTTGGTTGTCTCACTCTGGATTTTGGCTCAGGTCATGATCTCAGGGTTATGGGATCAAGCCCAGCGTCGGGCTCCGTGCTTAGCAGGGAGTCTGCTCAAGATTTTCTTTCTGTCTCCCCCTCTGCTCCTCCTCCCCTCTCTAAAATAAATAAACAAATAAATAATAAGAAATATATAGATACAAATACAATAGGTTGTTGAGATAAGAGACATTACACTTATTAACCAGATATGGAAATATTAAAGCACAAGATATAAAAATAAAACTCTCTCTCTATTCATAATACCCTAGATTTGCATTATCTTACAGAAGTTAAAAAACATGAGTTCCACCCTCATGTGGCTTAGAGCAGGGACTCTGAAGCCAGGTGGCCTGCGTTTGAATCTGGGCCCTGACACTTTCTTGTGCTTTAGGGCAGGTTACTTATCCCCTCTGTTCTTCGATTTCCTCATCTGAAAAGGGATTATCCCAGATCTACCCTGAAAGACTGTGAAGATCAAATGAGTTATATTGCAAAGCACTTAGAATGATGTCTGGCCCATAACAAATGTGATATAACTGCTTGTTAAATAAGCATTGTGTGGTGGTGCGACTGGGAGAGTGGCCTCAGTTCTCTGTTCTGTCAAGTTATTACGTGGCCTTGGCAAGTCCCTTCCCTTCTGTGTTTTTTCAGCTCTGATGGTCTGTGATTCTAAGCCTTTGATGTGAATATTTGGCAACTCATAGCATTTGATCCCCTCCAGTAGATTTGAATAAGGTGGTAAGCCAAGGAATGGAGAGACAAGTCTAGAAGCCAGGTCTCTTGGGCCTTCAGCTAATTGTTCCTTCCTTCAGGTGCCTCTCATGGCCCAAATGTTTCCTAATGAGGAAGAACACTTTATTTTAACATTTCCTTAACATTCTTTAGGGAATTTTTATTAAGGACATACAAGCACATGGCTCATTGTTTTCTGCTTTTAACTATAGACTTTCTTTGGGTTTTGGCAATTTTCCACTAATGTCGTTTTTCTGTTCCAGGATCCAATTCAGGATACCACATTGCATTTAATCATCATATCTCCTTAGTCCCTCTGCTTTCTATTTTTTAAAGTTTTTATTTAAGTAATCTCTACACCCAATGTGGAGTTTGAACTCATGACCTTAAGATCAAGATTCAAACACTCTACTGACTGAGCCAGCCAGGTGGAACTTTTCTATTTGAAAGCTTTCTATTTGATTGATCTGTTTTTTTTTTTTTTTTCTTTTTCATCTCCTTTCCCTTTTTTCCCACTAGTTTCATGGTTTTATATTCTTTATCTATTCTTTTAGAAGTTTTCAATGCACTGTGTTTCCTACGATGTGGGGAGATAATCCCTCTTCTACATTCGGTAGTAGGGTAAATTGGTCCAACTTCTAAGGGAAGAATCTGATGTGCATATCTTTTGAACAAATTCTCAAAGGACTCAGTCCTACAGATTTGTATACTTGTACACATGTGCTAGGTTATTCATCAAACAAGTGATTTTTCTTAGATTTTAGTAGAATTTCTAGAGGGAGGTAAAAGACACTAATATTCATTCTGGCTTTTTTTTTTTTTTTTTTTTTTTTTTAAAGTAGGCTCCATGCCCAACATGGGACTTGAACTCACAACCCTGAGATCAAGAGTCACATACTGTACTGACCAAGTCAGCCAGGTGCCCTGATTCTGGCATGTTGAACCAGAGTTCTGCTGATCACATTTTGACTATGATATTTAAATTATTTCTCCCTCTTCCTCTCTCTGTCTCATTCCCAAGTGTATGTAGTTGAGTTTGTGTGAGTTAAATGTGCTGCTGAGGAGACTTTCATGGTCACACTGGGGTGGTGGCTTTCAGCACTGGCTGCACACTGGAAACACTTGAGGAGTTTAAAACATTGTGGAAACAATGTTGATGTCCTAGTCCTGCCTGCAGAAAGCTGATGATTTGGCCATGAGGTGGGGTGGGGTAGGCATTTTATAAAAACTCCTCAGGTGATTGTTATGCCCTTAAATGTCAGTAAGCACTGGTCTAGAACCTTCTACCTCAAAAGTGTAGTTTTGGGGCCAGCAGCACTGGCTTCCTCTAGGAGTAGGTAACAACTGCAGAATCTTAGGGCTCCCCCAAGGCATACGGAATCAGAAACTTCATTTTAATAAGATCCCTACTTGATTCATATACATATTCAAATGTGAAATGCATTGGTTTAGACTGGTGGTTCTCAACCTCTTGCTGAGCACTGGGCTAGACTGTGATCAGCACTGTGGTCCTGGGTTTTTTTGACACTGCTGATAAGTCTAATAGTAGCTGTGATGATGCTTTTTTGATCAGTGAATGCATTTGCCTCCCTCGGGAGCATAGTTATGGGATGCTTAGTTGTTGGGTGCTTCGTGTTCACAGCAACACTTACGAGATCTCTCTCTGAAGTCTCGGCTGGGGTCTGAAGTGAGAGAGCCAGCTGGTGTCTGGAGCAGAGCATAGCTAGCTAGCTGTGTGAGTCACTGAGCCAGGAAACAGCCAGCCAAGTGAGGATGAGCAACAAGTAGATCTACCCCTGTTCACTGGGAATTCTATACTGTCTCAGCAGGGGTGCATGAACTCACACAGGTCTTTTCTGTTCTTGGAAGGTCTAGAGGTCGAAGAATCCACTGTGTATTCATGCATGATCCAGGCAGCTGCACAGCAAAGAGACACCTGCCTAACTATCACTCCAACGGTGTTGGGCGAGAGGCACCTGCCGGACCAGCTGGCCTCAGTGACCAGAATCTCCTCCTCTGACCTCTCCCTGGGGCACGTGACCCGGGCTCTGTGCCGGGGCATTGTTCAAAACCTGCACTCCATGCTTCCATTTCAACAGCTCAAGGATTGGGGTGTGAAACGGGTGATTGGTAGTGGGAGTGCACTGTCCAGGAATGAGGTGCTAAAGCAGGAGGTGCAAAGGGCTTTCCCCTTCCCAGTGTCCTTTGGGCAGGATGTGGATGCAGCTGTGGGGGCAGCGCTGGTCATGCTCCAGAGAAGTCTTAACCAGAGGGAGTCTTAGTGCATTTTTTGGCCAAAAGACTGTTGCAGATTTTATCTAACTAACATTCATGACATGACCTTGGGGTCATCCTTGAACTGGACAGTTTTGTGGGCAGCTTTTAAGCAAAGCTCATTTTCGGGGAACCATCTTGACCAAGTACCTATCTTCATACTCTAATAATGCAGGCAGGACTCATCAGCTGGATCTCAAATCAGCGCTTCCCAAGAGACTCACTTGGGAATTTGTTGCAAATGTACATGTGGAATAAAGAGGGAAAAAGAAAGAAAAGGAACAGTAGCCCAGCATCATGGTCAGCAGACTCTTCTGTGATTCACCTGTAGACAAAGAGAAAATAAATGTGGACTTCAGACACCAAGAAGTCTCCAATTAAGAAAAGACCTCCCCACCCTGCCCCCAGCTCCAGCTTTTGGAATGATTGTTTTTTTGGGACATGAAGGCCAGACTTGGGTCATATGCACTGTTGGAAAAGTCCTTCCCTACTGGATTGTACCATGTGTCCCTAAGGCCCCTCTCCCATTCTTGTTCTCCCTTGGCCAGAGCTAGTTAGCTGAGGCAGGGCATGGCCCAAGATAGTAAAGCAGACTGGCTGAGATGGAGATGCATGGCGCATGTGCATGTATGTGCCTGGTGTGCATGGCGATGTGCTTCTCCTTCCAAGGAGAGCCTTCTGTATTGGAGCTGCTCCAGATCCTTAACTCACTTGAAGTCACAGAGCAGGGAAGTAAAGGTGGGTGGCATGACTAGCAAGGGAGACCGCTGCTGTGTGGCCCCATCATTCAGGCATATTGTTCCAAGAGTCTGGGACCCTTTTCCAGAGGTGTGTCTGGGCAGCAGTGTGTTTTTGTCCCTGCACAATCTTGGGAATCTTTCCAAGGGAAGGGTTGTGGCTGGGCATGCTCCTGTCAGAGCGGCCAATTTGATCAGAGAGAACCCCTTTATCCTGTGGGTACTAGCTTTTCCTTCTCTTGGGGTAGGCCTTGGTGGGCCACTGTGTTCCTGGCTTGCAGAAACATCCCCCTGGACTCAGCTTCCCTGCAGGGATCCCAGAGCATCTAGGAGAAAGCTGTCATTGCTGCATCTAACTCCAGACTCCCAAGAGTGATTCTAAGGCTCAGGCAGGCCTGACTCTGAGGCACCTGGGCAACTATGAGTCTGGTAAACAGTCATGTTGCCTCTTTGTAAATGTCACAGTTATGTGATTGTCTGAAGCTCTTAGATTAATCTGCCTGGCTATGCTGATTGGATTTTAGATACTAAAGCTCACTCTTCCAGAGCCTTGCGCCTTTAATAAGACATACCTGTCTTCTTTGGGATTATTGTAATTTATGGCACAGCTGCAGAGCTTGGTTTGGGAGGCTGGACATAGCCCTGAGGTTGTGCTGTAGAAAACCCCTGCCTGTTGCACAGTTTTACCAGGACAAGTGGCTGAAGATCACTCAGGAAAGTCATGTGAGTTTTCTCTCAGCTAGAATGAGTTGACCCCATTACTCTGGAGCCCCTGTGGAAGGCCTATGAGAGAGAAGTCACCGCGGGATAGGCCGAAGGATAACAGCCCTGTCTGCCGGGAGGAATCGGCCCTCTGACTTCAAGAAGGCAGACTGTCGTGCGTTCTCAGAGCTCTGTGGATGGAGTCTGTAAATGTAGGATTAGGACCTGGATGCAAGGCCCGGAAGCCCAGCCCAGTGCCCAGTATGGTGCTGGAACTTTGTTCCCTTCCCACATGTCCACTCTATCTCCGAGGGCTGAGTTTTGCCCTGTCCAAGCTTGTCAGCTCAGAGCTCTGCTGCTATTTTTTATTGCACATGACCTAGAGCCTCTGCAGGAGGTGGGTTGAGGACGGCTCCCAGGACGTCATTTCTTCAGCCTGCGGTCACAAATCACTCACTGCTTTTGCTGTCATTCCCAGAAGGTACCAGGAAGTGTTTGATACCAGCATGATCCCGATGAGCCACTGGCCTTGAGGACTCTTTGCCTGTGTCCTGATCTTATAGGCCCATGGTAGGCTCGCATTCTCCCACCTGATTTGCTTTTGCCAGTAAAAGGTGACGAGAAGAGTGTCACCTGTTCTGTGCCTTCAGGCCAGTTTGTGTAGCCTTTAGGAGCCAGTGCGTGATTTGTCACATTCCCTTCCTTTTGCCACCAGTGACTGGTAATGTCCCAGAGAAAGGCTCTGTCAGTCTGGGTTCCATGTTAGGACAGTATGGCGTAGAACCCTCACCAAAGAATGAACAACATGTAGTGTGATTGAGAAATAAACCTTTGATGTTTGAAACCCCTGAGATTTGGGGGTTGTTTGTTACCACAGCATAACTAGGTGTGTCCTGACCACCACAGCCACCGTAGAGACCAGACCTAGGAAGCCTCAGAAGCACCCAGCACTGACCCAGACATTTGTTGACACCCACTAGGAGCTGAGTTTACTGTCAACACAATGATAAGTTGCTGAATTTCTATCACTAGGGAATGAAATTAACACTAGCCCAGATTTATGTGTGTGCAGAAGGAGCAACAATTCATTCTTTATGTAAGTGACATTGAGCTAAACCTTGAGAGTTTCAGTCCATCAATACCAACAACAAACAGTTAACATTTTTTGAGTACCTGCTTTTTACCAGGAGCTAATCTAAGCTCCACTTGTTTGGACCTGTTGATCTTTATGGTGATCCTAAAAGATAGGTACTATTATCTTCATTGCTCAGATGAAGAAATTGAGACACAAAAACGGTAAGTAACCTACCTAAGATCACAGCTCTAGGATTCAACGCCAGGGTCCACTTTCTTTGGCGTTCTAGGCTGAGAGAGCAAATGTATTGACATGAAAGACTGGCATGAGCAGGCTGTGATGAATTGTCTGGTGTAACTTGGTCATAGGGCATATGAAAGGGTGTGATAGGACTTGTGACTGGAAATGTTGGCCAAACTGTGAAGGATCTTGGATGCCAGATGGAGGGGTTTGGACTTTGTCCTATGGGCAGTGGAATGGAGGACGGGCTTCCTGGGGGCTTTAGGAGTATAACTGCCAGTGTGCAGACTCTAGATTGGAGAATGGGTGTTGCAGAAGGCAGGAGCCTAACTGGAGGGGCCTAGAAAGCAGCCCATGAGAGGTGGCCTGAACCAACGTGGAGGCAGAGACTGCCACACATACCCTTCTTTTGGCTCTTGACTGACTAGATCCATATTATGCTTATATGGTTTTCATGTTCTCTATTTTTCTTCTCAACTGCACTGAAAGCTGTTTGAGGGAAGGGTTCCTTTTAAGCTGTTCTCTTCCCTGTCCTCCTCCTTCATCTTGGGCTGATGTCTATGTTTGGAATGTCCCTTCTAGGGCAGAACATTATACCTTGTCCAAGGCCCAGCTCAAATGCCATCTTCCTGCTACAGTCTCCCTGGCAGCATATTTGTCACTGGATTATAATCGCAGCTGGCATCCAGGACAGCTCTCAGTGTTTGCTGATGGCATGGCCTACTGGGCTCTGGCTTGTGCCTATTACAGGGCTCCCCACCAAGTAAAGCATCAGAGAGAGCCTAGCAGGTCTTCCTCCTCATGCATCCTGGCCTCCTTGAGGGCAGAGACCATCTTATTCATCCTACTCAATTGCTGTGGGTTTGCTAGTGCCCAGTGGTCTCAGGAAAAAGGGCAGTTTGCACCTGACCTCTTGTCTCAGCCACAGTTAGATGGATAGATCATGTCTTTGAAATTGAGAGATTCTGAGTTTAGAGATACTCACTGTGTGAGTTATGAAACATTAAGGAAATCTTGTTCTTTTTTCATTAAAAAACAATTAGAACCTCGGAGCTAATGGCCGGATATAGCTCAACAGTCAGCAGATGTGGTTCTCATTTGAAATAATGAGGATGAGAACCATAATCCCCCATGCCTGTCCAGAGCTTTACCAGCTCACAGAGACTATTCACGCCCGGTATCCTTATTAATCCTCAGAAAAGCCCTGTAAAGCAGGTAGGGCAGGTGCTTTTGCCCATTTTGTGGATGGAGGAAGCAGGCCCAGAGCTTCGGCTGTCAGCCCAAATTTATGCTGTGGGCATCTAGCACAGCTGGACCTCCTCTCCCGCCTCCATTCTCTGCCCATGCTCCCGCCCTCCCATTTCTTCTCCCTTTTGTTCCCAGTCCCCACCCTGGGTCCCAGCTGTGCAGAGCAGGGCCCAGTTATTGGGCACTGAGTGGATGCCTTATCCCTCCCTGGCTTAGGTGGCTGCTCCACCCACTTCTGGAGTATGCTGACACCTCTCGCAGAGCTCTGCCCTGACTCACATGGGTACCCGGTGATGCTAATACACAGACCAAAGGCAGAAAGGAAAGTCATTTTCTTCCAGGCTTGCTGTTTGCCATCTGCATCTGGGATCTCTGAAGCCATTTAAAATCTGGGAGGCGGGGC
This sequence comes from Lutra lutra, assembly GCF_902655055.1. Taxonomy (NCBI): domain Eukaryota; kingdom Metazoa; phylum Chordata; class Mammalia; order Carnivora; family Mustelidae; genus Lutra; species Lutra lutra. The sequence goes on from NC_062293.1 coordinate 47,828,755, forward strand.
ACCTGAGTGGCTCAGTGGGTTAAGCCTCCGCTTTTGGGCTCAGGTCATGATCTCAGGGTCCTAGGATCGAGCCTTGCATCAGATTCTCTGCTCGGCGGGGAGCCTGCTTCCCCCTCTTTCTCTACCTGCCTCTCTGCCTACTTGTGATTTCTCTCTCTCTCTCTCTCTCTCAAATAAATAAATAAAATCTTAAAAAATAAAAATAAAATCTGGGAGGCAAGACACAAAGATCAGGGATGTGAAATGTCAACACAAAATTTAGAAAGCTCAAGACAAGACAAGACTAGTAGAGTCGGCACTGTCCTTGGGTGGGGTATAGGTACAGGTTCCTACCTGGTTCCTCCCAGAAATGCCAAGCTGACAGTTTTGGTAATCAGGCTTTTTCAGCACAGGGGAGTGTGCTGGTCTCTAGCTGTACCAGTAAGTCTGGCTTCAAATCCAGGACCCAGATGGATGAAGAAAAGAAATGAGGATTCTCTCATCAGAGTCAAGGGCTCAGTTTAAATCAATGTGCCCCCTGGTGGTAACTCTAGGGGAATAGCCACTGTGACGTGGATTCCAGCCGACTTGGCCCACACACTGGCTGGTGAAACCTTTAGTACTTTCCTCCACTGCTCTTTGTCCCCATCAGACCTGAGCTTGGAGTAGGTGCTCCCTCCCAGAATGCATCATTTAGACATGATCTATTTACGAAGAATTTTAATAGGTACATCATTACATAGATTCAAGAACACCCTTAAAGAATTATGGAAGCTGGGGAGAGGGGAGTGGGTAGAACATCTTGTTGCCCATTATGACCCTGAAAACTAGGCTGATGACAGCAATGCTCACCTCTAAGGCGGTGTCTGTGCCACCACTTCATGAGTTTTACTAGAACCACTCAGTGCAGATTTTGCTCAGATAAAACAATGCCAATAAATACAGTGTCCTACCCTGGGTAAGGCATGGAACTAGGCTTAGAGAAGGAAAATTGAGGGGGCGAGAGCCCTGTCACCCTGAAGCCATTAAAGTCTGTGAAATAAGACACAAACATCAGAGATGTTAAAACTCAATACAAGCTTTAGGAAGCTTCAGACAAGACTGGTATGGTTGTCCCTGTCCTTGGGCAGGTTACACAGCCTGTCTGCACTTCGTTTCCTGATCCATAAACTGGGGACAAAAATCACACTTTCCTCATGAAACTGTGAGAGTCTGATGAGTTAATGCTCAAAGTGCTTACGCCATGCACACTGCATGGGCTTAATAAGGATCTAATGCCGTTATTGTCATTGTGATCACAAGCACCAGTTGTTACAGGAAGGCGTATGCTGAGATTTCTGTAAGAGTTTAGAGGTGAGTACTTAGACTGGGCCCTTGATAGAGAGGCTTTTTGGAGGATGTGGGAGTTGAATGATAGTCTCAGTAATCACAGGTCTCACCTGACACTTGGGCCTTAAAGACGTGTTAAGTGGATGCACAGTGCAAGCACATTGGGCCGAAGAAGGGCAGGGGAAGAGCATGGAGGCAGGCACAGTTGGTGTGACTAGGGAGGAGATGTGTCTGGGTGACAGGAAGGGCTGGGCTACGGTGGGAGAGGGGACCGGGGCTGTGGGCTCAGGGTGCCAGGCTGAAGGATAAGGCCTTGTTAAGTACAGTCAGGATGATGTTCCAGGACTGGGATTGGGACGTGGTAAATCGGGGTGCTTGGCCAGGGAAGGAAGGTATCTCTGGAGCCTTAGATGAGAGGAAGTAGCTGCTAGTTACAGAGAAGGATAGATGTGAGCTATGGAAATGTAGCCCAGATAGGACAGAGAAGGAGAGGCTTGAGATGACAGAGTATATCAGGCTTGGTGACCACAAGAAAGTTGGTATCTCTATAGGCAGGAACATTAGGAGGGGGGACTGTGAAGGGCAGAGGAGTCTGCTTGGATGTGCCGAGTGGAAGGACTGTGTGGTCTTCATCTGGAGATTCCAGGAGGTAGGGATGGAGCTCAGGGGAGAGGGGAGGGCTGGACCCCTGCATGAGGGAGTCCCTGGCTTGGGAAAGTCAGATGGGTCCTTGGAGGAGTGGAGTCTCAGAAAAGGGTAGGAGGATATAAGTGTCAGTCATGAGGAGGTACCGTGTGTTGAGAGAAAGCAGTCAGAGAAGGATGAGAAGGGCCACAATTTCTCCTGTAGCCCTCACAGTATGCAGAGTACCTTGCAGACTCTGGGAGATGTTGTCAGCACCCAATGGCTCTGTTACAAAGGGGACACATTTAGTGATGTATATTGTCCTCACTGGAGGCAGAAATCACCTCAGCCAAGGGGATGGTTCTGGTGAAGTGCAACCTGCCCCTTTCTTGGACTTTGCCCCTGAGCTGGCCAGTTGTCTTGGTGCCTTTCTCAGATGTCTCCCACCTGTTCCCCAGGGCTGCCCATGTCTGAGACCTGGCCCTGGTGAGCCCAAGGCTGTCCCTAAGATAGCATAGGCCTGTCTCCATACCAAGGGGTTCCCCGCAGCACCTCTGGCCCACACATTTGGTTAGAAGGAACAGTGACTAAGAGAACTTGTAGGCTGAGAGGTCACTACTGGGGAGTTTTTCAAATATAGGTAACAGATAGTTATGTATGATGAAGAATGAATTCCATGATCCAGCAATCTCACTGCTGGAATTGAAACCTAGAAGAATTGGTGGCTGTGACTCAAAGAGGTATTTGTACACCCCTGTTCACAGCAGCATAGTTCATCCTACAGTTAAAGGTTGGAAGCAACCCAAGTGTCCATTGAGAGATGAATGGCTAAATAAAATGCAGTATAAACATATGATGGATTATTATTCAGCCTTACAAAGGGAGGAAATCTGCAATTTGCTATAACAGGGATGGATCTTGAGGATTCATGGTAAGTGAAATAAGCCAGTCACAAGAAGATAAATACAGTGTGATTCCACTTACATGACAATTTTAGAGTAATCCAATTCATACGCAGAATGTAGACTGGTTTCCAGAGGCTGTGGGAGGGGAGCAGTTGGGATTTAGTGTTTAATGGGTATAGAGTTTCAGGTTTGCAAGGTAAAAACAGTTTTGGAGATGGATGGTGGTAATGGCTGCCCCACATTTTGAATGTACTTAATGCTCCTGAATTGTATGCTTAAAATGGTTAAAATGATATTTTTCCTGTTATATGGATTTTACCAAAATTTCAGAAAAAGGATGAATTCAAAGGTTTAATTGCAGCTAAAGTGGCACATATGGAAGGGCACACAGCTAAGAAGGTGTCTAAGCAGGGGGCATGGTATGGCATGTTGAGATGGGCCTGGCTTCCATACCCAGACCAACAGCATGACCTAGGCAGTCAGCTAACTGCACGGACTTCTCACGTTTGAAATGAGTCTGGCCATCTCTGCCCTGCCACTGCCCAGGGTGTTGGGTGGCCTGGGAGAATGAGTTTGCACAGCCTCTCTCTAAACTGTCCAATGGCATGCAAAGTCCTTGCAGTATCTGCACTCTGCTCTCTTGACACAAGGGTCAACCTTGTGAGCTACTCCAAGTAGGGCTATGATGGGACTTCTGGCATGTGGCTGCTCATTTCAGGCTGTGTGGGGCCTGTGGTTTGTGGAGTTATGTAGGGTTCCTATGGGCAGCTGCCAGGTTGGGTTCTGCAGGACATTTTGGGCTGCAGACTGAATGCATACTCAGAAGGACCTGGCAGCTTTTCTCAGCCATATTCTGGGAGGGAATTAAGCCTTACTGTATTAACTTTTCTCTTGCGCATTTAGGATCATACTAAGAGAAACAAGGAAATAGACAAAATAATTTCCTGTGTTCTGTGGTTCCATGAGGAATCCCAGCTGAGTGAAGCTGGGACCTGGCAGACCCAGAAGCCTCCCACCTCAATCCCTACACCACAGTTCCATAGGGAATGAGAGGCCTGAGAGAGGCAAGGACTCATCCAAGGTTACACACAGCTGGTGGCAAAGAAAGCATTCAAAACCAGGTCCATAGATGCCAAGCCGGGACTGTATGTTGGGTGACATGATCATTTCCATTCCTTCTACATGGTGCTGGGTTTGATATTTCTGGTTGTAAAAGTGAATTCATGTTTTGTTTTTTTTTTCCCCCAGACCACGCTGTCTGTAAGGGTAGTGGGTTTGGGAGGCCTGAGCAGTGCCCTTCTCTTTCTTGTGAGCTGAGGTCACAGCTCTGGCTGGTTCTGGGCTGTGTTGTGGCTAAGTGCACTGCAGCCCCTGGCATGGTGGGAGGCGGGGCAGCAGCTAAGTGGTTTCTGAAAAAGGGCAAAAATGATGGGAAAAGCTCTGGGATCCTCTGGGAATCAGCCACGGCAACAGCAGCTGCTGCCATTGCTGGAAACATTTTCCTTGAGTGCCAGAGTGTACCCACAGCTCATCCTGACCAGCGCAGAGCAACCGCAACCTGGGGAGGGGCCAAGGACCCTCACAGAGTCAGGGAGGCAGCTTTCCTCCCCACACCATTCCAGCTCTCCCTTCAATTAACAATAGCCTCAGAGCTCCCTGGTACCTGCTGTGTCTGGGCTGTGCCTGCATCTAGCTGGTGAGTTCTTTTTGTTGTTTGATGGCCAATGTCGATGTTAGTTTTTAGAATGGCATAGTGAGCTGTCAGAAGCCAGGCCTTGCCTCTGTCCAGCTGTGTGATTATAAGCAGTTCAACTAGTCTTTTAGCACCTCAGTTACCCCATCTGAACATGGGATAACCACAGTGACTGCCTCAAAGGTCGTGGGGGTGCATAAGTGATGTGTGGGGATGCATATAGAGCATTTAGCGTGGCTAATCATAAACACTTGGCAGGTGATAGGGGAGGTTGTCACGGTCAATGTGTATTATTTGTACCTGAGTCTTCCTGGACCCTCATCTTGGAGCAAAGAGGCCATGGGTCCTGCAGAGGCCAGTGGTTTGTGGGTGGAGGTTTCAGCACATTGCCCTCTCTGTACTAAGGGGGTGCTGGGCTGGGAGACAGGAGCTCTGGGTTCTTGTCCAGGCTCCAGTCACTCTCTGTTTTGGGTAGAGTTCCTCTGGCTCTTCATCCATAGGTTGGGTAGCCCCTCAGGTCTCCATTCCTCTTTAGGAAATGCTCAGGTAGGCCAAGAGGGCAAGAAAGGGATGGGCTGGGTCCTGGGCCAGCTCCTAAGAGCCTGGGGGGAGGCCAGAGACAGACAGATACTTTCAGCAGAGAGGGAGCAGAAGAGCTGCACCTCAGTATGTCTCGTCTGGACTGGGGAGAAAAGGGAGGCTTCTCCTAGGTGGTGGCCAGTGTCCTCCCTGGCTCTGGAGTTGAGGAAGGCCCAGAGGCCAAGCTAAGTTTTTGCTGAGCAGGGTCATTTTTTTCAAGACTATCCTTTAGTCCAGACTGGTGTTTGTGAATCTTGCAGAAATCAGAACCACTGTCTCCATCAAACACCCCAAGTCATGTTTGGAAATACCCCATCATTGCAGAACATTCAACTGTGACAGGTGCATTGCCATGGGACTCATGTACTAGACACACCCAGGCCTGGCAGTGGCAGGCTTTCCTGTCCCTGTCTACCCCACAGCCCAAAACAAATAGCTTCTTAGTCCTTGTCCTTCCCTCTGCTCTTGAAGAAGCTTGGCTTCCGGTAGGGAACCAGGTGCATGACATGTGGGGCAGACTTGGGGTTTCTTGACCTACTGAATGATGTTACCGTGTAGGCTGCTTCATGTTTCTTGGGTTTGATTAGATTTGGACCAGTCAGAGGAAGAGGCAAAAAGGAACATTGCAGAACGATTTTGTGGACGCTCCTGCTAACGGGTGCTCTTATTGGGCTGTTAAGAGCTGTGAGTCAGGAAGTAGCTTTATTCTTGGTTTTGTGGCCAGGCCTATCCAAGGGGATAGCCCTTCGGAGAGCCATGCCTGGCATATGGCCTGGAACTTACTCATACTTCATTTTGGGCCTTGAGTTTCCTGGGATACTTGTTTGAGCAGGAAGGTTCTACAGGTTGGGGCTTCTGATGGGAAGGGTGTTGTCCCTGCCTGATTGGCCCCAGGGCTGGGGAACCCTGGTCTGATCAGCCCCCCTCCCCCACTCTGGGATGAGATCTGGGGCTGAGTCTGATGCCTGAGAAGAGCCCCGAGCCTTCAGAGAGGTGGTGGAGTGCTGGAGACGCTTGGGAGCCAGGCTGCCACATATCAGATCCAGCTTCCTCCTCTGCCTGTGTGGCCTCAGGGAACCGCTGTGTATGCATCTCCTCATCTGTCACATGCTTACTTCTCAGACAAGTGAAAATGAAGTGCATGTGAGGTGTTCAAACAGCACCCACCTTTGCACAGCACATGCTCAAACATGTCAGTTATTTTCATTCTTCCTAGCCTCCTATGCCTTTTATTTATTTTTTTAAAAAGATTTTTGTTTATTTATTTGACAGAGATCACAAGTAGACAGAGAGGCAGGCAGAGAGAGAGAGGAGGAAGCAGGCTCCCCGCTGAGCAGAGACCCCGATGTGGGGCTCGATCCCAGGACTCTGGGATCATGACCCGAGCCAAAGGCAGAGGCTTTAGCCCACTGAGCCACCCAGGCGCCCCCCTCCTATGCCTTTTAAAGGTAACAGGCTCCCCACAGTATGAACCGTCCTGGACAGGAAGTTACCTTTTGAAAGTATAGATTAATGCCAGTCTTCATGCTTCTGAACCTTCTCGTGGCTTCCTACCATCCACACAATAATGTCCACATCCTGTTCCTTGACATCCAAGGACAGCAGCCATCTGGTTCTGACCCTGGGCAAGCCAGCCACTGGCTTCCTCTCTATCAGCTAGTCTGGGATCCTCATCATCTCCCCCAGTTTCAGACCAACCCTGCTCTTCTTCCGGGCCCAGATCCTCTGTCACTTCCTCCCTAAAGCCTCCTTCAGTACCCTGGCCCCTCCTGCGATAGCCCTGCCCCAGCCAGCACCTAGGTTCTGTCTCACTTGGGGCCTGAACACTCTCTGTGCCCCCAGCAGGGGCCTGGGTTCCCAGTGGGATTCCATACATAGGTGTTGAGTGATGGAATGAACAAATGGGTGAGTGGTCAGGAGTGGGATTCTCTGAGGCCGGGACACTTCCTGCTGCAGGGTTTCCATTTAATGGATGACCCAGAGAAAGACTCAGTCCCTCCTGAAGGAGGAACAACAGGCAGGAGGGAAAATGGGTCTGCTTACTCAGGATGCAGAGAGGTGAGGCAGCCTCATTTTCTTCCCCCAAGGATCTGGGCATCAGATGGTAGCTGATTTATTGCCAAGGCCCAGCCATGTGCTCTGAGTGTTCACTGTCTGAACTTACACTTGAAAATGCAGGCCTAGGGGACACCTCCCTTTCCTTCCGTGGCTATTTTCTGGAATCCAGCCACTGCTGGAACATGAATCTCAATTTCTATGCAAATGGGAACAAAAAGGGCTGTATCTGATCTCCTTCATGTCCTCCACAGAGACCAGCCCAGCTTTTTTTCATAAGGGGGGGATCAGGCAAGCTCGCTGCTCAAGAGGAGGTCATAGGTTATGGGGGAGATAAGGCAGCACCAGATAGAAATTGCTAGACTGAAGGATGATAGACAACCAACTGGGGCCACTCTGGAGTGGGGAGGGGTGCATGACCAGCGCAGAGCTTGGGGGTGTGGCGGAGGCAGCATCCGTGCTGGATGCCAAGGGGAGTTAGCATCTTAAAGGTGGTAGGATTTGGGCAAGAGGAAGAGAAGGGAAAAAGCACCCCAGGTGGAGGCCCTGAGATATGGGAGAGCCCTGGGTATTAGACAGTGAGGATGTCCTGCTTGGAAGGATCGAAGAGTGGGAGAGGAGGTTAGAGAGTGAATGGAAAGCAGTATCAAAACAAGCTCACAGCCATATGTGCCAGAAGGCCTGAACCAGCCTTGAATCATTTAAAATTTCCAAGTTCAGGGATGCTTGAAATATGCCAATTTCACAGAAATGACCAAAAGTGCAAAAAATCTCCTACAAACTCAACAGTTGCGGCCAACCGGGTCAAAGAGCAAAGGCCCGGATTATATGGCTGGTGACAGGGACACGCCGCTCACCTTGTTCATGAAGATACAGCCTGCCCTGCTTTTCAGGGTTGAACCATCCTCAGCACCTTGTTCTCTCCTGAATGCATAGTCAATGACAGCCACTCCCATCGGTTCCCTTACTTTGATCTTGGAGGGAGGCAGAGCAGTGGTTAACATCCTACTTTGCAGAAGAGACACCTGAGGTCCAGAGAGGAGAGCAACACATTCAAGACCTTCAGAGCCTGATGGCTCCGAGCTGGGGGACCCATTCACCCCTGAGCCCCATGCCCATGGGGCTACTAGGCCAGTTCACGCCTGGGGTAGGAGGTACAGCACCTCTGGAAGCTTCAGTTCTAGGGGGCTAGTGGCGACAGCTATTGGACCTCTGGGGTGTGCTGCTTCACAGGGGCTTTTGCAAGGAGGGCAGATGTGGGCTAGAATCATGCTGTCCACGAGCTGGGAACAAACCTCATCTTCGTGGCTGCCTGCAGGCTGCCTCTTAGGCCACGAAGGATCTGGCAAGGATGAAGAAATGGGGGAGCTCAGATTCAGGGCAGGCTGAGGACCCATCCCAAGAGGACTCCTGCCCAGACCCCCTGGATGGAGACCCTAATTCCAGGTCAGCTCCAGCCAAGCCCCACTTCTTCCCCACGGCTAAGAGTCGCAGCCGGCTTTTTGGGAAGTGTGACTCAGAGGAGGCTTCTCCTATGGATTGCTCTTATGAAGAAGGCCAGCTAGCCTCTTGCCCAGCCATCACAGTCAACCCTGTTGTCATCATCCAGAAGCACGAGGATGGCCCCGCATGTGCCAGGTAAGCTGTATCTGGAGCATGGACCCCCTTCTTCACCAGGAGCTAAGCTGGCTCCTCTGGCTGAGGCCCCAGCTATGGAGATACCACGTGGTGCTCTAGCTTCTGGGCTGTGGGTCACAGAGCCAGGGAGCTGGGGACCCTTCAGAAGTCCTGTGGTCCAACATCTGCCCTCATAGCAGCTTTGGGACACATGGCCATGGATGCTGGTGTATATGCTGATCTTAGCTGCCGGCTGATTTCCAGGTGTCCAGTCCTCAATGCTCACCAGCCCCAAACATTTAGACTTTAAGTTGAAAAGCTCAAAGCCGGGAGGCTTTCAGACAGAGAGGGCAGAACCATTCTAGTGAGGAGCCCACCAAGTGCCTCCACCAAGGCGGGTCAGGAAGGACTCATAGACTAACTAACCCCCCAGGCTAGTATAGGGGCATTTTTCACTTGGCAGTGGTCATCCAAACCCTTCAAACCCCTGTCTCCAGCCCCCTCCAGGACAATGCCCCTAGAGCTCCAGCTCCTGAGCAAGCGGAGAAGTGAGTGGCTTGGGTATTGGAGGAAGTGGTGGCAGGAAAGACTTTCCAGAGGGTGCCTACTGGTGGGCTGGGGATGGAATGAGGGCACTTGCACCCCCACGGTTCCTTGTTACATCAGTTTCCTGGACAGTCACCTAGACTAAGGCATGGGTTTTATATCACGTATTTTTTCCCATTTGGTTTGCCTTGGGCTTCTGTCATGCTCCCTGGTCAGAATAGTTCCATGAAGGGGTTTTCTGGCCCCCAGGCAGCCGTCCCATGATTCTGTCACTGCCGGATCTGAGAAGAGCCTCAAGCTCTACGATCGCAGGAAGATCTTTGAAGCTGTGGCTCAGAATAACTGTGAGGAGCTGCAGAGCCTGCTGCTCTTCCTGCAGAGGAGCAAGAAGCACCTGATGGACAGCGAGTTCAAAGGTGGCCCTGGGGAGCCGGCTTCCTGGGATGGGCCCCGGCCACTGGGCCCCGCTCTGATCCTCCCTTTGTCTTGCAGACCCAGAGACTGGGAAGACCTGTCTGCTGAAAGCCATGCTCAACCTGCACGAGGGGCAGAATGACACCATCCCCCTGCTCTTGGAGATTGCCCGGCAGACGGACAGCCTGAAGGAGTTTGTCAATGCCAGCTACACAGACAGCTACTACAAGGGTGAGGAGGGGGACGGGGTCTGGCATGGCTCTGTCTACCAGCACACCTGGAGCCAGCAGGCGTTCTTGTGCCTGGGCAAGCCTCTCGGCTCCTTGCTCCCTATACCAGCCACTGAGGTGGCATCTCCTGAGCCCAGGGGATCCTTGCCTCCCCTGCCTGCTGGACTTGATTTCTCCTGGTGCTGACAGTCTTCTCCTTCCCTCTGTGGACTTGGTGTTCTTTGCCTCCAGAAGCCATGACTACTGTCTCTGCTACTGTTCCTTGATGTTGGGCAGCTTTGACTACTCCAGTTCCCAGTCTGGTATTCCCCTGTGGGTCTCTGCTTCTGCCAAGGGGACTCCCTGGGTCCCCTTAGGGAATTCTGTCCAGCTCTCCTGTTTTGCGGGGGAGTCATCTGGCATTTTCTGCCCAAGTCTTCCCCTTGTACCTGCCCAAGCACAGGACTGTGAGCCCAATAGCACCCATCTCCACAGGCCAGACGGCCCTGCACATTGCCATCGAGAGGCGGAACATGGCACTAGTGACCCTCCTGGTGGAGAATGGGGCAGACGTCCAGGCTGCAGCCAACGGGGACTTCTTTAAGAAAACCAAAGGGCGGCCTGGCTTCTACTTTGGTAGGGACATGTGGCTTTTTGACAATTGCTAAGGGGAGGTTTGGGGTGGAGACAGAGGGATTTGAAGGCTGGGTGGTCCAGGGACCAAGCTACTCTATTCCTGAGGCCCATCATATGCCTGTGTTGGCCACAGGTGAGCTGCCCCTCTCTTTGGCTGCATGCACCAACCAGCTGGGCATCGTGAAGTTCCTGCTGCAGAACTCTTGGCAGCCAGCGGACATCAGCGCCAGGGACTCCGTGGGCAACACAGTGCTGCATGCACTAGTAGAGGTGGCCGACAACACAGCAGACAACACCAAGTTTGTGACAAGCATGTACAATGAGATTCTGATCCTGGGGGCCAAGCTCCACCCGACGCTGAAGCTGGAGGAGCTCACCAACAAGAAGGGGCTGACACCACTGGCTCTGGCTGCCAGGAGTGGGAAAATTGGGGTAGGGGGCAGGCGTCATGGCTGAGCTGGGGTATGACTTTCGAGGGTGCTGTGGGAGGGAAGTGCCTACATTCCTGCATACCTGGGATCACCACCCTGCAGAGCCCTGCTGCTGTGGCACTAGGGGCTATTAGAGGAAACCAGAGGAAGTGTGAGATGCTAAGCAGAAGCCAGGCACCACACCTGTCCTTTTCTGATTTCCACCTCTGAGCAACACCAACCAAACACAGAGTCGGAGTGAGGTGCTGGCACCTGGGCATGGGGGTAGGTTGAGCCAAGGGTGAAATGGATGTGACCAGGTGTGATCCTCCAAGTGTGATCAGGCCACCATGGGTCTGATGTGGCTGCAGCTGGCGTCTGAGTAAGTGGGCAGGTTGGTCAGGAGGCTGCTTGGATAGAAGTGAGCGCTTTCCTGGGGCTGGGTTTGGTCTCCAATTGGGCTAGCAAGCAGACTTATCATTGAGGTAGAGCTGGGGGCGTGGTGGGGATGTGCCTGGTGGGGGGCTCCAGGCTGGTCTCTCACAAGCTCTTATATCCCTATGGCAGGTCTTGGCCTATATTCTCCAGAGGGAGATCCAGGAGCCCGAGTGCAGGCATCTGTCCAGGAAGTTCACGGAATGGGCATATGGGCCTGTACACTCCTCGCTCTACGACCTGTCCTGCATTGACACTTGTGAGAAGAACTCAGTGCTGGAGGTGATCGCCTACAGCAGCAGCGAGACCCCTGTGAGTGGGCCTTGGTGGGGCCTGGGCAGGCCAGCTTCTGGCCTCGCTGCACCCCAGCCCCTGTCCTAGCCCCCATCCAGCTTTGCCTGGAAAACCCACTGCTTGGGACCTAGGCCCTGATGCCTCATCTCCCCATTTATTCCTACTGAATGTTTTCCTTCATCATACAAATAATGTAGGCTAATTTTCCCATTAAAAAACACAAATATTTCAGATAAAAAGAATCCTTTTTTTTTTTTGAAGATTTTATTTATTTATTTGACAGACAGAGATCACAAGCACGCTTGAGAGAGGCAGGCAGAGAGAGAGAAGGGGAAGCAGGCTCCCCACCGAGCAGAAAGCCCAAAGCAGGGCTTGATTCCAGGACCCCGAGACCATGACCCAAGCCGAAGGCAGAAGCTCAAACCATTGAGCCACCCAGGTGTCCCAAGAATCCTCTTTTGATACCATATAAAAATGTGTGGTTTAGTTTTATTTACATAAATGGGATCATACCATATGAAATGTAGAACAGTTTTTTCATTTAATGGTGTGTCTTGTAGATCATTTATATCAGTACATATGGGCCTGCTTCCTTCAGAAAAATTCCGGCTGCATAGTGTTCCATAGTAGGGATGGGGAGTAAATGCCCATTGAAGGTCATTTAAGTTATTTCTAGTTATTTGTTACTACAGTGCTGCAAGCCATTTGGCATGGGTTTGGGAATTTTTCTAGGATACCTGGAATTGGAATTGCTAAATCAAAATGTATGTATGTTTTAATATTTTAATAGCTACTGCCAAATTGTCCTTCAAAAACACTATCAATTCATTTGCCCACTAGTGGGTAAAAATCTACCCATGTCCTTGTCAACCTGGGTATTATCAATCTTTTCTCAAAAACTAATTTAAGTTCTTGGGGCCAAAATGCTATCTTATTGATGTCTTAATTCTCGTTTTCTTGATAATGTGAGGTGGATAATATTTTATATAATTATCTGACCATTCATATTTCTTTGGTTAGATTTCCTATTCGTTGTCCTTCGCCATTCTACTGGACTGTTGGTCCCATTCCTTTTGGTTGTAGGTACTCTTGTTATAGAATGAATTGATCCTTTCTTTATTGCATATGTAGCAAATATTTTATTTTCTTCTGGTCTGTCTCTTGTCTTCTAACTTCATATAAGGCATCATTTGCTTGTAAGTTTTTCATTTTGAGAGTCAGATTAATTAGTCTTTTTCCTTTATAGCTTCTGTGACCTGTGTCTTGCTTTGCAAGTTCTTTCCCATTTCAAGATTATACATATATCCTTCAGTACTTTTGTTTCACTCCTTTGTAGGTATTTTATGTTTGGCTTCTTAATTTACCTAGAATTTATTTTTGTGTAGGTATGAAGTAGGCATCTTTTTTTTTTTTTTTTTCCTAGGCAAAGAACTTTATTAATCTTGTTTCAAACTTTATTCCCAGGCTTCTTCAGCTTAATTAGCTGCAAAGAATGAATTGTGTATAAGCAAAAACTGAAAAGAGCTGCAGTGTCCAAGGGGCTTGGGATTAAAAATATTAGAGATCTAGATTTTATCAGATCCATGAACAAAATTTTAAAAAGCAGTCATAATATAAAATAGCAGCTCCCAGTAACTTCCTCAAGTTTTATCTTCTCCAGAAGTTGACTCAATTCAGTTTGCTTCATTCTTGGAAGCTTCATCAAAATTCTCCACAAGATCTGGAACTTCATCATCATCATCCTCTCCGGTAGCAAGTGGTGCTTTTCCATCCACAGATTGTTTGGGCAGAGCTTCAGCCAGTCTTCTTAAACTAGTCAGACTGTCTGCACCAAGTTGGTTTAAGATACTGGGTAGCATTTCTGTCAGCTGCTTTGTCTCAGCATGGCCTGTAATGGTGAAAGTGTTCGCTGCCAGCGATGCCTGAACTTTGGGGTTGTTAAAGTGGATCACTGTTCCTTGGTTTGTGAACATATTCACTTCTTCAATACCAGAGATATTGTTTACCCCTAACTTCTTTAAGGAGAACTGAAGTTTTTTATCATCTGCTGTAGCTGTTCTATGAACCACCTTCTTCTTTCGGCGAGCAGTTCCTTTCCCACCAATGCGCACTTGTGCTTGCAGTTTGGCGAGTTTCTCCTGGTTCATGATAGTTTCTTTCATCTTGTTGGAGCGGAAATGGGACCACGCGGGGGACTAGGGTTGGCGCTCAGGGGGTCTCGGGCGGACCAGCTGAGATTAGGTGCACACACGCGGGGACGCAAGATGGCAGCTAGAGGGAGGCCGGAAGTGATCTGAAGTAGGCATCTTACTTAATTATTTTGTTTCCGACTGAGCGTCCTAGGGCCACTTAATGAAAAGTCTGTCCTACCTCCACTGCTTTGAAAGGCCACCTCTCCTGTCCATTCTTTCTAAGGTGATACTAGTTTCTGAGGCAGACCTAGGGGGTGGGTCTGTGCTGTCAGTGGGAGGGCCTGCCTCAGTATCTCGAGGGACAGAGGCTGTGTTTACAGAGGCAAAGTTCAGGGGAGAGAGTGGCCTAGCCTGCTTTGCTCTGCCCTATTAGCCTCTGTCTGGGCTGCCATGCTGATTCAGGGCCTAGACTTAGAATCCCAGAGGGCTGGCCCATGTAGGAAATGTCTCCAAAAATGCTGGGGTGTTAGATCTAGAGAGGAGAGGGCTATGGGGGCCTGGCTGCCGTTTTCATGTCTCCAAAGGCTCTCTTGGGCAGAAATTCAGTACTGGAGTCCCTAGGTGCAGAACTGGGACAACTGGTAGAAAGCAGAAAAGACCAACTTAACTCCAGAAGATAGATCTTCCTGACAGCATTTCTCCCCAGGTTGTGTGAGGCCAGGAGATTCCTATCTCCAAAGGTATTGTAGAAGACATTGAACAGGGACCTTGTTGAGGGAGCTTAAACTTGGGCTGGGGGTTGGGCTTGATGGCCATCAAAGGTTGGGATGATCTGATTTTGGCTCATCCATCTCAGGGATAGTGGAACTTTAAAAGAGATCTCTTGGATATGAGATTCTGTGGTTTCTGGCTGGGGAGTGAGTCTTACCTCTCTCTGCTCCCTTTAGAATCGCCATGACATGCTTTTGGTGGAACCGCTGAACCGACTCCTGCAGGACAAATGGGACAGATTTGTCAAGCGCATCTTCTACTTCAACTTCTTCGTCTACTGCGTGTATATGATCATCTTCACCACAGCAGCCTACTACAGGCCTGTGGATGGCTTGGTGGGGACTGAGGCTCAGCCTCACGACAGGGAAGTGGGGAGAGGAATGGGCATTCTTATAAGATTCCTGGAATCCTTCCCAGCATGCTGAAGAGATGAAAGTGTCCTGGGATCATGACCTGAGCTGAAAGCAGACACTTAACTGACTGAGCCACCCAGGTGCCCCTTGAGCACATCTTCTGTGCCAGGCCCTGGGACATCCTTCAAATCAGCTTAAGACCAGACTTCTTCCTCTGCCAGGAGCTTTCGACTCCTTTGAGTTACTGAATTGAATCCTTTCCATTTGCTACCCAAGCACTTAATTTGTTGCCTTTATTTCCAGGGTACCTTGCTTATAAATTTGATATAAAATTCCATTTACGGGGCACCTCGGTGGCTCAGATGGTTAAGTGTCTGCCTTCAGCTCAGGTCATGATCTCTGGTCCTGGGATTGGGCCCCACATCAGGCTCCCAGCTCAGCAGGGAGCCTGCTTCTCCCTCTCCATCTGCCTCTCCTCCTGCTTGTGCTGTCTCTCTTTTTCCCAAATGAATAAATAAAATCTTCAAAAAAATGAAAAAAATAAAATTCTACTTCTGAGTTAGGTAAAACCTGGTTTCTATCCACTTAATAAGGCATTTAATAATTTCATTTTATGACAAAAGAGAAACATGCTAGTGAGACAAGTAGTAAAGCAGTATTTTACAAACCATCGATGGCATGCAGAAAGGAAACCCACCCCAGGAAAGGGCCTGAGACACAAGGAGGACACAAGTGTGTGAAATGTCCCACCTTCCACCATCCATGGGAAACCTTGACGGGTTCACCATGGCCATGGGAGCAGCAGGAAGCATATGTCATTGAGTCTATAGGAGTGTTTCCACCTATGCCATCACCCTTCTCCCAGCAGAAGGAGACAGCACAGCACTGTAAGGATACTCTGCTTGGCACCTAGAGTCTGCCCCTTTGGGAATCAGGTCCTGCAGAGGGGCCTCCTTGCAAGTGTCCCCAATAATACACTGTCTTTAATTATGCCTCTCTCTCTCTTTCTCTCTTTTAAAGATCTTATTTATTTATTAGAGAGAGACAGAGACAGAGATAGCAAGAGAGAACACAATGGGGAGGAGAGGGAGAAGCAGACTCCCCACTGAGCAGGGAACCTGACTTGGGGCTCAATCCCAGGACCCTGGGGATCATGACCGGAGCCAAAGGCAGACATTTAACCAACTGAGCCACCCAGACGCACCTATGCCTTTCTCTCAGTAGAGGCTAAGCCTCTTGGGCAGGGGGTGGCTCTTAATCACAGGGCTTGGAAAATGTTTGTTGAATGAGTGAATAAGTGAATGGAGTCACTAACTTCTCTGCACCTTGCAGCCTCCCTATAAGCTGAAACACACCATTGGGGACTATTTCCGAGTCACTGGCGAGATTCTTTCTGTATCAGGGGGAGTCTACTTCTTTTTCCGAGGGGTAAGCATTTCTTCCCACACCGTGAGTCTCCATTATCACCAAAACAAAAAGCCAAGAGACTCACTCCGTGCTCACTCACTCTTTTTTTTTTTTTTTTTAAGATTTTATTTATTTGTCAGAGAGAGAGGAGAGCGAGCGAGCACAGGCAGACAGAATGGCAGGCAGAGGCAGAGGGAGAAGCAGGCTCCCCGCCAAGCAAGGAGCCCGATGTGGGACTCGATCCCAGGACGCTGGGATCATGACCTGAGCCGAAGGCAGCTGCCTAACCAACTGAGCCACCCAGGCGTCCCTCACTCACTCTTTAATTCATGGGGGAGATATACAGGTGAAGAAGGGAGCTCTCCAGACATTCACAACTGGGGGTTGAGGGTCTGCCCTGTGGATTCCTGTGGACCCAGGATAGTCACATTCAAGGATAGTCAGGACTGAATGTACAGTTGACCCTAGAATACTGCTGGGATTAGGTGCACCAACTGCCCCCACAATCAAAAGTCTACATGCTATTTTTTTATTTTGTTTTGTTTTTTATTAGTTTCAGGGGATGAATTTAGTGGTTCATCAGTTGCATATAACACCCAGTGCTCATTTTGATTTTTGACTTCCCTCAATTTAACTACTAATAGCCCACTATTGACCGGAAGACTTACCAATAACATAAACAGTGAATTAACATGTATTCTGGATGATATATGTATTGTATACTATATTCTTACAATAAAGTAAGCTAGAGAAAATAAAATGTTATTAAGAACATCATAAAGAGGAGAAAATACATTTACAGTACTATCTTGTGTTTATAAAAAGAACCACCCAAGCCCCTGCACGAGTGGTCCCTCACAGCTCAAAACCATGCTGCTCAAGGATCAACTGTAATATTTAACCCCAGAAATAGAATAGATTGTGACTATTGTTCATTTAATTCAAACATTCTGTTAAAGTTCAAAATAATGAAAGAAATGTACACATATACTGGCATCACTTTATTTTACTTGAAAATACATGCATATTACTTGGTATTTCTTCTAACATATGAACAGTCTTTTCTTTGAAGTTTGGACCAATGTTACATGTTACACTGTTACAAATATTTGGAGATTGTTATGATTTTTCCCCTTAATCTTTTTGATCTAAGCTACACCCAGTGTTTCTTAGTGACTCACCATTAAGGAGTCTTTCCAAATTGTTGGACTCTGTCTTTACAGAAGCGACTGTCTTTATTTTGTACTCATATTTTAAATTATAATAAAATACAAAGCCACAGTAGCAAGTGCAGTGGGCAAAAAGCACTCTCAGCAACCAGAATTAACTAGTGGGAGGGAGTGGAAGGTGTGGGTGTCTGAGAGAGGACCTCCTAGCCACCAGCACTCACTGTGGGCATTGGTCAGAATATTTTCAAGGAATGGAGAGCACTGGCTAATCTGGTGACTTAGTTCAGTGGAGGCTGATTAAAGAATTTTTACTATAATGCACAGTTATTAAAGAAAACTAGGGAAAATGTACATAGTAGGAAGAAGAAAAAAAAATCTCTCCACCTCATCATCCAAATACAGCAATTAATAATATTTTGATGATTTTATTTCCTGTCTTTACTTCTAGGTATTGTTAAAATTCCACTCTCTATTTTAAAAAATCTCTCCTGACTCAGTTACCTGTTAGCCTCACTGTTCTACCCTCGTTGGAATCTGCTTTGATGCCCTCCTGTGTTCCATTTTAGGCCATTTAGGAAACATTGCAAGTGCTCACCATCTAGCCTTTCCTGGGAGCTTACTCTCTCTGTTTGCCTGCAGATTCAATATTTCCTGCAGAGGCGGCCATCACTGAAGACCTTGTTTGTGGACAGCTACAGTGAAATGCTTTTGTAAGTGACACTTTGATTCTTATGCCTCCATAACAGACAGCATCTGTTGGCCCAGTCCTAAGATTATAGCCATCCTTCTCATCCACCCTTTCACTCGTGCTGGGCTTGGAACACAGTAGGACCTCACAAGCATGTTGAATGAATGGTGGAAGGCCCTCAGGAAATGTGTGTCCAATGAGTGGATGCCGAGGCTCTACTCTGTCTGAGATGCACCAGGTGCTAGGGAATGACAAAGGTGGGCTTATGGGGCTTAGAGTCTGAGTTACAGTCTGACTACTCTTATTCATTTTTTTCATACGTTGTCTGAACATTTGGCATTCAGTGAATTGGCACTGGGATACTGAGATGAAACAGATATGATTCCTATCTTCAAGGAATTTCCAGTTTTTAGGGCAGGGTTTCTCAGCCTTGGCACTGTGGACATTTTGGACTGGATGGTTCTTTGCTGGGGAGGGGGGCACAGTCCTATGCATTGTAGAATGTTTAGCTGCATCCCTGGCCTCTACCTTCCAGATGCCAATGGCATTCTCCCTGTCCCCTAGTCTTGACAGCCAGAAATATATCTAGATATTGCTAAATGCCCCCTACCTGGGGAGGTACACTGCTTTAGGGGGAGACAGATAAGCAAAAACATGGTTACAAGAACAATGTGGATGTCACAAAGAACCTCCTTCCTTCACAAAATAACCTGGAACCTTAGGAAGTTTCCTCGCAGGACCCAGGTTACAAAGAGGGCCTTCAGATGGCAATGGGTTCTTCTCCTGGGATCTCTTCCTTGGACTTTACTCTGATCTCCAGGTTTACCTCATTCCTGAGGCCTCTCTCTCTATTCCTGGCAAATGCAAGGAGCTGATTCTCATCCAGTTGTAGCTAGCTTGTCCCTAGGACTCACAAACCCCACGCTTTTGCTATAATCTTGAGATGCTTACACTTTTGTTTTATTTTTTATTTGTTTCAGGGGATGAATTTAGTGGTTCATCAGTTGAATATAACACCCAGTGCTCATTACATCAATTTACTTCCTTAATGCCCAAAACCCAATTAATTACCCTTTCCCCCCACTCACCTCCCCTCCAGCCACCCTCAGTTTGTTCCCTAGAGTTCAGCATCTCTTACGGTTTGCCTCCCTCTCAATTTTCATCTTATTTTATTTAGGGGTCCTATGTTCATCTGTTTTGTTTCTTAAATTTTACATATGAGTGAAATCATATGGTATTTGTCTTTCTCTGAGATACTTACCCTTTAACTTCAAAGAGCAAGGTCTGTAGGGTTAGTGCGATGCTGGTTTGCTTTACTAAGAGAAGCAATATTTCCTACATAGCATTGTGCCAATAAACTTGATTCTATTTCTAGGAAGACCCATTGTAAGCAGGTTAGAAATTTATTTTATTTTAAACTACCCATGCACATATGGAAACATTGATGAGTACTAAAAAGCTTATAACCAGTATATGAGTTCCTCATCTTAACCCTTCCCATTCCTTGCATTCCTCCTTCCCAGGGACAATCACTTTTCATTCTCAAAACTTTCTTCTGATGTTTACTCACCCAGTAGATGAGGATTTAGCATCTTTGTACTTCTTTCCTTTCTCCTTCCACTTCTCTAGCCTTCTAATATGGTTCATAGTAATTTTTGTTTTACTGGATATTGAGTAATTTACATTTTTTAAAAAAGATTTATTTATTTATTTATTTATTTATTTATTTATTTATTTGACGGATCACAAGTAGGCAGAGAGGCAGGTGGGCCGGGGGTGGGGGAAGCAGGCTCCGTGCTGAGCAGAGAGCCCGATGCGGGGCTTGATCCCAGCACCCTGGGATCATGACCTGAGCCGAAGGCAGAGGCTTTAACCTACTGAACCCCCCAGGTGCCCCAGTAATTTACATTCTTATGTCTCTATAAGTAGTATTCACAGTTGAGTTTCAAAATATACTCTGTGTCTTTTTTCCCTCTTTCTCCTAAAGTTAGTAATTGTCTTGTTTTTATTTGTTTAGTTTTCTTTGTATCCACTGTTAACTCATCCCAGAGATCTTGAAACCCCTCAGTACAATTTTTCTCAAACTCAGTCACCTAAATCATATGATTGGAATCCCCTGCTCCTTTTTCTTTTCTGGAGGGGTTTCCTCCTGGAGTGCTGTCCTCTCTTTCTAACTGAGCTCTTCGCTCTCTGGGCCTGCTGCTTAGCTGTCCTCCTGGGACTCTTTTTTGCTGCCAGCCTTGGGATGCTCACTGCTTTCCTCCTGGGTTAGACTTACTATCTCTTTCGTGGTTTTACTCCTTGTTTTATTTGAGCACATCCTTCAGTATTATCATCTGGTGAAAAGGATGACCTCATGGTGGAGAACACAATGATGACAGCTCTCACCATACCCGGTTCCTGAGTTTCATCGCTGCCACATACACACCCAATGTGTTATCCCTTCACTAGCACCTTGGAGATCCCTTTCACTTCTCTCCTGATTTGGATCCTTTATTTTCTTAACCTTCTGTCTTCCTCCTTACTGATTCCCCTTTTTGGGGAGAAGGCATCCTTTAGCCAAAGAGAGAAGACACACAGTAGGGCAAGGGGGAATAAAATTTATTTCAAATCTGGCATGTGTGAAATTATTCTACCATACCTTCACGTTTGGTTGATAGTTTGGTTGGGTATACAATTCTTCTAAGAATTTGAAGATATTTCTCCATTGTTCCTTGCTTCCAGTATTATAGACAACAAGTTCAAAACCATTCAGACTCTGGATCCTCCTTTAAGACCTGGTTTGTTTTTTTTCTTTGTAAATTTGTAGTATCTTCTGTTTGTTCCTAGTGTTCTGAAACTTAATGATGTGTCTTGATGTGGATGTGTTTTTATCCAACGTCCTGGGCACTTAGGGGGCTCTTTCAATCTGGAAATTTATATCTTTTATTTCTTGATTTCTCTTCTGGAATCCTGTGGTATGTATATTGAACTTCTTGACCTAGTCTGAACCAGTTCTTATATTTTCTCACTTCTGTTTTATCTCTTTATCTTTGGCTCTTCTTTCTGGGAAGTTCAAATCAATTCTAATTTCCAACCCTCCCATTGAGTTTATTATTTTTTATATCATGTTTTTAATTTCTAAATACTCTTCAAAATTCTTTGTTCCTTCTTTACAGCATTCTATTCTTGTTTCATTGATATAATCTTCTTTTGTCTCTCTGAGACTTAAGAGTTTTTGGTAAATTTTTCTTCTCTTTGTATAGGTTTTATTTTCTCCAAGTTGTTGTTTCCCATTTTCTTGTTTTGCTCTATCTTTCATGTTAAAGGATACCTGGAAATTTTTTATATCTGCTAATGAATAAGAGTGGAGGACTGAAAAACTGGTTGGAGGCTCTTTTTAAAATTAAAAAAAAATTTATTTATTTGACAGAGAATGAGAGAGAGAACAAGAGAAAGCATAAGCAGGGGAAGCAGCAAAGGGAGAGGGAGGAGCAAGCTCCTAGCTGAGCAGGGAGCCTGGGCTTGATCCCAGGACACCAGGATCATGACCTGAGCTGAAGGCAGACGCTTAATTGACTGAGCCACCCAGCTGCCCCTAGAAGCTCTTAATGCATGAATAGCGCTTATCAATTTTGAGCTTCACTATAAACTAGTCTATGTAAGCTATTTATTGGAGAATATCCAAAGTTAGTCAATTGCATCTTTTCAATCTTCTACCTGAAGGGAAGAAGTCTGGATGCTATATTTCTGAGAATTGAGTGGAAAAGAGGGATTTCTGTAATCTGTATTATATAAAAATCCTGTAGTCTCCTGCTTTTGGTAAAATACCAATGCTTTCACGTTGTTTGATGAAAGAGGATCCAAAGATCCTCTGTTTCATCTTCTTCAGAGACAAAACCTCCACTCTTCTTTATTTTAGGTCTCTTCATCTCTCCTCCAGAGGTCCCTAAGCCTTTTGAGACTCCTTGATTAAATGAAATGGTTCTCAGCTCTCCCCCCACTACAATTTGGAATACGGTTTTGTTGCATCTGCTAAGTCAGTTTCCATTTGTCAACCGCTTCCCAAATTCATATGTGAGGGCTCCATTTGCCACCCAAGGCAACTCTGCCTATCTCAACTGGTGTCAGTTCTTATTTTGGCTAAAGTTCTGCAAATACAGAGGAATAGTTTTCCTTTGCAGCGGAATTCCAATTGATGGGCCCAGTCTACTGACATTAATTTACAGTAGGCTCACATCAGCACAATGGTAATTTTTTGCTGCATTCTCTCATACAAATGAGGTTGTCAGTGTGGTCTATAGTGCAAAGGTAGCTGGTGGACTTTCAGGAGGAGGCCATGATGAACAAGGAGACCTGGGATGAATAGGTAAAGAGGGGACCACTGGACAGACTCTGACATAGGATTATCAGATTTAGTCTACCTTATCCATGGATCCTACTTGGGTAGCCACCAGCAGGCCAAGTTGCTGAAGGACGTCTTCCCTGGCTCTGCTTCTGAGTTTGAGGGTGTGACCAGCAGACTCCACCTGTGATTTTTCAGGAGTGCATGGCCGGCCATTCCTTACTGCTTAAGCGGTGTTTCTCAGCCCTTTTTCTCTTTTGCCTTTTTAGATGTTTTTTTTTCCCTAATTGCCCCTTCCATTATCTAGTACCACAAATACACTGTCTGTGTACTGTGTTAATATTTGTACTTTCTATAGAGAAAAAGATTTTGTAACCCCCTAACCAACGTTTGCCCTCTTGGGGTCGCTCTTGCTCACACTGAGTATCATGGGCTAAAAGAGGCAGGACAGCCAACCCTAGCTCCTACCACAGCCTGTGGTCTGTGCTTCTGAGAGGGTGGCAGGTCTCCTGGGGGCTCACAGACAGAGCTTGCTATCCCTCCACCTCCAGTTTTATGCAGTCTCTGTTCATGCTGGGGACCGTGGTACTGTACTTCTGCCACCACAAGGAGTACGTGGCCTCCATGGTGTTCTCCCTGGCCATGGGCTGGACCAACATGCTCTACTACACCCGCGGCTTCCAGCAGATGGGCATCTATGCTGTTATGATTGAGAAGGTGGGTGTGAGTGTCCAAGTGGGTTCTCCACAGAGCCTGTCTATACCATGGGTATGTGGGACATGGTCTACAAACTCTGTCCATCCTCTGTAATGTCTGGGAGGCGCTTGTTTAGATCAGGACCCACTTTCCCAGTGTATTCCTCAAGAATCAGGCTATCTGACCCTGACCCAGGTTTGGGGGCTCCCCTAAAACTGGACCCCTCTACATACCAGGCCCCCCTCTCCCACCAGAACAAAGGCCAAGGGTGGGAACTATGGATGAATTCCTCATGACCCCAGAACTGAAAGCCACCAAACCAAACCCTCCTGCATGTTCTCCAGCTCTACTTGGGCTCAAGAGTAACTCCTAGGTTGACATAGTCCTGACCCCTCCCTTGGCCTTGCCTGGGACTAGACTTGGTTCTGACAAGCCTGCTCTCTCCTGCAGATGATCCTGAGAGACCTGTGTCGCTTCATGTTTGTCTACCTTGTTTTCTTGTTCGGGTTTTCCACAGGTAATGGGCTTGCTCAGGGCTGGTGGTGGGCAGAGATCCTGCTCACCTCAGCTTCCTGAGGACTCTGCAGGGGCAGGGTGGGGAGAGGCCCACTGGGGTATGTATCTGTAGGTGAAAGAGTTGGAAAATAAAGAACACAAGAAATGAGCAGGAGAACATGGAAATGTAATTCATAAAACATTGTAAGCAATTTTAGAGGTATAGCTGCATTTGGCTTAGATTTTTTTTTACATTTTTACTTTTAATTTTTAAATTTATTAATTAAATTAATTAATTCAGAGAGAGAGAAAGAAAGAGAGAAAGCAGGAGAGGGGCAGAGGGAGTGGGGGAGAGAGAATCTTAAGCAGCCTCCGTCCCCAGGGCAGAGCCTGACCTCGCAACCCTGAGATCATGACTTGAGCTAAAATCAGGAATTGGCACTTAACTGACTAAGCCACCCAGGTGCCCCTTTTTAAATTTTAATTTTGACATTATTTCAGATTTTCAGAAAACTTGTAAGAATAGTGCAAATAACTTTACTTATTACCCCGAGTCCCCAAATTTTACCACATTTTAAAATCACATTCTGCTACACACACCCCCCCACACACACACATGCATGCACGCACACATGTGCATGCACACCACCACCACCACCATACTAAAAAAAATAGTAAGCTGTAGACATGATCAGCCCTTTACCACTGGATAAAGTCTGCATTTCCTAAAAACAAGAATATTTTTCTTACATAAACAGTGTATAATGATCAAAATAAGGAAATAAAACACTGATACAGTGCTATTAGCTAATCTACCAGCCTTATTCAGATTTCACCAATTGTCCTAATAATGTCCTTTACAGAAATGAAAATCCCAGATCATGTAGTTGTCAAGTTTCTTTAGTTTCTTTAATCTGGAGTGATTGCTCAGTCTTTCCTTGTCTTGTAACCTTAGCATTTTTAATGAATAAAGGCTGGTTTTTACAATGTCTCTCAGTTTGGGTTTGTTTGATGTTTCCTCACAATTAGATTCAGGTATGTATTTTTTAAAATCAGAATATCAAGGAAGTAATGTGTGTCTTCCTCAGTCCATTGTATCAGGAGTCCCACAATGTTCGTTTAGCCCATTTCTAGTGATGTTAACTTTAATTACTTGGTTTTGATGGCTCTGCTAGATTACTGTCAAATAATTATCTTTCCCTTTGGAATCAATTAGAGTCAATGAGTAATTTGTGAGGAGATGCTTTGAGACTAGGTAAATATCCTGTTTCTCATCAAACTTGAAACAGATGATGCTCACTTGAATCACTTAATCCTAATAGTTGCCAGATGATGATTTTCTAACTCTGTCGTTCCTTCTGCATTTATTAGCTGGCGCTCTATTGTAGGGAGGAGCTTTCCATTCTCCTGCACTCATTTATTATTTACATCATCGTGGCCTCACATATTCTCTTGTTTTTTTGTTTCTTTTTCATGGATTCTCACTTTGTTAAATGGGTCATAATCTTAACTATTACCATCTATCTTGATGCTGAGATTGTCTGAGCAGTCATCTTTGGGAGCCTCTCCAAGCCGGTTCCTGAGCTCTTGACACATCTGCAGCATTTCTGGGCACCTGGTTCTGCTTTGATCCTCATCTGAGTCCTGCAGTTACATGGTTCACATGCACACCGTCCCCTGTCCCCACCCCAGAGCCTGTTTTGGAATCTCTGTCTCAGAGTTATGGACAGTTTTGCCTGGGAGCTTTGACTGATAGGGATGGGTATGGGCTCCAGCACCTAGTCTGAAGGCCCTGGTCTGTCGGTACCCATGGGAAGGGATTTGGCCAAGTGGGTTCGTGGCTACCAGCTATGCAGGAACCATGGGGGAACAACTGCTATGGAAGCTGTCAGACTCCAGATTATTTTTCCCAAGGAAAGGTGTAGTGTGCTGCAAGAGGCTATTCTGCTCTGAGCTGCTTAGTCCCTATCATTCTGGAATGAGTTAGCTCTGGGTCACTCTCTAAGGTGCACAGGCAGACAGGGTGTGATTGAGAAGCTGGGTGTGGATTCAGAACTGATATGTAAAGTTAGGCAGGTTGTGTGCTGCACAAAGGTGACTATATTCACATTGTATGTATAGATTTGTATATTTATTTTAACAGTTTTTTTTTCCTAGAAGATGATGATAAAGCTCTTAGTGTAACAAAACAGTATACAGTTGACCCTTGAACAACAGGGGGATTAGGAACACCAACTCCCTGAACAGTTAAAAATCTGCAAATAACTTTTGACTCCCCCAAAACTTTAATAATAGCCAACTGCTGATTGAAAGTCTTACCAATAACATAAACAGTTGATCAACACATATTTCATATGTTATACATATATATAACATGCTGTATTCTTATAATAAAGTAAGCTAGAGAAAAGAAAAAGTTATTAATAAAATCATACAGAAAATACATTTACAGTACTATACTGTATTTATTGAAAAAAATCTGTGTATAAGTAGACTCATGAAGTTCCAATCATGTTGTTCAAGGATCAGCTATACTACAACAGTTGGCTGATAGTTCTGAAGAAAAAGGTGGTTTTTCTGTGTTTAAGTTCATAAAGAAGTGTTCCATGGCCAAGCAGCATTCCTGCTGCAGACCCATCCTGGGATATGGGGTGTGTCTGTTGGTGGTTCTGTCTTGGCTTCCATTCAGCTGCACCTGTCCCTCCCCATGCCCTGTAGCGGTGGTGACGCTGATTGAGGATGGGAAGAATAACTCTGTGCCAGCTGAGTCCACATTGCACAGGTGGCGAGGGCCAGGCTGCCGGCCTCCTGACAGCTCCTACAACAGCCTTTACTCCACATGTCTGGAGCTTTTCAAGTTCACCATTGGTATGGGTGATCTGGAGTTCACAGAGAACTATGACTTCAAGGCTGTCTTCATCATCTTGTTGCTGGCCTACGTGATTCTCACCTATATTCTTCTGCTGAACATGCTCATTGCCCTCATGGGTGAGACTGTCAACAAGATTGCGCAGGAGAGCAAGAACATCTGGAAGCTACAGGTGGGTCAGTGGGAGGGGTGTGCCCAGCAGGAGGATGTCTGCTGCTCTCTTTGCTGCATAGCACAGTTAGGTGTGTGACCCCTTGCAGGGTTTGGGGAAGGGGAGAGACCCCAGGCAGCCCTGGGGGATCAAGCAAGAGCATCTCCCCCAGTCGACTCCCTGCTGGCCCCTCCTTCTGGGGTTCCCTCCCAAGCATCACCAACTGGTGTTCACAGACACTGTGGTTAGACAGTCTCCAGGGGCAGGAGATGGAGGGCTCAGCCCCAGGGGGTGCCCACCTCACAGAAGCTTGGTCTAGGGTGGGCACCAGAGACCATACTTGGGGGGAGCAGCTAGAACGGGGGGAGCTCTAATAGTTGCATTTTTGAGGCACCTGATCCATATCTACTCTCCTGCCTAATAATAAACTGTTATTCTTATTAAGTAGCATTGACTCTATACCAGGTATTGTTCTAAGTGTTTTACATGCTTTCATTTAATTCTCACAACAATGCTATCAAGTGGCTACCATTATCATTCCCATTTTTGGATAAAGGCATTGAGGCAGAGAGAAGTTGGGTACTGTGTCCAAGTTAACTACAGATCTTCCTCAATTTACAATGGGGTTACCTTCCAATAAACCACCATAATTTAAATATGCATTTAATGCACCCAACCTACTAAACATCACAGCTTAGCCCAGCCTACCTTAAGTGTGCTTAGAGCACTTAACTTTAGCCTACAGTTAGGCAAAATCATCTAACACAAAGCCTATTTTATAATAAAATGTTGGATGTCTCATGAAATTTATTGACTACTATAATAAAAATGAGAAGTAGAATAGTTATATGGGTACAGAGTGGTTGTAAGTGTACTGGTTGTTGACCCTTGTGATCGCGTGGCTGACTGGGAACTCCCAGCCTCATGAGAAAGGATTGTACTATATTTTGCTTGCCTGGGAAAAAATCCATGTCCAAAACTTGAAGTATGGTTTCTGCCAAATGCGTATTGCTTTTGTATCATTGTGAAGTTGAAAATTATTAAGTTGTACCATTGTATGTCGGGGAAGATCTGTAATAAGTAGCATAGTCAGTATTCAACCCAAGTAGTCCCATCTTGTGGCCCTGCTCTTAACTACTACACTCTCTGCCTCTTTGTGAGCACTTCAGGGAAGAGTCCGGGGCTGGACACTCTACCTCACTTGTGGGAGGCCCTGCCCCAATCCGACCTGGCAGACAGCAGCAGTCCCTGGGCAGGTCTGGGCTGGAGGGGCTGAGCTTGGAGTGTGCACCTGCCAAGCTACAGAAACAAGCTTGACATAGAAGGCCCTAGAGGTCCTGCTCAGGGGCACTGGGACTGGGACAAACTCTGGAGAGGCTGATCTTGGAAGCCCCACTGACAGCCAGGGGAAGCCCCGGGATAAGCCCTTTGCCCCTCTGCTCTCTGTGTCTTCTCACAGAGAGCTATCACCATCCTGGACACGGAGAAGAGCTTCCTTAAATGCATGAGGAAGGCCTTCCGCTCAGGCAAGCTGTTGCAAGTGGGGTACACACCTGATGGCAAGGATGACTACAGGTGGTGTTTCAGGTAATGCCCAGGCAGGAAATCAAACTTAGGGAGCTCAGGGGCTTAGCTATAGATATCAGGGATCTACCCAGAGCCAGCTATGGGTACAGAGGCCATTTTGGGGCTTTGTGGGCATAAGGGACTCATCTGGAGCCAGCTATGGATACAGAAACCTGCCTCAGGGCTTCCTGGGACCAGTCATGAACATAGGGGACTCTCCCAAGGCCAGCTATCGGTAGGTACATGGGCTACCCCAAGGCTCAGCTGTGGGCACCAAGGACTTACTGTTGGGCATAGGAGACCTACAGGAAAATGAAGTGTCCAAAGGGGTCATCCAGTGATCAGGGTCAGAACCAGGAATCCAGCATTTAAAGTCCCTGAGCCTCATGATGTGGTCAGAGAACAGAGCTTCGGGGGTGGTGTCCAAAAAGCAGGCCCTCTCAGCCCTCCTGCCTACCAGCTATGTCTCCCCAACCTGGTCTATGGGCTTCTTGGGATTGGCCTGTGGTACAAAGCCCTCAACCTGGGAAGCTAGGCATGGCTTTTAGGCCATCAGCTCCTAACTCCCTTGTCTCCTTGCCCTACAGGGTGGATGAGGTCAACTGGACCACCTGGAACACCAATGTAGGTATCATCAATGAAGACCCAGGCAACTGTGAGGGCATCAAGCGCACCCTGAGCTTCTCCCTGCGGTCAGGCAGAGGTGAGGCATGAGGGAAGTATGCTGTGACATGGAGGGAGCCTGATGTTGGGCAGGTGAAGCCTTGGGGTTCCTTGCTCCTTGCAGGCCTTCTTCACCCCACAGCCTGAATGCTGGAACAGCCCCAAGGGTCACCTGCATACATTCTGTCACAGGCACTCTTTTGTATTCTCATGCATTCCTGCACAGCTGACTGTGCCACATGCCCATGCTCACCAGCTCTGCCAGTACCCTGCCCCAGGCATCTGTCCTCAAGTGCCCCAGCGGAAGAAGTTGATCCCACATACAGCCATCTGGGACAGCTGGCCTTGTGGGCTGCCCTGTCTCCTCTTCTCGATCCTCACACCCAGTGTCTATGTTCAGCTGTGTGACTCTTACAGACACGAGCAGGTACAGGCAAAAACTCACCTTGCATGAACACAACCAGGCAGGCAGAGGAAGAATGAATGGGAAGACTAAAGGGTATATATACCTTGAGCAGAAATGCTCTGCAGAAAGTCACCACCAGGAAAAAAAAAAAGTCCTTTACCAGTTAATGGTAAACATTTAATAGTACTTGTTAAATTAAAGGTCTAATTGAGAACATTTATTTAAAAATGAAGCAAACGAAGTTTGTACTGAACAGATTTTGAGTTACAATTCTGCACTAATTCTTTGTTTTTAGCTTTTAGAAAATTGTGGTAAAATATGTATAATACAAAAGTTGCCATTTTAACCATTTTTAAGTGTATAATTCATTGGTGTTAATTGTGTCCAAAATGTTGTGAAACCTTCACCACTTTCTATTTCCAGAACATTTTCATTATTTCAAATAGGAACTCTGTACCTATTGAATGATTACTCCTATTTCTTCCTCCCCCCACCCCCTGGTAACCTCTATTCTGCTTTCCGTCTCTGTCTCTCTTTTGTCTAGGGTAGGTACCTGGTATAAGTGGAACACACCTTTTGTGTCTAGCTCAATAATATTCCATTGTGGTATATACCACATTTTTTTTAAAATTTTTTCAGCATAACAGTATTCATTATTTTTGCACCACACCCAGTGCTCCATGCAATCCGTGCCCTCTACAATACCCACCACCTGGTGCCCCCAACCTCCCACCCCCCACCCCTTCAAAATTCTCAGATCGTTTTTCAGAGTCCATAGTCTCTCATGGTTCACCTCCCTTTCCAATTTCCCTCAACTCCCTTCTCCTCTCCATCTCCCCTTGTCCTCCATGCTATTTGTTATGCTCCACAAATAAGTGAAACCATATGATAATTGACTCTCTCTGTTTGACTTATTTCACTCAGCATAAACTCTTCCAGTCCCGTCCATGTTGCTACAAAACTTGGGTATTCATCCTTTCTTTTTTCTTTTTCTTTTTTTTTTTTACAGCTTTATAAACATATATTTTTATCCCCAGGGGTACAGGTCTGCGAATCGCCAGGTTTACACACTTCACAGCACTCACCATAGCACATACCCTCCCTAATATCCATAACCCCACCCCCCTCTCCCAACCCCCTCCCCCCATCAACCCTCAGTTTGTTTTGTGAGATTAAGAGTCACTTATGGTTTGTCTCCCTCCCAATCCCATCTTGTTTCATTTACTCTTCTCCTACCCCCTCGACCCCCCATGTTGCATCTCCTCTCCCTCATATCAGGGAGATCATATGATAGTTGTCTTTCTCCGATTGACTCATTTCGCTAAGCATGATACCCTCTAGTTCCATCCACGTCGTCGCAAATGGCAAGATTTCATTTCTTTTGATGGCTGCATAGTATTCCATTGTGTATATATACCACATCTTCTTTATCCATTCGTCTGTAGATGGACATCTAGGTTCTTTCCATAGTTTGGCTATTGTAGACATTGCTGCTATAAACATTCGGGTGCACGTGCCCCTTCGGATCACTACGTTTGTATCTTTAGGGTAAATACCCAGCAGTGCAATTGCAGGGTCATAGGGTAGTCCTATTTTCAACATTTTGAGGAACCTCCATGCTGTTTTCCAGAGTGGTTGCACCAGCTTGCATTCCCACCAACAGTGTAGGAGGGTTCCCCTTTCTCCGCATCCTCGCCAGCATCTGTCATTTCCTGACTTGTTCATTTTAGCCATTCTGACTGGTGTGAGGTGATATCTCATGGTGGTTTTGATTTGTATTTCCCTGATGCCGAGTGATATGGAGCACTTTTTCATGTGTCTGTTGGCCATCTGGATGTCTTCTTTGCAGAAATGTCTGTTCATGTCCTCTGCCCATTTCTTGATTGGATTCTTTGTTCTTTGGGTGTTGAGTTTGCTAAGTTCTTTATAGATTTTGGACACTAGCCCTTTATCTGATATGTCATTTGCAAATATCTTCTCCCATTCTGTCAGTTGTCTTTTGGTTTTGTTCACTGTTTCCTTTGCTGTGCAAAAGCTTTTGATCTTGATAAAATCCCAAAAGTTCATTTTTGCTCTTGCTTCCCTTGCCTTTGGGGATGTTCCTAGGAAGATGTTGCTGCGGCTGAGGTCGAAGAGGTTGCTGCCTGTGTTCTCCTCGAGGATTTTGATGGAGTCCTTTCTCACATTGAGATCCTTCATCCATTTTGAGTCTATTTTCGTGTGTGGTGTAAGGAAATGATCCAATTTCATTTTTCTGCATGTGGCTGTCCAATTTTCCCAACACCATTTATTGAAGAGGCTGTCTTTGTTCCATTGGACATTCTTTCCTGCTTTGTCAAAGATGAGTTGACCATAGGGTTGAGGGTCCATTTCTGGGCTCTCTATTCTGTTCCATTGATCTATGTGTCTGTTTTTGTGCCAGTACCATGCTGTCTTGATGATGACAGCTCTGTAATAGAGCTTGAAGTCCGGAATTGTGATGCCACCAACTTTGGCTTTCTTTTTCAATATCCCTTTGGCTATTCAAGGTCTTTATTGGTTCCATATAAATTTTAGGATTATTTGTTCCATTTCTTTGAAAAAAATGAATGGTACTTTGATAGGAATTGCATTAAATGTGTAGATTGCTTTAGGTAGCATAGACATTTTCACAATATTTATTCTTCCAATCCAGGAGCATGGAACATTTTTCCATTTCTTTGTGTCTTCCTCAATTTCTTTCGTGAGTACTTTATAGTTTTCTGAGTATAGATTCTTAGTCTCTTTGGTTAGGTTTATTCCTAGGTATCTTATAGTTTTGGGTGCAATTGTAAATGGGATGGACTCCTTAATTTCTCTTTCTTCTGTCTTGTTGTTGGTGTAGAGGAATGCAACTGATTTCTGTGCATTGATTTTATATCCTGACACTTGACTGAATTCCTGCACAAGTTCTAGCAGTTTTGGAGTGGAGTCTTTTGGGTTTTCCACATAGAGTATCATACCATCTGCAAAGAGTGATAGTTTGACTTCTTCTCTGCCGATTTGGATGCCTTTAATTTCCTTTTGTTGTCTGATTGCTGAGGCTAGGACTTCTAGTACTATGTTGAATAGCAGTGGTGATAACGGACATCCCTGCCGTGTTCCTGACCTTAGCGGAAAAGCTTTCAGTTTTTCTCCATTGAGAATGATATTTGCGGTGGGTTTTTCATAGATGGCTTTGATAATATTGAGGTATGTGCCGTCTATCCCTACACTTTGAAGAGTTTTGATCAGGAAGGGATGCTGTACTTTGTCAAATGCTTTTTCAGCATCTATGGAGAGGATCATATGGTTCTTGTTCTTTCTTTTATTAATGTGTTGTATCACATTGATTGATTTGCGGATGTTGAACCAGCCTTGCAGCCCTGGAATAAATCCCACTTGGTCGTGGTGAATAATCCTTTTAACGTACTGTTGAATCCTATTGGCTAGTATTTTGGCGAGAATTTTTGCATCTGTGTTGATCAAGGATATTGGTCTGTAGTTCTCTTTTTTGTTGGGATCCTTGTCTGGTTTTGGGATCAAGGTGATGCTGGCCTCATAAGATGAGTTTGGAAGTTTTCCTTCTATTGCTATTTTTTGGAACAGTTTCAGGAGAATAGGAATTAGTTCTTCTTTAAATGTTTGGTAGAATTCCCCCGGGAAGCCGTCTGGCCCTGGGCTTTTGTTTGTTTGGAGATTTTTGATGACTGTTTCAATCTCCTTACTGGTTATGGGTCTGTTCAGGCTTTCTATTTCTTCCTGGTTCAGTTGTGGTAGTTTATATGTCTCTAGGAATGCATCCATTTCTTCCAGATTGTCAAATTTGTTGGCGTAGAGTTGCTCATAGTATGTTCTTATAATTGTCTGTATTTCTTTGGTGTTCGTTGTGATCTCTCCTCTTTCATTCATGATTTTATTTGGGTCCTCTCTCTTTTCTTTTTGATAAGTCTGGCCAGGGGTTTATCAATCTTATTAATTCTTTCAAAGAACCAGCTCCTAGTTTCGTTGATTTGTTCTATTGTTTTTTTGGTTTCTATTTCATTGATTTCTGCTCTGATCTTTATGATTTCTCTTCTCCTGCTGGGTTTAGGGTTTCTTTCTTGTTCTTTCTCCAGCTCCTTTAGGTGTAGGGTTAGGTTGTGTACCTGAGACCTTTCTTGTTTCTTGAGAAAGGCTTGTACCGCTATCTATTTTCCTCTCAGGACTGCCTTTGTTGTGTCCCACAGATTCTGAACCGTTGTGTTTTCATTATCATTTGTTTCCATGAATTTTTTCAATTCTTCTTTAATTTCCTGGTTGACCCATTCATTCTTTAGAAGGATGCTGTTTAGTCTCCATGTATTTGGGTTCTTTCCAAATTTCCTCTTGTGATTGAGTTCTAGCTTTAGAGCATTGTGGTCTGAAAATATGCAGGGAATGATCCCAATCTTTTGATACCGGTTGAGACTTGATTTAGGACCAAGAATGTGATCTATTCTGGAGAATGTTCCATGTGCACTAGAGAAGAATGTGTATTCTGTTGCTTTGGGATGAAATGTTCTGAATATATCTGTGATGTCCATCTGGTCCAGTGTGTCATTTAAGGCCTTGATTTCCTTGTTGATCTTTTGCTTGGATGATCTGTCCATTTCAGTGAGGGGAGTGTTAAAATCCCCTACTATGATTGTATTCTTGTCGATGTGTTTCTTTGATTTTGTTATTAATTGGTTTATATAGTTGGTTGCTCCCACGTTAGGGGCATAGATATTTAAAATTGTTAGATCTTCTTGTTGGACAGTTCCTTTGAGTATGATATAGTGTCCTTCCTCATCTCTTATTATAGTCTTTGGCTTAAAATCTAATTGATCTGATATAAGGATTGCCACTCCTGCTTTCTTCTGATGTCCATTAGCATGGTAAATTCTTTTCCACCCCCTCACTTTAAACCTGGAGGTGTCTTCGGGTTTAAGATGAGTTTCTTGTAGGCAACATATAGATGGTTTTTGTTTTTTTATCCATTCTGATACCCTGTGTCTTTTGATTGGGGCATTTAGCCCATTCACATTCAGGGTAAATATTGAGAGATATGAATTTAGTGCCATTGTATTGCCTGTAAGGTGACTGTTATTGTATATTGTCTCTGTTTCTTTCTGATCTACTACTTTTAGGGTCTCTCTTTGCTTAGAGGACCCCTTTCAATATTTCCTGTAGAGGTGGTTTGGTATTTGCAAATTCTTTCAGTTTTTGTTTGTCCTGGAAGCTTTTAATCTCTCCGTCTATTTTCAATGATAGCCTAGCTGGATATAGTATTCTTGGCTGCATGTTTTTCTCATTTAGTACTCTGAATATATCATGCCAGCTATTTCTGGCCTGCCAGGTCTCTGTGGATAAGTCTGCTGCCAATCTAATATTTTTACCATTGTACGTTACAGACTTCTTTTCCCGGGCTGCTTTCAGGATCTTTTCTTTGTCACTAAGACTTGTCAATTTTACTATTAGGTGACGGGGTGTGGACCTATTCTTATTGATTTTGAGGGGGGTTCTCTGAACCTCTTGAATTTTGATGCTTGTTCCCTTTGCCATATTGGGGAAATTCTCTCCAATAATTCTCTCCAATATACCTTCTGCTCCTCTCTCTGTTTCCTCTTCTTCTGGAATCCCAATTATTCTAATGTTGTTTCGTCTTATGGTGTCACTTATCTCTCGAATTCTCCCCTCGTGGTCCAGTAGCTGTTTGTCCCTCTTTTGCTCAGCTTCTTTATTCTCTGTCATTTGGTCTTCTATATCGCTAATTCTTTCTTCTGCCTCATTTATCCTATCAGTGAGAGCCTCCATTTTTGATTGCACCTCATTAATAGCTTTTTTGATTTCAACTTGGTTCGATTTTAGTTCTTTTATTTCTCCAGAAAGGGCTTTTATATCTCCCGAGAGGGTTGCTTTAATATCTTCCATGCCTTTTTCAAGCCCGGCTAGAACCTTGAGAATCGTCATTCTGAACTCTAGATCTGACATATTACCAATGTCTGTATTGATTAGGTCCCTAATCTTTGGTACTGCCTCTTGTTCTTTTTTTTGTTGTGAATTTTTCCGCCTTGTCATTTTGTCCAGATAAGAATTTATGAAGGAGCAAGTAAAATACTAAAAGGGTGGCAACAACCCCAGGAAAATATGCTTTAGCCAAATCAGAAGAGATCCCACATTGTGAGGGGGGAGAAAGGGGATAAAAAGGGGTTCAAACGAGAAAAAAAAAAGAAACTATTTAAAAAAAAGAAAGCCGATAAAGAAAAAATATAAAAAGAGGAAAAAAATATATATATATTAGATAAAATATACCACATTTTTTTTTTATATACCACATTTTTATGCATTCATCTTTTCAATCAACATCAGGATTGTGTCCACTTTTTGGCTATTGTGAATAATGCTGTGACCATTGGTGGACATAATTCTGTTTGACTGCTGGCTTTCAGGTGTTTTACTAATTAATTAATTTATTTATTTATTTATAGAGAGGCAGAAAGGGGGTGTGGGGCAGATGAAGAGAGAAAATCTTTTTTTTTTTTTTCAGGCTTCTCATGAATTTTTTTAGTCTATTCTGTACAAAAATATGGCTTACAGTTTATTGCTGAAATGTAGGAACATGAAGATTCCCAGACCACACTTTTAAACCTAACAAGTATGAGAGAGAGAATCTTAAGCAGACTCCACACCCAGTATTGGTGTGGGGCTCAGTCTCATGACTCTGAGGTCAAGACCTGAGCTGAAATCAAGAGTCAGATGCTTCAGTTCTTTGGATAGAAATGAAACTGCAGGATCCTGTGGTAATTCTGTGTTTAACTTTTTTAAGGAACTGCCAGAATGTTTTCTAAAGTGGCTGCATTTCTGTACATTCCCATCAGCAAAACATGAGGGTTCCACATCCTCACCAACACTTGCTGTTTCGTGGGTTTTTGTTGTGGTGGTGGTGGTTGTAGCCATCCTAATGGATGTGCAGTTGTATCTTTTTGTGGTTTTGATTTGCATTTCCCTAATGACTAATTATTTTGAATATCTTTCCAAATGCTCATTTGTCACTATAGGTATTTTTTGGAGAAATGCCTATTCAAGCAATCTGCCCATTTAAAAATTTGTTTTGTTGTTGTTGAGTTATAGAAGTTCTTTATACATTCTGGATATTAATCCTTTGTCAGGTATACCATCTGCCAGTGTTTTCTTCTATTCTCTGAGTTGTCCTTTGATATAAAAGTTTTTATTTTGATGAAGCCCAGTTTATCTATTCTTTCCTTTTATTGC
Organism: Lutra lutra; assembly: GCF_902655055.1. Lineage (NCBI taxonomy): Eukaryota > Metazoa > Chordata > Mammalia > Carnivora > Mustelidae > Lutra > Lutra lutra. Next base: position 47,865,442 of record NC_062293.1, read on the forward strand.
CTATTCTTTTGGTGTAATACGTAAGAAATTATTGTCAAATCCAATGTCTTGAAGATTTTCCCTATTTTTTTTGTAAGAGTTCTATAGTTTTAGTTCCCAACCATTTCCTTGTTGATTTTTTTAATTGATTCACGATTTTCTTGTTTGCTATAAACCGTGGACTGTTTCCCAGAGTTCTGACAATATTGGTTCCAAAGTTTCTGTTTTTTGTTTGTTTGTTTGTTTTTTGATATTTTTGTGGTGATCTAGGTTTTGGGAACTACCTACTTTACCATTTTGCTGGTGTTGCTAATTCTTGAACAAAGAATGAACCAGATGTTGACTGTTTGGGGTTCTTTTTGGTAGGGTGGGAGAAAGGGCACTATTTTCAGATCAGCTTGCCTGATAGAATGACACTGCATCTTTCATATTTGATATTGCTTCATAGACTCTTTTTTTATTTTAAAAACTTAAAATGAACTTTATTGATATATAATTTACATACAGTAAAATGCATGCATTTTAAATGTATAGTTTGGTAAGTTTCAGGAAATATCTACTCAGGGAACCACCACCCCCCTGAAGATATAGAACATTTCCATCATGCCAGGAAGTACCCTAATGCCTCTTTGTAATCAGTTTCGACCTCCCCATCCCAGGTAACTACTTGTCTAATTTCTATCCCTGTCAATTAATTTGATATCAGCTTTTGCTTACTTGAAAATGTGAATTTCATTCTCATGTTTGAAGGATATTTTCACTAGATACAGAATTCTGGGTTAACAGATTTTTTTTTCCTCTTTTTAAAAAAAATTTCCAACACTAACTTTTTCTCCACTGTCTCTGGCCTCCATTGTTTCTGGTGAAAAGTTGCTCATTATTTGCATTCCTGTATGTAATTTGTCTTTTTCTTTTCTTTTTTTTTTTTTAAAGATTTTATTTATTTATTTGACAGAGAGAGATCACAAGTAGGCAGAGAGGCAGACAGAGAGAGAGGGGGGAAGCAGGCTCCCTGCTGAGCAGAGAGCCCCATGTGGGGCTCGATCCCAGGACCCTGGGATCATGACCTGAGCTGAAGGCAGAGGCTTTAACTCACTGAGCCACCCAGGTGCCCCTGAAATTTGTCTTTTTCTTTTTGGCTGCTTTCAAAATATTCTCTTCATCGTAGGTTTTCAGCAGTTGGAGTAAAACGTGCTTTTTTTTTTTTTTTTTTTTTTTTTTTTTTTTTTTTTTTTTTTTTGGTTTATCCTGTTTAAGATTCGCCTGCAATTCTTGGATCTGTACATCAGAGTTTCTACATATATTTTGCTTCATTGTCCCTATCTACTTTGGGGGGAACTCCAATAACATATATTTTATTTTATTTATTTTATTTAACTTTATTTGAGAGAGAAAGAGAGAGGGAAGGAGAGAGCAGGGGGAGGAACAAAAGGAGCAAGAGAAAGAGAACCTCAAGCAGACTCCCTGCTGAGTGCAGAGCCTGACACAGGACTCTATCCCAGGACCTCAAGATCATGACATGAGCTGAAATCAAGAGTCGGATGCTCAACTGTCTGAGCCACCCAGGTGCCCCTACATGTATTTTATTTTTTTAAGATTTTATTTATTTATTTGACACAGAGAGAGAGATCACAAGTAGGCAGAGAGGTAGGCAGAGAGCCTGATGCAGGGCTCAGTCCCAGGACCCTGAGACCATGACCTGAGCTGAAGGCAGAGGCTTAACCCACTGAGCCACCCAGGTGCCCCATCCCTACATGTATTTTAGATCGTTTGATATTGTCCACAGGTTTCTGAGGCTTTATTTTTCCTTGATTTTTTTTCTGTTTCTCAAATTTGAAAATTTTATTGTTCTGTCTTCAAGTTCACTGATCCTATCCTCAGCCATCTCCAAACTATGGTTAAACTCATCCAGTAACTATTATATTTCAAGTATTATGCTATTTGATTTTTGAGTTTCCTTTTTTTTTTTTTTTTTACAGTTTTCATTTCTTTCCTAAGATTCTCTAGCTGGTCTGTCATCAAGATCCTATTTCCTTTTTTTTTTGTTGTTGTTGTTTTTTTTACATATTAATAATAGTTAATTTAAATTCTCTGCTAACTAAGTCCAATTCTGGGCCATCTTGGGGACAGTTTCCATTGACTGTTTTTTCTCCCTCCTTACTGTGAGTCACATTTCCCTGTCTCTTTGCATGTCTAGTAACTTTTAATTGTGTACTGGGCATTGTGGATAATATGTTTTAGAGACCCTGGATTGAATTTTTTTTTCAAGATTATTTATTTGACAGAGAGAGAGAGATCACAGTAGGCAGAGAGCGAGGAAGGGAAGCAGGCTCCCTGTCCAGCAGAGAGCCCGATGTGGGGCTCGATCCCAGGACCCTGGGACCACAACCTGAGCTGAAGGCAGAAGCTTTAACCCACTGAGCCACCCAGGCACCCCTGGATTGAATTTTTGTTTTAGTTGGCAATTCAATTATTGAGCGAATCACCCTGAACTTGTGTAGGCTTAGTTTTAAACTTTATAATGATAGATCTGTGAAATGCCAAGGTATTTTCCAATTCCATCAAATTTGTGGGGCTCAACCTCCAAACTGTTTCCACTGAAGTTCTTGCCAGGACTTGGTTTTAGGCTTTGTTAGGGTGGGTCTTGGGTAGACCTTACTCTAGGGCATGTAGAATAAGTAGGGCATTTCTGTGTTTTAACTTGATCCTCAGAGTAGAAAAAAGGTATTAAGGAGGTCTCCCCACTCAGTACTGCTCAGCTTCCAGTGTTTCTATCCCACTATCAGCCCTGTAGTGGCCACTGTCTGGTAGGTCTTATGCAGTCTCCCATTGTACAAGTACTCTCCAGCCCCCAGCCCAGAGACTTCTAGACCTCCACCATCACATCTCTCTTTTTCCTCTTCTTCTGTGCCCTGTTTCACAGATTCTAGCTGTTTCAGCTGTCCAAAACCCCAATCTCTTCTTCCTTAGTTCAGAGGTACTGCCATGCTCTGCTTAGACTCCAGCTCACTACACCACAGTCATAGAAATTGTCCCTATGCAAACCATCAGGGAAATCATGGGGCTCAGTTTGTGGATTTCACTTTTTCTCAGCAACTGCAGTTTCCAGTCTGTATCCTATGCCTGAAAACATTTACTGCAAATATTTTTTCCTGCTTTATGGTTGTTTACAATAGTGTGGGTAGCTCAGCACTACATACTCCATCAGGGCTAGAAGCAGAAATCTTTTTTATCAAGAGCTTTCTGCAACCCTGTAATTTTTCCACTAGTTTCATTAGAAGCACTTCCTGTGTCATGCCATAGTTCTTATTATCTCTACAATTGTTATTGATCTAACTTTACCACAGAGCCATTCAAAGATGATTTTGCCTATAATTTGAGCAGTCTTCCAATATCAATCTTATTGACTTCAGGAAACCTCCCATCTTTTAAAGATTTGCTGTTGTACTTTGTGGTTAACTTGCATTGTGTTTGCATGACATTGTTGGCTGTTTATAACATTGCACATTCACTGTGTATTAACAAAGATATTGTTCAAGTAGCAGGGATATACACAGTCTTGTTATTTGGATTGGGGTAGGAGATGATTAGAGGTTCCCTGATTTCACATTTATAATTAATTAGTGAATATTTCCTGAGGAATTTTCTTTTTTGTACAACTTTGTAGCAGTGTATACTTTAGTAATGAATAGTCATACAACTCAGATAACAAGGAACTCTCCTACCTACAAAGTGTATATGATTGGGAAGGGGCAAAGGAATACATGAGAGGAAGGCCAGGGAAGAAAGCAGTTAATAGCTGAGCTGGGGAGAACACTTGAGAGAGTCTTGGCATCAGGACTGTGGGAAGTGGGCATGGAGAGCCCTGTGCCTCCTTTCAGGGCTTTTGAGCTAGAGCTGGGCCAAGCAGTCTCTGAGGCTGCATGTTCCCAACGCTGAGCCAGCCAGAAGATTGTGTCTCAGTGAGACCTGGCCTATAACCCCATGAAGTCCTGCTTCAATGCCTGGGTTCTTATTTAGCAGGTGATGCTTGGGAGCAGGCCAACATCAGCCTGCAGGCCTGGGGTAAACACCAAGACCTGGAGAATTTGGCTGGAGTGGTCCTGATGGGCCTAGCTTCCCATATTCCTGATGCCTTTGACATGTGGTCAGTGTTAGACACCAGCAGAGGAACCTGAATTACGGCCTGAGGGTAGGAGGTATAGAAGGTATAATCGAGGCTGGTTTTCTAGAGAGATTAGACCCAGGGTGGCCAACCAGAGGGTTTGGCTTTGGGAGGGGAACATGTACAGCTTTCCCTCTTGGTTGTCAGTTTGCCTAGGTGGCTGGGAAGCTGGAGGGGGCTAGGGAGTGACAACTGGATTCTCTTTAGGAGCTCCCTGTGCACACAGTAGAGCCCCATTTAAGACCTAATGTCACCATGTTTTCTTTGGCATTGTTCTCAATATGCTATGCTCTGGTGGGTCCTGGTCCCCAGATCCTGATTCTCTGGCTGGTTCATCAGCCTACAGCTGACCTGATGTGGAGCCACCATGGGGCAGGCCCCAGTGTTGCTCTATGGAGATCTGTCCTCCCACCCATGTGGTCAGGGAGGAGATGGAGACTGGGAAAGGCAAGCAATAGACTCTGATGAGGTCCCTGCAAGTCAGGGTGAGGGGAAGTAAGAGGATTTAGGATTTTCCAGAGTGGAAGAGGCTCCTTAAGCAGGCAAGGGAAGAGGAAATGGCAGCTATCCCTGTGTCTCAGGAAGGACCAAAATGTCTGGGTCTCCTTTAAGAGAACTACAAGTTGGTAAGGCCAACAAATAAGTGTTTATTTCTGCGTGCTGCATCCAAGGCAGTAATGATGTTTTACCTTTAGTTTCAGGAAGAAACTGGAAGAACTTTGCCCTGGTTCCCCTTTTAAGAGATGCAAGTACAAGAGAAAGGCCTCCTGCTCAGCCAGAGGAAGTTCATCTGAGACACTTTGCAGGGTCCCTCAAGCCAGAAGATGCTGAGGTCTTCAAGGATCCTGTTGCTTGAGGGGAAAAGTGAGGGACCCCTCTAGGGTACTCCTAACACTGTTGGGCCTCAGAATATCTCACTGTGGAGGGAACAACAGGGCCCTCTCAGCAGCCTGGCTTGGCCTGTGCCTGCCCAGGCCCTTTCCTCACCTGCTCTGCACAAGCTACGGGAAGCATTGTTGGGTGCATGGGGAGAGCTAGTTATCCAGCCTCACTGTCCCCAAGGGAGTCTTCCACCAGGAAATTATTTTGCTCTCATATTTTTACTGACTTTGTTAGGTATCATGAATGATGAATCTTGTGTGGACATATGTGATGCCATTGTTTTATTTTATATGACTAGGAGTGAATGTAAGTGAGGCCCAGGAAAACACCTCTTGGAACAAAACAAAACATGTCCTTTGATGTAAACTGCTGCGGCTGTTCTCTGTGTTGTGTTTAATACCTCCTCCAAAGCAGAGTGGGCTTGGGGGGATGTCATTTATTCCTCAGAGAAGGTGGGGGAAGGCTGGCCCTATTTCCAGCTCTGCCAGAATCAGGTTTTGCCAGAGTGACTTCCTTGTTCTGTGTGATACATCATGGCCCCCAAAATAGAACTCTTTTGCTGTCCAGATGAAAGTACAGCACCTGTCTTAAAAGCATGTGGCAAGAATTTTTTCATGGTCTTCCATTTGTAGCAACTGTAGTCCTACTCCCCCGCAGTGGTCCTACTTCCACCTCCATGCATCCTGTCACTCATCAAATAAATAAATAAATAAACAAATAAATAAATAAATAAATATCACATCCAGTGTGAACTTTGTGCCATAGCTAGTTGGCTATGATGTGTGTGTGTGTGTGTGCGTGTGTGTGTGTGTGTGTGTGTGTGTGTGTGTGTGTGTGTGTGTGTGTTGCTATTGAGGCTGGGACAGTTAGTAAGATTACACAGCCAGTAAACAGCATTGCCTGAGTCTGACTCCAAAGCCTGGAACTTAACTGTGGCACCAGGCTATCTGGCAGAGAATAGAATGGGCTGGGGCATTCCAGTCCCTCCCTGGGGAGCAGAGACATGAGGGCTTTTTGCTTCCTGTTGTGGGCCTGGGACCCCTCTCTTCCTGGAGGCCTTCCTAGAAGATGTCATGTAGATGTCAGATATTTGCAAGTTTCTGCAGATTAGATCAACTTTCAAACTTAACCCGAGCTGGAAGGAATCTTGTGGTTGTTCTTTTCTAAAATGAATGAACATAACCTTTTGTGTAAACCCAGGTTCTTTAAAGAAGGACACACATGCAATTAGCCCATTCTTTGCTCTTTTGTATCTGTCACTGTCTCTTTAGCTCCCTTTGTCCCCATGTCCTTCCCTCCAACACGTGGAGGCAGGAGGAGCCACAAACCAGAATCCCAAGTTAGGAGGCTGCTCAGCTCTCTTAGCCCGGGGTGAGCTGTGGACCTGCCAGGATATAGACAGCCTCTCTTGACCACAGTCTGGGGGATCTGCTCAGGCCTGAGAGTGTTGATGGAGATCTGCCTGGCTCCCAGGCCTCCCTCCTTGTTCACTGCACTATGTGGAGTCTTTTCTAGGGCAGGTCAAGGCATTGGCCCATCCCTGCATGCACTCATCCCATGGAGACCACTTCTCTTACTCCTCCTTCTTGAAGGGAGAGCTTGTGCACCTGCCACCAGGGTCTGATATCTGCAAGGCCTGGGAGGTGTGGGGAGGAGGTAAGGGTATACTTGACTCCTGTCTAGTATGTACTTTGGGGGTGTTTTATAGTCCAGGGCAGATGGTCTGGTGAGATGGGGGCCATGTAGGGTATGCTGGCAGATGTCTAGGGGCTGCCTAAAATTTGGGCCTCTGGAAGTAGGCTTGGGGCAAGAAAGTGTAGAAGCTGCCCTTTCCCTCTCACTGCCACATCCCTTCCAGGCCCCAGGCTGCATCTGCCCTTGGCATTTTGCTTCCCACACACAGCCCATTTGGATGGTTCCTCCTGCCACTGTTGTCTTTTAATTTAAATTCCTGTTTCCTGCACGGTCACAGAAGGAGCTGAGGTCACGGAGGAAGGGTGGGCACAGCAGGGCCCATGGCTGCTCCAAGGAAAGAGGAGCTGGCCTCTGGAGGCCAGTTGGTCTGTCCTCCTGGGTGCCCAGGCACTGGTGCAGCTGCGACCAAGCACTAGAAGTCACCCATGTGGTGGCCAGGGCTGAGCGGGCAATGCTGGCTTCTATGGGGCTCCAGGCTAGGCAGGAGGAGGCCGGACTCCTGGCTCCACACTCCTGCCTCTGTGCCATGTGGGCCCCAAACACAGGGTGGGGATCAAGTTCATCTGCAGCCTTGGCCAGTGCAGGCAGGGGGTCCGCTGACCAAAATGCTGCCTTTGGTTTGAGGTGCTGACTTGGTTGAGCTGGGGCACTTCCCTCCCTGACCACATGGGTAAGAGCATCTTCAACAGGGCCCTGCACCCCATAAAGCTGGACGGGTGCAGCCTCCTGTGATGAAAGGGTCAGAGCTGACTCAGTGGCTTGTGGCCCGACTCACAGCTCCTGTCTGACACTCCACCGAGGCTGTGCATTATTCACCCAAGCTCATCATCGTTCCTTGAATGTGCCAGGATCTTTTGCCTCCCAGTTCTGCTCCTGCTGCTCTCCCCGTGTACAAGGTCCTCCCTCATTTCCAGTGTAGCCCAAATGCTCTCCCTTCCCTGAGCCCATCCCCCACTGCCCCATGGGCCAGATTTCCTTCCTCCTCAGTGACCCAAGCCCTTTTTGTCCTTACAACTTGCTGAGTGGGGTTATGGTTCTTGCCTGAGCCTGTGTCCTGTGTGGCCCACAGTTTCTTGAGGGTGGAGACCACTTTCTCTAGTACTAAATCCTAGGCTGGTCCTTGCTTGCCTGCCTTGTATCCTACTGTGGGATCTCACGATGTGTTGCATTAAATGGGATTGAATGTAGGCTGCTCAAGGGGCAGGAGTTGCTGTTTCCTTGTATTTGGGTAGGAGCAGGGTAGGGGGTGGGTAGTGGTTCTGACTGCTGCGATCTGGTCCCTGATCCCACAAACAGCAAACTCCCTGCTGGGCACAGTGTGGGACTTTGGGTGGGGACAGGGGTCTTTTAGAGAGGTTCCAGCCTGGCCTCTGAGAAAAAGTGTCAACACCAGGCAAAATGTAAATGCTGAAATTTGACAACAGCCGTGTCCCTAGGGTTCTGAGGCCACGAGAAGTAAAGCTAAGAGGGACAAGGGGGCTGATTCAGAGGAGAAATTAATTGAGTATTAGAAGGAAGGCTATGATTGATCCAAGGTCAAGCTATCATGATGGAGTTTCAGGCAATGTTTGTGGGAACTTCAGGACCCCTTGATGTAAAACCACCAAAGCAGCCCACATTTGTTGTGCCTGAAGCCAGGTTTCCTGTCCCTTACTGGCCATAGGTCCTGCTGCCCTATGGTCAGAAGACTGAGTCTGCCGCCTGCCTCTGCCCAGGCTGGAAGGTTGTGGTGATGAGGGATGGAGGGACTGGTCCCCGGAGGGCAGCTGGGGAAATCCCTGCTGCATCAGTCATGGGCGCCCTCCCTGTCAGCAAGACTTCCTGCTCCCTCCCAATCCTGTCTGCCCAAGGGGACAGGTGTGTGATTCCTGAGTAACAAGAGACAGTCAGGGCTGCCCCAGCCTCGCTCCGCCCCCTTCACAGCCTTGGCCTGCTTGAGGAAGAAGGGTGTAGAATCTTCCCCAACATCTGGCCTGGAGGCAGGTGGCCCAGGTGGTTGCTGGGGGAAGGGACCAGGATGACAAAACCAGTCAGAATTAATGACTGTTGCTGTTTATTGAGTTCTTTCTGTCCTCTGGGTCTTGTTGAAGTCCTTTCTATGTGTTTTCTAAAATAATTCTGCAAGGCAGATTGATTGATTTATTTAAGGTTGTTTTGGGTTTTTTTTTTAAGATTTTTATTTGTCAGGGAGAGAGAGAGAGAGAGTACAAGTGGGGGGAGTGGCAGGCAGAGGGAGCAGGCTCTTCACTGAGCAGGGACTCTGATGTGGGACTTAATCCCAGGACGCTGGGATCACGACCTGAGCCAAAGGCAGACGCTTCACTGACTGAGCCACCCAGGTGTCCCTGCAAAGTGGATTTATTATGCACATTTCACAGACAGGAAATGGCAGAAATGACTTGCTCAAGATCATAGAGCCAGAGAGGGGTGAGGTTGTTTGACACCAAGGTCTGAAGTAAATAATTTCTGGTGGTAAGTGGTGTTTTGTTTTTAAAGATTTTACTTATTTATTTGAGAGAGAGAGAGAATGAAAGAGGGAGAGAGCGAGAGAACATGGGGTGGGGGTTCGGGGGCGGGCAGGGCCAGAGGGATAAGCAGAATTCCTGCTCAGCAGAGAGCCTGATGTGGGACTTGATTCTGGGACTCCAGGATCCAACTGAGCCACCCAGGTGCCCCTGGTGGTAGTCTTTGAATGGGGACTTCCTTTGTCTCTAAAAGGATCTGATCCTAGACTTTGAAGGACAGATACCAAGTTTTGGTACTGGCTACCCTGGGATCGACCAAGCCAGTGCTCAGCTGTGGCCTTTCCTCCCAGGGCTTAGGGCAGAGCACTTGACCATTCATTAGGCTCTCCCACCAGCATGATCTCTTTGACTCTTCACAGCATCCTTAGAAAGTAGTTGTAATTCCCATTTCCCAGTTGGGGAAACTGAGGCCCGTGATGGGAAGCATCAACTACAAGAGAGAAAAGAGTTGGGACCAAAACTTTGGCCTTGGCACCTGTTGCCTTCCCTGCCTTCTCCTAGGCTGGGCTGCTGTGTGGGTGTGGGGTGACTCAGGCAGGGCATGTGGGTGGGCAGGCGCTGCAGCTATGGCTGGTGGGTGTGGCCTGCTTGACGCCTAGGGCAGGTGGCCCAGCCAGTTCTGCCTCTGACGCCTCATTTCAACCCTCTCTCTGCCTAGGATGAGAGCCTCCCGCCGCCTCAGCCACAGTCCCTCTGGGGGTCCCTGGGCCCAGGACATGCGGTGATCTCAGAGCAAAGGCAGCCACCACCACCCAGACCTCACCAGGTGAGTCCTCACCACACATGGCAGCCAGCACTCTCCAAGGTCCTAGGGGACCCTAGAGTGAGAACCCAGTGTTCTCACTAAAGGGGTCCTTTAGGTCACATCTGCCCTTTGCTGATAGGCCTTGCGGGAGGGGTTGGGAAGAAGCTTGTATCTCTAGCAGGAGAAACAAAGTGAGGTGTGAGCTCTTGGCCCGGGGAGTAAGTGCAGAGCTCAGGTTCTGATGGACCCAAGAAACTTCCCTGAGGTTTGGAGATCTTGGGAGGGGGAAGGGCTCACAACCACCTAGGGGCAAAGGTGAGGCTCTTGTCACCACTAGTGGGCCCCAGGATGTGGCTCTCCAGTGCAGGAAAGTGATGGGGGGGCGTTCAGGATGAGATGAGGTAGCCCAGAGCTTGAGAGAGACAAGGCCCAGGCACCTCACAGGGGCTAAGCCCGCAGCTGCAGGGGCTCCCTGTGGGCCCCAGGCTTGGCCTGTCTCCCGGGAAAGGCCGTTCAGTCAGTATCATGGCTTGGGAGCCCTTCTCCAGTGAGAAAGGCCAAACCCAGGGAGGGAGGGCAAGGCAGTGAGAGAGTCCCACAGGTGAGAATCCAGAGTTTATGGGGTGACTCAGGGAGCTAATTATCACCACTAATTATAGCTCCAGCCCAGAGTTTTCTTGACCCTCTCCTGCCCCAGCTTCCCAGGGCTGCCCCAACTCATGGGCCCAGTGCTGGGAGGATGGAACAGCCGGATGTCATGGGTGAGCGCTCTAGGGTCCTGGGGTCCTTTCAGCTCATTCATCAGAAGGGAAAACAGAGGCCCAGGGTAAGAGACATGCCCTCCATCCTACCCTCCCCCAACTCCCTGCCTCAGTCTTGGTTTAGCTTGGCCTTTTAGCCCTATCTGTCCATAGACCACTCCTGGCTGAGGAAGGAGTTAAAGCCCACCCATCCTCATCCTGTGACTATGGAGACAGTCAGGGACCTACATGCTCATGATTCTTTCTCGGTAGGATACTTCATCTCTCTGGCCTCAAGTTCCCTGCACTCCAAGGCCAAAGCCTTCCCCTGGATAACTCCTCCTCTCCCAGGGCTGCTTACTTTGGGGAGGGCAGCTGTCCCATTTCCAAACCTCATTGCCATCTGATAATGAACAGCTCTGGATACTTTTTCCAGGAAGCTTTCCTATCTGGGCCAGGATTACCAGTGTCCCCAGCTCTACCCCACCTAGCTAGGCTCTTCTTAGAGGAAATCTGTCCCTTGCTCCTATCTCCATGACCCTGAGGGTGTTCACTGAGGGCTGCTCAAGCTGAGGATGGCCCCCTGTTGATTGCAGAGTTACCTCTTATCCACTAACCCTTTGTCCTGTCCATCTTATCCTATATGGCCAGCCTACCCTTCTCCATGGGTGCTGCCATATACTGCCCCCACAGTAGCCTTCTGCTAGCTAGCTTGCACCTAGCTCCATGTGCTAGTCTCCTTCATCCTTCATAGTCTGCATGTCTGTCTCCTGTGTAAACCCTCCCATGCCCGCTGCCCTTGGGACCAGCTACAACTCCTCACTGGTGTTTCAGGCTCTCACAACATGGCCCCACCTGCTTTTGGAGCCTCTCACGCCAGTGGTCTCCAGAACTCCCCGCGCTCTGCAGCCACACCAGCTCCTTGCCACTTGCTATCTTTCTTGACGCGTGGTCTTTGCTCAGGCTATCCCCTCTGCCCTAGATTATCCTTCCTCTACACAGAAACCTCTAAGGTCCCCTTAGAGTTCTCAAAAGACACGTCAGTCCTTCTCCCCAGCACATCCTTCTGAGCCCAGCATGGGGTCCAGCCTGTACTGAGCACATCTGAGGGGCTGCCTTGCCTGCCTCTGGGGAGGGAGCTCAGCTGCTCACTTCAGGTGAGAAGGGAATCTAACAGACAGATAGCCACAAGGCTAGTAGCACTCAGCTCTTGGGGATAAGATAAAGATAATGAGTGTGTCAGCTGCAGAGACCACCAGGGTAGTAAGAAATCCAAAGCACCGAAGAGGCCTGAAGCTGTATTACTAGGAGCAGAGAGTCTAGGACAAAGGAGAAGGTAGTCCTGTTCTGTTGAGGATATCACTGAACACAACATCTGATGGGGAAATGGAAAAAGCAGAGCTAATTCTTAGGAGTCCTCCTGAAGATTGTGGGTGGAGATGATGTCTTGAGAGAAGCTAAGGGCATGGTGGTCTCTGCCTGGAAACTCTGTTGGGCTCTCCTAGGATGCACAAGGGCAGAGGTGCTGGAGTAGGGAACAGGAAGAATTGCAGGGAAGTTGGCAGGCTTGGAGGATAGAGAGTGAGCTCCTTGTCCTGGGGGTATGAGTAGGGACCACCAGGTGCCACATGGGCATCTGAAGCCCCCTAAAGCTCCCCCATGTCCATTCAACCTAAGCACCTGTGCTACGATTTTGTTCCAGCCATGAATGCCCACCCCAAGGAGATGGTGCCCCTCATGGGCAGAAGAGCTGCTGTCCCCAGTGGGAACCCTGCCGTCCTGCAGGAGAAGAGGCCAGCAGAGATCACCCCCACCAAGAAGAGGTAGGACGGGCAGGCTTGGGCACTGTGTTGTAGGGGCACAAGAGGGATTCTGATGCCCACCCTCAGGCAGCTCTTTCCTGGGGTCGACACGACTCTGTCTCATCTGGGGTGACCTGGTATCCAGCTAGGTATAAATAGGAAACAGCCCTACATGTTCAGGGGCTGAGCTAGGGAAGCCAGTACAATGGGAATAATCAGGGAGGCCTCCTTGAAGGGATCAGAAGTGCTGAGGCAGTAATATTCAAGAGGGCTTCTCGGGGAGGCAAGGGATCCCTGGAGCCATCCGTGAGACAAGGAGCAGAAAGAGGCATGGACATTCCAGGCAACCTGGATCCCCAAATGAATGCTTTTTTCACATACACCAACTGCTTTCCCATCCATTGGGTGCCCAGCCAGGGTGTTCAAGCTATTAAACACCACCTGTGTAATGGGCAAGAAGCAAAGGCATCTCCTCATAGGGTGATGGTTTTGCTGGGGTTGTCGGCAGGCAGTTGGCATCCTGCACACACGTGCTGATGGTGTTTTTGTTACTTGGAGCTTCATCTTCATCACTGTCGTTGTTATTGTCACTCCAAGGGGCCCCTGGGAACTGAATAGGACTGGGATGGTTACGACTACTTCCCAGCTGGGGATGTGGAGGAAGCAAAGCACGGGAGTGTTTCTCCAGGGTCATCCCTGGCACCTGAGCTGCTTCCGTGGCAGTCGCCCAACCCCTTCCAGCCCAAATGCCCCTCCTCACCACAAGCTGTGTCTTCACTGGACCCTGCTGGGCCCCGGATGTGATTTAGCTTGTTTGCCCTGCCTCCTCTGGCCCCAGCCCCAGCACCCTGCTTGGGCCAGAGGGGAGAATGGTGATTTCCCTTCTGTCTGTTGTTTTTGAGTAATAATTACTGAAGTTTTCTGTGCACCAGGGCTCAGGCTGGGGATACTGAGACACAGAGAGAAAGAATAGCCATCCCTGCTCACAGTCTGGTGAGAAGGGCACCCAGAAGAATGTGAGATGTGTCCCAACTTCTGAGATGGGATCTGAGAAGGATATGAGAAGGGATCTGAGAAGACTGTGGGCCGTCTCAGGGCACTTCCTGGATGAGTTGGTTTAACATGGATGATGGCAGGTGGAGAGGAAGGGCAATGGCATCCCCAGATGGAGGCTTGGGGCAGGGACCAGTGAGGAAATGTGTAACTGAAGTGCTGGGTGGGTGGTGGAATCTTGGAGAACATGAGTCCCATGGGGGCTGGGTCTGGGGGGTTGGTTAAAGAGTTTGGACAAACCCAAGGGCAGTCAGGAGCCACAGAGGGATTTTATGTGAGATAGAGGGCATGGTGAGATTTGCATTTTGGAAAGGATAGTCTGGGTGATCTATGTGGATGATGGATTAGAGGGGAGACTGGGAGCAGGAAGATGACAAGGAGGCTCTTGGGAAGCTTGAGTGATAGCTGGTAAGGTCTGAACCTGGGTGATCAGGGATGAGGAAGAGGGGGTCAGGTCAGAAATTTATCAGGATCATGGGGTCTGCAGGATCAACTATGAGAAGGGAGGGACAAGGCAAACCAAGAGACATCCCTTCATTTGATGGGAGAGTTGATGGGGCCATCTCTGACATGAGCACATCAGAGGAGAAGGAGCAAGATGAGGAGAGACAAGCCAGGTTCAGGTGTGAATGTTGTCTGAGAAGTGCCCGAGGGATGTTCACGTGGAGGCTCCATCCTGGAGTGCAGGAGAGAAAACTGGGCAGACCTGGGGCTATGGGGGCAGCCTTAGTTGTCTAGGTAAGGGCAGAGATTCCAGATCCAAGCCACCAAACACCACCCCCCTGCCTCTCTTTCCCTTTCCCTGCCTTCTCCCATTCCTAGGGGAGGTTTGGACCTCAGGGAAAGGTGGTGAACATGACTTCAGGAAAATCCCAGGATCTTCCCACAGTCAAGCTGCCTTTTCTGAGCCTATCCCTGCTCATGAACTTAGCCTCATACTCAGCTCTACCTATGGCCTCACACAGCCAATGGCCTGGGTGTGAGATGTGAACTTCATCTCATGAAGCAGTAGCACCTTCTACCCAAGGGCTCCTTGTGGGCCCTCAAGTGCCTACTTCTCCCTGAAGGTTTGAGCATCTCCCTCAAAACTGAGTATAGGACTCAGCCTAGATAGGAAAAGAAAGGAAAAGAAAAAATTCAATGTAAATAAAGAAGGCCAGTCTGACCAGTAAGGAAATCTGTACTAATGGCAGGATTGAAGATACCAAGAAGTCTAAGTACAGAGAGATTTTTGGACCCGGAGCTTTTCCTGAGCCATCATGCTATTTCTCATGAGCAGCTGCCACTGTGGCCTCTTTCCTGAATCCTGAGCAAGGCAAATGCCCTGAGGTAGACATGGGCTGATGAAGGTTATGGAGGAGCTGGCCTTTTGGGGATCAGAGCACTTGGACAATTTTTGGCACAAAGTAGTTGGTCACACAGCCCCTCCTTCCCAGCCCCGGGGATGCTCAGGGATAGTTCACCATCTTCAAAGGGACAGAAATGAAGGAGAGATGGTGGAGAGCTGTGTGCTCACATAAGTTAACAACACCTGTGAGGTGTCCTTTGGTCTGGATCAAAGGTAGGAATAAACGAACAGCATCTGCTGCAGGTTAGAAGCCAGGCTGTCACATGGCCAAGACATCACCATCTGTCACCGTGGCAGGTGAGATGTGGCATGTGCAGTGGCAATTAGGGCGTGTGTGGGATGGACTGTCATGGTCTACAGCTCCTTGTCCCAGGAATTGGGTCCTTGTTCGTGGTCAGGGATCTTTCCAGTCTGACTTTCACCACTCTCCTTTCTAGCCACTGAAGACTTCCTCTGACATAGTCCTCACCTTCTTCCGTAGAAGCTTTTCTTCTACCTGCTCTCCCTGCTTCTGGGGATTTTCCCTTGTCTCTGAGGACAAGGTTCCTGGAAGGGTCATCTCTTCCTTCCCTGTTTCCCACATTTCCTACACGGAGCATATTAGTATTTTTTTTAGTAAATAGGTGGGTCGGTGCAAGAGCAGGTGAGACAACGAGAGACAGAGTGGGTGAGCTGATGAGTAAGTGTCCTGGGGGCTCAGCACAGTCCCTCAGCACAAATGAAGACACTTCATGGTGATATGAGGATACATTTCCTCCACTCCCTCTGTCCCTTTGGTTTCCAGGCCTGGAATAGGTAGATGCTGCCATGATTTGGTTTTTGGTCCACCCTGGGGGCCCCCTATGGACTCTGGGAGGAGAACTTGAGAAGGAGAGGAGTTGGAGGAAAGGCAAAGGATCCTTCCCCAACTTCTTGGGAAAGACTGAGAAAAAGATGAGAGCTTTGGGCAACATAGAGCCCAATAGGAGTCACCTGAGGTTTATACTGGTCTGTCTATCTATTGGTTCATTCCACCTACCTCTGTATCTATCCGCCAATCTGCCCAACTACTCATTCCTCAGCCGTTCATGCATCCATCCAGCCTTCTAACCATCTTATTCATCCATCCAACTTATCTGTCCATCTATCTGACGAGCCATTTTCCCTTCCTTTCACACATTATCTATCCATATTCTGCTCCCCTGTTCAGTTAAGTCTTCCAAGTGTCAGAACAAGTATTGGGTTCTGGAGAATTAAGGACACTGCAAGTGTATTTCCTCCAATTGAGGATCTTACAGTTGAAGGTTGGTGTGTTGTCTGGAGTAGGGAAAGCAATGACCTCATTGTGCTATGCACTGGTCCCTGGTCCAATCCTTGGGACCAGTTCTGACCAGTTCACCGGAACAATAGCTCTTCAAATGGATTTTTGCTCATTTGCAAATGAGCTCATTTGCTCATTTGCACCGTCTAATCCCCATCTCCTAGAACAGTGCGGGGCATACGGTAGGTGCTCAATAAATATTTGTCAAGTAGATGTACTACCAAGGAGACTAGACAAGTAAGAATAGCTTTAGGGTGGCATTTCTGGGGCATTTCAGGGATGCTGGGAGTGGTGATCCGACTGGATGACCTCTGATGCCCACTTTAGCTACACAGTCCATTTGTGGATGATTTAGAGCAGTCCTGGCTGCAGAGTCCAGGATCATCTGGCCCAACCACTCTCCATCCTCGGGTCACACAGGAGACAGAGGCAGAGGCAAAGCCAGACTAGAACCCAGGTTTTGGGCTCCCAGTCAGGGGTGTAATTCTCTTTTGGAAGAAGGATTTGATTTTAGTTCAGGTCAGAAAGTTCCTCTTGATGGGCAGAAGACAGGAGGGTGAGGGCCAATGTGCCAGTCAGTGCTGCCTCCCCACCCCAATTATCCCCCAGTTCTGGATTGGTTCTGAGCCTTCCAGTCTTGTCTGTTTTTGGAGGACAGGAGAGGGAGCCCTGGGTCTTGCCTGGGAAAGTCCCAGAAGACCCTAGAAAACCCTGGAATACCCAGGACTCGCTCATGCCTGCCCATCCGGGGAAGTGGCTATGTTGGGCAGTGTCCAATTTCAGCTAATCCCTACAACCAGTTTGGCTAGAAGAAGATCCAGAGGGCTGAGAGGAGAGCAGCATGGATAATGGTATAAACTGTGAGCCTGGAATCACGAGTCAGTTCTCTGACCAACGTGGCTTCTATCTTTGGAGTCAAAGGATATCCATGGTGATCTGCTGCTCCATCCTGGGCCTTAGTTCCCTCATTTATAGAATGGGGCCACAATCCTTTCCCTGCTACCCTTCTGAACTTGACATGGCTGGAACTGTACTTTGGGAGCTCTTCTGTGGTCCTATGAGAAAGGAAGGGAGCATGTCGATCCTCCTGAGTGTGGGAAGGAAACAGGCAGCAAAGGCATTTAGGAGAAAGAGCAGCTGGTCAGGAGGCCACTCTCCCAGGCCAGGTCACAGAGCCAGCAGGTACGTGGCAGCAGCCACAGGGTGGGAGGTATCGCAGCAACTGACCCTTGTCCTGGTGCTCATCATCCTGGTTGTCATGGGAAGGCTTGTCCCTGAGTGTGTGATTGTGGGTTCTGTGAGCATGCGTGTCTGTTTGTGGGTGTCTGGCTCGGGAGTCATATCTTGGACTTGTGTCTCACCTCTGAGCGGCCAGTGAGTTTGTCCCCTTCCCTGGGGCTTAGTCAGGTCACAGGCCCTGGGCCCACATCTCTCTTCCAGCCCTGGGAGAAAGTGTGCCCTTCATTTGCCCCTCTACTTCTCCTCATGTCCACTGTCCAAAGTGGTCTCCTGAGTTTTCCTTCTTGACGAGGGTTCTTAGTCTTGTCCCCTGAACTTTTACATGCCCTCTTAGCTCTAGGTCTGTTTTCCATGCTGATACAACTGTACAAGAGATGATCAAAGGGGGTTGAATATGCCCTGGCAGCCAGGAAAGGCCTTTGTCGATGTCAGCAACTAGGGACTGCCCCCTGGAAGAGCTCTTCTTCAGACCTGAGGCCAGAGGGGCTATTGCGGGAAATGTTTGGGAATTATAGCTCTTGTTATCATGTCCCCCACCTCTGGTGAGTCCTCGCACCTGGAGGAAGCTGCAGACAAGAAAGTCCCCCTCAGATGCTAGGCCATCCCAGCAGAGACCCCTGGGCTCATCTCCCAGTATTTTTAGTGACAAGAGTCACCCAGACCCAGCTCTGCCACCTGCTTGCTGTGTGAGCTTGGGCAAGTAGCTTGACCTCAGAGCCTCCACATGCCCACCTGTCAAGCGTGGATGATTGGGATGGTACCCATCTGAGAGGGCAGCTGCGCGGCTTGAGCAAAGCCATGAGGGATGGAGCCTAGTGTGGAGCCAGCCAAGAGTGAGTGTGCTGTGTGGCAGGTCACTCTCAGGGTGGAGGGCATGTGGGTGGACAGTCCCTGTCCCGCTTTAATGGCCTTGCTTGGGTGTCCCCACAGTGCACACTTCTTCCTGGAGATAGAAGGGTTCGATCCCAACCCCACCGTCTCCAAGACCTCTCCCCCCGTCTTCTCCAAGCCTATGGATTCCAACATCCGGCAGTGGTAAGTACTGGCCCCCTTGCCAGCCCCTACTTCAGTCCAGCCCTCCACTCTAGGATGGGCAGTGACTCACCTGGGGCCTAATGGCCAGGCCTGGTTGTCTCTTTCTTTTAAACTTGTCTCTCTCTCTTCCTTCCCCACTCCCCGACAGCCTCTCTGGGAACTGTGATGACATGGACTCACCACAGTCTCCTCAGGACGATGTGACAGAGACCCCATCCAATCCCAACAGCCCCAGGTAAGTCTGGCCATTCCCTTCCGCCCACTGTGTCCACCAGGTGGGTGACAGAGGCACGGGCATCACAACCCAGGGAAGAGAAAGAAGCCTCCATTCCCGGGGCTGGGACAAATGTCTGGGCCCATGGCTGTGGCATGTAGGAATTTTCTTTTGTGGGGGGAGTATTACATTTTATAAACTATAAGAAGTATTACCCATTCATTATAAAATATTCAGACAACAGTCTGCAGCAGAGTGAGAACTGTAACACAATCCCATACAAGTAAATTAAAAATACATGTGCCCAAACCATGAAGCACCATGTGCATTTTGCAAGAACACATACAAACAAAAAAATACGAATTGCCATGGCTGTCTCTTTGGAGTGTGGGGGCAGGGAGAGACAGAGTTTAAAAATTCAAACACTGCCAAAGATGAAAGTGGGATTTTCCTTCCTTTCATCTCACACTTTTTAAGATAATCACTATTAATTGTCCTTTCTAGTCATCTTTGCTATGTGTATCCAAATATATAGTTTGGAAAACTGTGATTGCATTTGGATTTGGAGGGAAGCCTGCATGGGGCAACACGGATGCCAGGGGCCCGGGGCACTGGTGGAAGACGTCTGGGGCCTGGTGACTGGCTGTGGAGCTGCGGCTGTGGTGTCTGGGGCCATGGACCCAGCTGTGGTGCAGCTCTGCGCAGGCACAGCGGCCCTGGCAGGAGGAGAGGGAGAGGAGGTTGGTGGCACCCATGTGGTGAATTGGAGATACTTTCTGGCCTCAGTGCAAACCTGGCCAAGGAAGAGCAGAGGCGGAGGAAGAAGCGGCTGAAGCAGCGCATCTTTGCAGCCGTGTCAGAGGGCTGTGTGGAGGAGCTGCTGGAGCTGCTGGGGGAGCTGCAGGAATTTTGCAAACGGCGTCGTGGCCTGGACGTGGCTGGTCAGTGCCTGGCTCTAGCAGAGAGAGTGTGGGGCTGGGGGCTCAGCTTGGCTCCTGCTGTCCAACTTTCCCCACAACAACCCATGAGGGGGGCATGTGAGGAGCCCAGAATGTTGGGCTGGGGACTTTGAACCTGACTCTGAGGGCAATGGGGAGCCACAGAAGGGCTTAGACAGGTGAAGGTCATGTCTGGCTACTGCATGGAGGGCAGGGGTAAAACTGGAGAAGGGCACTATTCAGGCAATGCTGGGATCACAGCAGCAGACCTGGGGGAAGGTGACCAGCTCCTCAGCAGGGGAACTGTCTGGAACCAAGGACAAAGGGAGTGAGAGAAAGGGAGGATTCCTGGGTAGGCGCCTTTGGCGACTTGCTGGCTGGTGGGGCCCATGTTGTCTGGGGGACTGGGGAATAGCTCGTTAGAGGGAGGTGATAAGCTTTATTTGTGGGCTGCCAGGAGGTGGCAGGCTGGAGATTTTGGGTGTCAGCACTGAGGTGGACAGTGGGAAGGCATGCAGTGGGTGAGATTGTCCCCTCCAAGGTAGCAGGTGCAGAAGGCAGGGAGCTAAAGACCTCACATAAGGCTTTTGGGGGCCTCAAGGGGGCAAAAGTTGGAGAGGGAGGTGGGGAGCAGGTAGCACAGTCTCCAGGAGGCCAGTGGAGGGCATGGCATGGGTGTCTCAAGATCTGAGGCTGCAGCCCCCACACCCTGGCCTCCCCTGCTCAGGGCTGGGAGGCCTAGGGGGAGCCGGGGCCCCTCCCGCGGCTCACCCATGACCCTGCCTGCAGACTTCCTCATGCACAAGCTGACAGCCTCTGACACAGGGAAGACCTGCCTGATGAAGGCCTTGTTAAACATCAACCCCAACACTAAGGAGATTGTGCGGATCCTGCTGGCTTTCGCGGAGGAGAACGACATCCTGGACAGGTTCATCAATGCTGCATACACAGAGGAGGCCTACGAAGGTATGCTACCTGTGGGAGGTGCCATGTGGACAGGGGGTGGGGTGGGAACCAAGCCATGCGGAGCCCCCCACTGTCACTGTGGACCCAAAGTAGGAAGCAGGCCCTCCCCGCCTCCATCCTTGGTTCTGTAGAGAGATTCGAGTGCTCACCACATGCCAGGTAGGCCTTGTTTTTAGCACCGGGGTGCAGTGATGAACAAGACAGATGTAGGCCACTGCTTTAAATAAAGTAATTTTAGATGGAAAATGCTAGGAAAATGATCTGAAGTGACTGGGTATGGGCAACTTTAGAATGGGTCAGCAGGGAGGGAACATTTGACCTGAGGCTGGCATGATGAGGAAGACTCGGAGCAGAGCAAGGGCTGAAGCCCGAGATGGGAACGAGTTTGGCCTATCAGGGCAATGGGAAGCAGGCCAGACATGCTGTCAGATAGCTGGGCGAGGCCCACACATGGTCACTGTCAGTCTCACCATCATCATTATCACTACTGCCCCATTTGGGTCTCAATTTTGTGGCTTCTCTGTTAAGTGAACTAGAAAGGGGTAGAAGACCAAATTTGGGATTTGGGATAATGTTTCCCTGCCCAGCAAATCTGTTGTGAATAATCAGTAAGGTATGCCCTCACTGGAGTTTTTGGACTCAGTAAACATCTTGTTCATCTCTAATAAGGTGCAAATATGATGAGCTCAGGAATGACCAGGTGCTATCTTGCTGACATGCCAAGGGGTGCTGAACATTGCTCTTTGCAGGGGATGGTCTAGCTTGGGCCCTCAACTTCTCTCATGGGAAAAAGTCATTTTAAAATTTTTATTTATTTATTTATTTATTTATACTCCAGATGTTCACAAGCATTTTTGCCATATTCAAGAAAAAGTAAAGGATTGTGAAAACTAACACCGTTCATTGGAAGAGAGGGTATCCAGGGAAGATGGCTACAGCTGAGTGCTGAACTGCACGCTGAGCTCCCTGGTAGCCAAAGCAAAGAGAGAAACTAGATGAGCTGTGTATAATGTTCTCAGCCTGTCACTAGGGAGCTGATACTAGTCCTTAGCCAAGGAGTTTTAGGTCAGTACCTCAAGCTTGCCTGTCTTGATTCTTTCCCCTTTTCAGTCCCTTTCTGTCCCCTTCTTTCTTCTTGTCAGTATATAGACACTTACACCTCTTTCTAGAAGCATGTTCCCCTTGAGGCCAGGGATGGAGTCTGTCTTGCCCATAGTGAATTCCCTGGCCCCTTGGGGTCTCATATAAGAGGTCCTTAATAAATGTTTTTGAATGAGTGAATAAATGAAGGTTACTATTAAGGTGTTGCTGTCCTGGCTGCAATTCCTTATTTCTTTCTTAGCCTTCCCTTATCACTTCCTTCTTTCATGACTTTGTCTTTTGCTGGAGGCCTTGTTGGGGGCTGTGAACATTCTCTCTGCATGGTGGGAGGCGCCATTTATTTCTGTCTTCTCAGAAACCAACTCCCCATTCTTCCCTCTGATGGTATCTGCTCATACCTTCTCTCCAATGTCTGGGTGGGTGCTCCCCGCCACTGGGGGCTGAGGGGCTATAGCACCATGGGGAGTGGGAGTCATTTTTCCTCACTTTGGGCACGTTACTTTGCCTTTCTGAGTCTCGTTCCTCCATCTGTCAGGGGCTAATATTTCCTTCCTATGCTGCTAAGAGGATCCAAAAGCAACTTTTAAAATATTATTTTTAACATTTTGTTAAAGGCCTTCAGAAATTTGCCTTTTTTAAAGCGATGTATTCAACTAAAAATTATTATTAAAAATTTTAAACATGCATTTGAGATGAATATAATGAATGATTTTATATCCATCATTGCGATTCAACATAATTATTTTTAATTACATAAATAACACATGAATAGAGTTTCATTGTAAAACATTCAAATAAAATGAAAGAAAATATGGCATCAGAAATAAAGTAGCCAACAGGAGGGTTTGGAAGATAGAGTCAAGGAAAACTTTGAGAAAGTAAATAAATAAATAAATAAAGGTATGCAAAGGTATCTTTTTTGTTTGGTTGGTTCCGCTTTGTTTTTTGTTTTGTTTTGCCAATCTAGTCAGTGAAAAGTAGAAAAGTGTTAACTTGCTAGATTCTAACTTCATTTTCTCAATTATCAGTGATTCCAATCATGTTTCACTTTCTTTTTTGGCGATGTGTATTTTCTTCTCTGTGAGGTGTTTGTTAATTTTTTCTCAGTTTTCTTTTAAGTTGTTTGTCTGTTGATTTGTAAGTGGTCTTAATATATTAGGAACTTTAAAAAACCTACTGTCTCTTTATTTATGTCTCAGATATTTTCCCCAGCCTATCACTTGCCTTTTAACTTTCTTTACGATGTCTTTTGAATTACAGAAACCTTACATTTTTTTCTTTGTTAGTTTTTTTTTCTTTGTGGTAGTGTTAGTTTTTTCTTTGTGGTTGTTTCTGCATTTTTGGATTTTGCTTAAGAAGTTCTTCCTTATGAAAAGATTAGTTATCAATGAATTTTTGGTTTTTGTTTTTTGTTTAAACTCCTACTTCTTTAATCCACCCAGGAATTTATTTTTGTATATGGAATGGTGGCAGCTCTTTGGAAAATGCTGTTTCTGGTGGGACATTCCTAGAGCTATCCCCTCCCCCAGCCTTTCAGAGCCTTCCATCTGGAGAGTCCACAGACTCCACCAGCTGGGTTAATGTCCCTTCAGCCCCTTCCTGCTGCTTTCTCCGGTTCTGTTCCTCAGTCATTGTGGCACCACTCTCCCAGCTCCTAGGCCAGTCATTCCTTCTTTCTCAGCCCCCACAGGCCATTCTGAGGACTTTCTCCCATGGGTCTCTGGCCCTCATCATCTCTTTCTCCACTAAAGTGGCGGTTCCTGCCAAGTCTGGGCTCCTTCTAATGCATCCTCCAATTTTGCATCCAGAGTGATCCGAAAATACACATGTGCAAAACTCAAAACTCTGGTCGTGTCCCTTGCCTGCTTCAATGACTTGTGACTTCCCACAGCACTTAGGATAAAGTTCTAACCTGGCTTATGCAGTCTCGATTGCCCCCCACCCGCCCGGCCCCGCCCAAGTCCCCCAGCCCTTGCGACTCCCAGTATGGTAGCACTGAAGTCTCACCGCAGCCTGGAGCAGGAAGGCAGCTAGTATTTTGCTGTGACTTGGCAGGGAGTTCGGGGGCCAGAGAGGGTCTGTCCCCCAGGGCCCAGCCACTGAGCGCCCCCCTTCCTCCCTCCCCACTCGGGTCGCAGGGCAGACGGCACTGAACATCGCCATCGAGCGGCGGCAGGGAGACATCACCGCGCTGCTCATTGCGGCGGGCGCCGACGTCAACGCCCACGCCAGGGGAGTCTTCTTCAACCCCAAGTACCTGCACGAGGGCTTCTACTTTGGTGGGTGCTGTCCCCGCACCGTCCGGCCTTCCCGACCCGCCCCCGTCCCAGTAGGCGCTAGCGGGCTGGCCTGGAGCCCCCACTGCCGGTTCCTGCCCGCTCGGCACGTGGACATGTGGACCTGCCCCAGGCCCAGAGGGACAGTGCCCGGGGAGGCCGCTGGGATAGAGCCTTCTGAACTGGGGGAGGGGGCGCGAGTGGGCATCCACGTGAGCAGACTCAACTTCGCCTCTGCCCCTGTGCTCAATGCTTTCCAGGACTGCAAACACGCAGTCAAGAGTCAGAGAGGAAGATTCCCTGACTGACAAATTAGGGAGTTCAAAAGGAATTGGGGTTAGGATACTCTGGGTAGAAAAAAAGATTGTAATGCCTAATTTAGATATAGTGAAATTCACCCGTTTTAATGGATAGTTCTGTTCAGCCCCACAAATGTATACAGTTGACTAACCACCACCATGAGGGCAGGGTATAAATAGTCCCATAACACCAGAAACTTTGCTCCCACAAATTTGTCAACCCCTTTTCCCACTCCAGCCCTTGGCTGCAACCACTGACCTGTTTTCTCTTCTGGGTGGTTTTTTGTTTGGTTGGTTGGTTTTTATCTGCAGGACTAGCTGGGTCTGAGCAGCCATGAGGACAGGGTCTTGTACAGTCCATTGTCCAACATTAGACCCTGTTGGAACCAGTGTTGGGAAATGTCTGTCAGGTGGGATGAAGAGAGGGAACAGAAGGGAGATTGAAAGGGAAACAGTTGGAGACCTCCTGTCCAGTCCTAGTTCCATCCCAGGCTTGCTGTGTGACCATGTATGAGTCACCTGCCTTCTCTCTTCTTAAAAAAACATTTATTGATCACTTACTATACACACCAGGCACCGTTCTAGGTGTTTGAAATGTATCAATGAATGAAACAAAGATTCCTATCCTCATGGAACTTATGTTCTAGACTGGAGGAAAATGATCAATAATAAACATGATAAATAACACTATGTAATATCTTAGAAAATGATAAGTGCTATGAAAATATAAAAATCAAGGCAGGGAAAGGGGGTCAGGAGTTCCAGGGCAGGGAAGTGGATTTCAATTTTAAATAGTGCAGTTACGGTGACTCATTAAAAAGGTGATGTTTGAGTGAAGACTTGGTAGAAGTGTGGAGATGCCCAAGGCAGATGCTGAGAAACAGTACTACAAGTGAGGGGGAACAGCCTGTGCAAAGGCCCTGAGGTAGGAAAAAATGCCTTGGCATGTTCTAGGAAAAGGAAGAAGGCCACTGTGGCCGGAGAGGAGTGAGTGGGGATAAGAGAGGAGGTGATGTCTGAACATGCAGGGCCTGTGGGAGAGGTGAGTCTTTTGTGTCACTAGGATCAGTCTGGCTGCTATGCTGGGGATAGTGATGGAGGCCTGGGATGGAAGTAGGGAGATCAGTTAGGAGGTAATGGCAGTGATCCAGCTTTGGTCTCCCCGCTCTCCCCGTACAAGGCAGAAGGTGGGGGGAATTACAGGGAAGCTCGGGTGTCAGTCCTACTGAGGACATGGGCCTCAGTCCTAGGGCTTGCGGAAACTGGGCAGGTCTAGAAGAGAACTGAGGTCCAGTGCTCCCTACTGCCCCAGGCGAGACCCCACTGGCTCTGGCGGCGTGTACCAACCAGCCTGAGATTGTGCAGCTGCTGATGGAGAATGAGCAGACTGACATAACCTCGCAGGACTCACGGGGAAACAACATCCTACACGCATTGGTGACAGTGGCTGAGGACTTCAAGACACAGAACGACTTTGTGAAGCGCATGTACGACATGATCCTGCTAAGGAGCGGGACGTGGGAGCTGGAGACCATGCACAACAACGATGGGCTCACGCCACTGCAGCTGGCTGCCAAGATGGGCAAGGCTGAGGTGGGGCCTGGTGGGGGGGCAGGAAGGAGGGCAGGGAGGCTCCTGGCCAGTGCTTTGGCCTTTCTGGGGACCCCACAGATTGTACCTTGGGCTGGGAAAGGTCAGCCTGAAGTCTAGGAAGTACATTTGTGGCATGGGGTGGGCTTGTTCTGAGTGACCACACAGAAATATGGCACATGGGAGCCCCCTCTGGACTTTAGTCCCTGACACTCTGTGTTTCTATGCCCTGCTCTGGGACTCCCATCTGGGGTCAGAGTGGAGGAACTTGAAGGCTGTGGTGACGTGGGACCTCACAGGCTTTGTGGCTGAGGATTCTTGTGTGGTGAGGCAGGCACACAAGCCAAAGCTATGTCTGAAGACCCTTAGGGCCTTCAGCCTCTCTCAGGAGGCTAGGAGTCCCAGAATGCCGGCTCTGCATCCAGAGCCAGTGAGCGGCCTGAGTCTGGAGAGACTTCTCTCTGTCTGTCATGTTGAAACTCTGAGCCAGGTCCCCAGCAGAAAGTGTGTTTTTTTGTGGCCCTTTGTGCCCTGTCTGGAGTGGCTGAGGAGCTCAAGGCTTAACCTTGGTGAAGACTTGGGTTGAGGCGGGCTCCCATCGCTGTGGGTGCCTGGAGTCACAGCTCGGTCTGAGATCAAGTTCAGGACTCAGGTGGGCCTGAGGGCAAGGCCCAGAGTAGCTTGCTCTTTCAGCCTCCATGTGTCCAAGCCCTAAGAGTGGACTGAGGCTCCTGGGAGGCTTTGAGAGGACTGGGTGGGTGCAGGGGGCTATTGAACAATCATAGCTGTGCCCGCCTAAGGGCAGCTGACAGGGGAGGCGGGGGCCTTGAGGGCCTTGGGCCCAGTGTTAGTGGTCAGGGCTGGGGCCCACAAGGGACCTTTTCATTCTCTTGTGGGGGAAGGAAGGGTTGGAGATTGGCTTTGACAAAGGAGAAATTGTATGCCTTCCCACCCTCCCTACCGTCTCCTACCCTCCCCCAGGAACACAGTTTGTGGGGGACTTTGAAGAGAGTCAGATTAGGGTTGCAAGTGGAGCTTCCCAATAGCTGCTGTGGCATGTGCTGTGGTGCTTGGAGCATGGCCCCATGACCTTTTGACTCTCTAGAGGATAATGTGCTCCCCTGTGGCCAGTCCTGGGGAGGGGACTTCCCCGTTCCTGGCCCTTTCTCTTCTTCATTCAGTGTTCTTTGGAAAACCTTTCTGGATGCTGCCCAAGTTGGCCACTACGCTGGGAGTGGAGGGTGCAGAGATGCTTAGACACAGACCCTGTTCCTTGGGGCTCTTTGAGGCTGGGGCCCAGGATGGGGAGACTGGCCCTGGAGTCAGTCTGGAGGCTCTCTGCCTGGACTGTGAGGACAAGGCTCCCATATGAGATGAGATGGGAACCCCACTGGGTGGTGTGAAACCAGGGCTCTGACACTGTTCTCCCCAACAGAACCCTCTTCCTGGGTCTTGGTTTGGTGCCCCAGGAAGCTCCGGCCCCAGTTCTAGAAAGGAGTGAACTGGAGAGCAGTGGCTCTCCACCTTGCTTGTACTTTGGAACTGCCCATGGAGCTTTACAAAACATAGATATCTGGGTCCCACCCGCAGAGCTTTGGACTGAATTAGTCAGTGGTATGGGATTGTTGAGTGTCCCTAAGTGACTCTACTGTGCACCAGAGTTTGAGGGTCACCTGGAGAGTGGATTTCTCAGGCCTCTCTGCCAGGCTGGCAACTTGTATGGCCCACAGTGAGCCTCAGCTGGAAGGGTGTTGACTGAGGGTAGGCTAGGGAAGCTGGAAAAACTTCTAATTTCTTCTCCCATCCAGGTCAAATAGAAATTATTTCTCAAAATTGTCAGTTCTCAGATGCTTCACCGAATGGAGTCCCCAACTGGTACAAGGTTTTATGATCTTACTGTGCAGCTTTCTGCATCCTGCAAAGGGCCTCCGCACCTTTTGTCCCTTGTATTCTCAGTCCCTGGTGAACTAGGCAGAGCAGTGAGGTTCACACGGGTTCTGCAGTGGAAGCCGAGCTCGGGGCTTACGGTGGCAGGTGCAGAAGGGGCTCAATCCATCCAGGTGGGAACATCTTCCCAGCCCTGTTCAATGGCTGTTCCTCTTTCTGTCCCCAGATCTTGAAGTATATCCTCAGTCGTGAGATCAAGGAAAAGCCACTCCGGAGTCTGTCCAGGAAGTTCACAGACTGGGCATATGGGCCTGTGTCGTCCTCACTCTACGACCTCACCAACGTGGACACTATGACAGACAACTCGGTGCTGGAAATCATCGTCTACAACACCAACCTTGATGTGGGTCTCTCAGGGGGGCTGGGGGAGGGCTGGGGATGAGGGGCTGGGCCTCAGGCTGCAATGGGCAGACCTATGGCACTAGCTGGACATGTCTGTAGTCCTCCAGTTCTTTACCTCAGTGGGGAGAGTCAACACAGAAAGGGCAGGGCTAGGGCCGGTGCTGTGTTTACTTAATCCTAACTAACCTTGCGTTATAAACTTCTGTGGTGGGTGTCTCCTGGCCCCAGAATCCTGGGCAGTATGAAACGGCGGGTGGGATGATTGGTGTTGATCTTCGCCATCTTGTTTCTCCTTCTCTTCCCTGATGGTTCTATAATCTCCCCTACCCACAGAGAAGGCACAGCTGCAGCAATCAGGGAGGCCTTCCTGGAGGAGGCAAGGGCTGGGGCGAAGATCACTGAAGCTGGAGGGGAAGTGAGAGGATCAGTAGTGAGAGGTTTTCAGCTTTTGGGGGGGAATTGAGGCAGCAGATTAGACCTTCATGATCCCCATGTTACCAAGAGCCATGCTTACTGGAGCCTGCCTTGTCTGGGGTGTCCCTGAACCCTCACAACCTGCTGGTTGGTAGGGCAGTTTGGTTGATTTCAGTTTTATAGATGAGGAAATCGAGGCCCTGGGAGTATTGGGGGTTTTCCCAAGGTTACACAGTGAAGGGGCCAAGTTGGTTCCAGTCACGGCCCTTCCCCCTTGCTCTTGCTCCCCACTAAGCAGGGGGTCCTCCCACTGGAAGCCCAGCTCCTGTGGGGTTTGGCTGCTGCCTGGGGGCACTGGGAAGGAGCTACAGGAGCCAGAAATTACTCTCCCCACATTTCCAGCCAAACCAGCCTATGGGACAGAACGATTGGCCCCTTCTTCCAGGGGTGGTGCTGACTCAGAGCTCCCTTTGGAATGAGGGCCCTTTGAAAGTGGTGGTGTTCTACCCCCAGAACCGGCATGAGATGCTGACCCTGGAGCCCTTGCACACGCTGCTGCATATGAAGTGGAAGAAGTTTGCCAAGTACATGTTCTTCTTGTCATTCTGCTTTTATTTCTTCTACAACATCACTCTGACTCTAGTCTCCTATTACCGCCCCCGGGAAGAGGAGGTATGTGGGCCCCTGGAGGGAGGCGGGTGGGGTGGTCAGAGGTCCAAGACCTTGGAGAGTCCCATGTGCATATGAGGAAACTGAGGCCCAGAATGACCAAGACATTTGCACGGTGTTCCCCAGTTGTCATCCTGCACAGCTTCTAGGGAATTGAATACGTCTCTGGTCCTCAGCAATTGGGGGAAATCTGGAGGGTTGGAAGACCCAGGCTCCACCTAAATCTAGAGCTAATTGGGTGTTTCTGCCATGAGGGTTGCAGAAATGGGAGGGGGGATTCCCCCACTCAGGGCCTCAATTTCCCATTCATTACATAGGGCAGAGTTTTAGCTTCGAGTGTCCTCTAAGTGTCTGGATATGAATGGGTTCTGGAGCGAACAAATGCCATGAGGTGTGAGGGGTCATTAGCATGGATTGGACTGTAGAGTTCTGGGTCCCACTGTGGGTGGGGACAGGGGCACAGAGCTGCCGTTCTTTCTGTCCCATTGTACCGAGCTTGGGCTTCGCGTTGGCCTCCAGCTCAACTAGTGGTCTTGGCACGTGTGTGTGAACCCTATACCCAGAGGGGCCTTCCTCATTCCCCGTCTTGCTCCCATCCATTCCTTCCCTTCTTCCCAGGCCCTCCCACACCCCTTGGCCCTGACGCACAAGATGGGGTGGCTGCAGCTGTTAGGAAGGATGTTCGTGCTCATCTGGGCCATGTGCATTTCTGTGAAAGAGGTGAGTGGCTCACTAAGCCCTTTGCAAGGCAGGCAGAGTGACCACAGGCCTGGCTTTGATCCACCCTGCTCTGCCTGACTATGGGGAGGGGGGTTCTGGGGAGTACTTCCTTTCTAAGCTTTAGATTTTGTAGATCCAAAATTAGTTTCTTAGGCAGGCCTGTCCCACCTACTTTATCTATCCACCCTTCTATCCCTCTATCAGCCATCTACCCTCCCAGCCACTCAGTGACCCGTCCTCCTGTCCGTCCATCCACACATTCAGTCACTTCTCTCACTGACCCAGCCCTTCGTCTGGGTTTATCAATCAGTCCCTTGTCAGCCATCCACCAATGAATCAACAGGTATATTTTGAACACCTTCTATATGTGGAGCCCTGGGGGAGGTGAGAGGGAGAGAGGGAGTTTGTCCTCTTTAAACTCACAGTCTTGTGGGGGATTTCAGATAGGCACAAACATCTGGATCCTAAAATGGATGATGTAAAGGGCCCTGTGTGGGGTTCAGACCAGCACTCAGAGGAAGAGAGATGACTTTTATCTGGGGACAGGACAGGGAGGGAAGGCATGAAAGCAGAGGTGGTATTTAGTCTGCAAGGGCGGGATTTGGCATGAGGGCACTGGAGAGAAGGTCATTACAGAGTGGGCAGGGGGAATAGCATTAAAAGGCTCAGAGGCAGGAGAGCTAATCCATATCTTTTTTTCTTTTCTTTTAATTAAAATTTTAATTTTAATTAAATTAATTAAATAAAAATTAATAATTAACTTTAATTAAATTAAAAACTTACAGTGTTACATTAGTTTCCTTTGTACAATATAGTGATTCAGCAGTTCTGTACAAGACTCAGTACTCATCACAGGTGTACTCATAATCCCCTTTACCTAGTTTCCCCCAGAACCCACCCTCCTCCCCTCTGGCCACCATCAGTTTGTTCTCCATAGTTAAGAGTCTGTTTCTTGCTTTGTCTCTATTTTTTCACTTTGCTCATTTGTTTTGTTTCTTAAATTTCACATGTAAGTGAAATCATATGACATTTGTTTTTCTCTAACTTATATCACTTAGCATAATGCTCTCTAGCCCCACCCATGTCATTGAAAATGACAAAATTTCATTCTTTTTTATGGCTGAGTAGTATTACATTGTATATATGTCCCATCTTCCTTATTTGTTCATCTATCAGGGGACACTTGGGCTGCTTCCATAGTTTGGCTATTATAAATAATGCTTCAATAAATATAAGAGTGCATGTATCTTTTTGATTTTGTGTTTTTGTATTGTTTGGGTAGATACCCAGTAGTGCGATTACTGGATCATATGATATTTCTGGTTTTAACTTTTTGAGGAAACTCCACACTGTTTTCCACAGTGGCTGCACCAGTTTGCACTCCCACCAATAGTGCAAGAGGGTTCCTTTTCCCCCACATCCTCACCAACACCTGTTGTTTCTTGTTTTTGGCTTTAGAAGCTAGGCTGTGTCTGGGGAATGGCAGGGAATTGTGTGACTGCGCTGCTTTGCAGGGTCTGGGTGAGGATAAGGCGGGGGGAGTGAGAAATGTGAGAGGATTTGGGGGTGCAGCCACTCCTACCCTGGGATGCCTCTGCTCCCGGGCATA
Source organism: Lutra lutra (assembly GCF_902655055.1). NCBI lineage: Eukaryota > Metazoa > Chordata > Mammalia > Carnivora > Mustelidae > Lutra > Lutra lutra. The sequence goes on from NC_062293.1 coordinate 47,897,035, forward strand.
GGTCCCCTTCTGTATTTCTCACCTGGGCTCTGGCTTGGCCTTCATGCCCTCCCCCTCACCGAGTCTCAGTCCTGAGGAAACACTGCCTTCCTCAGATCCTCCAGTGAGAGGCATGCAGGGAGTGCAGCTTTTCTTTCCTTTTTGGCCTCAGGGCATCGCGATCTTCCTGCTGAGACCCTCAGATCTGCAGTCCATTCTCTCTGATGCCTGGTTTCACTTTGTCTTGTAAGTAGGTCTATCCCATTTGGTCACCACTGCACAGGCAGGGCCAAAGTCCTGTATGGTGGCCGCTGTGTCCTCTGGAACCACCCTCCCATGTCACCATGTCCCAGTCATTTGGCCGTAGTCTCGTGACCAGGGACCTCCTCTCCCTTCTAGTGAGAGAAGCCCATGGACACCCATGGAGAGGACCAGAAGAGCCTAGCACAGTGCCCACCATCAGGTTGCAGTGATGACTGTCTCCACCCTGGCAGGTGTGGCAGAGAAGGCAGGAAGAGGCTTAGCAGTGGTTTACTTCTTCAGGAAGAGATGGTCTGGGCCAGTTCCTCCTAGTTTTGTGGGGTCTAGAGGTTGCCATCTTGGACTCTGGCAGATCGGGGCTGGAAAGCACTAGAGAAATCATCAGGTCTCATCCATAGGCACAAAAACCAAAGCCCAGAGCAGGGAAATGAGTTACTCAAGGTCACACCAAGCCTCGGTGGTGTCAAAGCCAGCCCCAGCCACCCCGTCATCTTCACCTTATGCTAGAGCAGGGGTGGCTACCATAGGGCCAGGAAGCCCAGCTCAGCAGCCTCTCTGAATGAGGTCACGAGTTGACATCAGAGGCTTATGGGACACCTGTCTCTCAAGGAACAGAGGCTGATTCAACATTGCTGCCATGCAAAGGAAATAGGACTTGCAGTGTGGAACGAAGTACGTTGGGCTCTTCGGCTCTGCAGATCTCACCAAAGTCCTGCCTCAGAGTATTTGGGAAGCTGGTTCTATAGGGCCTTAAATCTTGGCCCAATGTTTCCAAATACCTAGGTGTTTATTATGTATGCACCTGCCTTCTAGAGGCATAAATGGAATTCTTCATCCCTGTGGGCAAGTGGGGTGCCCAAATACTGCAGTGAGTAGATGGACCCCATGATATCTCCCTCATGGGAGTCTTCCACCTTTGAGAAAATAGGAGAATTCCAGTGAAGCGTTTGTTTATCCAGCCACTGGCTTTAGTGCAGACAAAAGGCACCAATGCATTGCCCTGCTTTTCAGCTTCTTAGGTGTTTTGTTAATGAAGAATACATCATGCTTCCTCACTTCAGTCTAGAATGCATCGATCGCCCAATCATTTGCTTTTCATTGCACATGAAAAGCAAGGTTGCCTGTGTCCTAACTTTAACTCATTGGATGTTTTATAATCATGGAGACCGTCTGATGTTCTAAGCAATGGAGCTTTTTATCTAGATGTCTGCATCAATGATGATATAGTGATGTTTAGGAGTTGATGCTGGTCCTGTGTGTTTGTTATATGTTGTACTTTAAAATATATATAACCTAAAAGTTGCCATCTTAACCATTTTAAGCGTACAGTTCATTGGTGTTAAGTACATTCATATTGTTCTGCAACCAATATGTTCAAGAGAGCTATCATTTAGCACATATTATAGTTGTTAAAAGACTTTTGTTATGATTGGCTTTTAAGTATAGACGTTGTTAGCTTTCATCATTTTTGTTAAAAATGCAATCACTCACTTACCTCCCTTAGTCTACTCCAGCGGCTCCCTGATCTATGTGGGCATCAGAAATCACATGTGTCAGTTAAGATATATGGGCTTCTGAACCAGAATCTCCTTGAGTCCTCAGGATCTGTACTTTTAAAAAGTCCCTGCCAGCTGCAGTCCACCTGCTGTCGGCTCTGACACACGTCTGCTGATGCCATCCGCAAGGCTGGATGTTCGAGTAGAGAGGGTCTGGGTCAACCTTACCTGTCTCTTCCGCGTTACCCTTCAGCGTGCCATTTTGGGGGTGGAGGGGAGATTGGGGTTGGAATGTCTCCCTGGATGCTGAGAAGTAAGTAAGGCCCTTGTCTCCTGTGTCTCCTGAACAGTTTTGTCCAAGCTGTGCTTGTGATACTGTCTGTCTTCTTGTACTTGTTTGCCTACAAAGAGTACCTCGCCTGCCTCGTGCTGGCCATGGCCTTGGGCTGGGCAAACATGCTCTACTACACACGGGGATTCCAGTCCATGGGCATGTACAGCGTCATGATCCAGAAGGTGCGTTGGGGGCTCGTGAGCATCACAGACACACAGGCATCTGTGCTGGGGAGATGGGGAGTCCTCAGAAAATGTCCATTTTTCCAATGGGGAAGCAGGTTGGAAGAAAAGCCTGCTTCTCTCCCTCCCAAACACCACTGTCTCCCTTTGCTTATGGCCAGGCTTTAAGAGTCTAGACCTTGAAACACCCGGGCTTGTTGGGCCCTGGGAAGGAATGATCTCACCCCCAGGCTGTGGTGTGCTGGTAAGTCTTTAACAAGTTTATTGCCACAAGGATATTTACAAATAATGAACTACATAATGGCCTTTATTTAAATTCCACATAGCCAGAAGCATTTGTTGATTTTTCTTGGACTCCTGTATCTGCTGCCCATTTATGGTTGCAAGTGACAGATATGTCAATATCGGTTGATGTTTTCTTGAAGGAGTAAGACGAGAGTGAAACAGTGCAGCCTTATGAGAACTTCCCTTGCTTGTCAGTGATGCGAACTACTTACTCGCTGATTGAATAATAGTTCTCAAATATTGGGAGACTACTTCATGAATGTTACTGTCTTATTCATGACACAACAGCTACAGATAGGACACATTTTAAATTTTAATCTGCCTTACCATCATCTCTATTGCCGTCTTAAATCTAGATCTAGACAAATCTAGGTCTAAACAGTCAGCAAAATCATGAGTCTGTGATTTGTCCCACTCACTGATTCCCATAGTGTAAATCCTAGCACGGCTAATTTCCAGCTGCCAGGATGATGGAGTCAAACACAGAGTCAGGAAGCGATGCTTAGTAATTCAAGATATAGTAGGTACACAGTATGGCTGCCAGTGACGTAAATACCCTTAGTCACGTAGATAATTGTAAAGTGAGTGATGAGTTTTGAATATTATCTTTGTTTTTACTATAATTTACTTTAATTATAAGTTTACGTGATTTAATTTTTCATAATGGTTCTGTTTAACAGCCAGGTTACAAAATTGATAAGAATGTAACCGTCAGCTCTAATGAGCTGACATCAGGCCCCAGCACACCACTGCCCCCAGGAAGCGTGAGGTTTCTGACACGAGACACTATGAAAAGAAGTGCTCATGTACAGAATGAATCAGCAGGGACAGGCACAGACTATGTGCCAGAAGGGGGAGGGAGGAGAGCAGGAACGGAGGGGAAGGCTTCTTGGAGGAGATGGGACCCAGAACAGAGCTTTGGGGCATCAGAAGGGTTTGCTAGGGGAAGGGAGAATGGTCTGGGAGAAGGCGTGGTCAGGGCGGGGGTTGGAGGAGGGTGGGAAGCAATAAGATCAGGGTCTAGTGAATATATACTCAAATCTTACCCTTATATCATGTTTCTCCTTTTATAGGTCATTTTGCATGATGTTCTGAAGTTCTTGTTTGTATATATCGTGTTCTTACTTGGATTTGGAGTAGGTAATTTATTTATAGATAATAGGAACTGCCACATTCGTAAAGCACTTTATACAGATGTCAAAATGACAGCACCCCCAGCAGCCTCAGCAAGTCATGTCACCTACCAGCGGAGCACTTGCCGTGCTTAGCATTTTCCAGGCATTGTCTTTTTATTTCTCTCAATATCTTGACCAAGGGGGAGTCATCGTCCCTGGTCGTAAGGTAACTGAGGCTTAGAATCAGACCTGTCATCCACACTGTGGGGTGTGCCTCCCGCATTCGCATCCAGCATCTTACGTGGCCCCCACAACCTGAAAGAGGATTGATAGGTGGTGTTGGCCCCATTTTACAGACAGGGAAGGTAGAGTCTGCAGCAATGTGACTGATGGTCTTTGAAAAATAGGAGTAAATTAATGCATCGAAGTAAGCTCCTTTGGCTCCCCACATCATGTTACTTACAGTTTGGTTCAGGTATATCTGTGAGGGCCTCTGCTCTGCTGGGGACTGGGGATGGGGAGCCCCCTCTTAAAGTCTCTTCATTTGTGCAACCTGATTTTATTTCTAGCTTCTGCATAGAGAGGTATCATTGAATTTTCCCATCTCCTCCAGCCCCCTACCCCACCCCTCATCCCCAGCCATGATCATTGGCATTTGAAATTAGTCAGACATTCACATCTTCTGGTACCTTTGCTGGGCCACAATTTGTTTATTTATTTGTTCCTTCACTTGCCTGTTTATTCATCCATGCATTTACTCACTCATTAATTTGACCATCCATCCATCCATCCACCTGTCTATCCATTTAGCAATAAGCCACTGCTATGGTGTGTTGGAAAGAAGAGAAGAAAGAGGCCCCAGTCTTCTTGGCCAGGGGATCTCTCTACAGAGCGTGAGGAAGAGACTCAGGACCTTACAGTCTTGGAGGAGATGACCCAGGCCACAGGAAGTTGGGAGCCCATAGCGGGACACACAGAGATTATAGATCGCAACTCTGCAAGGCTGGGAGTGATCAAGGGCTGAATGGCAGAGTAGAGGAAGGAGAGAAGAGTGTGGGCTTTGTTAGGCAGGAAGAGTTTTTTACAGGAGGTCATGGCAAGAGAAGCAGCCTAAGGAAGCTCCTAGTTGCTGAGGGAGGCGGGAGGGGAAATTTAAATAAGCAGAGGCTGAGGCTGTAGGCCTGCAGGGTGTGTGGGGGAGGGGCGTGTGTGTACATGCAAGTGTGCAGGAGCTTGTTGGGTAATTAAGCAGCCAGAGCACCAGAGGAGAACACCGTCTTCTGTCCTCCCAGCCCTGGCCTCGCTGATTGAGAAGTGTCCCAGTGACAATAAGGACTGCAGCTCCTATGGCAGCTTCAGTGATGCCGTTCTGGAACTCTTCAAGCTCACCATTGGTTTGGGTGACCTGAACATACAGCAGAACTCCAAGTACCCCATCCTCTTTCTGTTTCTGCTTATCACTTACGTCATCCTCACCTTCGTCCTCCTTCTCAACATGCTCATTGCCCTGATGGGAGAAACCGTGGAGAATGTCTCCAAGGAGAGTGAGCGCATCTGGCGTCTACAGGTGAGCCTGGCAGGACCCCTGCTATGAGGGTCTTCCTGGGGACTCCATTCAGCACGTTGTATGGACAGCTGTCTGTACCAGGGACCTGGGGTGGGGCCTGGGAATCTGCATCAGCTCCGTGTGGTTGGCCAGGTTTGGGGAGATCTTAGTCTAGGGTACGGGCAGTATGACTGGACAGCAGCACAGGTGAGAAAAACTCAGGTTTACAGGCATGATCTGCTCAGAGTCTGGTGTGATGTGTGGATGTTGAAATATGAACTTTGATTGCATTAAGAGGAGTTATACGGCATAGGACAGTGGAGGTGACAATTCTGCACTCCTCCATCCTGGCTGCAACACACTGAGGACAGTAACCCACAGGATGGTCCAGAGCAGGTTACCAGGCTTAGGAGAGGACTTGGAAATTGTGCCTCACAAGAAATGGTATTGGGACTAGGGTTGAAAAAGGTAAGAGTTTCTTCAGGTATCTGCGGAGCTACTTGTGAAGGGAGAGCTTCTTTCTGTGGCCCCAGATGGCAGAACTGAGGTATCTGGGCAATGACAGGGAGAAAAGCTTTGCTTTGTCACGAGGAAGTTTCTAATTATTAGGGCCTTCTTTTTTTTAAATTTTATTTATTTATTTGACAGACAGAGATCACAAGTAGGCAGAGAGGCAGGCACAGAGAGAGGAGGAAGCAGGCTCCTGCTGAGCAGAGAGCCTGATGCGGGACTCGATCCCAGGATCCTGGGATCATGACCTGAGCCGAAGGCAGAGGCTTTAACCGACTGAGCCACCCGGGCGCCCCTATTAGGGCCTTCTTAATTGGATTGTTGATTCCATTCAAGAAAGATCTGACAAATTATTGATAGTTAAACAGTGAGGGGATTCCAAGCCTGGCATGCAGGTAAGATTACACGATGTCAGCACCTCTCTTCACCGTGGGATCCTAGGATCCTAACATTTTCAGTTAGGAAGCTCCTGGACTTCCAGAAACAGTGTTTATGTTGTGTTTAAAGTAATTTGAATACCTTTTCCTAACTTACTGGTTTTTCATTTTTGAATTCTGGAGATTAGCTGAACCCTTCGGATCTGTGCATTAAGCTTCCAGTTGGAGATGAAGCTGGCTGTTTGGTGGTGTGTGTGTGTGTGTGGGGGTGTCTGCACACTCATACAGAGCTGTGTTCCTGGGCCGGCTTCTCATTGATGTGCTTAGGCTCATGTATGTCCCCAGAGAGCCAGGACGATTTTGGAGTTTGAGAAGATGTTACCAGAATGGCTGAGGAGCAGATTCCGGATGGGAGAGCTATGTAAAGTAGCAGAGGAAGATTTCCGACTGTGTTTGCGGTAACAAAGGGAAAGGGGCCCCTTGGTGTGTGTCTTGGGGGGCTGAAGAGAGAGGAGTCAGTGAATGTCAGAGAAATGGTGCTGTCCTTTGTTTCCCAAACCACACCTGCAGTCGGTTCTGGCCTCCTTAGAACATGGAATTTGCTCCTATGTGGTTGCTAGCACTGGGACAAAGCTTCTCCAGTTTCTGCAGGGAGAGGGAAGGAGACTGCTGGTGGCCATTCCCGTCTCTGCCCGTGCAGCTGCCTCCATGGCCTCTCCCGGTCCACTCTCTTGTTTAGGAAAGATTTGCCAACCCAGCAGTCTCTGTCCTTTTCTCTAGCCTGTGTGGGTTCATGGAACACCAGGGGACCTGAGCCATGTTTGTCATGGGTGACTGGAGAGTGAGACAGCTACTTGGGACAGGTTTTTGGTTTTTAAAAAGTACCTGCACGTGCCATGACCAACTTTTCTGATGATGAGTCTACTTTATCCTCTGGCTGACTGCCTGACCTTATGGATGCCTTCCATGTATACCTCACCATGCCCAGCTTCTCTGACTGAAAGTCCCACGCTGTGGAAACCACTGTTTCCAGCTCTATAACGCTTACCCTGACGAATATCTCTGATGTTCACACCCTCATTCTAGAGCTGCTCCCTGAATGTGAACTTCAGCCAAACCACTGCCTCTATTGCAATCTAGCACCTTAGACTCTGCCCACTCTTATTGGGATCTGAACCCTAACTGCATTCTCCTAGTGCAACCTTAACTCTAGTTTAACCTTAAGCTTCTAAACTTCTACAAGTTTAATCCTCACACTGTCACCTCAGCCTCGGCCCTCTCCCCCTCCTTCCCCATGGACCGCCTCTCGGCAGTAAGGCACAGCCGTTGCTGTCTGAAAATGTCCCCTTGACACCTCTCTGAGTTTCTGGGCCCCACACACTGGGACGGGACTGATCCATGAGGGCTGGGAAGATGGGGAGTTTTAAACCCCCAAACTGCTGAATGACCATGTGTGGTGGGAGTCCCAAATCCCTGGGATGGAAAGAAAGGGAGCTGTTTAGAACACTCCAAATGTCATGCTAGTTGTTTGCATTTAATGAGGTGCAGTTGAGAAGTAGTGAGAATGATTATCACACTTGCAGGATCAATGAGGTGAAGTGGACTGAATGGAAAACACATGTCTCCTTCCTCAACGAAGACCCGGGGCCCGTGAGACGGACAGGTACCGTTGCTGTCTCAAAGTGTGCTGACCATGCCTGTCTGACCATGTGACCAGGGGCAAACTGTGTCTGAGGGCCCTGATTTTCCCCATCTGCAAAATAGGAGGTTGAATTAAATGGGTTCTCAGGTCCCTTTCAGCTGTGACATTTTATATCCCAGGTAGGAATAACTTTTAACAATCAGGTGGGGATAAAAGAATGAGGTGGTGTGCTAGACATGGAATCCCACATTACAGAGCACCACCTTGCTAAAATAGTGGTTTTGGTGTTTTGTTTTGTTTTTAAAGCAGATTTCAGCAAAATCCAAGATTCTTCCAGAAGCAACAGCAAAACTACCCTCAATGCATTTGATGAAATAGATGAGTTTCCAGAAACTTCGGTGTAGAAGCAAAATCCAGAGCTGGTGTGAGCCTGGGCTGTCTGACACTGCAGTCTGGGTCCTGGACTCCGGGCTAAGGGCCTACAGCAGAATGTGGCCTTGCACTGCATGACCAGAAATGGAAAGCAATCTCATGCCAAGTGGTGGCTAAGCTAAGAGGCACCTGTCAGTCTGCTTGAATGGGAAACACCCTGGATTATTTATTTTTTTTTACTCAGCAAAGGGTTTGTGTAAACCCATGGCTAGGAGTCCTTGAAGTCCAGGGCGAAGGCCTGGGCTCACCAACTGCAGGACAGCTTGGCTGGGAGAAAGGGGTGGCGGGGAAGGGGCAGAGGCCTGAGGAGCAGAACTTCCTTCCTGCCAACATCTCCTCGACAGCCCCCAGCCCCAGCCCTCACTTTCCACTGTCTCCCTTACTGTGACTGGGTCTCCTGAATTTAAGCGATTCTTGATCCCATCCCATCCCAGAACAAACAGGACTGAACTAAGCCGGACGTCCTGAGGGTCGAAGGGACTGAGCTTTGGAAATGCCCTTCTGGACCCTTCAGGGAAAAGAAAACTACCCTTGGAATGAGTGCCTTGGTATCCCAAGGCTCGAACTGTCTCAAACTAAGAGACATTTTTAGTAGAGTAATTAACACAGTTAATGTTTTATTTTCAATATAAAAAAAACATTTCAGTTTTGAATGAAAGTTACTTCAGATGAAGTATGTGATTTTAAAAGCTGAGAAACAGATTTGGGGATTTGGGGCTGGATATAAGTATTATATACTTGGCCTCAGCGTGGCCAGAGCAGGGACAAAAAGCTTTTCTTTACACACACAAAAGTCCACATGAGACGTGCCAGGCAGGGCCTGTGTGGGCTGCTGTGACCTGGGTGGAAGAGCTTGGCCCTTGTCATCGTTCTGGCCCTGCCGTCATGCATGCCTCCCAGCTGGGAGCGGGGCTTGTGATATAGAAATAGCAGCTGCTCTGTTTCCATGGTCTTAAATCTCAGAGGTTACTATTATATATCAGTACTTCTCATTGGAGGAATTTAATGAAATACCCAGAATGCTCTGGTATTAAATGTTTTTGTTAACTGTGAATTTTGAGGCTGAAGAGAGGGAGTGTGAGAAAGGAGTGTTTGCCAAAACATAGGGCTTCTTTTTAGAGCCTCATCCTCTGATTTTTCTCCCCCTGAAATTACGCAGAGTCAGTCTGAGGCAGAGGTGAAGTGGGGATGGGAGACTTCTTCCGGATTACTGGAACTTAAACAACTATAAAATCTGCTCTGCCTTAGGAACCTGGTCAAAGGATTCATGTGAGAGTTTCTGGAGGCGGGATTATCAAGGTATTAACCATGAGTTTGAATTTTAAAGGGCATAAAAATAAACGTGGCCTTTTAGACAACTTGGCAATTGGCTAGTGAAGCTGACTTGAGGCAAACTGAGGAGTATGAGCCAAGCACTCTGGGCCACTCTGAGCCACTCTGAGCCCTTTTCTCCACTCTGGGATGCTCTGTGTGCCAGCTTCCCTGGGTGAGTGGACACTTGGCCTTTGTGTCCCTGATGAGCCAGGGCTGGGAGAGGAGGGGTGGGTCTAGGACGAGCCCGAGACCTGCACACTTTGCTGCAGTCCCTGTACTCCCAGCTGAAGCTGACCAGGGCTCTAAGCTGTGGTGCTCTGGTGTGAGCAGGGGTAGCAGGAAGGAGGTATGTTCTCTGCAAACAGATGATTGAGGGAGAAGGGTTGTCCTGGAGGCGGGAGGAGCACCCGTGTTCCAGATGGGTAGAAATAGTGCCAAAGGAAATTTCAAGGACAAAGATTTTGGTTCCCTCCAGTCTAGCAAATGCTCCAGATATTGAAGATGTTTAAGCAGAACTCATTAGGCATGTTAAGGATCACAGTCAGATGGACTGTGAGGTCCTTTTAGCCTGGAGGTCAGCATCCTGTGCCTGGAGTTCCCTACTTGTGTATGTCCAGAGCAGATGTTCTGGTCTGAAGGGCAGCCATTGGGATCCATGATGCCATGATCTGGGAATTCCAGGATTGTTTTGATTTGGATAGGAATGGATGAAGTTGCACAGCTCTCCATTTGCCACTTGAACAAAGGCTGCGGGGTGAGGCGAATGGAAATCAATAATGGTATCTTGGTCCTCTCACGCATCTGAAGAGCTGTTATCTGTGGATCTGGATGGAATTCGTTGGCAGGGGCATTTTCTGTACCGTATTCATCCCTGAAAGACTTTCAGCCAAGGTCACCTGAGCCTGGGTAGGTTTACCGAGGCGAAAGGAAGCAGTGAGTCAAAGATCATTGGTTTGAAAGAATCAGTTCCCTTATTTTATACCTGGAAACTAAAGACCAGAAAAGAAAGTGGACTTGCTTAAAGCCATACAGCCATGCGGGAAGTCACATCAGAATTGCTGGAGCCAGAGTGCTCTGACTCCTGGGCCGCAGGTTTCTCCTAGCACAGTTTCAACATAGTTATTCAGTAAATTTGAGCCTGCCTTTGCGGTTGCCACATATATTACGTCAGGGGGCTAAGGGATTTTGCTCAGATGATTCATGTTGACCGTCTACATGGTCCCAGTGATCCTCAGGACAGGTTTAAAACTCAAGTGTGCACATAGGTGTGCACAAACCACACACACACACATCACACCGAATCCACCGGCATATCAGGACATCTTAAAACTTCAGAATTTACATTTCAGTAATTTAAGGGATAGGCATTTTTCCAGGGATGGAATCCCCCATGCTCAGATAATGGTTTTGGCTGGGAGTTTTCCTTTGGCTAACCTGCCTCAAGAGGAATCTATTATTCTAGACATTATGTGATGTATGTACCTGGAATAAAAATGCTGCTTACCTTCCTCTCTGGGATGTAGAAGGTGTATGAGATTGTACTGTGAAGTAATTAAGCTCTTAGAAGGTTCCTGCCTGAGAGAGCCCAGTATTATTGAAGTTCCCTTCCTTCCTCAAGGCCTGGTTTAACTGTGTCCTTTTGCTCTGGGCGGGGCCCAGGTGGATGGGCCGTATTCCTGGCCTGTAAGCCATACTTGAGTTTTGCATTGATTTACATGTTTATACTGTGATCTTGGTTCCAAACATAGAATTATCAGCTTGTTCTCATTGAATGTGCCTGATCCTTGTCAATTTTAATTCACATACTTGTTCTTAGTGTTGTGTGTGTGTGAAACTCTGTGTTTAATTAAGAAGTCATAAATAGAGTAAGAACATTTTAGTGCCATTGAAGAAATGCTTTCATGAATTTCTAATAAATATTTATTTTGCCTTGCTATGATTGTAGTTTATCCTTTATCTTACGTATGCTACTATGAAGACCAACTAGGAATCCTAGAGTGTTGCTTAATCTAAGGCTAAAGGAAAGCCCACCTTTTGGACCTGAAATATTGGTCCCAACTCAGGGACAGAGTCAGCACACTGTGAGACAGGTCACCTTTGAACAGTGTTTACATCTCACAATGTATTGATGTCCAATACCCTAGCTGAACCATGCAACAACTCTAGAACCAGTTTGAGTAAAGAGGGACTAAGGGAGTTGAAATGACATGCCCAAAGTATCACAGCCAGAAAATGTCAGCGGCTTAGGCTTACATGACCCCCGAGCAGTGCTCTGTCTACCATGTCCTGCTGCCTGTCAATTTATTTAGTGTGGCTATAAAACCATGGCTCCACGCAGAGATCAGAAAGTATAAATCCCTTCTCTCCACTTCACAGGACCTTTGTGAGGAGGCAGTGATATTACTATCATTACTGGCCAACTCATATGTATAGTCATTTGTAAAATTCTTCTGTTATTTCATAAGGATGGCAGTTTTTAACTTAAATGCCAAGACACTGCTGTGTCTTGGTGGGTTGCAGAACTTGCAAACAATTCATTAATCAGTGATCTGCTGCATTTGGTGAATTATTAACTTAATCCAAACAACTCCTAGAGCAGCATCCTTCACTGGGATGTGTCTTCTTAAATGGCAAAGAAATGGGAATTGTACATAATCTACATCCTAACTCAAGTAAGCTTCAGCTTCTAATCTAGGAATGTGCTATCCATGGGAACATTCTGGGTGGACTGATAGAGAAAGGGTGGAAACCCCTCTTAATAGGATATATTCTGGGAGTGGGATGTCTAGGTCAAGGGATATGAACAGTTTTGTGGTTCTCAATATTGTAAAAAGTTACCTTCCAAAAGGTATTTTGCAACTTAAGCTTTAAGATGATATGTTTCCTATTTATAAAGCTTTTCCTGTCACACTGGTTATCTTAATAATGCAGTGTTATAGGTTTGATGAGTATTATATCCCCGTTTAACAAGTGGAGAAACCGAGACTTGGAGAGACATGGAATGATATCTAAAGGTCACAATGTTTTTTCCTGGGCCATGGGTCCAGGTTCTCTGAGGTTTACGAGTTAGTGCTAGTCAGTCGTGCTAGCCTAGCCTGAGTCCCATTTAAGAATACGTCTCATCCAGGTAAGGGGAGTGTGGGGGTGGGATAGGGCCTCAAGAAGAGGGAACAATGTGGGCAAAGACTAGGGAGCTTGATGCAGCTGAGGATGGAGGAATCTGTGTGGCCAAACTGCTGGGAACAAAGGGACAAGTGACATGAAATAGGACTGGAGAGGTAGGCAGAGGCCAGAGCACATAGGACATGTTCAGCTCTCATATCAAGTTTAGAGGACACTACTAAAAGGCTTTACAGAGAGGAATGACTAAATCTGAACATTCCCCTGTTTTTGCAATGGGGTTGCAGGCTTAAAATGGTATATGTTCCCCCTTGCCATCCTTTGGGACACAGTAATATTTGAAGAGTGTACAATGAAGTGAATTCCAATTGAGAGTGATGGGCATACTCAGGGAGTGGCTGGGAGAAAAGGAAAGAAGGCAAGGACATTGGTGGGATATGAACACACTTCAGTAGAGAAGGGATGTTTAAGCATACTCAGGCGACTAAACTTTACTGGGCACTTATAGATTGAAGACACTGGAAAAGATATCGGTAATGTCTTCAAGATGGGATGAAAGCAGAGAGGGGCAAAAGGGCAGGCCAAAAGTCTTTAAGATGAAAGGAGAGTTAAGGAGCATTTTTGAAGGAAGAGGAGGAATTAGCTAGAGCGAGGGCCGAATGGGGGTGAGGAGTAGAGGAAGGAGGGAGAGAATTCTGAGTGGAAGGACCAGTCTTTGTGAAGGCGTATAGGAATAAAACAATGTGAAACGGGCTAGAACAGAGAGGACCTGAAAGGCAAAGCATCTAGAGAGGTTGTGGGGGAGAGAACAGTAAATCATAAAAGGCCTCTTGTATTAGGAATTTGAACTTGAATAACTTGTTATTCTGTGTTGGGCACTGTGCTAAGTACTTGTCTGTATCAGCCCACTTATTCTCTATAATAATTCTAAGAGGGGGACACTATTATGATCACCCCCATTTTACAAATGCAAAAACTGAGTGTGCAGACTGTTGGAAATAATCAAAACAGAATAAAACTGAAAGTGGCTAAAACCAAACAGCACTATTCTCTAGATTTTTAAAAAATCACATTTAATTTAGAAACTCTGAATTCAGTAAATACTGAGTCAGAATAAATAAGACTTTGCATTGGTAAAATTTTATAGGTAACTAAAATTTGATGGAAAAGTAAAAGGACTCTGGTCAACATTTACATCTGGAAAAAACTGACCTAGAAAAATTGGACTCAGACATAAAACAGAAGGCATTTTCACAGTGGGGGAAGGAAGATTGGTAAAACTTGTTACGTATGAAAACTCATTGATAAATTGAATTTTTACTTCAGAATTCAGAAGAGAGTTTATTCCAATAAAAATCATTTTGGCAAAGTACAAAAATATTAGTGCTGAAAATTTTGGAAACAGTTTACTTGCACTTTATGAAACACTGAATATTAAAATGAAATTGGCTTAATGGGATTTGCTCTGGAAGAATGAGATATCTTTGTTTCCAATAATATTAGTATGATTTTGGTACATATATTTGAAACCATAAACATGGGTTTATTTGGGTCCAAATCATATGATTAAAAACTCTCTTTAACTTGGCCCTGGGGGCCTAAGAGAGGAGACACGCGCGGTTCCTGTAGGGGCTGGAGGGAGAGGGAGAACTTTGAGGAGAAAAATCAAGAGAGGAGAGGGATTTGGGCACTTGAGTCATGGGCACTTTCTTGAAAGAACGCATTTGATCAGAGACATGAGTTTGGGTCACATTTCCACTAGTGTCCACTGCCCTCTGCTATTTCTGTCTTCACCACCTATGCTGTAGGAGCCCAAAGACTTCCTCACGTGTTGGCTGGGGACAAAGACAAGTGCATTCCTTCAAACTGGGAAGTGACAGTTGGAGGACTATGCCTCTTCCAGATTTTCCCAAGTTGGGAAGGGATGTTAGCTTCCCAAGGCGCTTGTGAGATGTCTGGAGGAGGCTCCCCGTTCCCGGAGGTCAGCGTGGAACAAGCAACCATGTGAGAGCAGCAATGCTGTGTGTGGGTTACTGTCTTTCTGTGGACAGAGGTCCATTCAGTTTCTAATCAGCCTTCATTTCTTGTTCACATTTCATCTTCAAAAGAGCAATTAAAAACCTCCTATGGATATCACAACTATTGGTAAAGTTTACAGATGGGATACTTAATACATTAATTCAAATGTGAAAAATTTAAAAGTAGCCAAGTCTGCATCATTAGTTTCTAGTAGCATTTATACATTACTTGAAAACACATTTAATTCTATGCTCAAATTAATAACATTTTTAGATAACATCCATTTCAATTTTGAAATGTGAATTTAAAGGTGGTTTTATTCAGAATCTTAAACTCTCCAAGTATAATATACAATATATAAGAAATAAGAAATGCACCTCCTTGAATAAGCTACCCATCCAATATGATACTTTTAAAGATACTCCTTAATTCATTTATTCATTCATTCAGAAAATTTGCCTCCATGCCCACTGTGTGCAAGGCACTGGACTGGTGCTATGGGTATGAAGCTGAAGAAGGCACAATCCTGCCCCTCAAGAGCTTACAAACTAGTAGAGATACTGTACACAGGGGGTTAGAAGTGATTCCTAATGTAAAGAGGAGCGAATACTCTTTGCACTGAGTGTTAGTTTGGTTGTCTTTGCGAAAGCTTCTCTCTTTTCGTAATACGCAGCCTCATTTACAAACACTGGGTACACAGTATCGTCTCCGCCCAATGGAATTATCTGTCCGTCAAGAGTTAAAAACACAGGATCCCCAGGGTGCAGCGGTTTCCAGTCTTGATCCTCTCAGGAAACAATTAAAATAACATAAGTTACATTTGTTTTTTCCCCTTGTTTTTAAAGGTTTAAGCCGGGCTCTAGACAACTAACAGATTGCAGCACTGTATAAATAAGGAGATACCGGACAGATGTGTTAGGAAGCACACCATGATCTCACTAAACTGAGGCCGAACCGTTACTTTGGGCTGCAGTTTTAAGAGTTCGCATTTAATTTTTATAACTGATACATGTAATTAGAGTTTGCCTCAATACCAAGTTTGCCTTGAATGTTGCCAAGGAGATTTAGAGTATGAAAGGACAAAAATAACACGTGTCTCTCTAAGTGTATATTCTACCTGTTCAGCAAAATTTAGGAAATACCATTAAGACCCTTCAGTGTGCTGGGCATTATACTTCTGGGGATGTGAAAATGGTACCATCGTGCCTGCCTGCAAAGGGATTCTACTTGGATGGGCTTCGAGCATAGACAGTGGGGGTGGGCTGGGGCAAATCTAGGATAAGGTGAGTGTATTCCGTGGTAAAAACTGATTTATCTGGAATGTCCCACAGCAGGGATCTGGGACCTCTGAGCCCTCAAACCCCAGTGCTGTCACACCACAGGAACCCTAAACCAGTTCTTCGCAAACTTTGACATGTTTGCAGGTGGTGTATGGATTTTGTTAAAATGCAGATTTGGATTCTATGGGTTTGGGGCAGAGCCCATGAGTCTGCATTTCTAACATTTCCCAGCAGCACATGGGAGTTTATTAGAAAAGCACAATTTCATTCCCCACTGCAAACTTGCTAAATCGAAATCTTCATGTTAACAAATCTCCAGATATTTACATGCACAACATTAAAGTTTGGGAAGCACTGCATTATGGCAATTTTCTCAACCATGATTGCACATTATAATCGCCTGAGATGTTTAAAAAATATAGATGAGTAGAAGGGCTGCCTGTACCACAGATACATGAAACTAGAATCTCAAGGGTGGGGCTCAGGTGCCATTAATTTTAAAACATTTATTTCAAAATTTACATAGAGTAAAATTTATTCATTTTTTTTAAAGATTTTATTTATTTATTTGAGAGAGAGACAGTGAGAGAGAGCATGAGCGAGGAGAAGGTCAGAGGGAGAAGCAGACTCCCCATGGAGCTGGGAGCCTGATGTGGGACTCGATCCCGGAACCCCGGGATCATGACCTGAGCCGAAGGCAGTCGTCCAACCAACTGAGCCACCCAGGCGTCCCTATTCATTTTTATACACTGTTCTATGAGTTGGGATATGCACAATAGAGAGTCAGGTAAGCACAGAATATGGAACGAAGGTGCATGATTCCATCACATCCCTCCCTCGCTTCACTATTTAGAGTTCCCTGTTGGCTGGTTTTGTTTTTCAAAGCCCCAGGTGACTCTGTAGGACAGCGTGTGAAAAGCTGCTCTGGACCAGTGATTTGCAGCCAGAGATGTGCCTCTGGAACAAGTGACGCAGTTGCTTTGCCACACCTGCAGTGATGCCACGGTCAGGCAGGGCTACCCAGACTGGAGCCATGGGAAAATCACCTGGTGAGCCTAACTGATATCCGGTGCCCACCTTGATGAATTAAATCAGAATCACCAGGGATGGGGCCTGGGAATCAAGATTTTTCAAAGCTCCTCAGTGCCCTAGTTTTGTTTTGTTTAAGATTTTAGTTATTTATTTGACAGAGAGAGAAAGCACTGGGGGAGCAGCAGGCAGAGGGAGAAGTAGACTCCCAACTGAGCAGGGAGCCTGACATGGGACTCGATTCCAGAAGTCTGAGATCATGACCTGAGCCGAAGGCAGAGACACTCAACCAACTGGGCCACCCAGGCACCCCTCTTGTGGTCTAAGTTTGAGAAGCACTGTGTTGGTGCTTTTGTAATGGGCTCCCAGCATTTGGGGGTACATCCTTGAGGTCACTCCAGTGAAGATCCTGATTAGGAACCATCACTCTTAGCATAAAACCTGGACTGTGTCTCTAGCTCCAGGGCCTACCGTCCTCTCTGTTCACCCCCTACTCTACACTGACACTGGTCTTGCTGGTTCTCAAACACTCCAAGTTCCTTCCAGCCCCAGGGTCTTTGGACTTGTTTTCCACGTGGTTGACTTCTTGTGGTCCAGGATCCAGCTTCAATGCCATCATCTCAGAGATGGCTCTTTCAGACCATTTCATCTAATAGGAACCATCTGCTAGCCTCTATTCTGTTTATTTCTTTTATAGTACTCGTTACAATTTGAAATGAACTTGTTTATGTATTGTTTACTTATTCATGGTGTGTTCTCCCCTGCTTGGTATGGAAGCTCCATGGGGGACTTTGTCTATCTTGAATCTCAGGGCCTAGAATAGGCTTAGTCATTCAAATATATTTTTTGCAATAACTAATGAATCACTTTTCCTTGTAGAATACAGAGCCATCAGAACAACACTAACCTTCCTTTCAACACCTACCACTAACCCTGTTTGTTAACTGTTCTCTGCCTCACTTCTCGGCCTCCCCACGATGATTTTGTACTATTCCTCGGATCCCCGAGGAATACAAATTGTTTAAAAAATCCCGTGTTGTAGTCAGTTAGGACATCAACATCTTGGCCTCTGTTTCTGGACTTGCTATTTTTGTTATCTGTAGGACTTCCTCTTTCTCCCTCACTCTTTATCTTTCTTTCCTTTAAATCACTGCCCAAGGTTCCTTCTGGTGTCTACCTGGATCCCACAAAGGCACCAAGCACATTTTGTTCCAATTATCTGTATTTTTGGGCAAGCTACTTTTTTAAGTTGTAAGTCTGGATGACTAGTATTAAGGTCATTAAATAGGAATCTGAACTGGATCAGTGATTCTCCACCTTGATTACTCAGGCCAATAAGATCAGATTATCTGAGTGGGATCCTGGCATCATTATTTTTCAAAGGCTCTCTAGGCAATGTGTAGCCAGAGCTGAAAGCCCCAGATTAGATAATCCACCAGGTCTCCTCCATCTCTGATGTCTAAGGGTGAGTAGGGTACTCACAATGGGAATGGATGTTTTAGCATTTTGGAATCTTTGCTCCTCCTTTTTTCTACCATTGCCTTTCCCAGTTTTAAACTCTCCCAAGAGCCTTTTCTTCTCCCTTAACTATGCCATAATTGATCAAGCCAGACAAGGAACACATACTAGGGTTCTGAGGAGAGTGAAGAATGTGGCCGAAAACATTGCAAAGGAAGAAATTTGAATGCTTTCCTCTAACTTATTCAGTACGGAGCGCAGGGAGGTGGCAGCAATGTGATCAAACTGCAAAGAACATTAGTTCTAGATCTGCCACGGATAGCTACATGACTATAGGGAAGATCTAACTTCTGAGCCTCTGTTTTCTTTAAAAAAAATTTTTTGAATGTAGTTGACACACAGTGTTACACTAGTTTTAGGTGTACAGCATAGTTTATACTTTATACTATGCTCACCCCAAGCGTAGCTACTGTCAGAGTACAACGCTATTACAATAGCATTGGCCATATTCCCTGTGACTTATCCCATATTCCCTTTTACCCTGTGACTTATCCATTCCATAAGTGGGAGCCTGTGTGAACCTCAGTTTTCTTAAGTTAAAATAGATACACTGATTCCTGCCCATTGCACTTGGGCAGGAATTTCACCTTCCCTGAGAGGCTTGCCTGACCCCTTCCTCCCTACATCATTATTCTGTTATAGCATCTGGTTATCTTGATTTCTAAACCACAGTTTAGCATTTAGTATATCTGCTTTGTAAATACCACAAAAGTATTTGTGTACCCCCAGAGCCAGCACGGATCTACTCAGTAAATATTTACTGAATGAAGGTTTGAATATCCCACCTATACGGTAGGGTTTTTGAGAACACAAATGAGCTAATGTATGTAAGATGGTTTATAAGCTATTAAGTTCTATTGGAAGGTGGAGCATCATTATTTTGAATACTTTAAAGAAACGGCAAGTGTTACCTGCAGATTAGGGTGGATAATAGCAGCAATATCTCCATTTTCATTCCTGGGATAATCAACTTTCTCCATTATTTTATAGACTTCAATAGCACATGGAGGAAATTCTTTCCCTATGGTGAAAACAATATGTATATTTGGTGACTAAAAATGCCTCTTGAAAAAAAAGGAAGTTGACACTTTAAGGGAAAAACAACAACCACCAAAAAATGAAGACAGTTATGAGAACATATCATTGTAGTTAAGGATATTCATAAACAACATCTGGCCAAAAGAAGTTCTCAAACTACTCCTATTGGTACATTGTCCACAAATACACGAATGGATAGAAGTAGATAACAGGACTTGAGAAGCCAGTGTGGGAGAAAAAGAGGCTGGGGTGGAAGTCAAGATATCCAGGCTTTAATCCAGCTGTGTAATCTTGAGCAAGAAGCTTAACTTCTTGAGGCTCACTTTCTTCATCTGTCAAATGAAGATTTTGAATTATCTTATCTTGGAGGTTCCTTCCAGCTTTGACATTCTATGATCGCACAACCTCAGGAGGACTGCCAGCAGGTTAGATGACTTCAGCATTGTGCCCCTTCTTTCAACATAGTATTGTGAGACACAGGGAAACAGGCAACCTGTCAACAGTGGGGTCCTCCTTCCAAAGATGCAGCAACATCAAACAGCCCAGAAACTTGGACAAGAAGTAGTGTACATGTATACCAGGCAGCCTTGAGTAAAAGGATGAAGTTTCATCCAACATAGGGCTTGTAGTGCACTATGGTTGCAACTCAAAGAAAAATCTTTTGTCTTTAGAGCAGAAAGTGCAGCCAGGGTTGGAATGTGGTAACCTGTGATCACCTCTATATCAGTTAGTTTTTGCTGCTTAACACACTCCCCCAAACGCAATGGTGTCATACAAGGACCTTCAATTTAGTCATGACTCTGTGGGTTGTTTGAGCAGTTTGTCTGGTTTAGGCTGGCTTGCTGATTTCAGACTGGCTTGCTCATGTGTTTGTGGTAAGCTGGCAGGTCAGCTGGGGGCTGGATGATCTAAGATGGTCTTACTCTCATGTCTGGCATCTGACAGGCCTATTGGGCTAGAGCTAGGGTGTCTGAGTCCTCTGCCTCATAACCTCCCATTATTTAAGAGGCTAGGCCAGGCTGATCCACATACTGGCAAGGGGAGCAAGAGCGCAACCCAGAGGGCAAGTCCTTTTCAAATTTCTTTGGTGGCACAAAACATGTCAAATTCAGGAGGTAGGGAAATAGACTCCATTTCTTGGTAGAAGGATCTAAAACAGCACATTGTAAGAACATGGACACAGAGAAGGAAAGAATTTGTGGCCATTTTTACAATCTACCCCACTTTCAGGGGAAGATGGAAACTTATCAGGTGTCCTCTCTTTAAAGCAGAAGGTCCATTGGGAGTAAAGGAAAAAGTGGTAGAAAATAAAGTAGCATGTTTTTGCTACTTTGAATCTCAGAGTCTGAAGGAGCCTTAAATGCCTAATTTCATCAGTGCTTGAGTATTCTCCATCTCTTTCTGGCCCACTGGTGGTCATCTTACTCTAGCTCGGACAGCTTCACAAAGTGTGGTCAGTGTTAATTAGAAATTTATGTCTGTAGGTAACTCTATCCCACTGATTCTACTCTGCCCTCAGTCACAGAAAACAAGTCTAATTGCTTTCCAATATAACACTTCTAAAACTCCAATATAAAGTCTTCTTTTGCTGATCTAAATATTCTTATTCACTACTCCTACATGGTCACATTCATGAGGTTCTATGTGAAGGTACTTTGTAAATTCAAGTTCTGTGTGTGTCTTAGGGATTACTCTTATTTTGGTTTTCAAACCTTTTAGCATTCTTAATTTACTCCTTGGCTAACCACTAATATGGACTCAGAATTTATTCACAGTTCCCCAAGTGGTGTTTATTCAATGCAGGAGAGAGACCATCACCTCCTGGATTTTTTTTTTTTTTAAACATAAAAGCAAACTTTGTACCTATAATGTATTTAACTTAAAGCATTTGCTTCAGACAATTGTTAAAGATTGTCAGGACTTTTTGGATCCACCTCCTGACCCTGAATATTTTCCTGCAAGCTTCCTGCCACCTTTCATTTATATATAAGCATGTCACATATATCTTTATCCAACTTACTGACAATTTTGAGTAGCACAAAGTCAAGGACGGAGCTCTTCTGCGCATTTCTAGAGATTTTTCTCTAGGTGGTTGGTTATCTCTTTGTCAGCATTCTTTGGGTAATTGTGCTCTTTCCATGTTAGTTAAAAATCCACCAAACTAAAAAGTTATAGTGGTTTAACATTTCTGAACTGTAGAATCTTTTGCTTAAGTGAAATGTTACATGGAAGAGCAATAAAACAGTAGGACTGCTCTGGAGCAACTGTCCTTGAACTGTCCCAGAGCGACTGGGCAGCTAGGAGACCCCTACCCCTCGAGTAGGATTCTGTGGACTCTGATTTGGAAACCATGTTTCTTCACTCAGGTTTGTGGCCTTCTACCTGGTACATCATTTCTTAACGTACTGTAGTCCCACACTT
Organism: Lutra lutra; assembly: GCF_902655055.1. NCBI lineage: Eukaryota > Metazoa > Chordata > Mammalia > Carnivora > Mustelidae > Lutra > Lutra lutra. The sequence continues at coordinate 47,918,933 of NC_062293.1, forward strand.
ATTATTGGAAGGGTGTCTTATAAATAAGTGGTGACCTTCCCAATACTAGGTCCATTCAATGCTATCGACCCTGTCCTCAGACAAAGGTGGCAAAAATCTGATTTTCAGTCTTTATGACTTTGGAGTCAAAGGATTCCTAAGCAGAAAAGAAATTCCTGTGATTGAAGTAGGGTGCACAATCTGACATTAAGGAATTATATACCCCACGACACTGAACTATTCTCCAGCCTTGTCACTATAATGACCAACTCCATAACAATTTCGATTCAGCCTTCTGGAATAGTTATTTCCATAGGATTTTCTCACTCTCTCTTTCTTTTAGGAATATTTAAAAATTTAAAAAATTTTTTAAAAAGATTTTATTTATTTATTTGACAGACAGAGATCACAAGTAGGCAGAGAGGCAGGCAGGGGGTGGGGGAAAGCAGGCTCCCAGCCAAGCAGAGAGCCTGATGCAGGGCTCGATCCCAGGACCCTGGGATCATGACCTGAGCCGAAGGCAGAGGCTTTAACCCACTGAGCCACCCAGGTGCCCCAAAAGTTTTTAAAATTTTACTAAGTTTTTAAAATTTTAATTCCAGGATAATTAATATACAGTGTTATATTAGTTTCAGGTCTCTCTGGTTTTAATTATACTTTATTTTTAAATTTTAAAGAAAATCAGAGAGGGAGACAAATCATGAGAGATTCCTGACTCCCTCCAGGAAACAAACTTAGGGTTGCAGAAGGGAGAGGAGTGAAGGGATGGGATAACTGGTGAACACTACATCAAAAACTAATGATGTACTATATGTTTGCTAATTGAACTTAAATTAAAAAAATATTCTTTTGAAAGAAAAAAAATTCACTTTTTTAGTAATTTTAGTAACTAAAAGACTTTTTTTTGCTGCAGTTTTAGGTTTACCAAATAAATGAGCAGATAGTGGAGTTCCATATATCATCCTACCACCAGCCCCATTTAATTATTTTTTAATTACACAAATAATAAATGAATGCATCATTCACCTTGAAAACAATAAAAACAAAATTAATCTGTTTTTTCACTCCCCTCCCCAATAATAATGGTTATCAGTTTGGTGTATTTTCCTCTAGAACTTTTCCTGTGTATTAAGATATATGTGTAGATGTATTCAAGCAAGCATTTATTACTATTATTATTATTATTCTAAACAAATTGGTATACTGCATGTTTTGGTCTGTAGCTTCTTTTCTATAATTAACAATATATTTTGAAGATCTTTCCACATTAGTTTATTTAATTGTTCACCAATGGATCGACATTCAGGTCATTTCTGTTTTGCTGTTACTATGACACTGATACCCACCCTTGTGTATGTCGTATTGGGTGTGCATGTGTTTGTGTTTCTTTGAGATATGGAAATGCTGGATCACAGGATTTGTGTATTTTAAAAAGTGGATACTGTAAAAATTATCTCTAAAGTGCCCTTACCAATTTAAACAAGCAGGGATGAGAGCATCCTCTTTTCGTATACACTTACCAACAGTTAATATTATCAGATTTTAATATTTTTTTCACTTTAATGGGAGAAAATGGTTTCTCATTTTAATTTGCATTTCTCTGATAACTAGTAATATTGGACATCTTTTTATACGTTTACTGGACATTTTAATTTCTTTGTATTTGCTTTTTAAACTGGAAATTAGAAAATGAGGATTTTGTTTGGAGAGCTTTATTTAGTAGCTGCTTTTCTTAACTGTCTACTCTGGTCACTGAAGAATGGCTGAAGTGGATAACATTTTTAAAAATCATCTACTACCATGGGCATGGTAAATTTGACAATTGCTATTTCAGTGTTCAGTGGTTAAGAGCACTGTGTGCTCATTTCAGCTCCCTTTTATGATTTCTTTACACACACACACACACACACACACACACATACACTAGCAAGTAAACAGTTCCTATCTCTTGCTTACCTTCATTGAAATTATGTATAAAATCAAGAGCATGTTTAATCATTTTTCTCATTTGATCCAAAATATCAGCTCTCAGAACCCCTTGAGGCTGGGGACCAACTTCTATACCTCGGTACAAAAGGGGAAATAGTCATATTTATACAAAGAGGATTACAACACATTATAAAATTGATCATTTTGATGTATAAATATCTATAATCCATGATTAAAATTATTAAAAAGATAGACCATGTAGCATCATGGAAAATATTTGAGACAATGTTAGGCAAAAAATGAAAGCAGAACATCCGCATGTACATGCTATAAGCATAATGAATCAAGACTGGGAAAAAACTTAGAAAAATATCAAAGAGTTATATTAGAATAGTAAAATCCTGGGGTCATTTTTCTTCTCCTTCAATATTGTCAAAATGCTTAAATATCATAACCTAATAAACAGAGTAGACAAATTTATATTGACAAAATAGTAAGTGGCCACAAAGAGAAACTGTCATAGACCTAATATTTAGTTTTGACTGGAGGAAAGTCATCCATTTAAGTCACAGAAATCTAGAGCCATGGATGTAAGTCAACATGACAATCTATGTGACCCTAGAGCAACATTCTTACCCTTACATAACAACCCATCCTGACATGATAGTGTGACAGTTTTAGTTTTCCTTAGAATAAATTTGTATTTATTTTTCACTCCTAGCCAATCCAATCTTTTTTTTTTTAAAGATCTTATTTATTTGACAGAGAGAGATCAGAAGTAGGCAGAGCAGCAGGCAGAAAGAGAAAGGGGAAACAGGCTCCCCGCTGAACAGAGAGCCCTATGCGGGGCTTGATCCCAGGACCCTGAGATCATGACCTGAGTCAAAGGCAGAGGCTTAACCCACTGAGCCACCCAGATGCCCCGAGTGCCAAGTCTTACACCAAATACCTAGTCACTTCCCTCCTGTTCCCTTCAATCCCTACAGTTATCCCTCCAACACAGGTATTCCTCCAATTCTTACCTCCTTCACTTTTAAACCATTTACCAAGTATAATATCATCCATTCTCTTCCAGACGATTCATATGTATTCATATACATTCTTTTTCACCCATTCTGTTTTCATTCACTTCTCTCATTTCTTGATTCACACAATCTTTCTGTATTTGATCTATATTTTTTAAAGAATTTTATTTATTTGAGAGGGAGAAGCAGGCTCCACGCCAAGCAAGGACGCCACCCTCTGCCACCCCCATGTGGGACTTGATCCCAGGACCCTGGAATCATGACCTGAACTGAAGGCCGAGGCTTAACCCACTGAGCCATGCAGGTGTCCCGATCAACATTTTTTATTTGTTGTGCTTAGCTTTCTTTTTTTTTTTTTTTAAGATTTTATTTATTTATTTGACAGAGAGAGAGAGAGAGAGATCACAATTAGGCAGAGAGGCAGGAAGAGAGAGAGGGGGAAGCAGGCTCCCCACTGAGCAGAGACCCAGATGTGGGGCTCTATCCCAGGACCCTGAGATCATGACCTGAATCGAAGGCAGAGGCTTAACCCACTGAGCCACCCAGGCGCTCCTATGCTTAGCTTCCTTGTATACACGTTTGGACATATATTTAAGTATGTGGTATAAGTGTGGCCGAGGTAAGCATCTTGTGTATAAATGATTTGTACAGATGTGTGAAAACATGTTCAAGGACATGTCTACATCTGTGCTGTTGAAGACATTGTTGGCTGCCCACCCAAAAGCCATTCTACCTTCTTCCATTAACAGAGTCCTGATTTTGGTTGGGGGTCCAATCTTCCAGGTAAAGGAACTTTTCTCCAGCTCAGGTGTAAATGTAGAATAATATAAGTCATTAGAGTACTCCCATTACCCTAGTGATTGATTTAAGAATGGATATGTGACCCAGTTCTAACCAAGTGGTTATAATACAAGGTCTGCAGGGGAGTTCCTAAGAATTTTCTTTCACTCATTAGATATTATCTTGTTGGCATATGATGCTTAAAATTACAGGACATCTTGTGGCCATGGGGCTGCTAAAAAAATGCTAACAATGGTAGACTTTCTAGTCTAGAAGAACCTAGCTCTTCATGATGCTGTTGAGCTGTTACATAAAATAATAAATCTATCTTATTGCTTAGCCATTTGAGCTTCTTGCAGCCAAAAAATATTCTACGTTTCCTTGTTCTGGGAGGAGATGGGGGGAGATGGAAGGTGTGGTGTGGGGCAGTCCTATGTGGAGAGAAGATATGACGGTTAGGAGTGGGTATTTGACCCAGAAGTCAGTTATTGACAGTTTTTTTCCCTTTCTGATTGTGAGTGGAAGATAATAGGGCGGCCTTATTTTCTAAACCAGCAATTAACCTTGACACAAGATCCTGTGTCAGAGAAGAATGTTTAGATTTGTAGAAAACAGCCATGGCATAGTCCTGAGTGGAGCTGAAGAAGTAACGGTCATAAAATTAAATCTTCTGAGTCTCTAATGAGGCCATGGTCGACCTGGGACAGTTAGTAGAAAAATCTGTTTAGTCTTCCGTGTGTGTGCGCCCGTGCGTGCATGCCCACGCACACATGACAGACAAACAGAGATACAGACAGAAAATGAAGAAGATTCTAGGAATGATCTTAAGGCTGGCTGAAGCAAACAGCTTCTTTCTGGAATAAAGTTTATCTGGAATGATCCTGCCATTTTTTAGGTGCCTTGGCAAAAGAATGCAAAAGGAGTCCTTGTAGAAGGTCAATAGAAGCTAAAGCAAATTTCTATGAGCAAAAGTTATAGGTGTATTATAGAATGTTGAGGGGCACCTGGGTGGCTCAGTCAGTTAAGGGGCTGCCTTCAGCTCAAGTCATGAACCCAGGGTCCTGGGATCAAGCCCCCACATCTGGCTCCCAGCTCAGCGGAGAGTCTGCTTCTCCTCTCCTCTCTCTCTCCCCTTGCTTGTGATCTTCCCCCACATAAATAAATAAATAAAATCTTAAAAAAAAATGTTGAGTTGCAGATAGTTTTTCCTCTGATCTTAAGTGTTTTTTTTTCCCCAATGAGTGGATGGTATAAAAATATTCCAAATAGCAAAATTGCAGGGAGAGCATACAGTATTTCTAACTATTTATGATGATCTTAATACTCTGTCATATTAAAATGTTTGAAAGATTTGTTTTTATTTTTTAGGACCAAACATACTGGTAGATATTTGCTCTAGCTATGAGCAGCATTGCCCCACAAACATCACAAACCAAGACTGCTTTTTCAAAGTGTGGAAATCTTTTGATTTATTTGGTGTCCCAAAGAAATAGGCTCTCTATCCTTTATTCTTAAGCATTTGGTTTGTTTTAAATAATTACCTATACTTGGATATTTAGCCTGCCCCAGGAGATACCTGATTTTACACCAAATTATCAACAACTGAATAACGAGGATGACTTATATTGTTTATATTTTATTTGCTTATATTGTTTGACAACTTGTTTTTAAATTGAATTACTCTTGGTTAAAACCATCTGAGATCTAACAAAAAAGGATTTTAAGTTGTGATAGCAATTTTAATGATTGTAGTATATCTGCAAACAACTATGTTAGTAGGTCACTCAGGAAGAGAGTGGAATACAGAAAAAAGAGACTGAGTATGCAAACCTTTCTGTTGGAAGTTGCTAGAAGGCAAAGATGAATTCACAACCAAGTAACATTCAGGGCAAACAAATGAATGGATAGCAAACAGTTTATGGGAGATATGAATGCAAAGCAGGTGCTAAGAAGAATGTTGACAAGATTTTTCATGGATCTTTTGTGTTTCTGCATGTCTTCCCAGCAAGACACTGACTGCCCTGGTTCCAGATTATTTTTTAAGAATGTTTGTATAGTGAACGGTCCTGGAAAATGGGGATGATCTCTTTCTAGGGACAAAAGGTAGGCATGTTTACTGCTCATTATAAAAGACTGAAGTTCCTTCAGCTCACTGTTTATCTCCTGGAATGCAGAAAGCTGCTCAATGAAATTGAAGAAATTTGATATAATTAGAGCCTGCCTGGAGTTAGTTTGCTTATTAACTGATAGTTATAAGCCATAATAATTAGTAAGATAGCTATAAATATTCTTAAAAAATAATTTTCTCAGAGTTTCACCTAGGATACATTTTGTGCAGTTGTGACAATGGAAAATATGACTTACCAACAGGATACTTGGCTATAGAACGAGTGGTTGCATATTTGAGGGAAGGATGTTCAATAAGATAAACATAGCAGGGTAATGGAGCCAAAGAAGTCTGAAAAGAAATTAAAACATCTTTCTTACTACATAAAGACCATTTGCTTTGTTCTCTTTTCCACTGGAGAGTCAATAATGCCTTCAATATGTTTTACCACATCAGCTAAGATTAGCAAGACAGCTTTATGAAATACTCTAAGATTCAGTGTTATTATTATAACTTGAAAACACACCAATGCATTACATATAAAATTGAATCCTGCATAGCTTTCTGGGTAGAAGGCACATTAAACAATTCTCAAGGACCGTGATCAAAGCACAGGAAATAATTTTTCCTTCTGGAGGGATTTGGTTATTTTTGTTTTCACTGCTGGTTACAGTTATTATTTAGCTTTGAATTGATCACATGATGAATTCTGTTTCCACCCCTACAGTCCAGGTCTGTGTAGATGTTGGGTGACTTCCCCCACCTCCACTTATCTGAGTGAGAATTCAAGAAATTCCTCCAGGTTTTGATGACAATGTCAGCCATACTGCTTCTACGCCTGGCAACCAGAGCATTCGACTCTCCCTTCAATAAGCAACAAAGAATTGTTCCATTATGATCTCCAACCAGAACTACTACCTACTTATTATCAAAAACTCAAGGGAAACGAAAATAATTATTCTTTACTGTATGCTAGGTTTGAGGGTAAATGCTTTAAATACTTAAATACTTCTCATTTAAGGCTTTAACAACCATATGGGTAAGTGTTGCTGTTATGCCAATTTTATACAAGGAAAGCACAGCTTTGGGAGTGGGGTATCTTGTCCAAGGTTAGTGAGTAAGAAAGCAAGGATTATAAACCTAGCTTCTGGGGCGCCTGGGTGGTTCAGTGGGTTAAAGCCTCTGCCTTTGGCTCCAGTCATGATCCCAGGGTCCTGGGATCAAGCCCCGCATCGGGCTTTCTGCTGAACAGGGAGCCTGCTTTCTTCTCTCTCTCTCTCTGCCTGCCTCTCTGCCTGCTTGTGATCTCTATCTGTCAAAAAAAAAAAAAAAAAAGACATTTATAAACCTAGGTTCTCCTGGCTCCGTGGGTCAAACTCTTTCACTAGATCATACTAGCACTCTGGAAGGAAGAGTACCCATTACACAGAAATAAACATAGAGTTTATTATTTGTGGTTTTGCTGTGGTTTAGCAATTCTCTAGCTATAGGCACTGGATTGCTGAAGTTTTCAACCTGTAAATTTCTGAGCCTTAAAATGATTAACTTTAAAAAAAAAAAAATGATTAACTTTACCAAGTACTAGAAGAACAGATGTGTGCTGGGGTATGTGAATCAAATGCAGACAAAGGCAGAAATAAAAAGAGCCACTCCTTTTAACACTGACCTTTAGTCAACATTAAATGACTATTTCTTGAGCTTCCTAAAACTAGAATTGAGCTACTTCAACCACACCAATTTAAACGTTGGTATTAATTTTACCAAATAGCCTATGACTTGGTGGCTGTCTGGATAAAAGATTTATAATTTTATAGACACAAGTATCTACAACGGTCTTATTATTTTATTCACTGTATTTATTATTTTACTCATTTCCTCACCTTTTGTCCTGCTTGTCAACACTGCCTCTATTCTAGTGTCCTTCTCATTCCCTCATCTCTCTTGGACACTTCCTCATCTCCTGATCCTTTTCTGTTTGTCTTATACCTATAACTGGCTTAAAAGTACAGGAACTATACTAACATATAAATTAATAACATTGACATTACCTTAATATAATGAAACATCTGAATTAAAAAGTCATTTCTGGAATCTTCAAGAATAAGAGTGCATCCCATGTTAGAAGTAGTGTTGTGAAGGTCAAAAATAATGTCATAGGAATCTTCATTGTCTTTTGGGCCAAACAAATGATTTATTTCTTGAGCCCTTCTCACTTCATATGGCAAATCCTTTGACAATTTTTTGCTGTTAATAACAGAAAGAAAAAGATTAACAACATCTGTGGCTAAGATAACATAAATATCTAATAAGAACATAGTGTAAAAGGAAACAGTTGCCAAACCTTTAATATGAAAAATCTGTAAGGGAAGTGGAACTTATCTGAAAATTTCATAAATAAAAAAATTCCTTTTTTTTCTCCATTTGATTTTATGTAATGGTGCATTGGCCTGCTCACAAATAATAGTTCATTTATGTGGCTGATCCCAGAAAAGACATTTCAAATAGGATTTGCCATCTGACTTCAATGTTGAACAAAATTTATTCATTAATTTAATCAACAGCTTTTAAAAAGTTATGTGCACTGGGCTATTTTATGGGGCTACACCATCAAACACACATTAAATTTCTTCTTCCTCTCGCTGATTTCCTAATGCCCGAAAATAGTCAAACTTAGGTGATCATGTTATCTAATTAGGGATTCTAATGGAGATCAGGGAACCACTAGGGGTCTACGGCAAGTTTTACAATGTCTGTTAAGCTCTAAGAAAATGCAAAATTTTGCAGGTATATGCATATATATTTTTTTTTTTCTGGGATGAGTTTTTATTGAATTCTCAAATGAGTTTCTATCTCCTCTTCCTCGTTAGGATACTTTTTTTTTTCCTTACTGTACAGGATGATGATGTAAGTTTATTATTCCTCATTAAACAATGGTTTAATTCAACCACTTCTCTATAATTCCATCTATTTCTGTTCCCTGACTATTTTTGTTGGTATCTTCAAGGGACCTACAGTTTGAACCTGGGTAATTTCTGCCTGAAATGTAATCAAGCAGTCAAAAATGAAGCAGCCATTTTTGACCATAAACCAAAACTACGAGGACAAAAGCTTCATAGGAAGGACGGTACAGTGGGAAGACAGAAGAGACCTGTGACACTAATGATATTATTGAACCACTGCAACCACTGCTGGACTGCCAAACTCTTCACTTACTTGTGAAAAAGAAAACATTTATTTAAGCCGCTGTTTTCAGGTTTTTATATGCAACCAAACACAGTTCCTAATGGATAGATAAGCATTTTATTATTATTTTTTTTAAGATTTATTTATTTATTTTAGGGCGGAGGAGCAGAGGAAGAGGGAAAAAGAGAATCTCAAGCAGGCTTTCCTCTGAGCATGGAGCCCGATGTGGGGATTTATCCCAGAACCCTGAGATCATGACCTAAATTTCAATCAAGAGTCAGTCACCCAACAATTAAGCCACCCAGATATGCATTTTAAAAGCTAATTCAGAGAGGGGCGCCTGGGTGGCTCAGTGGGTTAAGCCGCTGCCTTCGGCTCAGGTCATGATCTCAGGGTCCTGGGATCGAGTCCCGCATCGGGCTCTCTGCTCAGCAAGAGGCCTGCTTCCCTCTCTCTCTCTCTCTCTGCCTTCCTCTCCGTCTACTTGTGATCTCTCTCTGTCAAATAAATAAATAAAATCTTTAAAAAAAAAATAAAAAATAAAAGCTAATTCAGAGAACAACACTGTGAGTTTCCTCTACCCCCAACTGATTTGCTTCTAATTCTCCCTCAGGTGAATAATTGGGATCGCTAGCCGCCCAGTTGCTCAGAGCTAAGGACTGGAGTCTTAAAAGATAATGGACCCTGCGTTTTCATGCCTGGGGTCCAGGTCTCATAGGAGGAGTCCCAAGGGATGAAGCTCAAACAATAGGCAGGGGCAAGCTCCGAAAAGGCAGAGCAGCAATACTAAGTTACTACTATGCTGGATAGGAGATTTTTGAAGAATTTTTAGCTGAGGACAGACATGATAAGATTTGCCAGTCAGGATGATCCCTATGAGTGAATAGCAGGAAGGACTGGAGTAGGGCTAAATGCTGAGGTTCTTTAGGAGGCTACTTTAACTGTCCACAGAAGAAATAAACTAAGGAAGTGAGAATGCAGAGGAAGATTGGATTTGCAAAATATTCAATACTTGAATAAATGGGAAGATTTAGTGACTTACTAGACATGGGACTTGAGAAACAGGGAAGGTTCCAAGTTGATTTCCATAGGGGATTTGGTGGGTATTGGTGACATCACTGAGAGGGTAAATACAGGAAAAGGAACAGATTTGGGAGAGGGACGACTGGAGAATGTAATTAACTTATCTATAAGTTTTATAACCACCCTGACAGAGAACTGTCTAGCCTCTGAAGAGTATTCAAGTATAAGAACTAGAAAATGAATTTAATTTAAAAGACTGCTCTCATTGAAAATGTACACTATCGAGTGGTCATAATAAGAAGACTCACCCCTGTTCATTTCAGAGTTATTTGAGAAGTTAACATTTGAGAAGTTGCCTAAAAGAGTTATTCTTCAACAAGTTCTTATAAGAGTTAGTTAAAAGCTATTTTAGGTGACTAGATAAACCTTAATTGTATCAACATAAGCTCAGTCACAAAGATAAAGTATTCCTGAAATTAAAATATATGCCAGTAAAAAATATTATTTGATTCACAGAACATAACTAATTATAATTTTCCCTAGAAAATATCTATTTCTTGGGGCTCCTGGGTGGCTCAGTTGGTTAAGCAGCTGCCTTTGGCTCAGGTCATGATCCCAGTGTCCTGGGATCGAGCCCCACATTGGGCTCCCTGCTCAGCAGAGAGCCTGTTTCTCCCCCTCCCTCTCCCAGAGCCTGCTGCTCTGCCTACTTGTGCTATCTCTTTGTCAAATAAATTTGAAAAAAAAAAACCTTTAAAAAAAGGAAATATCTATTTCATAAAGTGAGGCATACTTGAACTAAAAGTCATAACCATCTTTTGATTGGCTGTGAGATTAAATTTAAGAAACTCTAAACTGAATTTAGTCTTTATTAGAAAATGAGTATATAAAACGGTGCTGCATTTGTTGTTCCTTTGCATGTCTTCTATCTTAGTAGTCTTCCCACTTGATGTCGGCAAAAACCATTTTGTACATAGCTTTGTACTCCCACGGTACCTGGCACAGTGCCCCATAAAGAGTAGGTGTTTAATAATATTTTTAGGTAAATAAAAGAAAGTGATAAGAAGCAAATAATACTAAGAGGCTTATATATCTACACTAGGACCTACAAAGATGTAAACAAAGGCAAAATACGTATTATTCATATTATGTATCATAATTAATACCTAGAGTATTATTATTGCATATTGTGTGCAATGTATTATAAGCCAGTTGCAATTTAAATTCAAATTTAGTGCAGGTGAAGTATCTTTAACTCTCAGTGATCCACCACTGAAGCCAGTACATCTACTCCTCATTTCACAGAGTTGCCTGATATATTTTTTTTTGATGATGGGCATTTATTCACATTTTTCATTAAATATTAATTGAAATGTTATAATATTCTTGACTAGAACTTTATGTACTACCATAAACATAGTGGTATAAACACATAGTGGCGAACCACCTAGAAAACTAACAAATACGTATGCAAGTGTAGTGGCCAAACACTAATAAATTATAAGACCATTAAATCTGTTTCTTTAAAGATATGGCTTAAAAATAAAAACCATTGTTATTTTTTGTCTCAGTCTTTACAGAATGCATTTAAAAAGAAAATCAGTTAAGAACAGTCTGATGCTTTCAAAAGTTTATAAGAGAGCATGTGAATGCCCAGTTTAGGTCACTGAGAAATTCATAGTATAGTATAATTAAAAGTGAAAGTGATCTTATTCATAACAGCGATTATATGTACGGATTTGTATATCATGTGCTACACATATATATTCTCTCACACGTACCACTTTTCACACACACACCCATACATGTACCCATACATACAACACAAAATATAGTCTTACCCAAGATTTTCAGGGTCAAAAACTCGATTCAGGTCACAGTCAATATATCTGGTACACTTCTTCACTGCTCTTGGGTTGGTAATAAATGGTTTTACTTCCAGCCCTGTTCTCTGAATCTCAGTGCCATTCTCCAGCCAGTGCTTAACTAGAAATACTCCTGTTAACTCATTCCCATGAGTTCCTCCAAAGATAGCAACCTTTTTTATAGGATCTTTAGTAACATGACAAGAAGTCATTTTTATCAAGTAGTTTTATCTGATTTCTGCAATTCAGAAAAGAGGAGATCATATAAAACTTAATTTCTTAAGAAAAGTTTAGAAATTTAAATTTAAACAAGACTTTAACCAAAGTGCAAAGTGCATAGTTCTCGTGAGTGGAGTATAATTTAATATTCTGTTACAAGTTCAGAGCCTTGTTTATTATAGGGACACTCCCTTCTTTAGCCCTGCCCTTTACCATATTTGGATTAAAATATGCGGAGATTAACTGGACACAACTGTTTAACTTCTTACTCCCTCACATGGTCAGTCAATCTAAATGCAATAATAAATTACCATCTCATACTAATACAAAAATTCTGTTTTTCTTTCAGCTAGAAGGTCACCTATTGGTGCTTCTACAACTACTTGTGATAGTAAAAATAGTTCAGATTTTTCTAATCCTTAAAAATATAAAGAATTTAAAAATATAAAAAAAAGAAGTGGCTCATAATATGCATGCTATTATTTATATTTATGTTTCCACTCACATTTGAAAACATTTCTACTCTGAAATGAATTCAAATCTGTTTCATCATCGGAGGACATTTGAATCTCACTTCCAAAAACAGCCAAAGACAGATAGATCCTAAGAGACCTTCTTCTCTACTTCTCTACTGAAAGAAAAAGCATTGTTTCTTTCAGTAGCTTTTTCATGGTCAGAGACACAAGAACCAAATAAATGATCCCTAGGACTTAAAAAGCTACTTTGAAGTATGCGTTGAGTTTTTGATAATTCCATCAATTTCTTTAGGAATCATCCTCATTTTTTGCCTTAATTCTAAAGGAAAAGCAACTGGGAATAATTTTCAAGTCTTTGTAATGCTTGAAAATGTCTTGGGGCATGCTATATATACTAACTAAATTAAGAGTTTATTGTAATACACAGTCTAACTTACTGGCAGTACAGACTTTTCATTGGAATGTGTTACTCAATAGGCGGTCTTATTAGGGGAAACTATCCAGAATACTAAGATGATTACATTCCTTTGGAAAAATGACTCTGAACCAAATCAGATTTGATTTCATGTTCAATCATCCAGAAAGGCAAATACGTTCAAGTACTGGAAATACTATGTACTAGTAATGTCACATTGTTTGATAGGGGTACAACAAGAGAAATTCATTACAACCAAAGAAAAGTTTGATTTATAATTAAATTTCCCACATGTTATCTCAGTTTATTCATATATTCACTTTTTAAGATAGGGTGGGTTAGGTACTGACATTCCCATTGCAGTGTTAAAGGAAAAGTCCCTCAGCTACAAGGAGAAAATCGAGCTGGGACCCAAGTTTTCTGATTGTAAGCCCAGTGTTTTTTACAGAACAGGGTGCTTCCTGTTATTTTTGGACTTTCCCAAAGTTCTAATTTTGTTCTTTTGGAATTCACATAAGCAGTTACTACAGTGTGCTCAGGAAACAACAAGCATATAAACAAAACACATGTTGGAGAATATAAAATGTGACTGTTTCATAATATTTAATAAACTAATACCTATGTTTTTCCTTTTAAAAAATTCTAATACAGAGCTAGAGAAAGCAAAATAATGAAATCCAAATTTACACATTAAAATTACCATTCTAACCTAAGAAAATGCCTCTGTAGCCTTTAATTTTCTATCCACATCAACTTACACAGAACACTTCAGGGTGGAGATTCTGAAAACAAGCCTAAATGTTAACAAATGATAGTTGTATTATTTACTTTTGTTTTAAGAGTTGTAACTATGGTGAATTATTAACACTTGATTATGTTTTATTTCTTTTCTGCTGATTGTGGTTAGTTCTGTCCTTTGCCCTAGTCTCTCTGGAAATGCTGCCTTGGTTATTTACTCTTAGCTGGCACAAATGACTGGCATTTCGAGGCTTGTTTTAAGGACTTTTAACAGATAAACACTTTGAAACACATTTAACATTCACAAATGAAGTTTCCCTTACAAGTCAAAATGAATAACTTTTTTGAGAGTTAAAAGAATTATAGCAATTCTGTCCTATACTTACCTTGTTTATTGTGTACAATTCGTCTTCTGCGGAAAGCTTTATTAGAAAAAAAGGAGAGCAATTCCTTAGAACTAGAGCAACAGAGGCTTTTCATACTCTTATACCAAGTTAACTTCCGAAAGATTTTTAACTCCCTGTTTCCCAAAGCACACCAAATTTTTGAGCTCTACAATATCTAAAAATTTTTATTAGTCCAATTCTTTTTTGAAAATTCAAAGAACTGATGGTATACAAAGTGGAACTCTTTCTAGTTATCACCATCTCACTATTAGGTTGAATATTTAATGTTTGGAAGTATTTAAAAGAATAAGCCTAGTAATTTCCAGCATACAAATGTTTTGTAGGGGTGATGGTGCCTGATTTATTAGTAAAATAATGTAGTATAAAACAAAGGGAGAATAAATTTTTCATAGTCTTGTTCATCCAATAAATGCATGCAAAAAATTTTGTAGGAGACACATTTAAGTTGTTGTTTACAAAATAGTATGACTGGAGGATAAGGAGGGTCTTCTCTCCTATATTACATATAAGGAAGGTATCTCATTCATAATGCGGTTGTCCAGCAGTCATGTAATTAATCAAACTACTCTCACTATTTAAATTTTTTCCTTCCTTTGTGACCCTCTTGCTGTCACCCATTCTGACCAACTTTCCAGATGAAAACAAATCAATGTAGCCAAAACAAGATCAGTATAAAATAGGTAAGTTTATACACTGCTAGTAAAGATTCCACATTGACCATGTCAGTAGTCCTGACAGACGTAACACACATGTTGCTCATAGTGGGTTTAAAGTATTTGTTTTTGAGAAATCCATTTTTGGGGTGTGTGTGGGGTGTGTGTGTGTGTGTGTGTGTGTGTAAGGTAAAAATCTGTTTCCCCAAAGCTTTTAGTCATTTTTAAAGGTCTCTTTTTTGGAACCATGACAACTCACAAATCTTTTCAGACATTTTATGTGTGAAATCTCTTTTTCAGATTAAATGAAGACACTATTCCTTCAAAGTTATTCCTTAGTTTAGCATTCATACTTATTCTATTTTTTTTTTTTAAGGAGGGAAAGGGGCAGAGAGAGAAGGAGAGAGAGACTCATATGCAGGCTCCACACCTAGTGGGGAGCCTGATGTAGGGCTCTATCTCACAACCTTGAGATCACGACAAGAGCCGAAATCAAGAGTCTGTGCCTTAATCGACTGAGCCACCCAGGTGCCCCTCATTCTTCTTCTGACTTAATCTTACAAGAGTTGACCCTCCAACAACACAGGGGTTAGGGGTGTTGATCTCCAAGCAGTTGAAAATCCTTGTATAACTTCTGATTCCCCAACAACTTAAATTACTAATAGACTACGGCAGACTAGAAGCCTTACCAAGAGACAATTAACACGTATTTTGTGTATGTATTATATACTGTATCCTTACAATAAAGTAAGCTCGAGAAAAGAAAATGTTATTAAGAAAATCATGGCAGAGAAAATACATGTACAGTATCATACTCTAACAAAAATCCATATATAGGGGCTCCTGTGTAGCTCAGTCCTTGGGCGTCTCCCTTCAGCTCAGGTCATGATCCCAGGCTCTTGGGATCAAGCCCCACATCAGGCTCCCTGCTTGGTGGGAAGCCTGCTTCTCTCTCTCCCACTCCCTTTGCTTGTGTTCCCTCTCTTGCTGTGTCTCTGTTAAATAAATAAATAAAATCTTAAAAAAAATCCATGTGTAACTAGACCTGCACGGTTCAAATCTGTGCTGTTCAAGGGTCAACTGTACATGTCTCATGGTTTCATAGTCCTAGGCCTGTACCAATAACCTTCCCTCCATCTCTAGACCCTCTGCACATTTCTGTTCACCTATCCCAGTCTTCAAATGGTCAGACGTTATAGTAACAACAAAACATGTCTTGGACTCCAGGTGGAGTTAGGATTACTATTTATGGCGTCTAGTAAACATTCACTAAATAGCTACTGTTACTAAATAAAAGCTAACATTTATTGAGCATTTACTGTGTGCCAGGACTGTTCATTCTCTATTTTAATACTTTGAGGACAGTTAATTAAATAGTTATATTGGGAAGCGAAATGTAGGTTTAGAGGAGGTCAATAACTTGCCCAAGACCAGGGGGCCAGGCAGTGACCGTCTATCACGTGAGGGTCAGAGCCCCGGTCACTGCACCATTCCGTTTCCTCTCCCCGGTCTCAAGTGCTTGTTCTCCACCGAGCTTGCACAGCACAGGCCCAGCCTTATTGACTCTACTTGGATTTGCAGGGCCCTCTTCTTAACCTAGCCTCAGCTCTCCCACTGGCTGCCAAGCGACTTTAATTCCCAGCTATGACCAAGGGAGTTGAAACAAACCCTATGACCTGGTTTTGAGGCCTGTGGCCTTTGAGTTACTCTCTTCTAAGTGAACTCCCAGCATCTTACAAATTGATGTCTAGAACCTAAAATATACGTGCGCGTGGTGGGGGTGGGGAGGGTGTGTTGTGCCACCAGTCCTGGGTACACCTCAGCAGTGAACAGAAACAGGTTTGTCCCTACAGCCATTCCTGTGCTACGTACCTCACAGTTGTGAGTGGGAGGTGCGTTAACGTTCTCCTTCCTAAGATAGCGAGCATGCGTCCTTCTCATCGCCCACGCCAGACGACACCATTTGCACCAATGACCCAAACGCAGGGGACCTCTGCGCCTGCGCAATTGGAGGCACGGGTGGCGGCGCGTCTGCGTAAAGCCGGACTTCTCGCGCTTTTTCGGAGGCGGGGAAGTGGGCCGTAGCTGACTGGAGTGTGTCCGCGGGAGGCAACAGGCCGAAGACGACGGTTTTTGGAGGCGTAGGAACCTGAAGGTTGAAGTTGCGTGTCGTGTTGGCTGGAGGGTCAAGAAGGGAAAGACTGTATTATCCCTAGTTACAAACTTCCCCCGTCCACAGATCAGTAGAGGTCGTTGGAAGAGAATTTATCCCTGACTGGGCCGCCTAGGAGGAGCCATAATAGGCCCTCCTGGTCGCCATTTGAGACGAGACAGTGGGCTTTGGCGGGGGGGAACTGGGAGAGGGTGTGTGTGTGTGTGTGTGCGTGTGTACATTGGGCATACTTTTTGCTCATCGATGCTGTTAACCGCATTACTGCCATCTGGGTCCAGTTAGAAGTTGGGGTCGGGCAACTCGGGGTCCCTGACTCCATGGTCTGGGGGAGGATGCTTATTTTGTTTGCATGGTATTCAGAAATGTAATAGCCCCTGTAAGCCCCTCTCTAGGTTCAGTGTGTGAGTTACATTGGTATTTCTTTGATGAGAAAAAGTCGCACAATCTCTCTTTTTCTTCCTAGAATGACATCAAGAATATTTTCTAAAGGGCCTGCTATATCCGGCTTCAAGCCCAGGATGTGGAAACAAAGCAGAAACAGTCTCTGCACTTATGTTTCCCAAGTTTTATTTCTATAAGTGTTATTTAGACATTAATGTTTATCTCAGTACGATTTACATTGTTGTATTCATGTCTATTTTCCTCATTGGATAGTGAGTTTAGGAACAGAAATTACCTTGTTTACGTTTGTGTTTTGCCTTTTCATGTAATAGGTAAGTGTTTGTTGAATTAAATTGCGATTGAAATATATTAGGACGCTGAACATGGAAAAAATTACAACATACTTTGTTGTAGAAGAAAAAACAAAAAAACTTCTTTCACCTGTTGGAGTTATGTAGACACTGAATAGAAACTTATCATTACAATTATTCTGGATTTTGTGGCTTTAGTCTTTGATATTATATAATACAGGGGTCTCAAATTAATGGCCAAAGCAAGTGATCTCCACAGTGTTTTGAAGTGAGATAGAGCTTGTTCTCATGCTGTTAGTTCAATTGTTTTTGTTTCGTTGGTTGCCTTGTAAGCATACCAGTTTGCCAGTGTTGTAGTCCATTTCCGTCTTTATAAATTTGTTTCAGAACTGTTGCTATTGTGGGTCCTTGACCCTAGAATACATTACATAAAGTGTGTGCAAATCCGTGCATGTTTAGGAAGAGAGGTATAGCCACTTTAGTCCTAACCAATTTCGAACAGAGTTGGAAAAGTAGATTGTTACAAATTCTTATGCAGGAAGAAAAGATGCTGTAAAGTGATTTCCTTATCAGGTTTGAAACCATAGTGTTAAATCAATTGACCATAAGTATAAGGACAAATTTCTATAAAAAAAAATTAATTTCAGTAATTACTAGGCTGAGAATTTGATTTTTTTTGTTGATACAATTTGAGTTGCAAATTTCTTTCTTTGAAGATTTTGTCAGACAACTTCATTTGTAAATTTGGAATGCTAAAGAAACGTTACAGACTTTGATATTGAAAAAAATGAAGAGAAACCTAAGTGAAAATTCAACTCGAAGTACAGCAGGTATTGAACAATTATATTCAATTTTATTTATTAAATTTTTATTTTAAATTTTGCATATTTTTGTAATATATATTTACAAATATAATTTTTTATATATTATATATTTATATATTATATTTATATAATTTATATATTTATAAATAAATTTACAAATATAACATATTTGTAAATTTTGTGTATATTTGTATATACCATGTAAACCTTGTGAAGTTTATAGATGGAACATTTTGGAAGGAACTTTTTAAAAAGATTGAACATATAGTCTAGCCTCTTTACTTTTAAGGTCCAAGGAAATAAAATAACTTAGTCAAAACATTTAGTGGCAGAGGTAGGAGTAAAATGAAACATTCCTGGATTTACCCTAGCATTCTTTCTACAAACTTTATGTGCTTGAGTTGTTGTTCACTTTTAAGCTGAAAACATAGAAATAGATTTATTTCTATTTGTATTTGTGACTTTCTTATTTAAAATATTTCTATCTCCCTAACAACTTCCCTACCATTTCTGCTTTCCCAGTTTATTAGTTAGTAAAAAGATAGAGGATAAGGATGAAGAGAACCAGGAGTCTAGTGATAATGCACAGTGAAGACAGTAATAGCTATTTATGATAGCTGTACTGTATTCTAGCATTTAATTATATGTATTAATTTTTTTAATCCTTACACCAGCCCTCTGGGATAGGCATTATAATTGTCATTCCTGTTTTCCAGATGAGAAACTCAGGCATAGAGAGAGGTTAAATAAGTAATTTATGAAGTGGCAAAACCAGCATTTGGACTTAGGAATCTGGCTCTAGTGGTCATGCTCTTAATTACTATATTTCCCTCCTTCTCTGTGTATGTCATAATAGCAGAAGGAGTTAAGGAAATTGCCCAAATTTATACTTTGAATTTGTGATTCAAACTCAGGCAGTCTGATTTCAGAGCTCACATAATTTTCCCAGCTTTTTATCATACAGTTATCACAGAGTCTAGATTTTCTCCATAGTATACGTGTTGATAGATCAGCTAGGGTATGATCTAGTGGCAAGATAATCTGAACTGAGATTTAGGAAGCTTGGGTCCTATCTAGGCACTGTGCAAGCTTTTCAGACCCCTTTTTGTCTGAGATCCCTTCTAGTTTTAGTGTTTATAAATTCTGACTTTTGGTTTGACTTGAGATCCCAGGCCTCCCATCTGGAGGACTTGGATGTAATATTTATTTATCCTCATGTGGATTGAATATTATCACTTTAAGCATTCAGAAAATTATCCACAGAAAATATCCATTACAGACACCTGGAGTGCATGTTAAAATTGCAGAGTTTTGGATTCCAAACTAAATCTGTTGAAATAAATCCATGAGAGTGGGGTCTAGGAACTGGCGTGTTAAGGAAAATTCCACGTAAATCTTAGACTAAAGTTGGAGAACCATGGCTCTAAAGGGTTTGCTGTCACAGTCCAAAGAGTGGTTAGGGTTTTGGAAAGCATGGGTCAGAGTTTGGTTCTCCCTCACCTCTATTGTATTTGAAGGGCCCCCTCCAGTTGACATGGTAATAAGAAGCACAGAAAGGAAATAAGGAAAACAAAAAGTGGATTTGGAAAGGGTTGGGGGGTGAGGAAGGAGATGGGAATTACTTCCAAACAAGTGAAATTAAATCAGTGTTAATGTAGAACAGGAAAGGAGTTTTTAATAGAGACAAATGAGGTTATTTGGGACCTTAAAAAGAATGTAAAAATCAATCCAAAGATACAGAAATATATCTGTAATAAATATAAAATTAACATATAGAAGTAGACAAATCAAAGTTGTTATTATACACAATTATTCCTTAACTAGATCTATTTGCCTATTATGTACTAATTTATTGGTACATTCAATTTAGGCTGTTTGCCTGTACCATTGTTCAATCAGAAGAAGAGGAATAGACAGCCATTAACATCCAATCCACTTACAAATGATTCAAGTAGCAGTACTGCTTCTGACAGTTATGATTTCCCTCCTTTACCACCAGGTGAGGAAATATGGTGAAAATTTTCAAAAAATAGGAATTAAGATTATAGAATTCAACATTTTAATTTTATTACAATGGAAATAGAAAGTTTATTTTTTTTATTCTTTCCCCTATCCAAATATAGGGATTAGTTGGCTCTTTCTGAACATTCCAGTACAGTAGTTTGAGTTTCCTTGTCTACAAGGGTGGCTTAGCATTTAAATGGAGTATCTTAGATCTGAAGCCTTTGTTCTAATGAAGTTGTAACCCACATTGTAAAGATTTGTTTTTTTTTTTCTTTTTCAAGATATATGGATATTGTAACTTAGGCATGTGGTGATAAAGAGTGGTAAAACTCAAGTTGCCTCAGGAATTGGGATATGTGTACACATGAACACAGGAAAAATGGGAGAAAATTTAGACCTTAGGAAGGATAGAAGCCTAAAATTTCTACTGCTTGGCTTTTTTCTCTTCTGAGCATTTTTGCTTTTCTTCATTTGTTACTTTATTTCTCTCATCCAGTTGGCTTCCTTATAACTTCAACTAGCCCATGAACTAAATTTTCCTTGCTGGAAGTTGACATAGCCTTTTACTTCTAGTTCTCAGAGTCCATCGTTGACTGCCTTCTGTATCTTTTGATTAAATTCTAAAGACAGCCTTTGGTTCAGCACATCTTTTTAAG
The DNA here is from genome assembly GCF_902655055.1 of Lutra lutra. Lineage (NCBI taxonomy): Eukaryota > Metazoa > Chordata > Mammalia > Carnivora > Mustelidae > Lutra > Lutra lutra. The sequence goes on from NC_062293.1 coordinate 47,940,081, forward strand.
TAAGGTCACTAAAATTCTGGTTTAGCTTTATGATTAGGCCTCTCATCTCTGTAACAGTTAGCTGTGGTGGTGGGTGCTGAGCGGTCTTAATGTTTGCTGACTTTTTATTTCTCTTCAGAAAAAGGCATGGACAGGCAGGCATTCTGAAATATACTTGGTATATGCTGATTGTATACATTTACATATTTTTGAGGATACCTTAAAAATCTTTAATAAGATCTTTTGCAACTAGAATTTTAAAATTTCTCTCCCTTCCTCTCTCTCCCTCACCCCTCCAGGCCTTAGTCTGCTTGTAAATCTATAATTATTTTTTTTCTTCCATATTTGAGGAATTCAAAGTAGGAATTTTTATATTATTTTCATTTTTATTGACAAAGGAAAAAATCCATATGGATGTACATAAATTGGCATTTATCTGATCATCCTCTGCCATGTAAAAAAATTCTCTGACATTTAAAGTATTTTTATAAATAGCATGAATGTTGTCCTCCATAGGGAAATGTTCATCCTCCTGAAATACTGAACTGTCCAAGCTCTGAGCAGGATTAAAATCTGTCAGAGATGTAATATGATTCTTATATTGGGTAAGAGATATGGCTAGATCAGTGTTTTTCAAATTTTCGTCTTGATCCATTAGTTTGAAGGAAATAGAAGAGAATAGAGTAGAATAGAAAATGTCAGGGTGCAACACACATGGTAAGGATACAAATTGATATTGCAGTTTTGTTATGTTCTCTCTCCTTTGTCTCTCTCTCTCTCTCTCTCTCTCATGTACACCATGCATCTGTGTACGTGTGTGTGCACGCATATATTCTGGGCTATGTTATACTTTTTGCTGTGGGTTGGGTTCAAAAAAATTGAAGAAACATTGATTACACTAAACTCATGCTACAAAGTACAAGGTACTACACTAGAACTGATCATGGAAAAGATACAGATTAAACTACTACCTTTGTTTAAAATACAATGAGATTAAGAGTCACTTATGCTTTGTCTCCCTCCCAATCCCATCTTGTTTCATTTACTCTTCTCCTACTCCTTCAACCCCCCATGTTGCATCTCCTCTCCCTCATATCAGGGAGATCATATGATAGTTGTCTTTCTCTGATTGACTTATTTCGCTAAGCATGATACCCTCTAGTTCCATCCACGTCGTCGCAAATGGCAAGATTTCATTTCTTTTGATGGCTGCATAGTATTCCATTGTGTATATATACCACATCTTCTTTATCCATTCGTCTGTAGAGTGACTCTTAATCTCACAAAACAAACTGAGGGTTGATGGGGGGAGGGGGTTGGGAGAGGGGGGTGGGGTTATGGATATTGGGGAGGGTATGTACTATGGTGAATAGTGTAGTAGTAGTAGTAGTATGCTGTGAAGTGTGTAAACCTGGCGATTCGCAGACCTGTACCCCTGGGGATAAAAATATATGTTTATAAAGCTGTAAAAAAAAAAAAAAAAAAAAAAAAAGAAAGGATGAATACCCAAGTTTTGTAGCAACATGGACGGGACTGGAAGAGATTATGCTGAGTGAAATAAGTCAAGCAGAGAGAGTCAATTATCATATGTTTTCACTTATTTGTGGAGCATAACAAATAGCATGGAGGACAAGGGGAGATGGAGAGGAGAAGGGAGTTGAGGGAAATCGGAAGGGGAGGTGAACCATGAGAGACTATGGACTCTGAAAAACGATCTGAGAATTTTGAAGGGGTGGGGGGTGGGAGGTTGGGGGCACCAGGTGGTGGGTATTGTAGAGGGCACGGATTGCATGGAGCACTGGGTGTGGTGCAAAAATAATGAATACTGTTATGCTGAAAAAAAAATAAAAATAAAAATAAAATACTTGATTGCTAAGCAATGCTAAAAAAAAAAATACAATGAGAAAGGAAGACATCTATGAAAATTAATAAGGCAGGCTGTGACAAATTCCACAATAAAGTGCTGTTTGAAGAACATACCCGTATCTTCCAAGTCCTTTTCTTCTCCAGGCTTTTAGTTTTCCACCTATTAAATAAATATGAAGTGATTATTTTAAAAAAATGCTATGTATCTTACTTTTGTCTATGCTATTTGTATCTTTTGAGATTGGGCTTGGGAAGCTGTGAATCCAGAGTTTCCTCCTTCAATGAAAACAATGAACACAGGGTAGGTGGAAAAATATATACCACTGACTATATGTGTCTGTTACTGACTGATGTTATTCTTCATTGTATATTTTACATTTCTCAGTTTGGAAACAAACTATTAATATTTAATAAGACCTATTTCTTTGAAAGGCAAATACCACATTCAGTTTCTCATCCTCTGAGAAGTCAAGATTCCATGTCTAAGTCTACTCAATTAAATACTGAAAGAAGCAAGAGTCACTGGAGGTGAGTTTACTTAAGATTTTTCTTTTTTTTTTATCCCTTCTCTTCCCCCCCTTTTTCTCTCCTCCATTTCCTCTTCCTTCATCTCTTCTTCCTTTCTCGGACAAAATTACATTTAGGAAATTTTTATGCTAAATAGTAACTAACCCCATAGCAGTATTAGCTACGTTTTATAAAAGAAGTTTAAAAATGCTATATAAGACTTTAATAATAGGCAAATTTTTTTAAAAAATGGGCAAATTTGTCAGTGAATATGTTTCCAAAGCATTCTTCACGTTATATAGAAATTTCTGCCTCTATTTGTCATCATGCTACATCATTAATAATCTAATTGACAGTAGGTAAAGAGTCAGGAAGAACTGTATTTTAGAGTTGGATATATTTAGGAATTGCCAACCAAATAGAATGGTGAATCTCACCCTAGTAAGACAGTCAGCTCCATAAACAGAACAGAGTAAGAAAGAAAGATGAGGACCAAAATGTATGTACATAAACAGTAGTAGGTTCTCAGGAAATGAAGATGACCGTCAAGGAAGATGGAGAGAATGCTCCCGGATTATTGCTATAAGAGTCTAAGTTTAATCCCTAAATATGATGAAAAAATAAATAGTTAGGGAAAGGACATGGATTATTTGTTAGGTTGGATTTTAGTATTCTTGAGTAACTAGTAACTACCAAAGGAAATAATTTTGGGAACAAAATATTAGAGAAACAACATCAAACATATGTCTTGTATCAGTCTTGTTTAGTGCTGTGATACATTATTTTAATAATCCTTACAGCAGGGGTGCCTGGGTGGCTCAGTGGGTTAAGCCTCTGCCTTTGGCTCAGGTCATGATCCCAGGGTCCCGGGATCGAGCCCCACGTCTGGCTCTCTGCTCAGCAGTGAGCCTGCTTCCTCCTCTCTCTGCCGGCCTCTCTGCCTACTTGTGATCTCTCTCTCTTTCTGTCAAATAAATAAATAAAATCTTTAAAAAAAATAATCCTTACAGCAATCCTGTAAAGTTAACATTACCTTCACTTTTATTAGAGATACCATATTTTTTAAAGGGGAGAAACATTAATAAAATAATTAATAAGTACATCAAAACAATATACATATTTTAAAATTAGTTTTGATCATACTGGTTTCCTCAGAACCAGTTAGTTACTTTCTTTAGAACCAGGGCTTATTACCTAGGCCATTCAGTGGTTTGAGATCGTCCTCAGAGGCAGAGTTTCAGCTGCAGATGCTATAAGAAAATGCCTTCTCACTGGCATTTGAGAATTAGGTAACATTGTAATATGGACAGGCAATCAGTATTAGATATTCCAATTTGAAATCATAGATAATCTATCAGACAGTTGGACTATAACAACAGAAAATCCAGGAGCAAAAACCATTTGAAAACCCAGTTAGGTGGCTGGTAATCTGCTGAAGCTCTTTTAACTGGTTCTCTGCTTAGGTTTAAAATCTCTGCTTTATCTTCACATCCATGTAGCCCCCGTTAAGAGCTTGTTCTTGGGATCTCATTGGACACCTAGATCCAAAGAGAAGGATCCAAAGCAGACACTACCCTTCCCTTCTCAGAAGCCACTACAGATTTAGTGCCTTTCATGATCTGGTTGGGATTTGAGGACATGGCTGAGCTAGATTGGCTGCTGAAGCAGCATCCTTGTGTGGGCTCACGCAGGAAGGTCAAAGGATTGTGGTTCTTCCAGGGCTTGTCCCCAGGCCAGGAGCGCCTCCTAGACAAAAATGTGGGAAGAAGTTAAAATGCATTATCAATAAGGAGCTGTGAGGGGTGCTTGGGTGGCTCAGTGGGTTAAAACCTCTGCCCTTGGCTTGGATCCTGGGATTAAGCTCCATATCGGGCTCTCTGCTCAGCAGGGAGCCTGCTTCATCCTCTCTCTCTGCCTGCCTCTCTGCCTACTTGTCTGTCAAATAAATAAATAAAATCTTAAAAAAAAATAAGGAGTTGTGAAATAAAGAAACTTTTCTAAATTGAATAATAAACATAATTTTTATAGCCATGAGAGGAGAAAGGTGAAGTTTGGTTTCTGTTCTCTCTACTGAAAATAAAATTGCTCTCATATGAAGAGATGGTGAATGTAGGGAAAATTTTAAAGAGGTGTATCAGTTAATTAATAAAAATACAAGTAATTTTTTTCCTGGATATTTTGAAGTTTGTGAGATTTATCAACTTTTAAGGTTTGAAATTATTCATGATTTCTCCTGTCCTTATTTTCATACCTAATTTTGCACCTAATTTACTTAAGAAGGCTGCCCACATTAACAATCTTCAGGCCCCATACAGTCTGGACTTGTGCCTGGTCACTAGGGAACCTGTATTATTTTCTCTAACAAGGGATGAGTTGTATTATTTGCCCCCTTGTAATACCAGTGATATTTTCAGGAAAATTACCCAGAAATAAGAATTTGTGACCTGGATTAGTTTCTCCCTGTTGAACTCTTAACTGGTCTGCTTAGAAATTATACTTTGGATTTTGACCTCATTAACATCATGTTCTCATCAGCTAATATAATTCACTTAGATTAATGTAGTTACTAAAAGGTTGCAACAGATTCATTAATTGGACTTTTTAAAAAAATATTTTATTTATTTATTTGACAGAGAGAGATCACAAGTAGACAGAGAGGCTGGCAGAGAGACAGAGGGAAGCAGGTTCCCTGCTGAGCAGAGAGCCCGATGCGGGACTCGATTCCAGGACCCTGAGATCATGACCTGAGCCGAAGGCAGAGGCTTAACCCCCTGAGCCACCTAGGCGCCCCCCATTAATTGGACTTTTCAGCTAATCAAAGTTATCTACACTGCTTATATTTATTCTCCTTGTGATTTAAAATCACCTATAAGCCATAACTTGTTAAAATTTTATTGTAGAAAATTTAAAAAATAAATACATAAAGAAGCAGGTAAATATCTTCAGAATCTTACCAATCAGAGACAACTCTGTCATATGAAAGCCTATAGTTTAAAAAATATACTTTATAACATTAGACTCTGAGTTGGGAGACTAGGATTCTCTGGGTTCCAGATTGACAATAACTTGCTGTATAACTTCAGGCAAGTTACTTCCTCGGTTTCATCACCTAAAAAGGGAGGTATGATCTATTGCAGAGTTGTTGTGATAATGTATTTGGGAGTTCCAACTAGTCAGTAGTTACAAAGTACTTTATAAATCATAATTTTTCACTATTAATTTTTTATTTTTTAATTTTATTTATTTTTTTAATTTTTTAAAAGATTTTATTTATTTATTTGACAGAGAGAGATCACAAGTAGACGGAGAGGCAGTCAGAGAGAGAGAGGGAAGCAGGCTCCCTGCTGAGCAGAGAGCCCGACGCAGGGCTCGATCCTAGGACCCTGAGATCATGACCTGAGCCGAAGGCAGTGGCTTAACCCACTGAGCCACCCAGGCCCCCACACTATTAATTTTTTAAAAGAAGAACTATATAGAAACAAAAAAACTAATATTAATTTTAAAAAATCTATTACAGCTACAGGGATGGCAGCAAAAATACCAGCTGGAAAACATCAGACAGAAATGATGTTAGGCCTCAATGCAAAAGAACAAACCTGGTGGCAAATGATGGAATAAATTCCTCTTGGGGAGCTCAGCAAGGGAAACAATTAAGAATATCAGAACCTCCTAACTTATCTCACCAAAGAGAAGCCAAAGTACTCAGACAAACACATTCGTCAGAAATACCTGGCTCCACAATGAGAGGTCTAGACAAAAGCAGTGCTTTACAGGCATTTAAGCCTAGTTTTCAACAAAGTCTATTTAAGAAGAAAATGTTGGATGATATTCCAGAAAAAAGTAGTGTTAAGGTAAACTTTATAAATATGGATCATTTACATTTAAAAATATGAGATAAATACTTAAATTACAGAGATAAGAGCATTTAAAAATCAATCTCATGGCATGCATTACATGATTCACACAAATGCCTGGTCCCTGGTGTAGATGAATGTTTCAAAATATTTTCTTTGTGATTATGAATGACTGCTCCTTTTCATAGTTGCCTTAGAGTGTGCTACTGGGTTCTGAATCTCACTGTTGATTGATGATTGAGATGATGAGAGTTTATCCATTACTTACAGAAATTTCTCCCAGTCCTTTATGTGTCAGTCTAATTTTTTGTAACAGGGGTCAGCAAACTCTTTTTTTAAAGGGCCAGATAGTAAATATTTTTTTACTTTATGAGTCATATTGTCTCTCTTAAGTGTACCACTCAGCTCTACCATTGTAGTTTGGAAGCAACCATAGACAATACATAAATAATAGACTTGACTGTGTTCCAATAAAAGTTTTCAAAAAGAGACAACAGGTTAGATTTGGATTGCAAGCCAGAGTTTATTTTACTTTTCCAGCTTCATATTCCATAATCTACAAATTCTTTTATATACTAGCCATTTCAGACCTTTCACAATTCTCTGAACATGATATGCACTCTAATATGACTCTGCTTTGGTTTAATTTTTTCCCTATATCTATATATCAGCCTTACTTCCCCCTCTCACCACTCTTTGCTCTAATTGTTCTTTGTAAATATCTTTTATATATTTTGTGTGCTGGTTGTTCACTACCTTTCTTCCCTTGTACCCTGGCCGAAGAGATTCTTTACTCTCCACTCTCGGTGCTCTGGAAGGCTGAGTTGTCCTACGTAGTGCAGCCTCCTGAGGTCCCCAGGCTAGCTCTTGTTAGGGGTCAGCCAATGGGTGTCACTGGCAGGAAATCAGAGGGGAGGGAGAGAGGTTGGGTTTTCCTATTTTCTCCCTGTTTAAATGTTGTATTGTGGGCAGTAGCTGTCCCCAAATGATACAGCTCTTCGATGAATCCAGCTTTCACAGGTGTGATAATTTTATTTCTTTCCCTTGTCCTTTCAGCCTAGGAATAATAGAAGTCTCTTATTGTTGTTAGTCTTGAGAGCTTAAGTACCGTTTGTCTTGCCCATACACCTGTTAAGAAGTCTTTTCGGGCGCCTGGGTGGCTCAGTGGGTTAAGCCGCTGCCTTCGGCTCAGGTCATGATCTTGGAGTCCTGGGATCGAGTCCCACATCGGGCTCTCTGCTCAGCGGGGAGCCTGCTTCCTCCTGTCTCTCTGCCTGCCTCTCTGCCTGCTTGTGATCTCTCTCTGTCAAATAAATAAATAAAATCTTTAAAAAAAAAAAAAAAGTCTTTTCAACAAGCCATTTGGAGCTTTTTTTTTTTGCTAGAAATCTGACTAATGTAGCATATATCACAGTGGCTTTCAACCTTATGTTTCCTTGTACAAAAGAATGATAGTTACTTTAGTAACAATTGTTCATTATGGCAGTAGCTCTCAATGGGAGATATTCGTATCTTGGTTAGGAAGGGGAGGAGGAGGGAAGGTAACTGTAGTTAGAAAAAAAAGTCCCATCAAGTATTCTTTGATGTGCTCCCACCCTCACAAGGGAAAGTACCCTCTTCCCCTCTGAAATTAGTACTTGACGTACTGTATTCTTAGTTGATCTTTAAAAATGCCAAACACATTCTCACCACAGGGCCTTTATATTTTGCTGTTCCCTCAACCCTCACTTAACAACCTATTTAAATAATAATTCCTATTTCTCTTTATCCTTTTACTCTGTTTTTCTTTAATTCATAGGATATATTAATTCCTGACATTGTATTATGTATTTATTCGTTTATTTTCTGAATACTCCATTGGAGGGCAATATCGGTGAGGTATCTTGTCTGTTTTGTTCAGTGGTAGTTCCTCATTAGCTGTGTTTGGCACATAGTAAATGCCAGTAAGTACTTTTGGAATGAATGAGTAAGTGTGTTTGACTCCCCTGTTAGAGTGTGAACACATTAGGGAAAGGAACTATGTTTTATGCACCTGTGTTTATCAGAGGATTGGCACACAATGCTCTAAAAATATTCAGTGAATAAATAAATGAGTGCGTGAATGTCCATACAAATAATTTTCTTCTTGGTTTATTGTTTTCAAGTATATCCTAGTTTCTCCTCCTATAAACTGCTAATGATGTCTTTAATTTAAGGGAATAACTACTAAAATTTTCAATATTTTCTTATATATTCTATACATAAGGACCTAGAATCTTTACATAGAAAGTGAAAGAGTGTGACAAGAAAAAAAAAAAAATGAATCGATTCTCGGCCTTTTAGCTAAGATCAAGTGTTTAAAAAAAAAAGGTTTTTCTAATGCTATGTTTTTATTTTTCAAAAGGAAAGCTCATTTTATCAGTTAAAGCTTAAGGAAAAAGATAATTCTTTAAGAATTATATCTGCAGTTATTGAAAGCATGAAGTACTGGCGTGAACATGCACAGAAAACTGTACTTCTTTTTGAAATATTGGGTAGGTATAGTACTTTGGAAAACCTCAGTAATACTATTTGGACAATAGTTTTAAATGTCTATAGGAATACCTAGGGGATCTTAAAAATAAAATTTGGAAAAGGATATTATGGTTTATTAGGATTTTCTTCATTTCTTAGATTTGTTATTGATTTCTGTGACTTAAGACGTATTTAGTTATTTTTGGTCGTATTCTTCTGATTCATAATGTTAAAATGGGAAAGATTGTTACAGGGGCTCTGTCTTAATTCCTGAGTTGAATAGGGCCAGAAATTGTTTTCCTTAGTATATAACAGTTTCAGAGATATTGTTCCCGCTTAAGATGTAGTCTTTATTATTGTATAAATAAAACTAGAAGAGCTTTGTGTAGGAATAGTTATTTAAATATTAGTTCCCACTGTTAAATTTTAGTTGCATTTTACCAGCACTGATTTTCTCCCCTATTTTAATGTTGCTTAGCTGTTCTCGATTCAGCTGTTACACCTGGTCCATATTATTCAAAGACCTTCCTTATGAGAGATGGGAGAAACACTCTGCCTTGTGTATTTTATGAAATAGTGAGTATTTGTTTAAATATTCTTTGCAAAGCTTGTGCCAACCAAACATACAAAGGCTGGTTATAATTCCATCATAGTAGAAATTCTGTTAACAATTTGGTATTACTTTCAACATTTTGTTTGGTTTTAATTCTGACTTTAAAGTTTATTTGTTCAGCTAATAGAGATAACCTACTGTGTGCCAGGTGCTGTACTAGATGCACGGGATACAAAGTAGAATATGAGTGCTAAACAGCTCTTTCTTTCAGAGTTTATTGTAGTCTCAGATAGAAAGAGGTACATAAATGTTACATTGTGGTATGATAAGTGGTAGGTAGAGGCATGTATGGTGTGCTATAAAAGTAGACAGGATGGGGCAGATCAGAGAAAGACTTTTCAAGAATGTAGTAACTTATCTTATCTTACATGTTTAAAGAGTAATAAATGAAGCCAAAGTGTGTTGGGGGAGGGGAGAGGTTGGAGGAATGAATTCTTAGGTAAGAGGGCAGCATATGCAAGGACATGAAGCTGAGAGCGTGGATTGTAGAGGAAACTGCACATAGTTTATAATCAACAGAGTGTAGAAGGACAGTGGTTCTGAAGTTGGAGGAAGGCAGGGAGTGGGCTGGGATTTAGGAAAGATTCTTGGTGACGAATAAGCCTGCAGGTGACAAAGGAGGCTGGAGACTTTGTAAAACTTACATACTTTGTAGAAGAGTTTGGTATTAATTCTGAAATCAGACTTGGATTCCAATTTTTACCCCACTATTTACTAGCTTTATGACCTTGAGTAAGCTGCTTAAATTCCCTGAGTTTTTTTAATCTGTAAAATGGGAAGACTAATTCCTACTAAAAGATTGTTTTGGAGATTAGATAATAAAATATATGAATGTACATTTTCTGACACATAGTAGATGAAAAAAAGTAATTATATTACTAATTTCTATAATATCTTTAATCCTTATTTTTCTCTAGTCTATTAAGTTTAAAAATCTTTTATTGAGGGCACCTGGGTGGCTCAGTTGGTTGGGCGTCTGCCTTCGGCCCAGGTCATGGTCCTGGGGTCCTGGGATTGAGTTCCGCATCAGGCTTCCTGCTCAAGCGGGGAGCCTGTTTCTCCCTCTGCCTCCTCTTCTCTCTCTGTTTCTCATGAATAAATGAATAGCATCTTTAAAAAAAATCTTTTACTGAAGTATAACATATACCTAAAAGTATACAAATCATAATTGTACAGTTCTGTGAGGTACCTATGACATATCACAAAGTGGACATTACCAAGGCTAAGAAAAAGAATATTGCTGTCACTCCATGCATCCTGTGTCTCCTCCCATTCTCTACCTCCTCTCTCCTACCTAAAAGTAACTACTATGCTGACTTTTAATATCACAAATTAAATCTGTTTAGTTTTGAACCTTATATAGATAGTATTATATGGTATGTCTTTAAAGTCTTTGCCTCAACACAATGTTTGTAAGATTCATCTGTTATTTTGTGAGGCTGTAGTCTATTTATTTATATTTCCATGTACAATATTCTGTTGTAAAACAATTTAGCTTTCTATTCTACTGTTGGTGATATCCAAGTTTCCAGATTTTTTGCTGTTATGAATAATATTCTATGAATAGTCTTGTATATATCTCTTGTGCATATGCACACATTTCTGTTGAGCATATACCTAGAAGTAAAATCACTGCATCATAGTTCATGTGTATGTTCCAATGTAGTAGTTATTTACTAAAGAATTTTCCAAAGGTTTGTACTTATTTCCACTCTCACAATCAGTGTAGACGAATTAACAGTTTTTCTGCATTCTTATCAACACTTAGTGCTGTCAGTCTTTTTTATTTCAGCTATGTAGGTTTTTAGTGCTACCTTACTTTTCTGCAGTTCCCTGGTAACTAATGAGCTTGAACACCTTGTATGTTTACTAGCCACTTAGACACCTTCTTCTGTAAAGTCTTTTCAGGCCTCTTGCTCTTTTCTATTGAGTTATTGTTTTATCCTTACTGATTTATCGGAGGTTTTTTGTGTGTGACTATTTTGGGTACAAGTTATTTGTCCATTATTTGTATTACAAATTTTTTCTCATACTCCATAGTTTGCTTTTTTAGTCTTTTGTTTTTTTAAAAGATGTATTTATTTATTTGACAGAGACACAGTGAGAGAGGAAATACAGGCAGGGGAGTGAGAGAGGGAGAAGCAGGCTTCCTGCCAAGTAGGGAGCCGAATGCAGGGCTTGATGCCAGGCTTGATCATGACCTGAGCTAAAGGCAGATGCTTAATGACTGAGCCACATGGGGCCCTGCTTTTTTAGTCTTAGTGATGGCTGTTGAGGAACAGAAATTCTGCTTTTTAATATAGCCTTTTTAGCAATTATCAATGCTACCTTTTATACCTAGTGTTTTTTATGACCATTTGGTGAAGGGAATTCCAGAATACTCACCTTTAATTAATGATTAGGAAGATTTGATGCTGGCTGGTCTTTTTCCATTTTATTAGTCCCATGAAATCTATAGCCCTTTTGGGTACCAACCCTAAGCTAAGGGTGAGGGTGAGAGTGGTGACCAGAATCTCTTTTCCTTGGGAGCCTCTGATTCCGTTTTTTATCTCCCAGTCCTAGGAGCCTGTCAAAACCTCTGCTCAGTTTCTTAGACTCTCAACTGCCTTGACTGTTCTTGACAGATAATCTCAAGGGGAAACATTCCTAAATGTCAAGCCCCACTTTGGACTTCTGTCTTTTCCCAGATGGGAGTCTCTCTACTCCCTCACTGCATTGGTATCTCTCTAATGTCTATGAGGAGATTTAAAAATATTTCATCCACCTATTTGAGTTGTTCTTAGCTAGACAGTTGGTCTGAACTACCTGGTCTGCTCTCTACTGGAAGTGGAACTCTAGCAGTCTAATAAAATGAATAATTCATGTGCCATTACACTGGGAGTTATTGTCTTTTAAGACCAATAGCTTACCAGCTTGTAAGAAGCCCTGCCCAGGTGAACATCTTTCCTCTGTGGCAGGACATCCATATATGCCTAGCTATCTTGGTCTTACAGGCAGTGGGGCCCTAAATCCGGTTGAGGGAATTACAGTTTTTTGTGGGTGATTCATATTTAGTTGGTCATATGATTAGTTTTAAAAAACTGAAATTCAGATGAATAATAACATCTTTGATATTTATTTTTTTAAAAACAGGATCGTGAACTCCCAAGACTGATTAGAGGCCGAGTTCATAGGTGTGTTGGAAACTATGACCAGAAAAAGAATATTTTCAAATGTGTTTCTGTTAGACCAGCATCTGTTTCTGAACAAAAAACTTTCCAAGCATTTGTTAAAATTGTAGATGCTGAGATGAAGTATTATACTGATACAATGAATGAAATTTAAATAGTAATAAGGGAAGTTTAAATATTATAATTTAAAGCATTTCCCTATTGTTTAAATGATCATCTCCATGCTTATAGCTGCTGTTTTTTGTAGTTCATTTGTTGAATTAAAATATTTCAATCCTTTTAAATGTGGAGTTTTTTTTTAATGAAAATGGTACATTTGCTAAAATTAAACAACCATTTCTAGATAAAAATCCTCAAAATAGTAGGAATAGATGCTTATTTAACATGATGTAATAATATATTTGAGTCAGTCCAAAAGCCAACATCAAGCTTAATGGGAAAATATAGGGACATTCCCACTAAAATCAGGAATAAGACAAGGGTGCCCACTATCGGTACTGTTACTAAGAATTATATAAGAACTGCTAGTCTATGCAGTTTATTTAATTATTTCAAATATTTAGTGTGCATATGTAATATATATTTATATATTTATATATAATTTACACTTAATTCTCTATTTTCCTATATCTGTCCTTCTAAAATGCATCTGCATTCTGGTCTTTCCTCCCTACCTCTCCCTGCCCTCATTTTTAAGATCTCAATTGCTCACTGCTCTATAAAACAAATAAGTGGAGGGGAGTAATAGTCTCCAGCTTCAAAAGCAATCAATTAAGATGGAGAAGTCCCTTGGAAGGTATATGGAAGGAGGATGCAGAGGATGATAGCAAGTTCTTTTCTGGCTTTGCAGTTACTGCCTTATACCAAAGTTGTGATGCCAGTTGGGAGATCACATCCCAAAAGATTGATGTATACTTCTATAGAATATGAACCAGGAACCCATACATGGTGCTACTTCTCCCATAGCCATGATATATGGGTCTGGGAATCCAGAGGTGGTAGCAGGACTGACTTTTGTCATTATTACACCAAATGATGACCTCACAAAATTTTTGCTTCCCACCCCGACAATTTTAGGCTTCTGGTTTAGCGATCTTAATTTCTGTTATAGTCTGGGTTGCTCAAAATGCAAACAAAATCTTATTATTTGCTAGTATGCTTTTGGTACTGTTCTCTCACAGGAAGAGACAGAAGGGTATAAATAATGAAGAAAGGACAACCAATAACTGGGGTGGCTTATTAAGTTGACCACTACTGGTGAATAAGGCTTGTTGAAATGCATCATAGAACCGTCCACCTTAGTGAAAATGGGAAGCGTATATTCCTTAGCTCCCACCACTTGTTTTTTTTAAGGGTTGGCACATGGGTCCTGAACTCCCTTACATTTTCAGGTGTGTATGTATCGGTATTAAACTGGCTACCTGTGATATTCTACTCCGTGAAAGCAGAAAAACCCTATGCCAGGACACAATAATCAGGTGGAGCAGGCCTGAGGTAGTATAGTTAGATTATATCTCTGTGAAGCTGGTTAAAGTCTGCAGAACTGGTTACTGCAGCTGTAGCTGGAAAAAAAGATGTCGCAGAGAATCTGAAGTGCTGCACAAGAAGTTGCTGGTACAGCTCCTAAAGAATATTTCTACCAGGATTGCTTTAATGGTTCTATTCTATGGGAAGCTGAGACTGCCACTTGGCCATTTTAGGTTTTTTGTGTTACTGAACCAACAGGCAAAGAAAGGAGCTATGATACTGTCTGGAGTCATTAAGTCTAAATTAACAATAGAAAATTGGATTTCTCTACACAATGAGGAAAGACCATGCCTGATATCCAGGAGGTTCTTTGGAGTACTACTTAGTAAAAGATAACGGAAAACCATAGTGACCCAATAAAGACATCAACACTGAGGATTTGGACTCGTAAGGAATGAAAGTTGAATGTAAAGAAACCATGGAGCTACAGTGATACATATACAGGAAATATGGAAGAAGGAGTTATAAATATTAGCTATGGCCTTATGACCAATACAGAGTAAGAAACAACTGGAAACTAGGAGGTAATCTGACACATGTGGATAGTAGTGGCAGGGTGCTATTAAGGTTTCCTACAGATGTAAGAAGCTAAACATACCTCAATGGAATGAAAATCTGGGTTTCTTTTCCATCACTGCATGAGGAAAAATTGAAATTATCTGGGAGAGTTACCTTTTATTCCAGTACTTCCTATGCATCTGCATATGATTGGGTCATAGGGAGCTAATCTTTATTAGCTGCAGGTTTATCTCTCCCCTTGAGTATGTTTATGAGAAACTGGGTTGTAGTGAAAGGTGATGCCACCCTGGGAATTTTTCCAAAATACGTCTATGGCACTTTGTTCAATAAAGCCTTTTACCCTGTAAGATATTTTAGGAATTCATAGCCTTGTCCCTCTTCTTTTCTATGGCTTCTCCAAGCATCCTCCTTCACCTCCCAAAAGGAAGGCTCCAGCCCCATGGGACTGTCCATTCCCTAAACAGGGAATGATTAAACATCCATATTATGAACTTCTCTCCTTCCCCACCTTCCCCCAAAGTATAGTCAGGTGTGATCAGTGATGTAATCATTCTCTGCTCCAGGACTCAGAGCATTTGCCACAAGGGTCCTGGATGATTTCTGTGTCTTTAATGAGTTCCTTTAGGATCTAGACTCCTCTGGGATCCAGGGCCCCTTAGGCCCAGGGATGTATAGAATGGGAGATTTGAGAAGGGATGTTGCAGATACAGTGATGACTACAAAAGCTGGCACTTCACATGTCTTAGTAAATAAAGGGAAACAGGACCTTAAGTTAGTGTGCTGGTGTCACCCTCAGCCATACTGGGTAGGTTGGGCAAAGGGTGAATGATCTGATCCATTAGGGTCCTTCTAACCCGAGAGTCTTTTTTCCCAGGTTGTATGACATTCTGCAGGATAGGTTCTTCAGGTATGATAATCCTCCTCTTCTTCATCTCCCTGCCTCCTGAGACTTCCCTAGAAATATTTTGTCTGATGTTACACCATCATATGGTTACATAACTGGTTACACATAACTGGTTACACTGGTGTAACCAGTTACACCAGTTACATCAGTTCACCAGTTACATTTTGTCTTTTCTTAATGATAATATTCATAAATATTGCTATATAAGATCTCAAATCCAGAAATTACCTTTATTTCTTCCTTTTATCCCCAAGTTACTAAATCTCGAGATCCTTCAGGTTCATTTTTTTTTTTTTTACAGCAATATCACTGAATCTTGTAGATGCAGCAAAAGGAAGTAGTGATGGTGTGGATGTATACTGGGCCGGCTATTTTGGTTAAAGAGAAGCATAGTTGAAGTTCAAATTTTCCATGAGTAACAAGGTTATGTCAGGCAATTCTATAATAAAGTGCTGAAAGTTATTAATTTTTGTTCTAAGATGATTTAGTAGAAGTAAATATTCTAATAGAAGTTTGCTGTCTCTAAAGTTGAAGGAATGCATGTCTCAGTCTGAAGCACAGCCAATGAATATTTACGAAACATTGGCTATAATGAGGCACTGTGCCAGGTGCTGACACTTCTGCAGTCACAAAGGCAGACATGGCCTTTCCTGCATGTTTACAATCCAATAGGGAGAACAGCTGTAACCAATCTCCTGGGCATTCAGTGCTTGAGGGACAAGTATGGGATGTCTGGAAAACGTAGTAGCAGGTTCTTACTTGGTCTGGGCAAGGGGGCCAGGAGAGATACAGCTGAGTAAATGACATGTAATATGGCTGAAGGGTAAGTAGGAACAAACCAGTTGAAGAGGGAGCAGAGAGAGGAAGATGCTAGGCAGGGGGAACAGCAAGTAGAAAAGACTGGTGGCAGGAAATTGTGCCTTTCAAGCCCAGTATTTCTGGAAAGGTGAATGTGAGTGTCACTATGGGGCTAGGTGAAGCTGTGGAAGTCAGCAAGTTGTTGAAGCATCTTTTGTGCAATTCCTTTGAGAGGAATTTTGCTTTTTATCTTTTTAAAATGAGATTTTATCTATCTATTTGAGAAAGAGTATGAAAAAGAGAATGAGCAGGTGGGAGAGGCAGAGGGAGAAGCAGGCTCCCTGCAGAGCAAGGAGCCTGATGCAGTACTCAATCCCAGGACTCCAGGATAATGACCCGAGCCAAAGGTAGATGCTTAACTGACTGAGCCATCCAGGCATCCCTTGACTTTTATCTTAAGAGCAATGAGAATTCCATGAAGACATTAGGGAGAATGATGATTCAGATTTTCATCTTAGAATGCCACAGTATGAGTGAAGGATATTGAAGGAGAGAGTGTTTTGTTGTTGTTGTTGTTGTTTGTTTTTTTTAAAGATTTATTTGTGAGAGTGAAAGAGAGAGGGCATGAGTTGGGGAGGTCAGAAGGAGAAGCAGACACCCCACTGAGTGGGGAGCCTGATGTGGGACTCAATCCTGGGACTCTGGAATCATGACCTGAGCTGAAGGCAGATGCTTAATGGACAGAGCCACTCAGGCGTCCAGAAGGAGAAAATGTTCAAGTGTGGAAGCAGGGAGAAAAGTGAAGAGAAAAGAGGCTGTTCCAATAGTACAGACAAGACATGATGTCACCCCAGTCAGTATAGTGAAGGTTGAGATAAGGAATGGATGAATGAGAAAGAGATTTAATGTGGCTGAATCTTTAGGATGTGTTGACAGATTGGATATTGAGGATGAGAGAGGATGGAAGGAAAGAAAACTCTCAGGTGTATGACTTATGCCTGGATTTTTTTTTTTTTTTTTTTAGAAGTTTTACATTTTGGTTTTATTCCATCTTTGGTTTTTATTTCATCTTGAGAGTCTCTAATTATACAAATATTCTACTTTAATTTTTTTTTTATTTTTTTTTTCAGCATAACAGTATTCATTATTTTTGCCCCACACCCAGTGCTCCATGCAATCTCTGCCCTCTACAATACCCACCACCTGGTGCCCCCAACCTCCCACCCCCCACCCCTTCAAAATTCTCAGATCGTTTTTCAGAGTCCATAGTCTCTCATGGTTCACCTCCCCTTCCAATTTCCCTCAACTCCCTTCTCCTCTCCATCTCCCCTTGTCCTCCATGCTATTTGTTATGCTCCACAAATAAGTGAAACCATATGATAATTGACTCTCTCTGCTTGACTTATTTCACTCAGCATAATCTCTTCCAGTCCCGTCCATGTTGCTACAAAACTTGGGGATTCATCCTTTCTTTTTTCTTTTTTTTTTTTTTACAGCTTTATAAACATATATTTTTATCCCCAGGGGTACAGGTCTGCGAATCGCCAGGTTTACACACTAAACAACACTCACCATAGCACATACCCTCCCCGATATCCATAACCCCACCCCCTCTCCCAACCCCCTCCCCCCATCAACCCTCAGTTTGTTTTGTGAGATTAAGAGTCACTTATGGTTTGTCTCCCTCCCAATCCCATCTTGTTTCATTTACTCTTCTCCTACCCCCTCGACCCCCCATGTTGCATCTCCTCTCCCTCATATCAGGGAGATCATATGATAGTTGTCTTTCTCCGATTGACTTATTTCGCTAAGCATGATACCCTCTAGTTCCATCCACGTCGTCGCAAATGGCAAGATTTCATTTCTTTTGATGGCTGCATAGTATTCCATTGTGTATATATACCACATCTTCTTTATCCATTCGTCTGTAGATGGACATCTAGGTTCTTTCCATAGTTTGGCTATTGTAGACATTGCTGCTATAAACATTCAGGTGCACGTGCCCCTTCGGATCACTATGTTTGTATCTTTAGGGTAAATACCCAGCAGTGCAATTGCAGGGTCATAGGGTAGTTCTATTTTCAACATTTTGAGGAACCTCCATGCTGTTTTCCAGAGTGGTTGCACCAGCTTGCATTCCCACCAACAGTGTAGGAGGGTGCCCCTTTCTCCGCATCCTCGCCAGCATCTGTCATTTCCTGACTTGTTAATTTTAGCCATTCTGACTGGTGTGAGGTGTTATCTCATGGTGGTTTTGATTTGTATTTCCCTGATGCCGAGTGATATGGAGCACTTTTTCATGTGTCTGTTGGCCATCTGGATGTCTTCTTCGCAGAAATGTCTGTTCATGTCCTCTGCCCATTTCTTGATTGGATTATTTGTTCTTTGGGTGTTGAGTTTGCTAAGTTCTTTATAGATTTTGGACACTAGCCCTTTATCTGATATGTCATTTGCAAATATCTTCTCCCATTCTGTCAGTTGTCTTTTGGTTTTTTTAACTGTTTCCTTTGCTGTGCAAAAGCTTTTGATCTTGATAAAATCCCAAAAGTTCATTTTTGC